>NC_133534.1:9937895-10673051 GCF_048544455.1 Silene latifolia
CTTGGATGATTGATGCAAATATGAGTGACCGCACCTACAAGGATGGTTTAGCTGAATTTTATGAATTCGTTTAGAACAATTTGAAAGGTTCTTCTAGTATTGCATGTCCTTGTGAAAGATGTGGTAATATTAGCTATATGGCTTTTATGGACGTTAAAATACACCTAGAAAAGTGGAGATTTAGTCGATCCTATACACTTTGGATTTTTCATGGGGAATCATTAGAGGAAGAGAATAACTCGGAAGAAGATGATGTTGAGGTACACGAAAGGCTAATCGATGATCCCGAGTTTGCCGAGTTTTTGAGTTGGAAGAGTTGGAAGTAGAGAAGTTGAATGTTGGGTCTATAGATAATGAAGAGAATGATGATGAGTCCATTGCTTTTGAAGATGTAGGTGATGACACTAGTAATTGGGATGACCTTAACAACATGTATGAGAAGTTGTGTGAGTCCGAAGCACCTCTGTATCCTGGTTGTAAGTTCACAAAAATGTCATTTGTGGTGAAGTTGTATAATATCAAGGGGGCAAATGGGGTGAGTGACACGTGTTTCACTAGTTTTTAGCCTTGATAAAGGAGTTGCTTCCAGATGGTAATGTTCTACCTGTTAAGACATATGAGGCGAAAAAACTAATAAGAGGAGTGGGTATGAAATATGAGAAAATACATGCATGTCCAAATGATTGCATATTGTATCGGAAATTATATCAAAACTTAACCAATTGCCCTAAATGTTTGGAGTGGCGTTATAAGGATAAGGAAGGGATCCCGGCTAAGGTGTTGTGGTATTTTCCATTGATACCAAGAGTCATAAGGATTTATGCGAATCCCGATGATGCAAAAATGTTAACTTGGCATGAAACAGGAAGAATAAATGATGGAAAGCTAAGACACCTGGCAGATGGTAAGCAATGGAAATCGTTCGACGCTAAGTATCCCGAGTTCGGCAATGAACCTAGAAACTTACGTCTAGCGCTGTCCACCGATGGAATGAACCCACACGGAAACATGAGTAGCCAACATAGTACTTGGCCAGTAGTGTTGGCTATTTATAACTTACCTCCATATGTGTGCATGAAAAGAAAGTATTTGATGTTGTCGTTGTTAATTTCCGGCGCTAAACAACCTGGAAATGATATAGATGTATATTTGGAACCTCTTCTAGATGATTTGCGATTGTTGTGGGATAGTGGGATAGAAGTATTTGATGCATATAAGAACGAAACTTTCAATTTGAGAGCGATGTTATTGTGTACAATAACCGACTATCCGGCTTATGGCGACCTTTCTGGCACACAGTTCATGGGAAAGAGGCTTGTCCATTGTGTGGGGAGGATATCGAGTCCGAATACTTGAAGTCTTCTCGTAAGTATGTGTATATGGGAAATAGGAGGTTCTTGTATCATGACCATTGTTATCGCAAGATGCGGAAAGCATTCAATGGAAGACAAGAACTTCGTCAACCTCCTAGAATTTTGAGTGGGCATGAAGTTTATCAGAAAGTAAAGCATATTGAGATAGATTATGGGAAGAAGATTATGGGCTCTAAATTGTCTACTCGTGGGTATAAGAAAAGATCCATATTTTTTGATAAACTTCCATATTGGCCGACTGGAGGTCGAGCATTGCCTCAATTTCATGCACATTGAGAAAAATGTACGTGATAATATTATCAATACCCTTCGAATGTTCTGGTAAAACAAAGGATAACGCCGCACTAGGGAAGATATGAAAATGATGGGTATTAGGCTAGAGTTGGCACCACAGAAGAGAGGTAATCGTACATTTTTACCGCCAGAAGCTTTTACCCTTTCACGGAATGAGAGAAAAGAGTTCTGTGCATGCTTGAATGGAATTAAAGTGCCACATGGTTATTCGTCGAACATCAAAAGCCTAGTGTCGATGCAAGACCTAAAACTCATCGGGTTAAAGTCACATGATTGTCACACTTTGATGCAACAATTACTACTTGTGGCTATTCGTTCCATTTTACCTGAAAAGGTAAGATATGCTATAACTAGATTCTGTCTCTTCTTCCGGTCCATATGCGAGAAAGTCATCGATCCCGATGACGCGGATTCATTGCAGGACCTCGTTGTAACCTCTCTTTGTCAGTTGGAAATGTATTTTCCACCCTCTTTCTTCACTATCATGATTCATCTGACCATTCACTTGGTTAGGGAGATTTTGTACCTTGGGCCCGTGTACTTGAGATACCAATATCCTTTCGAAAGATTGATGAAAGTCTACAAGGACTATACATCTAATCGGTATCGTCCAGGAAGGTTGTATTTTTGAACGCGTTATTTTAGACGAAGCTCTTTCATATTGTTACGCTCATCTCTCCCCTGAGGAGTTGATTGGCGTTTCTAAGAATCGTCATAGTGAGTGGATGACTAGGAAAAGGTATTAGGGGCCGGGTTGAAAAAATTGTGACACGTGAAATGTTGCATTTAGCACACATGTATGTGCTAAACAACGAAGATGAGGTGCAACCTTATATTCAACAACACAAAGATGAGCTCAAATACGATCACCAAAACAAGACCGAGAAGTGGATTGCGAACAAGCATACGAAGACGTTTCCAGAGTGGTTTAGGAATATTGTCTTACGATTGTAATTGATCAAACTGGTGATGACATCTTTCCTAGGTTACTACGTCTTGGTTTAGGTCCAAATGCCAGGGTCACCTTTTACAACAGTTTTGCCATTAATGGATATACTTTTTACACCGGCGAGCAAGATGAGTTGAGCACAATGCAAAATAGTGGTGTGAGTTCGGAATTTGAGGCAATGCACTTTGCTACTTCAAAAGATAAAAAGCCTATTTGGGGAAAATGCCTTTATTATGGTGTTATTCAAGAAATATTGGTACTAGATTACATTGATTTCACAATGCCTTTGTTTCGATGTAACTGGGTTGATAACAACATCCATTGTGTCCGAAAGGATAAGATGGGATTTACGTTGGTCAATCTGGGTAAGGTTGGCAATAATAAGGATGATCCTTTCATAATGGCATCCCAAGCTAAACAAGTGTTCTATGTCACCGATCCTATGGATAAGAAGTGGTCTGTTGTACTGTCTATAAGGAAAAGAAGGAGTAGTCCATCCGATAATGATGATGATGATCGGGATGTCGTTTTTGAGGAATGGATCGGTCTACCCTTTGTATCTTATTTCGACGATGTTGACACTGATCATGAGGACACTGAAAGCATCTATATGCGTGATGACCATGGTGAAGGTATTTGGGTTAACGAAGAAACTATGACATCCAAAAAATTTCAACTGCCTGTCCCAGTTCGTGACGACATTACCATTCTGGGAGATGCGCTTGGAAGTTTCATCCAATGGCCTGATACTCACATCTACTTGGCGAAGATATCTCCGCCGCCTCACTTTGAGCAAGCGGAAAGCGATTGGGGTTAGAAGAAATACCTTTATATATATATATGTGTTACATTTTTAATTGTTGAATGTTTTTATATGTTAAATTTATATGTTATTTTTTTTTTGTAGGGAACAAAAAAGGCGGCTTTGGCGGATAAGCCTAAGTCCACAGACATGCCAACGACCTCGACTTCACAACAACTTGATGAGGTATGTATTTAATTAACTTCTCCATTTTTTTAAAAATTAACCTCGCTCCCTTTATTTATATTTTGTCTGTATTTATAAAAAGCATGGTAATTTTGTGTAGGGGACAAAATCAAAGACTCATTCTTTCCGGACGAGAAAGTTATTAGGACTTTAAACTCCACACAATATAAAGGGAAGGATTACATGCAAAAAGTAAGAACGGTGACGATGAAGAGATCGCATGAGGAGGTGGCCATCGCATAGCCACCGAGCAATTGATAGTTATTCCGCTCGAAGAGGATATTCTAGGGGTTGAGCGCCAAGCACATCTATCATGGGATGTGCTAGCCGTATGGTTTAGCCTAGACCAGATTGATGTCCAACACATATTTGTTTGGATGAAGTAAGTTTCTTAATAAATAATTTCATAGTCTAATATTCTGACTACTAGATAGTGTTTTAAATACCGGAATTAATACCGTAATAATGTAGGATATTGAAATTGAGAGTGATCCCCGAGAAGAATATTCCATCTGATCTATACGGATTCATGTGCCCCTATGTTTTATCTTTATTTATTCTGGATTTCACGTTCGAACAACGGGTAGATTATATTGCTCAGCAATTGGCGACAACCAAGAAGCTGATTTTTGGCGCTTATAATGAAAAAGGGTAATAAACAAATTAATATTACGTTTCCCCCTACAATTGCATTTTCATACCTAATATATGTACTTGTTATTAATAATGATGATGTCTCTTGATGTAGGACTCATTGGGTGCTAGCAGCCATCATGCCGACAAGGAATAAAGTTTTCTGGTTGGACTCTTTACATCATCAACCAAGCGAGACTTTTAAGCACTTGATTAATATGTAAGTTTATAATACTGATTTATTTATAATAACATTTTCATTTTTTATTTATAGAAAAAAGCTCTTTCATATTTTTGCCCCTAAAAATATTAGTTTCTGCCTCCTTTTTTATTTTTTAAAAAAAGGGCCTTTAAGAAGAAAAGAGCAAACGAGCAGGATCAACCCACGGAAGATTCGATGTTGGCCCCTGAATTTATTACGATAACGAGGGTACGTGCTCAAATACAATAACATTAAGTGCAAAATCTGTGTTTAATACTAATTAATACAATACCTAAAGTTCAAGATTCTGATGTGAGCCTTCTCTCGTCTGTTTTTTTATGTAATAATAGGCCCCTCGCCAGCCAGATAGCATACAATGTGGATACTACGCTTGTCGGTTCATGTTGGAGATTATTAGGCGAAGATATCTCGTTATTCCAGAAAAGGTTAGTAATAATTTAAACATGTGTTTATTACTTTTTTTAAATTAGAGCTAATGTTGTCTTGCTTCTTTGCTATATATATATACCATGATGTTGCTAATGTTGTCTTGCTTGCTTCTATATATACCATAATGTCTTCTCTTTGTTTTTGCCGCAGATGCAATGCAATCAAATCCATCAACAGATTGAGCAAAGTACTCAAGTGTAGATATAGACGAGGTAAGAGACATGTGGGGCAACTACGTCTTAGAATATATTAGCTAGAAATGCATATACTCAGAGTTTAGATCAACTTATTAGTAAATTTTTTGTTGAAGTTAGGGAATGATTAGTTCATATGTAAATTCAACTCCTTGTAAGTATATATATATATATATGATGCAGCTGCTGTTGTGGTTGAATTCACAATCTATTGAGTTCTGATGAACCCAGCTGTGATTTATGCTGGTGCTGTTGACATATATGTGCAGGTTTTTGAATGATATGGCATGAAACAAATTTATTTTTTCAAAACATTAGGAGTTTGTAATAAAAACGGTTACTAAAAAAAAAACCGTTGTGAATACCTTTCACAACGGTTAATAAAAATAACACCGTTGTGAATGACATTCACAAATACCCGCGCATAATATTCAACAACAGGTTTTAATCGAAGAACCGTTGTTAAAAGTCTTCACAATTTTGGAGGTAAAATTACAACAACGGGTATTAAACAAAGAACCGTTGTTACTAAAAATTTCAACAACGGGTATGTACCATAAACCCGTTGTCAAAAGTCTTCACAATTTTGGAGGAAAAGTTACAACAACGGTTATACATACGACAACCGTAGTTATATGATTCCCTCCAAAATTTTGAAACACTTTCCACAACGGAGAACACCCAACAACAACGGCTTTTAACCGTGGTGAATACTTTAGACAACGGTTTCACTAAATAAGCAAACCGTTGTAAATACCTTCTACAACGGCCGCTTTAACAACGTCCGCTTTTTTATTTTACAACGGTTTTTACCCGTTGTTATAGGCTGTACTGTTTTTCTTAAGATCGTCTTGAGCAAGACCTACTGTTTGTTCAGATTAAGGCCAACACAAACAAACCTCACAACTGTATGCATGTTGATGTAGGAAGCATAAGGCTCAACGGACGCATTGCAGCCAAGAATCTGGGATGTTAAACTAGATGACACAGTGTATTTCTCACACCATTACGTGCTACCATTTCCCTAAGACCGTCCCAGTCCCATCTGTTCGAGGGAAGGACTCCCCACATATCTGGTTCAAGAATGCCCTGAAAAGCGTACGTAGAATCTAGGTGAACCCATTTCACAATTTGCATCAAATATGGCAGAGGGTAAATTCTAGAATTACGTACTTACCTTGCTTAAAGCGCTCCCCTCGTAGGTTTCATAAGGGTCATCTCTTTCAGCCAACTCACAAGACATCTTCAAAGCGTGATAGTAAATAGTCTCGAATATGTCTTTGTTCAGCTGATGAGCCTATAATAATTCAACCAAGAAAAATGATTTGACAAACACCACCTGTTTCCTTTAAATATATAAACAACTGGTTTAATTAATTACCTCTGGTGAATCAAAGGGCATTCCGAGTAAAATGAAAGTATCTGCCAGACCATGGACACCGATACCAATAGGGCGATGTCTCAAGTTTGAACATGCAACTTCAACAGGGTAGTTGTAGTTGTTGACATCAATTTTTTTGTTGAGGTTGTTGGCTACCACTCTAGTAACCTGTTCCAACACCGACAAGGCGCCAATATCATACCAAAACAATAATGCTGAGTTACTGTATGAAAAAGCAAATAGCAAATTAAAGGCACCTCACCTGAGCTAATTTGTCAAAGTCAAAGTACCGATTCTCTGAACCATAACTTCCTACAAGTTTACAAGGCTGCAACTCTGAGGGAACTCTCTGCGATGAAGCAGAAACGTTTTAGGTTAACAGCCCAATCCAAGATATTCACTTCCGACTTTTAATGTTTCATTTTAAGCATGGCACTTGGATATGCACCAGTCTCGGATACTTTACAAGGCGTTTAAGTAACATAGCTGCTACCTTCTTCTTAACGAATTTGGGAAGAGCTATAGAGGCCAAGTTGCCAGCAACAGTCTGAGTTGGACAAACACATTCAACGATCTCTGTACAAGGTTTTGGAAGTTTTAAAATATCAAACATCTGCTTGTAATTGTCCTGAAATTGAAACACAGTCGTACATGTAAAGGAATTTGTCAAGGGGACACAAAGCGAAAAGGCTGAGAATACATACAGCAGAGCAGATGATGAAGAGGAATTAATTGCCTTAAATAGGATGCAAAGAGCTCCTCCACTTTTAACTGCAGATTCGAGTATTTGAGACATCAACCTTTGTGCTAGCACAACTTTGGTTTTCCTCCCCTGATTTAAGGAAATTAAACCTCTTTCCGACAAATTCAGGAAAATAAAAGCTCGTAGAATTAATTACCTCTCTCTCGTATTCAGTATATAAGTTGTCAAATTCTTCTCCCCGACAATTAGCCAGACCTGGAGCATCATCAGGACGAAATAAGGACCATTGACTGTTGCTTTTGACTCTTTCCATGAACAAATCAGGTACCCAGAGAGCATAGAACCGATCCTGTGGCAATACCACCTTAATTATATCATATCTCGCGTCATGCATCTTCAATATCTACAAAACAACTAAGTTCATCCAAAAAAGTACATACCTGGCCATAATGTTTATTAGCCAAATCTAGGAAGTCATATACATCAGCATGCCAGGGTTCAAGGTACACAGCAGATGTGCCGCCTGTGTACAAAACGACACAATATTAGAATGTGCTCATTTGAATTGAACAAATTATGTAGCAGACCTGACCTTTGCTCTCTTCTCTTCGGTCATCAACAACGTGCTCATTTGAATTGAACAACTTCAATATAGGGGGAACAATTCCTGTTGATGATATCAATACTGATGGTTCTTTGGAAGTACTGCTTACAGCACGACGACAGTTATAAATAGATAGTCCAATGCCTCCGGCTGGCTTGATGGTGTCAAAGACTGCTTCACCAGCATTGTCGTCCTTGACACCAACCGGTAAGCAACTACTGTTCACTTGAGTAGTAGCAGCAGCAACATTGACTCGAAATACAGAAGCATGGGTAAAGAAGCCTTGGGACATAAGATGGTAAGTATGGACGACTGAGTCGATATCATACTTGTGGATGCCAACAGCCATCCTCATCAACATAAGTTGCGGCCTTTCCAAATATTTCTTTCCAACTCTTAAGAGACTCGTTAATTTAAAGATTTGGAAAACATTGTAGTCAACATAGTCGAAATCCCGATCATGCCTTATCTCGCTGTCCAGTCGATCAACATTCTAAACCAAAAACAATGATACCCATATTATGTATGTCAATTCACGAACAGTAAAAGATATCACCAGACACATCTAATGCGCTCAACTTAAATCTTATACTCCGAGACGTAGAGATGGAGTATAAGATTTAAGTTGAGCATTAAGGCATTAAATGTGTCGGGTGATATCTTTTGATGTCCTACGTCTCAATCATTTGTTACAAGGGTTTAAGTGTGTAGGCACGAAAAATTTATTAAGTGCCGAATAAATAAAATAAATAAATTATTTTTGAGTTAATACCAAATTTTAACTTAATTTAATTAATTTGTCCCGATTAAATGAAATGTGGGTCGATTCGGATTACAAAAGGAGTTATTCGGATTACTAAACCCAGAAAGAATCAAACTTGGGCCAAGGTTGCTAATAAACCCACAAATGGGCCTGTGACCACCAAAGTCCAACAAGGAGATTTGAAACTCTATAAATAGAGCTCTCCTCATTCATTCAAATGGTTGGAAATTCATAATTGCAAAGGAGCTAGAGAGAACAAGGTACAAATTCCTACAAATCCTCTCTGTCAAAATCATTGCAAGCAGTCAACAAGCACATCAAATCGTGCCACCTGCGTTGAAGATTCAATCACAAGTTCAAACCTTCAAGAGAGATTCAAGTCATCGCGACCCTCTCAAGAAATCAAATTTACATCGCGCGTAGAGCAATTAAATTTGTCTACACGCGCACCCCTCACGTGTACCCCGTACACGTACCCCTTACGGCATATTAGAATCAGAGGATACATTAGAGATTGTACACGTACTTTTGATATTTATTAATAAAAATATAATTGTTTCCTTGTTTTGTATTTCAGTTATCGCAATACAAAATTTGCTGTTACAAATTTTGGTGAACCCGACGTGAGAATCTCTACCTCTCATCTCTACTGCTGTTTTATTCAAGTCTACCAAAACAAGAAGATGTCTACTAAGCAAAGCATCTCCCCCAGTCCATCCAAGAAGACCTACGCAGATATCCTGCAGGGTACCCCCATTGCTGCTACCTCCCCTGCTACGCAGTCAGTTGGCATTTCCACAAGAGCAATGGCGAAGAAGGCTGCTGTCAATGCTGCTGCTGCCAGTCTACGCTCTGCACACGTCCCAACTAGGCCGCGCAAGTTCTCTGTCGCCTCCATAGCTGCTGCCGCTACAGCACTCTTGGCTGCCTCATCTTCTTCACGCGAGGAGGGTAGAAGTGTTAAGGCTGACAAAAAGGCTTCCCCCTGCAAATCCAAGGCGTCGCCAAAGAAGAAAGAAACATCAACTCCTAGCGTCGCTTCAGTCATGGTGATAAGTGGTGATACTCTTGAGGATCGAATGCAGAAAATGAATGAACTCCTTGAGAAGATGATGAAGGAGAATGAAGAAAAGAACAAAAAAATTGATGAGCTCCAAAAAGAGGTGGTGGCACTCCGTGACAGGAAGGCCGAGAGCGAGCATGGTGACACCGATAGGGATGATGATAGCGATAGAGAAGTTGGCGAGGATAGGGAAAAGCCAAAGAATGAGATCAGCAACTTCACTGAAGAGAAGCTGCAGGAGTTAATAGCCAAGACGATCAAGTGTCAGTTGGATGATAGCTCGACAAGTAGTGGACGCTACATCAAGCCTTACACTAAGAGGATTGACAGTCTGCGCATGCCATCTGTCTATCAGCCTCCAAAATTTCAATAGTTCGACGGGAAGGGGAACCCAAAGCAACACATCGCCCACTTCGTCGAGACATGCAACAATCTTTGGAACAGAAGGTGATCGTTTGGTGAAGCGATTCGTTCGTTCGCTCAAAGGGATCGCGTTCGACCGGTACACAGATCGGACTCGAGTCAATTGACAGTGGGGTCACATGGAAGATGAATTCCTCAACAGATTCTCAAAGACACCGGACGTGTCGTCGGCATGAGCGAATTGACAAAGACATCTCAATGGCAAGACGAGCCTGTCGTCGATTACATCAACAGGTGGCGTGCGCCTGAGTCCGGAATGCAAGGATCGCTTAAGTGAAGCGTCGGCGATTGAAATGTGCGTCAACGGGATGAAATGGGACATTCTTTACATCCCGAAAGGGATCATGCCAAAGAGCTTCCAAGACCGGCTACCCGCGCCCATGACATGGAGATCACAATCAAAGAACATGGTAGTGCTCGACCAAGTTCTTCTAAGGTGCCAAGTGAAAAGAAAGAGTTCAAGAAAAGCGATAAGAACTCCAAATCGTCGACAAAGGAAACAATGGTCGTCGAAACCAAAGAGTGCACTGTCAAAATCTCGTCAAAGCCTAAGTATGAAAAGAAGAAAGAGTCATTCTCTTACAACTACCAACGAGACAAGCCTACATTGAAAGAGTTGCAGGCTAAGAAATATCCATTCCCAGATTCTGACTTGTCCGGAATGCTTGATGACCTCTTGGAAAAAAAGATTATACAATTGCCAGAGTCCAAGCGCCCTGAGCAAGCAAACAAGACAAACGATCCCAATTACTGTCGTTATCATAGGCTGGTGAGTCATCCTATTGAAAAGTGTATAACACTCAAGGAGAAGATCATGCAGCTCTCCAAGGAAGGGAATATCATTCTTGACTTGGAGGACACAGTAACCACAAATCAAACTACTGTAGTCCTGGAGCAACTTGACGAGCCAATTATACGGCAAGGACAATGTGTGTATATGTTGCAGTTCGGAAGTTTTGAGCCTGTGGCATTACAGATCCAAGGGTCATTGCCGTCGCTACCTCCAATGTCATTGGAAGAAAAACTACCTCCTCAGAATAAGAATGAGGAAAAGAAGCATGAAGATGACGAGGAAGGCTGGACTTTGGTTACGCGCAAGAAGTCAAAGAAACAAACAAGACAGATAGCGCAACCTGTTCACCGTCGAAGAAAACAATCAAAGAAGACTAAACCTCGCAAGACGAAGGGAAAGAAAAAGCCCAAAACAGTGATCAAACCACATGTCTTGCCAATTGATTTCTTTGGAACAAGAACCACCAAGTCCCGTCACCTTAGAAGAATTCTTCCCGCGAGATTTCATGAACAAGGTTACTGCGTGCACCATCTCGGCTCTCGAAGGTGGCGACGATGAAAAGAAGAATGAGGAAAGGGGCCTAGATGATGCGGTATCACCACAACGGTCTCATTACGAAAAAAAGAGAACGAAATAGTGGCTGCTCTCGATGCCCTTCCTACAAACATGGGGTGGAAACAAATCTTTCATCTACCTAAAGATAAGCGTAAGGCGATAATTCAGGACTTGAGAAGCGAATTGTACGCAGGCAAGATGAAGGAAAAATGCGAGCCTCCCGAGCAATCAAGCTGGATGTGTCTCTGCAATGCGCTTTGAGTTTCTCGGATGAGGATTTACTTCTTGGATCCAAGCCTCACAAAGGCCACTTTATGTGTCGGGGTACATCCGGGGCAAAAGGTCAAGCGCATCTTAATAGATGGAGGCTCGGGAGTCAATCTTATGCCAAAATCCACCATGAATGAATTAGGGATCACAATGGATGAACTCTCGAGTAGTCGAACAATGATTCATGGTTTCAACTGGAATGGGGAGCGTGCGGTTGGCATGATCCGTGTGAACCTTACCATGGGTGATCTTTCTTCCGACACATTGTTCCATGTCATGGATGGCAAGACATCGTTCAAACTATTCTTTGGGACGACCTTGGAAGCACGAAAACGGAGTTGTCGCCTCAACCCTCTATCAATGCTTGAAATATTATCGTGGTGGCGAAAGGAAAATAGACGGAGACGCCAAACCTTTCTCTAAGGTCGACTCTTTCTTCGCTGATGCAAAATTCTTTGAAGAGAATGGTACTTCCAGTGAGTTCATGCCAACCACCATCTCTTCAACAGGAAAAGGAGGTAAGCGGGAAAAGAACATCATCAAAGAGGATGAAGCTGCAAGTCCTACTAAAGAAAATGATGTTAAGAAAGATGTAGACAAGGCCAGCAAAACAGATACTCCTGTTGCATCACCCAAGAAACAAGAGACGCCGCAGAAAACTACACCACCAGTATTACGATACATCCCAAAATCTCGCCGCAAAGATGGAGAGAGTCCTTTTGCAGAGTGTCTAACACCAAAGATAGAGCCTAAGGATAAAAAATCAAGTCTGGTGTTCAAGCAGGAATGGGTGGCCAAAGTCGTTACACCTCTACCAAGTTCATCTCAAATGAAGATTGTGAGACCTCCTCCGAATGGTTTCGTCTGTTCATCCAGTCAATCATCAAGTGAGGAAAATAAGGGGATATTTGATTCCAATGCTTACAAGCTACTTGCAAAGGCGGGATATGACTTTACAAATCCGACTCCTCTCGGCAAAGTTATAGAAGTTGAACCGTACGGTCTTAACAAAGCGCAACATGAAGTGTTCAAGCAAGATGGGAGCTTCATGGTGACCAGGGTCGGGCTCGGATATGAGTCTCCTGCGCCTGTGAAGATTGGTGCTCGTAGAAAAGGGTCTACTGCATCTTCTCAGCACATCACAGTAGAAGAGGTCGAAGAAAATGAAGAAGGAGAGGAAAAGATGCATCCATCTTCAGTCTTCGATCGAATAAGTCCACCTGCAGAGAAGTGTCGTCCTTCTATATTTACAAGGTTATGGAAACCAAATGCTTCAACCAAACACATTTCTGTCTTTGTTAGGCTTGGCAATCAAGGAGAAAGTAAGGTCAAAGTGTCAACACCTTCGTTGCGGATAAACAAGAAGGGCACAATACATGAACGCTTGGGTGGTCCATCAAAAACAGTCTTCAGTCGACTAGGGGCTCTCAAGAGGAATAGTGGTGAGGGTCGTCCTCTCTTAACTTTTGCAACACAAAATGAAGAAGAAGTAAGAGTAAGCGATGATTTGAGAAGCGCAATACCATCTCGCATGAAGCGTATGCAAGTAGTGGATATCATCCAGCATGAGCCACTCAAAGCAAGGAGGCGCGTACTAGTTCTCACAGGCCAGTCAAAAAATGTTGAGCCTATTCCTTCCTCTTCACGTCCCTCTGATGTAAAGAAGCCAAGAGATTTAGAAGTTACAACGTCGTCATATCATATCACAGTAGAAGAGATACCTGACGAGAATGAAGAAGTTGAGGCCGATGAGGCCCCTAAAACACTTGAAGACGGGGGCAATCGATCGTGGATGAACTCAAGGAACTCAATTTGGGAACTACGAAGATCCTCGCCCCATTTATGTCGGTGCTTTTTTCGACTAAGGAAGAAGAAGAGGAGTACTACAAGTTGTTGGTCGAGTACAAAGATGTCTTCGCTTGGAGCTATAAAGAGATGCCTGGACTAAGCCCAAAAATTGCAGTTCATCGTCTAGCAATCAAGAAAGGCACCAGTCCCAAAAAGCAACCTCAACGTCGTTTCAGGCCGGAGCTTGTACCTGAAATTGAAAGGGAAGTCAATAAACTCATTGAAGCGGGTTTCATTCGAGAAGTCAAATATTCTACCTGGATAGCAAACATAGTCCCAGTCAGAAAGAAGAATGGACAACTGCGCATATGTGTCGACTTCAGAGACCTTAATGATGCATGCCCGAAGGATGACTTCCCTTTGCCGATTCTGAGTTGATGATTGACGCAACCACCTTTGGTCATGAAGCCCTCTCATTCATGAATTGTACTGCTGGTTACAATCAAATACATATGGCACCCGAAGACCAAGAAGCAACAGGTTTTCGAACCCCAAAAGGAATCTTCTGCTACACAGTCATGCCGTTTGGATTAAAGAATGCCGGCGCTACGTATCAACGCGCAATGCAAAAGATTTTCGATGACATGCTGCATAAAACAATAGAGTGTTATGTTGATGACGTGGTGGTCAAATCAAAGAAAAGAGAAGACCATATCAAGGACCTTCGAACCGTCTTTGAAAGACTTAGAAAGTGTCAACTCAAGATGAATCCACTCAAGTGTGCATTTGGCGTCACATCTGGGAAGTTCTTGGGGTTTGTGGTCAGGCACAGAGGCATTGAAATTGACCAAACAAAAATCAAAGCTATCAACGAAATGCCGGAACCAAAGACATTGAAAGAGTTGCGTGGATTGCAAGGACGTTTGGCATACATCCGAAGGTTCATCTCTAACTTAGCCGGGCGTTGCCAGCCGTTCAGCCATCTCATGAAAAAGGATGCTCCATTTCAATGGGATGAAAAATGCAAAAATGCTTTTGATAGCATCAAGAAGTACTTGGCCAGCGCGCCAGTGCTGGGGGCACCAATTCCAGGAAGGCCACTTGTCCTCTACATTGCAGCACAAGAACGCTCACTGGGGGCAATGTGCGCTCAAGAAATTGAAGATCGCAAGGAGAGAGCACTCTACTACTTGAGTCGTACCTTGGTTGGAGCTGAGTTGAATTACGCGCCCATAGAGAAGATATGTCTTGCTTTGGTGTTCGCCATCCAGAAGTTGAGGCACTACATGCAGGCGCATACCATACATGTGGTCTCAAAAGCTGATCCAATCAAGTACATACTCTCAAGACCAGTCTTGTCTGGAAGACTTGCGAAATGGGCAATGTTGCTTAAGCAGTTTGACTTGGTGTTCGTGCCTCAAAAGGCTGTCAAAGGCCAAGCTATCGCCGACTTCTTTGCTGATCATCCAGTGCCAGCAGAGTGGGAAATTTCAGATGAACTCCCAGGAGAAGAAATTTTCTATGTGGACATCCTACCTCCATGGCAAATGTACTTTGACGGTCTTTTGCAAGGAAGGACGGAGTGGAGCCGGAGTTGTATTCGTAACTCCACAAAATCATCTCATGCCATACTCCTTTACGCTCACTCAGTTGTGCTCAAATAATATGGCAGAATACCAAGCTCTCATACTCGGCCTCCAAATGGCGATCGAAATAGGTGTTAGAGATATGGACATCTACGGCGACTCGAAGCTGGTGGTCAACCAAGTCCTTGGTGAATATGAAGTAAAAAAGGAAGACTTGATTCCCTACCATCAACGGGCATTACAATTTGTTGAATCAACTTGAGGACATCCATGTTGGTCATGTGCCAAGGAGTGCCAATAAGTTGGCTGACGCGCTTGCTAATCTTGCGGCCACTTTGGCACTGGGGCGAGAAGAGTCTATGCAAGTCCCGATCTGCAATCGTTGGGTAGTATCATTGCTTGAAGGAGAGGAAAATGTAGATACAACCAACATGATATGCGTCTACACAGTTGATGAAGATGATTGGCGTCAACCTATCATTGATTTTTTGGACCACCAAAAACTACCCGATGATCCCAGACACAAGGTAGCAATACGTCGACGTGCTCCAAAGTTCATTCACTATAAAGGGACACTCTCGGACGTTCTTTCTCGGGCCAATGGTTGAGGTGTCTAAGCAAGGACGAAGCTATCAAGCAATGCATGAAGCTCATTTCGGCATTCGTGGTGCTCATCAACGGGTCTAAACTTCATGATCGTGTAAAGAGAATGGGGTATTGCGGCCAACCATGGTGCAAGATTGTATGGACTTTGCAAAAAAATGTGAACCCCTGTCGTTCTACGCAAACTTCATACACCAACCGCCGGAGCCGTTGCATCCTACTGTTTCTTCATGGCCCTTTGAAGCTTGGGGACTTGATGTTGTGGGACCTCTTACTCCGAAGGCCTCAAATGGACACGAGTATATCCTCGCTGCCACTGACTACTTCTCAAAATGGGCAGAAGCCATCACACTACGGGAAGTGAAGAAAGAAAATATTGTGGACTTCATTAGAACCCAAATCATCTACAGATATGGTGTACCTCAACGTATCACAATCGACAATGGGAAACAATTTTTCAACCATCGATGACAAGTCCGGGAGAAAAATTCAAGTTCAAACAATACAAGTCATCCATGTACAATGCCTCTGCAAATGGTTTGGCTGAAGCCTTTAATAAAACTCTTTGCAATTTGTTGAGAAAAGTAGTAGCAAAGTCAAAGCGATATTGGCATGAAAGAATTGGTGAGGCGTTGTGGGCATATCGTACCACATACAAAACACCTACTCAGGCAACCCCGTACGCGTTGGTGTATGGAGTGGAGGCCGTGTTGCCTTTGGAGTTGCAGATCCCTTCCTTACGCATTGCTATTCAGGAGGGACTCACAGATGATGAGAATGACAAATTGCGATTAGCAGAGTTGGAAGCTCTCGATGAAAAGAGATTAGAGGCTCAACAAAAGCTCCAGTGCTATCAAGCAAGTTTGTCACGCGCATTCAACAAAAAGGTGCGCCCTCGTTCTTTCCAAGTAGGAGACCTCGTCCTGGGAGTACGAAGACCAATCATCACCTCTCACAAGCCAGTTGGCAAGTTCACCTCTAAGTGGGATGGTCCATACGTGGTACAGGAGGTCTATACAAATGGTGCTTACAAAATCGTGGATGAAGACGGCGTTCGAGTAGGCCCAATCAATGGGAAGTTTTTGAAGCGCTACTATTCTTAAATCCCAACAGTGAAGGCTCCTAAGCAAGAGCGTAAACTGCAAGTCCAAGCTCCTAAGCAAGAGGTTAAACTGTATACAAAAAAAAAAAAAACAAACAAACAAAAAAATATATATATATATACTCCTTTCTTCCTTTATGAACTACGTCGGCTTGATCTTGTGAAATACACTTTGTGCTTCACAAGTACGTAGGCAACTTGGGTGGACATGTAGCTCAAGTGCAGCCACACCTCCAAAAAAAAAAAAAAAAAAAAAAAAAAAAAAAAAAAATTAAATCCCTCTCTTGAACTACGTTGGCTTGATATTGCAAGTTGTCATCTTGGTAGCTTTGCAAGTACGTAGGCAGTTTGAGCAAACACTTTGTTCAAGTGCAGCCACACCAAAAAAAAATTTTACATCAAAATAATTACTCCTGGCCCGCAAGAGTTTAAACTGTGTACGGCTAAAATTACAGTCAAGCATCAAGCAAGGTTGTAAAAGTAAGGCCATGTTAATCGATGATGAGTTCCGCTTGAGCTGGGTCTTTACACTATTTGCTTCACGGTTAGCCTTGGATAGATCTTTAAAAAAGGAGGGTCACATCGCATACAGGTGATGAAATGATGTAGCAATCTGGCACATAAAGGCTTGGAACTTCCTTACAATCGACGAGCGAGTTCATTACATGGTAACTTCAAAGGGAACCCGAGATGACCCATCCAGGAGTGACTCGTACTCTCTCTTGGAGTCGACGAGTCAGGTCCATTGCGAGTTGCATCCCTGCGAAAAAAAAAAAAAAAAAAAAAAAAAAAAAAAAAGGAAAAATACAAGTAAGCATAGAGAATATGAGGAAGTCTTTTACAAGTAGGGCGGACATCAAATCAAGAATTGTATTCATCCGGCAGGTCTCCTAGGGAGAGGGTAAGTTGGAGGTGTGATGAAATAATAGTCTGATCTTCATAAAGAGGTTCATTGCATCAGTCTTCAAAACTGTGTCGCGATGACCCGAATGGGTTCACCCTAACACAACCTGTCGCGATGACCCAAAAATGGGTTCACCCTAACAGGCAATAAGTCTTCAAAACTGTGTCGCGATGACCCGAATGGGTTCACCCTGACACAACTTGTCGCGATGACCCAAATATGAGTTCACCCTGACAAGCAATAAGTCTTCACGTCGCGATGACCCAATACGGGTTCACCCTGACAAATAATAAATCTTCACTGATGAACAAATACGGTGGCCTTCCATGAAGTACGGACAATTTGAAGATGGCCGAAAAGACGGGAACATAAGCCCTGCAAAAAAAAAAAAAAAAAAAAAAAAAACGCAGCATACACAATTGGAAAAGGCATGTAATCTTGTGTGTCCCATCAAGAAGTAAACATCCCATAATATATTATGTGTGATACAAAGAGGAGATGGGCAATGAATTTGGAAAGATGTATATTACCTTAAAAGAAACCAAGATTTTGGGGTCAAATACGGATAAAGCCAAGCTGCATTCAAGCATACAAAAAAAAAAAAAAAAAAAAAAAAAAAAGATTAGAGTGCATACAAAAAGAAAGGAAAGAAAAAGATAACAGAGGCCCAAAAATGGAAAGGACAAACAAAAGCATAGGGTGCCATATTCACAAGTGCCCAGATTTGGAGCATAAAAGGAAGAACTTCAGAGCTGGAATTCAATGACTTTGTACTGATTAGAGTGCTGTTCATTTATAAGAAAAAGGGTACCAGTCCAGCAATACACCAAAAAAAAAAAAGGGTGATTGTTTCAGACGGTCTTTGCTGAGGTCGTTGGGAGATCAAACGATAACGAAAATCCGAGCTATTCGATGTTTCGGAATTGTGGGACTGCAAATTTTGTGAATATGGGAAGCTTTAGGATCAAAGATCATTCTCCATGATGTAAAATTGGTCGACAACAGGGGCTGTCCACGCACTCTGTTTTTTCATGAAAACAGGGGACGAAGTGTGAATCGCTCTTCTTCAAACTCGAACTTTACGGGTCAGTTATCTAAAGCAAGGTGTGTGTTTAATTGATCATTATGGTGATCTTCATCCCGTCAAAAAGTAACGTACAAGAATTCAACCACACAAAGTAGAACCAATTGAAAGGGGTAAGAGGAATTCAATATCAAGCCAAGACCAAACTACGACGTTGTTATATACACAAGGCGATCAACGGAAAGTCTAGGTACCGATCGATGCCGAGGTCAAGGCCGAAATCAATACTATGGTCGATCGGAACGTTCGACAAGGCATGAGTCCAGCCTCTCAAACATGGTAGAATTATGTCCGTGAATGACTAAGTTACAAATAAGCAAAATTCAAGTTTTCAATATTAATTCGAAGTGACAAGAACATGTTGCCGAATCGAAATATGAGAAGGATATACCTCAGTAATTCTACTTCGGATCGTCACAAAAGTCGAAAACTCAGAAGAAATAGCTACCTGCTTTAAGGAATCCGATTGAAAGTATCGTCAGTATGTTGCCAAATTAATTATGCACATACAAGAGGGTTAACTGAAGATACATGTTGCAAATAAAAAAAAAATAAAAAATAAAAGGTTACCTGTAAACAGCCTATGATGCAAGTAGAAAATATGGGTGAATTGTTTTTGGTTAACGCGCGGAATTATATATATAAGCATGGGTAATCTTGAACCCTACTTCTAAGAAAGACTTGGTGCCGAAGGAAAGTAGTGAGCAACAGAAATAAGGAAACTCACCTGACCGAATTGGTTTCCTAATAGACTAACACGGATAACATACACTTAATTGGTTTTCCAAAAGAAAGTGGGCCTATCACTGGACGAGTCAAGTTGAGACACGGGGTGTTATTAAAACATCGAGTTTCTTTTAGTTTCAATTAAGGATACTTTTGGACTTTCAAGTCAAACAAAAAATGCGTTATCCGCCAAGTCTAAAAAAAAATGACAGGGTGACGTCAAAAAAAAAAAATTCCGCAAGTTACTATCCTTACGACAAGTTCGGGTACGCTACTTGACTTCCAAGTCAAAGGAAAAAAAAAAGTCGCTCGCCAAATCAAATAATGATAGGGTGACATTACAAGAAAAATGGATTGTCTCAACGACAAGTTGAGGTGCCCTTGACTTCCAAGTCAATTTCACCCGCCAAGTTAGATAATGACAGGGTGACGGAAAAAAATGGATCATTTTTGTGACAAGTTAGGGTGCCATCATCGACTCCTAAGTCCAAGCAAAATGAATCGAGACCCCGCCACGTGAAGACACCAGGAGGTGCACGTGACAAGGTCCCGAGGGGGCAATTTGTAGGCACGGAAAATTTATTAAGTGCCGAATAAATAAAATAAATAAATTATTTTTGAGTTAATACCAAATTTTAACTTAATTTAATTAATTTGTCCCGATTAAATGAAATGTGGGTCGATTCGGATTACAAAAGGAGTTATTCGGATTACTAAACCCAGAAAGAATCAAACTTGGGCCAAGGTTGCTAATAAACCCACAAATGGGCCTGTGACCACCAAAGTCCAACAAGGAGATTTGAAACTCTATAAATAGAGCTCTCCTCATTCATTCAAATGGTTGGAAATTCATAATTGCAAAGGAGCTAGAGAGAACAAGGTACAAATTCCTACAAATCCTCTCTGTCAAAATCATTGCAAGCAGTCAACAAGCACATCAAATCAACAAGCACATCAAATCGTGCCACCTGCGTTGAAGATTCAATCACAAGTTCAAACCTTCAAGAGAGATTCAAGTCATCGCGACCCTCTCAAGAAATCAAATTTACATCGCGCGTAGAGCAATTAAATTTGTCTACACGCGCACCCCTCACGTGTACCCCGTACACGTACCCCTTACGGCATATTAGAATCAGAGGATACATTAGAGATTGTACACGTACTTTTGATATTTATTAATAAAAATATAATTGTTTCCTTGTTTTGTATTTCAGTTATCGCAATACAAAATTTGCTGTTACAAAGTGCAAGTACATGGATGATGATTTTATATACATAAGGAGGCATAAGTGCACAAAACACTTGAGCTCTGCATCAATACAAACGAAACCGTCTGTTATGTATTGCGAGTGAGTATTCTAAATATAATATAGCCGATAAACAATTGCAAACAAGAATATCCAAGGATGACTAACAACTCGGAAATCGATTCAGATTACTAACATTCCAGTGCCACATAATGATATTCCAGATACCCTTATTTGGGGATTGTCCGTAGATGGAAATTTCTCTACCAAAACAGCAACTTGGTTAGCGCAAGGTTTGTTCGATCAAGCTCTTGTCAAATGTGAATTTCAGTGGATTTGGAAATTGAATATTCCTCCAAAATTAAAATTTTTTCTTTGGAAAGCATGTGTTGACGGCCTTCCAACGAAAAGTAGACTTCTCAAGAGTCATATTGATGTCCCACCTCATTGTGTTCTGTGCAACAATCCTATTGAAAACAAAGATCATTTCTTTTACGAATATCCCTTGATTGGGTCTGTCATCCAAGACCTGAACATTATTAGTTTCAACGAGTTTTTATCAAATTATGATACTATTACAAGTCAAAGTTTTCTAACGAAACTTAATTATCTCAAGGATTTAATTCCAAAAGATGACTTTATAAAGATTATTTTTATTTGGTGGAATGGATGGTTCCATAGAAATGATATTATCTTTAATAATGTCAATTTAAGTATCAGTAAACTTATTACTTTATGTAATAATAGCATTAAGACATGGAATGTGACTAGATTTAAGGATCTCAACAATCCCGAGGTAGAAGAGTCAGCTAGAAACAATTCTAGTAAGGAAGAGATTTGGTGGGAAAAACCTACAAACGGTTTCCTAAAGCTAAATTTTGACGGATCGAGAATAGAAGGTAATAAAGCTGCTTTAGGATATTCTATAAGAGATCACAATGGTAAAGTCGTTTTGTTGGGAGCAAAAAAGTGCGGATCCAATAGTATCCTTGTTGCGGAAGCACTTGCTTTAAAAGAAGGTATTTTAGCAGCTAAATACTTAGGAATCTCAAAGTTAATTGTGGAGGGTGATAACTTATGTGTTATTAACTCGATTCGAGGTACTTGGCAAATTCCGTGGGAAATTTCTAGTATTATCAAGGATGTGAAATTAGACCTTCATTTTTTCGAGAAAGTGATATTTAAACATTGCTTTCGTGAAGCCAACAAGGTTGCTGACTTCATGGCTTCAATTGGACATTCATGTCCAACTCTTTCGAGGTGGTTTGATAGCCGGTGGCTTCAACTTACCTCCCTCATTCGAAAGGATGAGATAGGTTGGTCCTACCCTAGAGGATCAACCTAGTTTTCTTACCTAATCAAAAAAAAAAAAAAAAAAAAAAAAAAAAAAACTCGGAAATCGATTTGATGGTGGTCTTGTGAAGATTCGAAATAGCAACCTTTGTAGCCAACTAGTTAAACACAAATACAAAAGTTTGTGACGAGTCAAATATCACCCAATGGATAGATAAGACAAAAATCAGAATACCTAAGAGCGAGCATCCGCAAAGGTAAGGCTCCCCATATTTTCTCTTTCCTTTTCTTATTCGTCCACCTCATTTTCCACTAACTTTTCCATTTACCCTCCCCATTTCATAATTACATCTATGCAACAATGAGGTTCCCCAATTCACACACAAAAATTTGGGAACCTCTCCAAAAGTAACACAAATTGCCTTACTTTTCTTTTGGGGACCTTCCCTAATAACAGTGGAGCCCCAAATGTTGGGGAGGTTGGTGCAACAATGAGGAGCCCCATATGAGGAAAGAGAGTGTATATGGGGAACTTGATTTCCACCTTTGCGGATGCTCTAAGGAGTCACAAATGACTTATCTTTATCTATTTATGTGAGTTTTATTTGAGCTCTGACAAGCTTGTAACGGATATTATTCGTCACAAACAGAAATTTGTGAGCACCAAAAAGACCGAATTGGATCTGAAGATTGGAAAATTGGCGTAGGGTCCATAAACAAACCTTACCTGTTTTCAAATATCACGAGTCTTAGCCTCAATTCCCAACCCGAATAACAGAAATAACCCATTCGCATCTGGAGCATATCCAACTCTTGCACTGTTGCACACTACTTATATGTTTCAGTAACACGATATTATTGATCTCAAATTCTTATTTAAGACGTGTCAAATAGTACGGATAAGACAAAAGTAAAAATAGCTAGAGAAAAATAAAAGATTTGTCTTATATACTCAAATGGAATATACTAAACCCGTTTTAAATTTTTATAATATTAAGACGGATACCTACGTCTCAAACAGTCAAACAACACCGACTGATTGTTGATATGATAGTAGACTGAACTTATTATTGACAAAGCGTCTTGCTTGTGACGGGCTAATCCCGTCACAAGCTGAAGACCTCTCACAAAAAGGGAGAGGGGGACAAGGTGGGGCATCCCCCATGTGCTTCCCCACTTGCCTCTTATGGGTATTTTGTGAGAGGAAATGGTATCCGTCTTCAGCTTGTGACGGATATCGCCGTCTTCAATGAGATTTTGTGTATTATTGACCGTAGAAATAAAGTGGGTCCAAAAAAATCCAACGTTCAAAACCAAATCCTCCACCAAATCATTACTTTTGCAATCAAACAATGTCTCTCTCATTATGCATCACCTCCACAAAACATCCCTCACATACAAATCATCATCATTATCATCATCATCACCATGGTACCCAAAAACTCACATTTTCTAAACCAAAATTGCAATTTCATTCACAATTATCAAACCCAATTAAATGTAGCAATAATAATCTTCAAAATGTTAATAATAATGAAGAAACAAATGTACCAAGATGGCATAACATGTTGTCTACAGCAGCTAGTTTGTATCCATTATATGTTACAGTTGGAGGAGTTGTTGCATGTTATAATCCTTCTGCATTTGCATGGTTTGTGAATAGAGGTCCTTTTTCATATAGTTTGTCACTTGGCTTGATTATGTTGTCCATGGGTGTCACTCTTGAGTTCAAGGATTTGGTTAATTTGTTCAAGCAACGCCCCCTCTCTGTGAGTTCTCCTATTAGACATATTCGTCGACATTGAATTTGGTCTTTAGCTTAGTTGGTAAAGTCACGAGGTCAGTATTCATGAGCCATGAACTCATATTAATTTGGCTTGTGACTCTCTTTACACCCAAAAACAAAAAACTGTCCATTTTTGTCGGTCTTTAGCTTAGCTGGTAAAGTCACGAAGGTGGTATTCATGAGCAGTGATCTGGCTTCAAATTTCGTCAGCATTAAATTTGGCTTGTGACTCTCTTTACACCCAAAAACAAAAACTATCCATTTTTGTCGGTCTTTAGCTTAGCTGGTAAAGTTACGAAGGTGGTATTCACGAGCCATGATCTGGCTTCAAATTTCGTCAGCATTAAATTTGGCTTGTGACTCTCTTTACACTTAAAAACAAAAACTATCCATTTTTGTCGGTCTTTAGCTTAGCTGGTAAAGTCACGAAGGTGGTATTCATGAGCCATGATCTGACTTCAAATTTCGTCAGCATTAAATTTGCCTAGAGGACTCTCTTTACACCCAAAAAAAAACTTCTTAAATGTAAAGGGGACTATATGTAAGAAAAATTCATTTGAGACCGTCTTAGCCTTTAAGACGATATGTTACCATGCTAGATAGTTTACTTAATGATATACTTTGATGATGACTATGTTATAAGCTTAAGACGGTCAAGTAAGACTAGCTCTATAATTTGGTTTCATTTGGTTTTAGATACTGTTTGGGTGTGTGGCACAATACACCATTATGCCATTGCTGGGAACGCTGATTGCGAAACTGATGGGGCTTTCACCAGCACTATCAGTGGGGATGGTATTGTTAGCATGTTGTCCTGGAGGTACCGCCTCCAATGTGGTAAGACTCTTACTGCAAGTGTACTTTTCCCTTCATTTACACTGATTATGTCTGGCTGTTTTTCATCTGCTTCCGTCAAAGTCGAAAATCTCAGTAGGGATAGTGTCTTATATTGGTAAGCCTTATGGGTCGCCCGGCAAAGCTTGACCCTCAAACCAAGCTGAGCCATATCTCAGTAATTTATCTAGTGTATTTATTTTGTCAAAGAATTTACTCACTGCCATCATGTTCAAATAGTGTTACAGGTGACCTTGATCGCTCGTGGAGACGTGGCTTTATCGATAGTCATGACTATGTGCACCACACTTGCTTCAGTAATCGTTACTCCTATGCTGACCAAATATTTAGCAGGAACTCTAGTCCCTGTCGATGCTGTTCAGCTTTCTATAAGCACAATGCAGGTGAACTTGAATCTACTCTCCTCGTCTTAAATCTCAAAACCTCTTTGTGTCGCTTTTTTTTGCCTCGGCATTTCAAGTAATTGGAACGAGATATATTTCCAAGGCTCTTTCGACATTATTTTTAGTTTTCAGTTTTTGCAAACACAAAGTTACTTCAATTCGCTACTGAACGAAGGATAAAAAGAAATCGAAACATCAAACAGATTCAAACCGAGAATGACACTAAACAGTCATGATATCATTTACCAGGTAGTGGTTGCTCCTATTTTGCTTGGGCTATGCTTTCAGAATACAGTCCCAGCCGCTGTCAAAGCGGTCACTCCCTTTGCTCCGCTTTTTGCTGTATTAACTTCATCCTTACTAGCTTGCAGGTTTGTTTAACTTTGTTACTTTAAACTAGTGCGCGTTCTTTTGCTTGTGTTTTCTCACGTCAGCTCGTGTTATTGTTTGGCCAGTGTATTTTCTGAAAATGTTGTTCGGCTGAGAACTTCAGGGCTGAGTCTACAATTGACGTCTAATGTAGCTCTATGTGACCACCTCCAAGCAATTTTATCCTCTGAACTTGGAGTTACGATATTATCAGTACTGCTACTGCACTTCGCCGGTTTCTTTCTCGGGTAATATTTCCCAACTTTTTACAGTATCATTCTATGATCAAGTAGTAAAACGTGTGTTTAAATTAGACCTGTCAAAATTGACCTAACCCTCCGGAAACACATTTTGAGCCCGTAAAATTCAACCGAAGTGAACATAAACCATACCATTGCTACTACCTGTTCAAAATAAAACTCTACAAAAACGAATAAAATATCTCTTTGCCATATTTAATTAATATATAGTAACTCATTAATTTGACAACAGCTAGTCTTGCTATAGACGGATATATCCGTCTATAATTAGGAATGTGGTATTGTATTTGGCCCGTTTTTAGTTATAGACGAATATGTGCCGTCTATATTGAGATTTTGTGATTTGACAAATTCTAGTTCAAAGACATTTTCGACGACTCATTTGTTTGAGTATGAATATAACTGACGTGCCGACACTTATTATAGGTATGTAGCTTCAGCTATTTGTGGCTATGGCGAAACTCAGAGACGAGCTGTATCCATTGAGGTTTGCATTCCTTTGCTTGTTATTCTAAAAACACTAATACTCGTTCAAGGCGGTTTTACACAAGTATTAGTATAAAACCACAAGTTAATTTACTTAAATTTATCCCTAATGTAACTACTTATAAAACGGTTTTACGTGAGACTCTCTCCCTGGCCTTGACTAAAACTTTAAAGCATCAAAGAAGGGAAAGAAAATCACTGGACATTATTTTAGGCTTTTAGTTATGGTGCAAGAATTCTTCTGAATTCAACCTGATTTGACAAGGCCTTGGTTACAGGTCGGAATGCAGAATTCATCGTTAGGAGTGGTGTTAGCAGCTTCTCACTTCAGTTCACCACTGGTTGCGCTACCCCCGGCTCTTTCTGCTGTCTTAATGAACATCATGGGTAGCAGCCTCGGGTTCATATGGCGCAACATTGACCCCAAGGACGAACTCAAAGAGTAAAGTTGAGTACTTAGGCTAGCTGTGTAGGTCAAGCATTGTTAATAGGTGCTATCTTTTCGGCTATTCTTGTATTATGAGCTGGGAATCTGGGATATCCTTGAAAGAGAACAAAAAAGAGGAGCCAGTCGAGTTTGATTCTTGAATAATTCACACAAGTTCTGCTTCTATTGTAATAGAAGGTTCCCTTTTTATATGGAAACGGCCCGCATAAAAAATTATGATTTTACGTATAGACAACTCCTCGATATCTTGTTCATTCGTGACAAAATATTTGTATCGTGTGTCGGTAACAAACATGCTTTTTTTGGACAGCAATGCTACTATTTAACCAATCGAGTCATAGGGTATCCTATATTTAACTTATACGAGACGGTTTCAGATGGGAACTTGTTTAGTGTTAACCCTTCACATAATCTCCTCTTGCACCTATTACATTTGGTCTCACTTGTCCAACACTGTCAAGCTAAACAGTGTAGTAGAAACGACTGTAGAAGTTATCGCCCTATAGCCTTACAGGTATCTATTTGCGAGGAATTTCGTAGTGCAACACACCTGAAGTGATCACTAAATATACTAAAGTTTAAGTGAGCTACAGTAGATATTTTAAATAATTTGCCAAACACAATTTACTCATAATTAAGTACTTAATGAACATTACTCGGGCGGAAGAAATACACACATCATAACCAGTTTACTCGCAATCTGCTTACCAAGGTCAGAAATCTAATTAAAACCAAAAACATGTGCTGCATACAGTTATGTACATTGTGTTGCACTTAAGTTAAAGCCAATTTCATCAAATATACCCAGAATTACACACGCAACGAAAATGTCAATAAACATAACTACATCTATTCTCAGGGAACTGGTAAAATTGCCCAAAAGATCACTTACGGTGTATATATTACAACGTACATGAATTTAATCACGCACGGAGTATATATTACGTAAAAAGAATAAAAATGAAAATAAAAACAAAGTTTCATGTACCAGGGTTAGGAATTGATAGGCTGTTTTCAAGCATGAAGGATAGGTCATGCATCTCTGAGATTAAATTTTCGACAACAGGCGACTTCTGATCAGATCCCTCCTTGAAGGCAGTTCCACTTTGACCACTTATGCTATTAAGGTCACCAGCTTCAATATCCTGGAGCTCCGTCCTACAGCACATAAGAACAGATTTATTAGCTTTACATCTTTCACATTTCCAGTATATCATATTAGATTAACGTATAATAACATTGAATACGAACAACCATATAACCCTCTGAAGTTTCACTATGTTGGAATGCCTTAGACGACCAACAGTCTTAGACAATCAATAACACGTAAGAATAACTTCACATTTCCAATTTATCATAAAGTATTAGATTAACGTATGCACTCACCTGATCAAATTAGGCAATTCGGTTTGAGAACTTGCTATTTCTGGAGAACCATTTTGGTCAGTTAACATTCCCAGGAATGGATCTTGGTGCATGAAGCTGTTAGATCCTACATGTGAATCCACAGTCGTGCTGAACATGTTTATTGGAGATATATTGTCCACAGCAGTGACCCTACTAGATTCGTTATCAGAGGCGCTGTTAATTACATTCCATTCACCAAATGGATCATGGATAGTGGGTTCCTGGATAACATTGGTTTGTACATTGGTGCTATGCGAATTGCTTGGTAGCCCGTTACTTGAGCTTGTAAAATCGGTCCATGCATCAACCTCTTCATTATTTACGCTAGTAGACTTGTCATTTAATCCAGGAAACAAATCACTGTCTTCATAAGTCGATTTACTTTCAGATGGTTCTATTTCAACAGCATGTGACGGTTGTTCTAACACGGATGTTGACCAACCAATATTACTCCAAGAATTGTGCGAGCTCTTGTCCTCGACCAGCAATAGGTTGTCAACATCTTTACCGTTAGTAGATTCATCTTGCCTTGACCCTGTGAGATTTAATTCTGGAAAACTACTATCTGGTTGTTTCCACGAGCTCCCGAAATCACTCCAGGAACCAAAATCATCATTGTTCTCCCTATGATTTTCAGCAGATTTAGTTTCACCATTTTGGGGGAGATCTGCGTGAGTGATCATTATGCTTGGAAAATCACTCATTGCCGCAGTTGAAGAGTCATTATTAATTGGCTTGCTATTGACAGCGCCAGTTGACAGTGTAAAATCACTCCATACATCAAGTGAGTTATCCCCAATACCAGAGCTTTTGAAACCGTTCAATAAATCGAAAGAATCGCCAACTTCTTTAGTACCCGAAAGCCCAAGTGATTCACCTTGATCGCTGGTCTTACTCAGCGAGCTTTCCACATGGACATCTAGCTGTTCCATACCTCCATGACCTAATAAAGCAAATTCATCACCAACACCATATACTGGTTTATGCATATCCAAGTTGTTTTCAAGTTGGTCGTGTCCTGGTCCCACTGATCCGGTAAAATCATTCCATGAATCATCTATGTTAAATCCTCCACCACTCTCACTTCCAGTCAAAGTGGCACTTACTTGTTCTCCTCGATTATTTTCTGCACCTGAGAACATCCCAAATTCATCCCAGTTGGTAGAATCATCACCATCCAACTTGTCATTGTGAGGTGGATCTCCCTTGTCACTTATCCTCTGTATATCGGCTGCAGGAAACCAATCAATTGAGGCATCATTTGTTTCCAAAGTCTTCTGACCGTCATTCACTGGCATGTTCCTTTCAGATTGCTTAAAATCAAAAGGTTGCTCAGACTTTGATTCAGTACCACTACTGGAAAAAGCTTCAAACACGGCAATGTTTGCCGAGTCCTCTTGTTTAAGAGGCCAATCTGTTGAGTCTATTCGAAATCCAGTATCAACTTTGACATCTGCATTTGCA
Source organism: Silene latifolia (assembly GCF_048544455.1). NCBI lineage: Eukaryota > Viridiplantae > Streptophyta > Magnoliopsida > Caryophyllales > Caryophyllaceae > Silene > Silene latifolia. The sequence goes on from NC_133534.1 coordinate 9,967,325, forward strand.
GATTGAAAATCAACTGCCCAATCAGACTCGTTATTTTCACCCTCCAGGGACCGTGTCTGTGTATTTTCAAACAAACTAAGACTGCTCTGTCCTGCAAACGTAGTACCCTCTTTAATTTCAACTTTTTTGCTTGCCGCTTCCTTCTCATTCAAACTATTAGCAACACTCTCACTATTTCCTTCCCTTTGAAAAAGCTCATCAAAACTCACACCAACCAAATTCGTAGATGGTTTACCATCTTCATTTTCTACGCCCAATCTGTTTGACTCATCGGGCCACTTAAGCTGCAGGTCAAGCAAAGCAGAAAGCGGGATTTCATTTGTCGCCGAATTTCGTCCTCTACCCGAATCACTTTCTCCTTCAATTGGCCGCTCTACACTCTCCTACAAATCCCATCCATCACACAAGGTTGTTTAGTCACGTCATGATGCAAATTAACAAGATAATAAAGAACAAGATAACAGGCATTATCAGAAATACCATAAAATAAACAAAAGCTGACAGCTTCTCATAACAACCTAGCAAACCAAAAAACTTTCCAAGACAAATGTTCATTTTTATAAACTACACAATGCATAAATACATATGTAAACTCACTAATCCCAGAAAACACTAGTGGAGCGCACTTTCTCCCCGTTCATTCAAATTTACAAAATAACTGGACTTGAACAGAAGTGAATGGAGGAGTATACTACCAATACCAGAATCTCGTGATCTACTCTGAATAACCTAATAACTAATAACTAATCATGCAATAGTATATCTATAGAAGAAACTATTGGATGATTCTTATTACATCAAGTGACGTCTTTTACCCTCCCCACTAGTCAATTCTCTTTCTCATTCATTTCCCACCATTTTTCTACACAATGGAGGCCGTAATTGCGAAAACCTAATAACTACACCACAAATGTAGAATCCCACAGTACTAATTGCATTATCAACTGAATTCAAAAGACTAGTCGAACATGCAGGAATGAGGAGAGCTACCCATGTTGCTGCCTACTTTCCTCTTGGGCAATGTAAAAGAAGAACTCTTAAGTTGAATACACATTTTATTTCGCAAGTGTTAGATTTCATTCTTCGCGGTATGGACTCTATTGCATTACTAATTTGGCTTTTCATTCTTCCTCAGAGGGGTATGAACCCTATATTGCATAATTTGCATTACTAATTCGGATTTTCATTCTTCTTCACAGAGGTATTGACTCGCTTCGTCCCAATCATCTGTTTACCTTTTATCAAAATACGTCTCACAAAGAATATAAAAGGTAAACAAATGATTGTGACCTAGAAAGTATTTTTTAATTGACTTTACTGCATCACTAATACGGACTTTCGATCCACGTTTTGTCCCCGAATTTCAAATCTTAGCTCCGCCACTACGACTACACTAACAATTACTACAAATCAATCAAATCAAAATCAACAAAATATAAAAACCAGCAACAACATTACTAAATCACACTCACTGATCCATCAAGCGAAAGAGAGCGTAAAAACCACTGATATCCGAAAGCCGAAGCGAAAGAAATCGGCTTTGGAGAAGCTCCACCATGAAAATTGCTTGGAAAACGACCACAAAACACGCAAATGGTAGAATCAAGCCCTAGGAGAAGCTCGCCATTACAGCCATCACAACGCGGAGCATCTTGCGCATTTGATCCGACGGCGACGATGGCGTCTTGAAGAATCGACGGTGACGATGATGGTGGGAGTTGATCGGAGGGATTGAATGAAGAAATGCCGGATTCTTTGCGAAGTGCGATCTGGAGTTTGTTAATGAGGTCGGGTGATACCTCGTACTTCGCCATTGATGAATGTTGATTGAAGATGATTGTAATTGATTTGGGGATTTAGGGTTGATGTTGGTGGAAATGGTGGTTGTTTTAATGGTGGCTAATTTTACTTAACGGCTTATACCGGTCTGTCGAGATGTGAACAATAATGAAAGGTTTTTCTTTTCTTTGTTTTTCAAAAAAGAAAAAGAAAATATTTTGTAAGAGGTGATAATCGGGTCACTCGAGTTATCGAGTGTAATGGGTCATGCCTCAGGGAGTCAGGGTGAGATCAATGAATTGTTTGAATCGGGTCAATAACGTATTCAAGTCGTTATAATTCGTGACGGATTGAGGGATTCTCGTGAGTCGGGTGAGAAGTTCTATATGGATCATTATCGTGTTACGTTCTCAAAATATATTTTACGTAAATCATCATGATTGGAGTAATAATTTTATGATAATGTTATTCATATAATCATATGTGCATTTTTTTTTCAAAGAAAATATGTGCATATATTTTAATTCTTTGGTAAAACAATTAGAAAAAATATCAATATCAATTTGATCTTGTTCAGATTATTATTTAGTTTATGAACTATACAATCAGTTATGATAAAGTTGGTTGTGTAGAATCCGAACTTTAGGTAACAAACTGGACAATGAACATGAACGAAAGCCAAGTTTTGACGTAAAATCCGAGCTTTATGTAACAAATTGGATGTAACATCATTGAATCATTCTCATGATCTCATCCACATCCATTCTTCTTCATCATCACCAAATAAGTGCCCACAATTAGAGTTGGCAATTCAGCTAGGGGAAGGCACGACATGGCACGAGTTTTTCGAGGCAGCACGGACCCGACACGGTCGTGCTTGAGGAGGGCTCCGACGCAATATGGTGATGATGAAGAAGAATGAATGTGGACGAGTGGGCCAGGCACGGCACGACACGACACGGCCAGCTCAATATCCGTGCTTTGACCGGGCTAATTTTAGAGGAAAATACGATGGGCAGGCACGCGGGCCGGCCCAACACGGCCCATTGCCAACCCTACCCACAATGCACGCAGCCACGCACGTTTCCTGTGTCCGTAACACGATGCATGCCTTTTTTTCTTACTTTTTTTTTTTTAAATAAATTTCTCGTATTTGCATTTATTTAGTTTACGTTTTTAGTACGTAGAAGTTGGTAATCTTCTCACAGAGTACAAGTTATATTCTTCACTTTATGTGTTTCTTAGAACATAACCACGTTTTCCTTGGTCTTTGTTTAAAAGCAAACGTAAAGAAATGATCAAGCTGAGGCGTATGACAAGCTTTCCACGCATAAAAACCAATGTTGAGAATATTTCAAATTTGGACCGGGAACTAATGAACTATCGTGGGCACTGATTTGAAATACCAGTAATGCAGATCATGTCATATTAGATCAGAACAAATAACAGTCAACTCCAGCATTCTAATACTTTCTAAATCAAGATGTCCGTCACAAGGAAGACTTGTTGAGTTACTAATATGAATTGCTAAGCGTATAAGGGGAAGTCGAATACCTTAAATTCTAAGCTTAGACCGATCAAAAATAGTGCCTAGCTTTTAAATTATCTCCTTATTCAGATTTGGTCCGGCCTGATCCTAGACGAACTACTGCTACCTTTAAGCCATAAGGGTATCTGTTACTAATCCCTCAAATCGGCTCCATAAAATCAATGCACAAGGCTATCTGTTCCTAATCCCTCAAATCGGCTCCATAAAAACAAACTTGAGCACACCAACAAGCAATGAAGTAACCTCACCTGAGAAAAGCTCATAGAGATTAGTTGATGTTATTTACTGGGAAATATTAAATTGGCTAAAACCAAAGTGAGTTCTTTTTAAGAAAGCACAGGGATGTTTACAGATGACTTCAATAAAAACCGACATCAAATGACTGTGCAAGTGCTTTCAAACTGGTACATAATTTGGAACAGACTGATTTCTCAACGGACGACTACTAACCTGATGATACAGAAAAGAGCGTGAGCGTGCTTTTACTATCAAGCAACGATTTCTCAAATGACTGTGCAAGTGCTTTCAAAGTGGTACATAATTTGGAACAGACTCGAGAACATGAAGTTAATCTATTGTCCTTATGGGTGAACTAGCCTGTTCAAAATCAGAAAATAAAACGATAACTGGAGCTGCTTAAGAGTTACTGAAATCATGTGATGATGGAAACGGTCAAAATCTTTTGCCTCTAATTTTATCAAATGTATTTATCAGCATACGAATTTCCTTTTCCAGTCACGGTCAAGGGACCTCACTAAAGCGATACTGGAAAATCAATGAAACGTTGACAGGAGAGCATCCACATTCACAGTCCTTAATTAGCTTGGCTACCTCCAAGTCACTAAGACGGCCAGACCCACCCACGTAGCATCCCCACAACTGCCACTACCCACGGCACCCTAAATCATTTAATAGACGGTTCTATAGTGTCCTAACTCCCAAGAAAGAAGCCTACATCAGATTTTTGATAAGGATTCAAAAGGAACATGAACTAAAACAATGCTAAATCTTGTAAGAAAGGTGAAGTAAAAAAGCCAATCTCAATCAAAATTTAAGTCATGTATGAAGATACAGCGGAACTACTCGTTTATACAACGGAACAGTCATGTAAAATGATGGAGGATGGATGGGAAATACCTGACAACCAGCAGCTCTGAATGAAGTGAAATTATGGTGTCCGGCAAGAATCGTGCACGCGTCCTAGATGAATGCACATATATAAGGAAACCTACCAACTCAGCAGAACTACAACCCAAACCTCTGAAAACCAACTTGCATTCAATTCTTCAGGAACATGCCATGCTCGGGATCTCTCAAATGTCGATAAGGAATCTGTGCCTGATAACAACCGATAATAATACCTACGTGAAGTGTATAGCTTTCCTATATTTTAGAGCCAACTGCATGGGTAATGTACGAAAAAGCCAGACAAGCGCTGTTGTTGCATGTTGCAGACGAAGAAAGGGGAAAAATAGAAGCAACACGAATGAAGCACAAAAAGAATGAGAATAGCTCATTAATAGGAAAAAGGGGCAAAATGAAATGTAGCATACAATCAGTAACCAATAAAAGTTGTTTTCTGGATAGCGAGGATACAGTACATAAATTGATCTTCAATATTTCTATCCCCGGCCTCAAGCCTAAACCTGAACTACATAACTCGTCTGTTTCATAGCCTCAATCTCTCAATGGTAACAAGACACCCGGTATTCAATCATTCTCGAGCTGCTGCGATACTTGGAGCTTGTGAATTGGTAACTAATCTAGAGGAGCAGCAGTTTAATCAACAGCAATGCCGAAATAAGAAAGAGGCCACCAGATGGATAGCTTTCCTGTCATCAAACCCGCATCCAAATATTAAATACTGAATAATAAAAGAACACAAATGTAATTTTACCCTGCAGACTATATTAAATATCTATAGCAGAAAAAGTCGGAACATACAAAAGAAACAGAATTAGACACTAACCCTAGCAAAGGAAATGGAGAGGTAACCAGTAGACGAAGGAGAAGTAGTAGAAGTAGGAGTAGGAGCGTCAGTGTCAGGAGTAGTATCGCCATCAGAAGAAGTATTGGCGACAGCTTGAATGGCAGGAAAACCGAGGGAATAAGCTGGAGAGCCATCAGGCTTGAACAAACCATAATTTCTCTCAGAAGTAGGGCCAGGTTTCATGTTCTCGTTAAAAAGCGCAAATATGAAAATGTTAAGATCACAATAAGGCCTCATTGGACTACCTTTTCCCTGTCTCTGCTTAATGAGTTTAATTATGTTAGCATTATACTTCTTGGCATTCTCAGGGGTTGCCCCAACCTCGTCGGGGTCCCCTTTCGAGGGCCACCCAGTCTCAGACACCTGAACTGATACCCTCTTGCTGAAACTAGCCCCCATGGCAGCATACACCGCGTCCACCTGGGCCAAAAGCATGTTATCATAGCGGAGGCCTGAACCTGGGTCAACCACTCCCCCCTGCCCCTGCCCCTGCCCCTGCCCGCCCTGACCGAGAACATAATCTAACGACACCTGTCCGGGACTGGCCTTATACGCAAAATACGGATAAGCATTGATAAGAAAAGGGGATCCCGTTTTGGCATTAAAGTTAAGGATCTGGGCCAGACAGCCACCCAGATCGGGCCGAAAAGCCCCAGCAGATGGAGGATATGATGTCTGGAGGATTGCCAAGTTATGTGCAGTAGTAACCCACACTCTACTGTCCAGCTGCAACGCAACCAGAGCAGCATGAATGTTCTGCATTGCAGGAATAACACTCGAGGTGAGGGTGGAATCATTCAAGGTCAGCACCTCGTTACCGATCAAGATACAAGTGATATTAGTATCAGGCAAATGACACTCCACATTCTTTTTAACCCAATCCAAAGCCGCCTTCCCGTCTTTCATCTGCGACATGTACTCGTTCCCGAGACTCACTGTGAATTGGATCCCTGTCTTTGCAAAAGCCTTTAGCACTTTAGGGTCGGCGTCGTACAACTTCACCTTACTTGCTCCTATACCCTTTACCAGCCCCACTACCTTGTCTGGTGTTGGCAGATTGTTCGCTATTTGTCCGTAGTTTATTCCTAGTGAATCCACTCCTACACCGCCTGTTTCCGTTCAATTCAATTCAGTTCAGCTCAGTTCAATTCAGTAATACTTAAAATAACAGTAAGAGCAAGTATTGGTAGTAATGTATTTATTTATTTATTTACCTGATATAAGTAGGACTAGGATTACTAGTTTCGGTAAGGCGAATGCCGGAAGAGTATGAGCATCAATCAATCTGAATGCCAAATTCATGGCTGCCGTGATGCTAATGCCTGATTTGAGCTGCGAATCTGCTATTTTTGAGCACAGTGGTGAGCTCTGAGGGTGCTTTTACTTTTTGCTTTATTCCCTCACTCACTTTACTCCACTCCACCCGCAACTAATACCTTATTAACTTTTGTTATTTGGATTTTCTGCCATGTGCTAATAACATAAATTCTTGTCTAAGACGGATCATATTCGTCTTTTCAAAAAGACGGGATTTTGTGACCAATTTTATTGTCAAATGTAATCAAAATGGTTCAGTTAGTTTTACAGCTTTATTTTCCAAAATTGGTTACATTTGGCTGTAAAATGATCTTAAAATCTTGTCTTTTTTAAAAAAAAAAAAATATGACCCGTCTTAAAGGAGAACTATACTAAGAGATGTGTATCTTCAAACTAACTGCCCGTGAGATTAGATTAATACTCCGTAGTAGCTAGACCTGACAAATGACTCATTCGAGCGGATTTGGCACTGATTACTTCGTATCGGGTCATTTTACTATTTTAGGTCGAGTTATTTGGGTAATTTTGGGTCATGATTTTGCCTTAATTAAGTCATTTTGGGTCACTCAAGTCGGGTCATTTTGGGTAGGGTCTATCGGGTCACTTTCGTGTCATATATTTCAGGTCATTTCCAGGTCTCGGGTCTGGTCATTCGGATTAGGTCAATTTTGTCAGATCTAGACTAATAGAGGTGATAATAATATTTTTTTTTTTTTTTGATTAGGTAAGAAAACTAGGTTGATCCTCTAGGGTAGGATCAACCTACTCATTCTTTCGAATAAGGGAGATAAGTTGAACCCAGCGGCTATCAAGTCAGCAACCTTCTTGACAAGGTGATAATAATAATTGACCCACTCAAAAATGTGACACCAACATAACACCAAGTACGGAAATTGAGTTTAGGACGATGTTAGTCTATATATGATATGCAATAGGTCTTGGTATAGACGGGTGGGGCGAACAGGCGGGTAAAGACCTCTAATAAAATGGGTGGGGGGACAAGGTGGGGCACCCCCCATGTGCTTCCCACTTTATGGCAAATGGGTATTTTGTGAGGGGAAGTGCTATCCGTCTATACGTATAGACGGATAGTGTCCGTCTATAATGAGAATTTGTGATATGGCAAAGGGTCTGGCCACTTTCATCCCTAGTTGAGCATGACATTATCTAATAAAATGAAAAAACATTAGTCTCATTTCACAATCTTTTTTTTTTAATATAAAAAGTACAAATGAAACATATTACTCTATATCGTCGAATTTTTTTTCATTTTTATTCAAAATGAAAAGAAAAAAGAAAAAAGACATTAGTTATAGTTCACTCGACTGATGTCACATAATTTACATTCTATGTCGAATTGTTTCACAAGGTCATCTGTCACACTTTCATAATACTAAACATTACGATCTTATTCTAGGAGTCTAAGACCTTTGTTCTTGTACAAAAACAGACCAAATTCGAAACCAAACCAAAACCGAGATTTGATACCATGACCAGCGTGACATCGAACTTTGATACTATTAAATTGACAGTCTTTTAAGAGGGCAAGCAGAAAGGGGAATAACAGGAATATTGTCACAATTGCATATCTCAACCATGTAACCATCAGGGTCATGGAAAAAAAGTTGATCAACCTTAATGCCATCTTCTTCGACTATTGCGGTCTCATATTCGATTCCCATGTCCTCTAATTTTTCAATCACAACGTTCATGTCCGAGCATTGGAATGATATATGATTGTCCTTTGGATTTATGATCTTCCTTGTAATTTGTTGGAGTTTATTGTCTGAGGCTAACAGATGGATGCCTATCCCATGGTTGAACAACCTGAAAAATAAATACTCCGTACATTAAAATTACTATTATTCGTAAAATATAGTTTGAAAAATTAGCGAGCGAATTAGCGACAAGGTAAAATAATCTAGAAAAAATATTGAAATATTATGTAGAAAAAATTCAAGTTTTTCATGCCAAAATTAGTTGTATTATTACTGTTATTATTTTGTAGAATCGTTGCATGTCGTACAACAACTTTATGTCTTTATGACATCAATACCTCATTCATTCAATGATAAAATTAAAAGTAAATAAGGTGAACAAGCATTACAAGTTACAACGTACACGGTCGTTGTACATCTGTACAACGGCCTTACAGAATAACTCGCAACCTGTAAACAAGTTTTATACGGAGTACAAATTTTCCTATCCAACATGAATACTCAATGCTAAGACAAATGAATGTAATCTTGTATTTTTTGTGACTCAATTATTTGCTGAAAGATACATAAATAATTAAGACGGAGGAAATAAAAGGGTAAAATGGGACATACCAAGCTCCGCCAAAGTCTAAAGAGGAAGGACGTTTGATAAGAACAAAACCCAAGACATCAACATAAAATCTGACAGAATCAGGCACAGATTTACACACATATGAAATGTGATTCAAACAAAGTAGAGGCAATGCTCTTGTTGATCTTGTTATAGGAATTTCATATACTAAACTTCCCATTTCGCTACAATTTCTTATACAGTATGTAGGCACGGGAAATTTATTAATGTGCCGAATACCTGCCAAATTTATGTGTTTTTTTTTTGTTTGGCCTGGTTTTTAGATCAATTCTTCCGATTCTTATATAGAACTCTCGACCTTATAAAATAAAATAAAATAAAATAAAACGGAGGTGACAGGTCAAAATAATAAGTGTGTATCTTGTCTGAAGGCAGATAGGAGGGCTCGTATGTATGTCCGTTGAGGAAAGGGTAAGGGTGTCAAATGATTTTAGCTAGGAATCGTCTTCGTCAAAGTTGGGAATCGAGTTCAGTCAAAATGATCTCAAGTCCGAGCTTGAGTTGAGCTTGAACAAATCCAATTCAAGCCCGAGCTCAACAAGGCAGATAGAAGTTATGATCATAGAGTAATATCTAAGATTTTACTATAACCTTTTCCGCGCAAAGTTAAAGTTTTAATTGTTATAGGCGTAATAAATTGCAAAATAAGCCCGGATTCCAATTTGAATTTCAAACCAATCTTTAGCATATCCAAGTTCGAGCTTGGAGCGACTCAATTACACAAGCGGTAAGGAGAAATCATAACAACTACGTAGAACATGCTGAATGGAGTTATAAAGTAAGAATCATCACCATATGAATCTGCTTCCTCTTCATTACCCAATTCATTTTGGTTAACAAGCCCTCCATTTTTTCCAAATAAATAAAGAGGATCTTCCAACGACGATTCTAATCTAATACGGAGTACTCCATATACCCGAGAGTCAAGTCATGACTCATTTCGAGCCTAAGAATATATTCTCCTCTCGATATATCATGAGTTGTCACAATAGTTAGCACAGACGTACAAATTAAAAACATGCACATTGCCATACAAATCAATATACGTGCTTCCACATCACAAAGAGACCGGTAAACCAACAATTATCCCATAGATTTGTTGAACCAGCCTTTCACCCCAAACACAGCCTGTCTACAATTCTAATGTACATCTATTGGGAATCATAGACGTGCCGACAGCCAATGGGGAAGCAAATCGACAAACGTCGGTTGAAATATTGATCTCAAAATCGGACAACAGAATGGTAATCTTTAGATCATAAATACGACCAATACCCACTTTGAAGAAGATTAGTATTGGGTTTGATTTAGAACATCCTCGTATTGAAATACCATCAGAACAAATAAACAGTCAACTCCAGCATTCTAATACTTTCTAAATTTTACTAATCTGATAGCTAATCGTATAATGGGTTCACCTTAAAATTCTAATCTTGAACCAATCAAAAACTAATGCCTGGCTTTAAATTTATCTCATTCAAATACTAGATTGACGGACTACAGCTACTTTTAAGGGGTTAAGGGTATCTGTTCCTAATCCCTCAAATCGGCTACATTTAATCAATGAATTTCCGTTTAGTCTACGAATTTTTATCTTAATCGTAGAAATTTCAAGAGAACAGCAGCATGACAATACCAACATCGAACATGTGAGCTTTAATAATGACCTTGTTTTAATGCCCGAAAACGGAGGTGACTGTGTCCATCAAAGATCATACTTGACGTGGCCCAAGTATAAGCCACAGGCAGGGGCCATGGGTCTTGCGGCCGCAACATCCTTTGCATTCAGGATTCTTTCAACTGCGAACCCAATCCATAAAAAAACTATAAAAAGAGGAAATAAAAATTGCAAGTAAGCTACAAGGTTAAGAAAAAAGGACTATAGGGAAAACGTACCATCGGCGACCGTTAAGTGTCCTGTGCCAACACACTTGAGCACACCAACAAGCAACCTCACCTGAGAAAAGCTCATAGAGATTACTTGATGTAAATGAATCGCAATATTTGTAAAAAGGAAAAAAAAAAGATTGTCCATAAGATTAGTTTGTATGCTATTTGCTCGGAAATATTAAATCGGCTAAACCAAAGTGAGTTCTTTTTAAGAAAGCACAGGCCTGTTTACAATGACTTAAATAAAAATTGATATTAAATGACTGTGTACGTGATTTCAAACTGGAACAAATTTGGAAGAGACCTATTTCTCAAAGGACAACTACTAACCTGATGATACAGAAAAGAACGTGCGCGTGCTTTTACTATCAAGCAACGATGTCCTCTTTTAACACCAAACTCTTGATCAGAACCGATGGAAAATTTTCCGTTGTCCTTGGAATCAATATTTTTTGCATCAGTCTCGGGATGATGATCTAAACACGTGGAAGAATCTTGTGCACCATCATCGCTTGCTTCTGGCACTGGGTTGGATGGAAAATATGGAAAGGATGTAGACTCGAGAACGTGAAATTCATCCAGTGTCCTTATGGATGAACTTGCCTGTTAAACATCAGAACAATAAAACAATAACTGGAGCTGCTTAAGGGTTACTGATTACTGAAATCGTGTGATGATGGGAAGGTCACACAACGTACAAAGCTTTTGCCTCTGATTTTATCACATGTATTTTATTAGCATACAAATTTCCTTTTCCAGTTAAGGTCAAGGGACCTCACTAAAGTGATACTGGAAGATCAATGAAACATTGACAGGAGAGCAGAAACTTTCGTTCATTGCGCCAATAGTCATGCCACCTCTTCAACCACAAAGTAACGATTACCCAATACCTCACTCACCAGCCTGCTCCCAAATTCCAGCACTAGCAACACTCACCAAGCCTACCCAAGTCCTCGATTAACTTGGCTCCAAGTCACTACCAGACCCACACACCTAGCATCCCCACAACTGCCACTACCCCACCCCCAAATCATTTAATAGACGGCTCTATAGCGTCCCAAGAAAGAAGCCTACATCAACAGATTTTTCATTTTTGGTAAGGATTCACAAGGATCATGAAATAAAACAAAGCTAAATCTTGTAAGAAAGGTAAAGTAAAAAAGGCAATCTAAATCAAAATTTAAGTCATGTATGGAGATACAACGGAACTACTAGTTTATACAACGGAACAGTCATGTAAAATGTATCCTCATGCTACTCATAGTAGGTCGCCTATACTGCACTTAACCCTAATGAATATGAGATTCCATTATTATTAGAACTTTATAATAAGAAATAAGTATAATCCATAGAAGACTACCATAATGAGGGGATCAAGTCAAAATTGTGTCACTACAGTGACTCCGACCGCACTAGAGACCCTCATTGTTTATGTAATTAAGCATACATTCAGTCGCAGCAACACAACGTTGTTCTCCAATTGGAATCACGTAAAGACAATTAACGTTTAGAAGATACGTGGGCATTGGAAGTTTAATTTAATACCAAAGCTGGATTTGCTTGAATGACCTAAAGTCTATTTTGTAGCATGTACTTGTTAATGATGGAGGATGGATGGGAAGTACCTGACAACCAGCAGCTCTGAATGAACTGAAATCATGGTGTCCAGCAAGAATCTTGCACGCGTCCTGAATGCACACACATAAGGAAACCTACCAACTCAGCATAACTTGCAACACAAACCTCTGAAAATCTACCTGCATTGCTCGAAGATCCAATTCCTCAGGAACATGCCATCCTCGGTCTTTCTCAAAGGTCGATAAGGGATCTGGGCCTGATAACAGACGATAGTAATACCTACATGGAGAGTATAATTGTCCTATATTTTAGAGCGCAATGCATGGCTAATGTCAGAAAAGCCAAAAAAACACTGTTCTTCAAACAAACTGATAATTTGAAAAAAATATTCATGTAAAGATGGGCAAAAGGACGAGCTTTGTAAATGAAAAAAAAAAAAAAAACATAATAGTTACAGTACATAATTGTGTGTCTCACAAGTTGCACTCAGTGTACAAGGCGCACCTAATGCCCCACAAGCGATTTGGTGAATGTCTCAGCGATGGTATAAGGCCTTCCTTTTCATACTAAGATGGGATAGTAAAAGTAATCAAGAAATATTTTTAAAAGATAAAGAAAGAGCCACCGGAGTACAAATATGACTGAATACATAGAAAATAAGGTATCTATGTTGTTTATATTTGAGACTCATTAATAGAGTACTATTAAGATGAAAGAAGTAGCAGTTCACTTATTGTAGAACACAACATTCGAAAAGATAAAAACAAATACCTACGTGCGCTCTTGGGCCCTATATCTAGCATGAAAATCAGATGGAACCTTACGAACATCAATGACTTTAACATCATCACCTTCTTTCTGCCACACAGAGAAATAAAAGACTATATTATTACAATTAAAAGATGTTATAGCTGAAGTGTTAAACAAAAGGTGCACGAAAAAATTCGCTAAAAAGCCAAATGTCTTGTTCGTGTGAAAAGGTATGATTCAAATTCTCCACCTGCTTTCAGGTCTTACTTTTAGGGGGGGGAAAAAACCTTTGGTGCACCTATCCATCTAGGTGCAATAAGGAATTAACCAAAATGCCAAAAGGCGCCTACAGCACCCCTTACATTATCTCATGTACCGTGTTCGACACTCGGACATGGACACTGCACTTCGAAACTTTATTACATACACAGGTCCTTTCAACTAAGTCCAAGTAACAAAGATGTTAACCCTCAACAACAACAAAAAAAGACATGGTTGCACAACAAATTATTAAGTTCATGATTGTTTACATAAGAAGCGTGCTCTTGCTAAAGCCCTTGTCGTCTTGGCCTGCCTCACATCTTTCAAAACTTACCAAAGAATAGCATTAACAGTGTCATCGTCCTCACTCTTAGATTAGTTCCTTAGATGATCTACTAGATTGCCACGAATCCTCAACCAACAACACACGCATGAACAATTTTAATGGTGTTAAACGAGCACCAAGCATACTCATATCTACTATGTTGGTTGGGTATTAACTTCCGAAATGTTTACAAATGAATTCATTTGTTTATTTGTTAACTGCTGGATTTGCTCGATGTCAAAAAATTTCCCTGAGAGAGAATTCTCTAATTTTCTAAGGAACCAGAGAGGCAGAGACTAAATATTTGATGGCTTTGAAATTGAATAAAGCAAACAAACTTTATGCCCTTCTTATATTGTAAAGTAGCAGCATACCGTCCTCAAAATGTGTCTCCTGAAATAGTATGTCTATGTTACCACAAGGACAATGTTGCATCCAAACTCCACCTTTGAGGCACTAAGGTTAAGTTGTTGTAAATTGAACAAATAGCCCTTGCAATGCAAGGAAATTCCTCACAAGTGCAAACCTGGGCTGCCACAAGCAGAGCACGGCCGAAAGATAGACCAAAGGTGAAACCTTTGTAAACAATTGATCACCAAAATCAAAGACACATATTTGTTTGACAAAAGTTTCTCATGGGCGGTAGATGCTTTTATCTAAACCTGTCCCGCAGTAAATATGGAGCCAAATTACTTTACCACATGAGCAACGCCAAGCACATAGCCTAGTTCAAAAACTGACCAGCTTTACCAAAAACAAATCGATACTACAATGGTCAAACCAGCAGAGTAATGCAGAAAAAATAGAACAAAGGTGAATCCTTTGTGAACATTTGATCACAAACATCAAAGATGTCACATAATTTGTCAAAAGTTTTGCATGGGCAGTAGATGCTTTTGTTTAAACCTGTCCCACAGCAAATCCATAGCCAGATTGCTTTACCACATGACAAAACAAACTACATAACCTACTTCAAAAGCTGGCCAGCTTTACCAAAAACAACTCGATGCTACAATTTTTAAACAAAGAAACACCTAGGAGATGGGTAGGGGGAAAGGCAAAATAAAAACAAATAAAGGTAAAATAAACGGGTCTTGTTCACAATTAAACTATCGACCCTATTCTCTAGAAACTGAACTGAACTACCTGAAGATAATGGTTCACGGCCTTTTGGACAGTTGCAGGTTCATGAGGTTCCAACTGCAAGACGAAACATAAAGATAAAAAAGGCATGATTACTCGAGGGCTTAACTATTGAAGTTTGTTCAAGTTGCATGAACTCTAGAGGAATCAAAAGCTACTCATTTTCTAATTTTCACTTTCAATGAAACTTAGATATTAGTGCCAAACTAAAGATTGTTGCCTTTTATTTATAGTGGCAGAACACTTTCACTCTCAAGGCTTAAACTACCCCACACTCCTTACTCAATCCCATGCCTACGGGTATAACACAATAAGTAATGTCGTTGTAATTGTTGTTTGTATAAATGAGAACAAATTTGAAAGGAACTATGAAAGGTATATACAAAAGTAAATAATGGTTGTTAGTCTAAAGAATTGGAAAAGTTAGCATAAAGAATGACACTGCTTGCTGGTGATTTTTCATATATATTTTCCCTGTCCACGTGACAAATTTGAGAATGGGTTGCATAGCAATAAAATAATGAATGTCTCTATGTACAAAGAGTATGAACCCAAAAAGTTCAAAAGATTTCAAGCAAGTGGAAATTAAAATTTCTAACAGATAACATACCACTTCACCTGGTCTCCTCTTACTAATCCGCTCTACATCTACATGACAAACATTTGACAAAGCATGAACTCCTGCATCCTGTATAATGAGGGAAAAAATTAATTATCTCCCCTTCTGATTAGCTTTCACCAACCTGTAACTGTGGAACAAGCAATAAACACAAACACTGAACAGTACATGGAAAGTGCTGCAAATTTACAATACAGGCGTCTACCATAAGAATCTGCATGAAACTATGCACCTGCAACATATCTAAATACATGGGGGGAAGTGTGTTATCACTTGCATCATAAAGATTATAGATGGTGTCGCTTGATGATTCTTTGTAGGAGTGAATACTCCAAAGAGTTGGCCTAACTAGACTAATTTACCCGCTGTCAAAAGGCAGAGAATCTCTCTCAAGCCATAGCTTACCATTTGCGGCTTTGCGCTACTTTCCCATAGCAAATAGAAAAAAAAACAGCAAGACGTCGTCGAAATATTATTCCCTTTACACATTCTTAAACAACCACCATAAAAGATATAGTAACTGTTGAAAAGTTCAGCCCAAAAAGATCATTCTTTCCACCACCTCAAATGACCTCAACTTACCAAATCACTTGCAAAAAAAATGTCATCAGAGATTAACATTTTGAACTCATAAACAAGTCAAAGATTATGATTGCACAAAACCTATTATCTGTACACAATTTCACTCCTCAGGTTAGGGATAAAGATTTACAGTCTCTGACATATTTCATAGCAGCCTGAAACAAATTTCTTACAGCCTCAAACCAACACTACCATAATTCCTCTACTAAGCTGTTTCATCACCCTACATGAGAAATGCCACGATAATTTGCGATTTCTAGAATTATAAGGAACGAATCAATAAAAAGACACATTTTCAGAGCTACGGCGAATGAGAAAAGGGTAGGGACATAAACATACCGTTCTACTAGAGCAGAATATAGAAACAGGTTGCCCAACAAATTTCTTGAAAGCCTCCTGCCAGATAAAAATTAACGCATACCAACACACCAATTATTGTCCATCAGCAACCAGTCATGCATAAATTACACAAACTTCAAAAAATTAATCTTCGCATTAAAGACGTGAATCAAACTTAAGACATGATGTTCCTACTACCTCATCTCTTTAGCTAAGTGCCTAAGGCTACATTCCCATAGCAACAACATCAGCATTGCAATAAGAACTTCATCAATGCAGTGTTACGAATCTCACCAATGCACATTTATGCAAACAAAGTATCCGTTTCTGAGTAAGACCCAAGTGCTCGATTGAACGTAGGACAAGGACACAATGTACTTCAGACCTCATTTCTTTAGCTAACTCCAATTTGGTAAAACAAGAAGTCAATAACAACATCCACAACTAGACCTTGCAAATGGGTCATTTCGGTATTGGGTCTTATCTTCGATCAATAGGATCATTTTGGGATGATTAGTCGTCAATCCAATTTGGATGTATTCCGGGTTGTTTAGTTCTACCAAAGCACGCGTCTTAGAAGGTCTAAATGTAGGCAACCTTACCCATCCTCTAGTTTCTAGTAAACAGAATCACAACTTCTGAGTAGCACTTAACAACACCAGTATATCTCCGACATCCCTCCGTCCTAATCATTTATTTACTGTTTTAACTAAAATAACCCAGTTATTTACCTAAAGTCCGGAACTTTCCACATTTCCACAATACGAACTAACCTTGTAACACTAACAAAAATGGGCAAAAGGGTACACAACCTTACCCTCCTCTAGTTTCTAGTAAACATAATCACAACTTCTGAGTATCACTCAACAACACCAGTATATCTACGACATTCCTCCATCCTAATCATTTGTTTACGTTTAATTAAAATAACCCACTTCCACATTTCAGCAATACCAACTAACCTTCAAACAATAACCAAAAATGGGCAAAAGGGTAACTCAAAAATCGCCGAAAATCAAACAAAACATCGCTCAAAAACCAGAAAACAGGTACCTGAAGAACGCCGACAACGGTACGATGAACAAGTTGTTGTTGGGAACCAGAAAAACGAGTACCAATATACTCAATTGCTACCAAATATCTCTGCATATTTCCTCCCCCCTTCACCATTGTTTCCTTCTTTTCTTCTTCGTCTTCTTCGGTTAGTTTTGCGATTTTCGACGGCCGTTCTTGTGATTCCGACGCTTGATCAAGTCGGTGTTTGGCGTCGGAAAATGGTTGATTTGCGGTTTCTTCGGTAATTGATTTCATTGAATCGCTAGTGTGCTAATGTTTGGGGACTGAGGTTAATTAGTATACCGGGGATGTAGCAAATTACCCATAACTTATACTCCCTCCCAGTCACTATAATGTTCCCTCTTTCCCAAAACGGATTATTCAAGTAATGTTCCCCTTTCTATTTTTAGAAATTTTTACTCTTATTTTATTCATTTCTCTCTCCTATCACCAAACCCCACACAACTCTTTTACTCCTATTTTATTACTTTCCTTTATGTTTTGGCCCCACAATTCTTTATTTAACAACTAATAATTCATCCCTCTCTCCTACTACCAACCCCACACAACTCTTTTACTAATATTTTAATACTTTTCCTTAAGTATCGTGCCCATATCAAAGGGGAATATTATAACGATTGGGAGGAAGTATGTAGTATGTGCAATTCAACCCCTTACGTTTCACTTGCAGCAAATTAATCACATAAGTTTTCAAAAATGTGCAATTAAGCCCAAATCAATTTTTTTACCATTTTTTTTTAACAAAAACCTATTATTTTCTATTATAAAAATCATTTTAAATATATCTACTAAAAATTAAATATAATATTTACATATTCAACAAAAAATGTGAACCAAATTTAAGATAAAAGAAAAATTGGGCATGTTACTTTTCATTGTAACTTGACTAAAAAAAAAATTCTATTCTTCAAAAAAAAAAAAAAATTCTCATATTATGAATATTTTTTCACCAAAATACAAAAAAAAAAAAATTGAACATGCTTTCTAATAATTAGGAATTTTAGGATTAATATTTGATCAATAATTTTGACTTTTAATAATAGTAAATATATTTAATTTAGTAAATTTCATTATTTTTTTTTTTTATTTTTTTTTTTGATGACGAGGAGGTTGGATCCTCCCCGGATACAGGACCCCACCCTGCTAGGCGCCTGTACCATGTGAGTTCTTTCCCGCGGGGATTATTCCCTCTCCGGGCGTCAGGTCCCCAGGAATTCAGGAAAGTGTTCATGGTTACCCTGGAATTCCACTAGACTCACACATCTTGGGTACCAATTATCACCCAAAACAATCCATAAATTTCATTATTAAAAATAAGATATATGGTGAATTGCACATTAAGAGAAACTTATGGGGCCTATTTGCTACATTTATAAGTTAAGGGGTTTAATTGTACATAATATCAAACTTATGGGGGTGGTTTTTTATATTTCCCATTAGTATACTCTGTACAAGTTTTGAACTAGGCCTCAAAACATGATATTTGGGTCGATCTGTCTGAGTTGGGTTATTTTGGATTTATTTTATAATTTGTGTTGCGTCGGGAAAATTTTAAGATATCGAGTTTGTGATATATTTTTTTTTTTTTGTCAATCGGAGCGTGTACTTAGTCGCATTATAATAGAGGGGAGGGGGGATTCGAACCTGGGACATATTATCCACAATATCTTCATCTTAACCACTAGACTAAGACATATTTGGTCAAGTTTGTGATATATGTGCACTTATTTATTGGGAAATTTTGAGTACAAATGTACAATTTATTTTGAGATAGGTTAATGGTTACAGACTTGCAGTGTTGTTAAATTGACCTTGACTAGGATCGTTATATATCTATGACTATAATAGATATGGGTATTAATTTTGTAGTATGCATTTTAGAAACGCAATATACTTTTGATCATTTTATTCTTTTCATTTCCTTTTATATATCCATTAGTTGAGTGGCTAGTGGCGTGGATGGTGATTGTTGGCAACCGGCGTAAGGGTGGATTAGAACATAGAAGTAGTGTTGTAGTGGTGGTGGTGGGGAGTTTGCTAGGAGGGGGGAAGGGAAGGGAAGAATGGTGCATACATAGATGATGGGTGAATATATAGGGTGGAGGAGTGAGCATGGCCGTCGGGTTGGTTAGAGGAGATAGTGGTAGAGTAGGGATAAATGGTAGTTATATGTTGGTCGTGAAGGCTATGTTGATACGATTAGGGGAAGAGGCTGATGGCATGACCACCCGTAGAATGGTGAGCATAGGGGTTGGGATATATCATGATGATATACTCGAACATGATAGTATATAAGGTTTGTTTGAAAAAAAGATTACGTATCTGAGGTAGTACCTCAGACCTTGTAGTTTTTGAGCATATACACATTTTTTCTGAGCATATTACCGTTTATAAATATAGTTTTTGTTTTAGTAAATGTGCTTAAAAACTTTATACTAAAGCAGAACTCAAAAACTTTAAAATAAAACTCAAAAAATAAACAATAAGAGGTACTATCTTAGATGTATAGTCTATGAACTGGGTTTGTTTGGCTGCCAATTAAAATCATGGGATTTTAAATTTTCTAGAAAGTGTAGTAAAACTATGATGTTGTTTGGTTGTTAAAATCATGGGAAGTAGAATTCCCACATGATTTTACTTCCTCCGTCATGTGGGAAGTCACTTACCATGCCCCTTGGTCATTGGAAGTTCCCACGTGAATTAACTTCCCACTACAAATCAAACACTTTTTGCAAATTCACATAAATTGGAAATTCATAAAGTTCCTAGGAACTTTAATTCCCTTGTGGCAACCAACACAAGCCCATAGTTGTTGCAATACACATTTTTCCTTTTTTTTTTTTTAACTAATAGAGGGTATAATTATCACTGCTAACCTGTGAGTAGAGTTCGACAACCGTGCGAGTTGGCCCCGTCCCGCCCAACCGGGCCTTCTAATTCCCAGCCCGCTGACCCGCTCTCATGGCCCGCTCAACCCGCTACCCAAGCCGGGTCGGGCCTAGGCCCAATCACCCCCATCCCACACCGCCCAAGCCTGCCTAACATGCCTCCTTTTCTGCCCATTTTACCTAACATGCCTGGTTCAGGGCCATCACTCCCCCAGTCCAGCCCATACCCCAACAACCCGCAGTATTGGCTCGGACTCCCCATCTACCAACCCACCCGGTGTTCTGCCCGGCCCGGCCATGTTGAACCGGGCCGAAGTCCAACTCTACCTGTGAGCATATGGAGCATATTAGTAAAAGATATAATTCTCACGTTGCTCATAGTCATCCCGGGTTAACAGTTTTAATTTTTATAAGTGAAATCTAAAAAATACGGTTCAAAAAATAGATATACTCAACTTATTTATATCATATTTTTACAAACCGAAATTAATTTTAATTTTAAGGCGTATATTAGATATATAGTTTCCCATAAAACTTGGAATATAGACTAGAAGTGGAACAACACACATAATCAAACACACTTTCCAAAACCTTCCAAACACATACGAGTACACCACAGTCCACAACTCCCAAGTTAACACCACACAACACAAGTTCACAACACACATGAAACATCTAATCTAATCTGACGGGTCAAACTACATAAACAAAAACCTCAAAATTCCCAAAAACCGTTGGATTAAAACTCTGAAGGGTTTTAGACTCCACTTTTATCTTCTTTACACATAAACGGTCACTGCCATCTTAACCGCCTTCATAAAAACTGCTCTTTTTTTCAGCAGTGTTCCAAATACAGATCTTCTGATAATTATTTACTGATTTATCAGAATTTATCCAGGTTTGTTCACTTTATTTGTATGTATATCCCTGTTTTCTTACTATTTTTGTTGAATTTAGGTTGCATATTGGGTAAAGACTAACTATTATACTTGACCCGTTTTAAGTTTTAGACGGATATTGTCGTTTTAAAGAAGAATTTGTGAAAACTCAATAAGCCAAGGTTGTTTTGCCAATGTTTTTGATACCCTTTTCTAGAATTTGGATTTCTCAATCTGGGTTTCAATCTTTTTCTAATTTTATTGAGAAAGTTTTGATATTTATCAGTTACTATTATTGTTGTTCTTGGTGTTTTATTAATGTGTTAATTAATTTTGATAGAGATTCTTGGTAATTTTTTTTTTTTTGGGATTGTCATTTGTTACTGTTTTGTTGTGTACTCAAGATTTGTAATTATCATAGTTGACTCGTTTTAAATTCAAGGCGGATATTGACGTCTTAAACAAGAATTTGTGAAACTTAATAAACCAAGGTTGTTATGTCAAAGTTTTTGATACCCTTTTCCAGGATTTGAATTTCTCAATCTGGGTTTCAATCTTTTTCTAATTTAGTTGACAAAGTTTTGATTTTTAGCAGTTGCAATTGTTTTTTCTAATGTTTAGTTAATGTAGAAATTAATTTTGATATAGAGATTCTTGGTATTTTTTTGTTTTGTTTTGGGGTTTGTGATTTATTACTGTATAGTTGTGTTGTCGTGTTCAAATTCATTGATAGTAAAGATTTGTAATTTCTGGGATTTTTTTTTCTAATTTTGTCATATTGTTTAATCAATTGTTATTTAAATTAATCTTTTTCTAATTTGGTTGACAAAGTTTTGATTTTTATTAGACACCATTGTTGTTCTTAATCTTTAATTAACGTAGTTACTCTAGATAAAGAGATTTTGGGTGATTTTTTTCTTATGTGTGTGTGATTTGTTACTGTTTTTCTGTGTTGTTCAAATTCATTGGTATGAAAGATTTGTTATTGCTGTTTTTTCGAGTCACATATATTGTTTAAGACGGCAATATCCGTCTTGAATGGTGCTGTGTAATGTCACCTTGTATAGCAATTGGTTATTAATTGGTATTCTTAAATTCTACGTACTATGAGTCTATGACTGTCAAAAGAAAGAATCTTTTACTTTCTTTGGCCAGTGATAGAATTTATCCCTCCTATTGCCCTTCCACTGTCTTCCCTTTTTAGCTGTACTGTTTTGAATGAATTTGATTTCGTAAACACAAATTATCGTGTGAGACCGTTGCATGGCTTTATAGTGCCTGTGCACTTCATTTAATGTTAACAATTTTTGTGTTAATGTGTTGGAAAGAGAGATTGAGTTTGAGTTAGTTGTAGGTTGTATGATTATTCAATTGCTTATTTTCTCAATAATTTTGCAAACTTTTGTGGATTTTAGGTGTTATTTGGAGGAAGCATGGTTTCCAGAAACCCCGCTGAGAAATGTATCCTTTAGAATGACGCTTTTTCCTTTAATGCTGACGATTGTTTGCTTCACCGTTAAAATTTCGTTGTAATATCCTATAGCTTCTTTTGCGTGGCCTTTGGCAATGTTTGTTCAAGTACACAGCTTCTTTAGTGTATGACAGAGTCTTTTCAAGGTTATGATGGTCAACTGGTGAAGGAAGGACGCAAGCAGAGTTCGTGGTTGTGGTAATTTGTTTTAAAAAGATGGTAAAGGTGGAGTAAAGAATGCAGAGTAAAGTGTGATAAAATGTTACAGATATAAATCAATTTAACTTGTAACGGGGTTGTTACAATCCGTGATTTTCTTGCCGTTGCCTTTTATTATAGAGATCTCAAATTTTGCATTAGATAACAATAGCAATTCCCATGAAAGTTCAATAGTGTCCAATAGTGTCGTTGAAATTGCATGTAAGGCTTTTATTTTCTTAAGATCACGACGCATGTGAAACATTGGTAAGTTAATTACCACCACTTATGCTCTTTACGAACATCATTTCTTTGATCTTGTTCTTTCTTTACTCTGACAACTTCAGCGAATGGAGTGGATTCTGGTTTGATCCTTCCTAATTCCGCAGAGCAGGCTGTGGTATGTCATTATCTCTCTATATGTTACTTCAAAGTCCACAAAAAGTGCAGCTTGTGTTTTTTTTTTTCTTTTGCAACATTAGTAGAGTCTATGAGGTTGCTCGACTTTTGGTATACAGATTGCTGAAATTATATGTACGGAGTAACATTTATTTGCGAATTAAGAGAACTGTTCTTGGAGTATTGGTTTGTTTTACAGACTAAACTAGAGCATAGAAACACAATTGACGAGTGATTGGTAAATTGCTGTAAAGAAAGGTTGTGCTTGTCAACTGTTTAGTGTATCATTTGTCATTAGCCTCAAACGTAAGGTCACGTGCAAGGATTTTTTTTGACCAAGTAGCGCATCTTATACTCCATATACTGAGAAATGTTGGTATCTGTTTTATGTGGATTTTTTTACGCCAGGGAAATGAATTAAATGTTTGAGCTGCTGTAGGGCTCGATTGAATACCTTTTGGGTATGAGATGCTTGGGTGAGGAAAGAATTAAATGACGAACTAACATTTTTCAATTAAATTTCGATTGGTAAGAAGATGCCGTTAGGTGAAAATAGTGCATTATAATCTGCTGAAATTGTTTTATTTTATAGACTGTTCCCGGAAATGGGGTTCATTTGGATGCCACATCGTCCCCTCAGAATGCTGCCTCCGGCATCATAAGGCAGATTGACCAAGAGTCTGCTTCAGCACACGATGCTCATAATCCAGCTGCTAACTATTACAATTATTATTACCCAGGTATACTTGGGCACTTCTTGCAATCATTTCATCACAATTTCCTTTGTATTTTTAATTTTTTATAATTTCATCTTCCATGATTACTTGCAAAAATGCAATGGTTATGACATTTGTCTTTGTCGATAAATTATGTGCTTGACATTGCTACATCGATATTAACAAGTTCTCTTGAGATGATTGTCTGGGACGAGCAGCTGATACTGCTAATTAGAGTTAAGGAAGTGATAAACCATACAATGAGTCATTCATAAAATTAATTTTTACAAACAATTTTTATTTCTTAAATTTCTATTCTATCCAGGCTTGTCAGATATAATTTCTGCATTACTTTTTTCATTCATTGTTACGTCTTTACATCTAATTTTTTCCTGACGTGCTTATCTTGATGTTCTGCTCGTTTATGTTGTCGTGGCTCCGGAATTCTTTTGACTATTTTTACCTCTTTACAGGTTACAATGCTTCATTTAGCCAATCCAATGACGGCAGAGATCATCAAAATATGGTATGCATAGGAACTGTATATGTTTAATTTATTCCATTAATTGATGCTCCAAGTTAATTTCTCATGACAATCTATGGTTTTAAGTTTTTAATAAATCTTTCTCTTGTGGTTCAGGGAGCACAAGCAGATCAAAACTCAGTAGCTTATTACTATAATCCTTATGCTGGCGGGAGCTACGTGGGTGCTGATGGTTCTGTAAGCCAGCCGTATTATACGTCAACAGGATATGTCCAAAATACTGTCACTTACGGGGCAGAAGCTACTCCTTGTTATTCATGGGATCAAAATTCTGTTGCAAATTCTTCAAATGGGTCAAATACTACCCAAGGGACTGTCAGGTCTAATCCTCCTCCTGCTCAAACAAGCAGGTCGAATGGCATAAAGCCGTCGCAATTGTATGGCTCTTTAAATACTAAACCGTCAGTGGTAACCTCGAATTCAAAGTCACGCCCTTCAGTTGCTCCTTCAAATTATTCAAATTATTCGAATTATTCGAATTATTCTCAGTCCAGGGTGAACAAGGTTTGCCCTTGCCTCTTTTCTTAATCATTTTCACTTGTTGACATACAAGGTTGTGTTGTGCTCGTTACTTCTATTTGAAAGTAGAAATCTTGTAGTTGGCTCATAAATTCACACACAATTGTTCTTCTAGAAAAAGAAGTATTGAATCCTTTGGGAAAAGAATGCATACGAATCTAAGGGAAAACCGTTGTTGACATATAATGTGAATACTGAATAGGTGAACTTAAAAGTTAAGAGACTATCTTGGAACTTACCAAGGCGTCGTGTGTGAGTTGTCTATGCATTAGCTACCACACTTGTGTCTGCTCAAGTGATGGGACTCGATATTCTTTTCAACTCTGAAGTGTTTTTTTGCATTCTTCGTTGGCGAGGGACGTGGCTTTTACATTTTCGTCTTGCACATGTTTGTTTCAGTTTGGTCCTAATTTGAAGTGTGTTGTTAGTGACCATATGACATATGCTAACAGGATCTCTGTATAATTAAATAATCCGTAATACCATTCAACAACAACAACAACATTACCCCAGTGCCTCAATGGCTCCCGCAAATTGCGGGGTAAGGGGGGGTCGGATGTACGCAGCCTTACCCTTGTGTTAGCAACACAAAGAGGCTGTTTCCGAATGACCCAAGATGAACATTGCGTCGAGAACTGCATCGAAGGACCGCTACTTCACAAAAGAAAGAAGAGCAGCCACTTTAGTGAGCCATTTTGATTTATTCCATTATAATCCATAACCAAAGAGTAATAAGTCTTTGGCTCCATTGGAAATATGGAAAAACATTATAATCCATAACCAAAGAGTAATAATCCGTAATACCATCTCCATCACAAATTTTTTTCCCCATTCACGGATGGAGAAAGTTCAAAATCATGATACTGTGGAGCATATGTTTCGATCAACGCGGTTGACTTTCATGTGTGTCCGGATTCTAGAATATTGTTTCTGCTAGTATTATGTTTACCATGCTCCAACTGAGGGATCTCCTTGTGACATTACTCAGGCAGGCTCATATTATCCAGCAAATTGCTATACAAATGCTTTCCATCAGGCAGGGAACTGCCAGCAATTATCTTACCAGAGACACAGCTCGTATGGAAATCATGGTGCAATGGGCTACAGCCCTAATGTCAGGACTTGGAGTGGTAATGATAAGCTGAGGTCGAACCGAAAAAGCGAGTTTGAAACATCCACTGAACTTACATGTGGTCCTCGGGTCAACAGCCGAAGTCTCTCTGACTCATCTGAAAAAGAATCTCAAACTCCTGCTGTTAATAAGATGAAAAAATACAACTCGGCTGATTTCCAGATTGAATATGAGGCTGCAAAGTGTTACATCATCAAATCATATAGTGAAGATGATGTTCACAAGTCCATTAAGTATGATGTATGGTCAAGTACTGCCAGTGGAAATAAGAAGCTCGATGCAGCGTTCCATGATGCCGAAGTGAAAGCCAATGAAACGGGCAAACAATGTCCAGTGTTTCTCTTCTTCTCGGTAAGTGACAATGACTCTTCTATGTATAAAACAAGATAATCCGTGGTTGGATGATCAATAAATGTCTTAGATTATTGCTGCAATGCATTATCTCACACGCGTTGAACTTCTGTTAATCAACTGAAGTATGCGCTTACTTGACCCATACACTAATGCCTTATTTAAATGGCTTCATTATCGTGAAACAGAGAAAATGTAGCGTGCCATTGTCTTACTTCTTTATATTCTAAAGACAATTTCTGAAGTGGACTTGCTACATTATCCTTTTTAAACGGCTATTGAATATCAATCTGTTTGTGTGAATTCCTTCTTGCAACTGACTGAGCGAGCTTGTGGTTGTAATTCCAGGTTAATGGAAGTGGCCAGTTTGTTGGTGTGGCGGAGATGGTAGGTAAAGTGGATTTCAACAAGACAATGGATTTCTGGCAGATGGACAAATGGTGTGGATTTTTCCCAGTGAAATGGCATATAGTGAAAGATGTCCCTAATAATCAGCTGAGGCACATCATCCTTGAAAACAACGACAATAGGCCCGTTACTTACACTAGGGATACTCAGGAGGTGATTAAGTTCTACCTCTCTCCTTCTCGGCATTCTTTGTTGCATTTTCCGCTAAACTCCATGCCTTGACTGTGTCTGCATTAAATGATACTTACGTAATCATCTATTCTGCAACATTAGTACTGTTTGACTTGCTAGTTTCTGAAACTATCAACAACTTCTTTCTTGACGAGTCTCTCTGGAATAACCTTCAGTTGAAATATGGTCCTGGGCACTCGGACCGTCTGATTTGCAGAATTATTTTTTAATATGAAATCTAGATTTTTTTTGCTGAGATAATTTGTATAATCAACAAACTATCAACCCGTATGATTTATAGTGTTAACTGGACCAAAAATGTAACCATGGTGTGGGACTATTTCCGTCACAAAATTTCAAACTTGGGATGATTTTCATACAACTTACAAGATGCGGTCCTCCTCAGAAGACGGCAAAAATGTTGAATCAGTTATCTTACTTTTTTTTGCTGGTTTATAGCATGCCGGACTGACAAGCCAATCTGGCTGGCATGTAAAAATGTAAAATCGTTATAGCTTTTTTTTTTGTGCGCTTTTAGTATTAATGCTGTAATTATCTTTCTTACAATCGTTTAGGTTGGGCTGAAGCAAGCATCAGAAATGCTGAAGATCTTCAAGAGTTATAAATCAAAGACATGTCTTCTTGATGACTTCGACTTCTATGAGAATCGAGAGAAAGCACTTAAAATGGGAAGAATTAACAAATCAAGTTCCCATCCTACAGATAGATATGGAAATAAAGACCTTCCTGTAAGTCTACGTGCTATCTCATTTAATCGCCTGTTAAATGTTTTCAATTTTCTCGCTGTTTGCTGTTAGTAATTTGATACAATGATACTCCTCCCATTTCAGTAGTTAGTTCACTTGTTTAATCCTCTCGTACGGGTCGCGGTTGTGTGATTTCAGACATCATTCTAAATCGATGCCCATGGAAGACAACATAAAGAGTGTTTTCAAATGACCGTGATGTCAGATGGGGTCGATAGGCTACTTTTTTTTTTTTTTTTTTTTTTTTTTTTTTTAGAAAGGAGTGGAATTACTTTAGTGAGTCAGATATCGTGAATTCTTGATATTACGCCTTTCGTTTCTAAATGATATGAATTGGAAATGACTTCACTATATCGTTGTTTATGTAATATCGTTAATAATATATGCGCCAATGATTGATTGCAGAAGGGAAGAGGGGGTGAAGAAGTGAGCTCAGTCTCGGCTCTTGTCAAACTTGCCAACAACTTATCCCTCAACGGTGACGACTCCAAAGTTATTTTGTAGTCACATCCTTTGTGCCATCATTTTTTTTTTTGCAGTTTATTTGAGTTTTAGTTTCTCATTTTTATTGCATTTGATTTGATTATTCCTTCAATTTTCGGCTTGTATTAGTATGCTCTTGTAGGTATAGGTTTGCCTTTTCTTCTTGAGGAATACTTGGCTTATTCAGATTGTTTACATTACCTATAAAAGACAATTTGTGAGGTTATTTTTAAGAAATTGTAGCTTATGTCGATATTGAATTGTTGAAAACGGTGTAGATTATAAAACTCTCGTAACTTTTTTAAAAAAATTAATCAACTTGAAAAAATAATGGTGATAAAAACGAAATAAAGGGAGTATTATAAGTATTACAGGTGAAGTAGCGTCATTTCAGTAAACACAAATTCTCATTTGTGACGGAAGCTATCCGTCACAAGCTGAAGACGGGTCGGGTTGATACCACATTATGAGAATATGGATAAAGTTGACCCACTTTGCTAGAAAATAAAATAATAATTGAGAGGACTGATTTGACAATGCAAAATAAACAATAATAAAAAATTTCCTCCTTCCCTATGCAAACAGACGGTTACATTACAATTTGAGATTTTTCATACCCTCTCTCTTCATTCTCTCTAAGAACCCTAATATTCATCCTCAAGATCTGCAAAATCATCTCCATCTTCCCTATCAATCGTAATCATCATCATCATAATCTTATTGCAAACTGGGAAAAAAAAGCCCTTAATTTATGTCTCTCTTCATTCTCTCCAAAAACCCTAATATACTCATCATCAATTCATCACAATGTTATTACAAACTGGAAAAAAAAATCATCTCTCCACATGTTCATCCTCCTCCTCCGCCTTCAATCTTCATCTCCATATTACATCTCCTTTGTACAATCTTCATCCTACAAAAAGGATAACCCCGAAAAAAATATGGAAGGTATTGTGTTTAACATGTTGATTTTATGGTGATATTTTTTATTTAGTTATTTATTGTAAAATATTGTTGGGGTATTTTGTTTAACAAATAATTTGTAAAAAATGGTCACATTTGTTTCATTAAGATTCGTTTTTTTGTCTAATTATTTTTGGAAGATTATCAAAATGTTTGTTTTGTTAACATAAAATCCAAAGAATAAACATGGTAGGAATCTTTTGTGTTTTGATTTATTGGATTTTTTTTTATTTATATTTGATGTGCAGATCTGAGTTATTATGTCAAAAAAATGAGGATTCTATCCAAATCATAGAGGTTTAGAGTTCTAATTTAGATGATGAATTTGCTTTAATTTGTCACTATTGCCCAGGTTGTGTTTTTTTTATTTTTATTTTATTTTGCAACTGAGTTGGTTTAATTCTCTATGCAATGGTAATATTGTACGTACTCTGAGATGCTACCATTTTATTTATGTTTGTTTGGATTTACCTCAAAGTCTCTTATAATGATTACATATATGAATAAATATGGTGACATATGAGGTTGTGTTAAGAATGTTATCACCTTAGTTGATAGATGTAATTATTATACGATTTGTTTGATTTTACCTTAAAGCCTTTAAAATGAAAACATATACGAGTAAAAATGGTGACTTTGG
The DNA here is from genome assembly GCF_048544455.1 of Silene latifolia. Taxonomy (NCBI): domain Eukaryota; kingdom Viridiplantae; phylum Streptophyta; class Magnoliopsida; order Caryophyllales; family Caryophyllaceae; genus Silene; species Silene latifolia. Next base: position 9,997,401 of record NC_133534.1, read on the forward strand.
GGATTTTTTGTAGCAGTGTTATCACCTTAGATTGAAATGTAACCATTAAACAATATGTCTGTTTGGATTTGAATGAATTTTATAATGATAACATCTAAGAATAAATATGGTGACATATGGCTTGTGTTAAAAATGTAACCACTTTAGTCTCGAAATGTAATCATGTTTTAAATGTAGCAATATTAGTTAGAATGTTATAATGATAACATCTATGAATAAACATGGTGACATCTGATTTGTGTTAAAAATGTTACCCCCTTACTGTTTTAATTGAAGGTTTTAGTTGATTATGAATATTAACATAAAATAGCGAGCACAAATACGTCTATAAACCGACTTCTACACTAATTTAACGTTGCATAAAATGCGTTTTGAAAAGTTTAAACAGTCAGTCATATATGTTACCATTTTAGTGTACAGTGTGACCACCTTTATGAGTACAGTGTTACCATTTTAACCAAAGTTTTAAATTTGATTGCTCTTGTCATAGGTACTAATCTTTCGGGGTGTTTAGACTAAGATGATATCATTTCTTAATAAAACACCCTTGTTCGATTGTCACCATCGATTATACAATTATCACCATATCAACTTAGTCTAAACATGGTGACATATAAGTGATTGTTGAAAATGTGACCACCATAGCTGAGGAATGTGTCAATGTTATGTTTTAAATTATTCTTAACATGTTAACATAATGGACTAAACATAGTGACATATATGTGATTGTTCAAAATGTGACCACCTTATCAAAGATATGTACCAATAATATTATGTTTTTGGTGTTACAAATTATCCTTAGGATGTTAACATAATATAATGAACATGGTGACTTATATGTGATTGTTGAAAATGTGAGCATGTTTTTGCAAATATGTGACCATGTTTGAGGAAAGTACCAATATTATTAACTTGTTAACATAATTGACTAAACATGGTGACAGATATGTGAATGTGACCACTACCTTATCGGAGATATGTACCTATCTTAGTCGATTATACAATTGTCACCATATTAACATATTTATTAAACATGGTGAATTATATGTGATTGTTGAAAATGTGACCACCTTATCAAAGATATGTACTTATATTTTAGGAACGTACAAATATTATTAACTTGTTAACATAATTGACTAAACATGGTGACATGTATGTGAATGTGACCACCTTATCAGAAATATGTACCTATCTTTGTCTACTATACAATTGTCACCATAATGACTATATATGTGAATGTGATCAACTTCGCACATCTTTTGATTGTGGTGAAAATGTTATTACCTGAATATGCATACAAAGGAGAATGTGTCACAATATTACCATGTTAGTGTGTAAGAACATAAGCTAACATGGTTACATTTGACATATTGTCTTATGTCACTACATTCCTGCATAAATAATGCCACTAATTTGTTGACATTTTTAATACCAATTAAGCATTGTTATTATGGTTACATTTCAGTCTAAGATGATATAATTTTACTAAGGTGGTAACATTTATGGCACACATTCTGTAATGTGGCAAAACATACTTACTAAGATGGTAACAGTTTTAACACAAACTCACATGTCACCATGTTCATTCATATATGTTACCATTATAAGATTCATTTAAATCAAAGAAACTTATTGTACATGGTTACATTTATTGACTTAGATTATAAAATTTTACACAAACTTTCATGTCACCATCTCAATGCATATATGTGTTCATTATAATAAGTCTTTATTCAAATTCAATCACATCTTCTTTGTACAGTTAGATTTTAATGGTATAACTAAGATGGTAACATTCTACCCATTAACGGGTTACATTAAATGTTAATGTGTAAACATCTAAAGTTTATATGCTGATAATGTGTTCATATTTACCAGCAACGAGACATCGGATATGTTAGTGGCACATATGTGTCCCTTAATATGGACGAAGATCAACCAACTATAGAGTTGCGGGCGCCTGCTATTATTGACCTTATACGTTGTACGACAACGGGCGTAATCAACGTAAAAAAAAAAACAAGAACTTGGGAAAGAAGAAGGCTAAGAAAGGGACTGAGATGCGGGCAGCTAACAGTTTCGCGTACAATGTTCTTCCGTGTCTGATATAAAAGGCGCAGAAGGGCATTAGGGTATATGATAACAATCCGACCACATTTTGGGGAAAACGTTTTAGGTAGTACATGTTGTATAGTGATGTAAGGTTGTTATAACATTGTCAGCGTACGTTTCGTAAGCACAAGTGCTCAAATTGTTACCATTTCATTATAGTATATCACTATGTTTAACTAAATATGTTACAATTTCACTCCAGTATGTCACTAGTTTAGCTATGTATGCTATCATTTCGGAAATCATTTCAGAATACCAATATAATTTAATTGGTAACACTATACTCTCTGTGGTAACATTAGAAATTAAAAGAACGAAGTATGTAGTATTTTACTACTGATGTGGTCACGTATTAGTATCTTATATTAACATTATGTTATGTTACTATTTAAAATAAATCTGTTACCAACTAATTACAATTTTATATACATTCTCAAATGGTAACAATGTACTTTCTTATAGTAACATTAGAAATTAAACGAACAATTTTTTGTAGTATTTTAGAACTGAAGGTAATACTACTATAGTCTCGTAAATGATAACATTGTATTCTCTTATGGTCACATACTACTCTTTGAAGTATTTTATAATTTTAGTGATCATATATTCGACAAAAATTAAAACTTTTTTAGATGTTTATGATAACATAGTTACAATTGTTAAGAAAAAATGCACACATTTAAATAGATAATGATGACATTTTATAATTATTAAGGTGGTCACAAAATAAACATTTTATTAGATGTCTGACATCAAGAGGGACTAAAATTCTATTCCAAAATAACATTTCCCCAAACAAACCACCAAGTAATAAACATAAGTTTTATTACAAACTGGCAGTTAAACAGATAATAGTCCATGAATGGCCTGTGCCTTCTTCATTTTTTTCTTGGTAACAACCTTTGGAGGATCTCCAATTTCTTTGTTGTTTGCACCTCCAACTGCTTCGAGATTTGTCTAACGTCGGACTTTGTTTTGTCCACTTTTAAGTCTTCATAGATTTGCATACGAATTTGCGAAATGAGTATGAAACTTTACCATTACTTTACATTAAAAGTGTCCTTCAAACAAAATATATCGTAACATATTTCGACTAATATATGGTAACATTTAAAATATGGTTATATTTCGAGACTTAGGTGATATCGTTTTCATTTGTCGCCATGTTTATTCATAGATGTTACCATCATAACATCCATTCACACATTGTAACTAATACAACAACATTTCATACAAGATTACATTTCGAGACAAAGATGGTAACATTTTCATATGTCACCATGTTTATTTATAAATGTTGTCATTATAATATTCATTCACACATTCTAACTAACATGACAACATTACAAACAGGGTTACATTTCGAGACAAAGATGGTAACATTTTCATCATGTTTATTCATAGATGTTGTCATTATAATATTCGTTCACATATTCTAACTAACATGACAACATTCCAAACAGGGTTACATTTCGATATTAAGGTGGTAACATTTTTAACACAAATCATATGTCACCATGTTTATTCGTAGATGTTGTCGTTATAACATTCATACATATTCTAACTAATGTGACAACAATTAAAAACATGGCTACATTTCGAGTCTAAGATGGTCACATTTTTAACACAATCCATATGTCACGATGTTTATTCTTAGATGTTATCACTATAATATTCATTCAAATCCAAACAAACATATAGTGTAATGGTTACATGTGTTATCACTAGGTACATTTTTTTCAACTAAGGTGGTCACATGTCCAACACTAACATACATGTCACTATGTTTACTCATTTATGTTATCATGTTAAGATTCATTTTAAACTGAAACAAACATTTCTATAATGAGTAAGACACTCAAACATAGATACATTTATCAACTAAGGCGGTCACATTTTTAAAACTAACACATCTGTCACCATCTTGAGTCATTTATGTTAACATGTTAAGATTCATTTTAAACCCAAATAAACATACACATAAATAACAACACACTAAAACATAGGTACATTTCTCACTAAGTTGGTCACATATTCAACACTAACACATATGTCACCATGTTTACTCATTTATGTTGTCTTGTTAAGATTCATTTTAAACCCTAATAAATATTTATATAATGAGCAACATACTTAAACATAGGTACATTTTTCAGTTAAGGTGGTCACATTTTCAACACAAACACATATGTCACCATATTTAGTCATTTATGTTAACATGTTAAGATTCATTTTAAACTCAAATAAACATAAACATAAATTACAACACACACAAACATAGGTACATTTCTCAACTAAGGTTGTCACATATTCAACATTAACACATATGTCACCATGTTTACTCGTTTATGTTATCATGTTAGGATTCATTTTAAACCCAAATAAACATTTATATAATGAGCAACATACTTAAACATAGGTACATTTTTCGCTAAGCTGTTCACATTTTCAACACACGCATATGTCACCATGTTTAGTCATTTATGTTAACGTGTTAAGATTCATTTTAAACTCAAACAAACATAAATATAAATAACAATACACTCAAACGTAGGTACATTTCTCACAAATGTTATCACATTATCATCACTAAGGTGGTTACATTTTTCTCAGGTTATGGCAAAAATATATTCCAAATTACAGTCATACCTCTTCCGCGCATATCGGTCTCTTGCTCTTCTTTTTTGTGCCAGTAGCTAATGACGGCGTTAAGCGCTACTACATGACAAGAAAAATGCATTAGTAGTACGCCACAAATAAATCTATTATTAACCAACAAAAATTGCTAAAGAAAATTTCAAATAAAACTCAGATCTTGAAACTAAGAACTTTTTACAAATAAAACAAAAAATTAGTACACCAAAAAAATTAATAATTAAACCAATGTGAATTTTTTACAAATGATACTGTGAACTAAAATTATAACTCCAAACCTAAATCCACATTTTTTTTTATCAATAACCCAGATCTACAAATCAAAACACAAAAGATTCAAGCTTTTTTAACATAAATCAAACAAAAAACCAATAAAATTATCAACTTTGAGTAAAAATGACATAGATATTTAAACTTTTTGCATAATTAAAAAAAACTCAACACAATAATCAACATTTTACCTTCGATTGGTTTTTTCCAAGCTTCTTTAGATGTGTTTTTTTAGCCATTTTTTATCCATTGTCTTGAGGAATGTATGAGATGAAGATTATGATGGAAATGTTACCACCTTATTTGATGAAGACTTGATGGAGATGAAAATGGTGTTTTTAGAGAGAAAAATTAAATTGGGTTTTAAAAATGGAGATTAAAGTCTAGAGAGTAGAGAGGATGAATATGCTGATCAATAAAAAAATTGAGAGACTCATGAGAGAGGGTAAGGTATAGTGTAGTACCCTGCCACAGACGAAATATTGGGAGCTCCCCATTTTTTTTTTTTTTTTGTTGCTTTTACCAAGACCCCTATGTATATAATAATACCTACACATGCCCCACTAGTATCCATATTAGCTAATATGGTATTGATTTGGCCCGTCTTCACCTTGTGACGGATAGCGTCCGTCACAAGGGAGACTAATTGGTAAACACAAAACCTTGACCCATATTTCACATTAACATGTTCATTACTAGGTTCAAGAGCATTTCCTTTACAATAATTCTTGTATATAATCGTTTTACCAAGCTGTTACTCCCTCCTATTCATTTTAACTCTCCTCATTTTCTTTTTCATCTATTCATATAACTCTTCCCCTTTTCTTATTTAGTAAAGTTTTATACTTATTTTAATCACCTTACCCCACAATAATACCCCACAATACTTATACTTTATTTTATTTTAATCACTTTACCCCACAACAATACTTATTTTAATCATCTTATTCCACAATAATATCTTCCCTCTCTCCAATTACCTTACACCACCATAATACTTTACAATAAAATAACTCTCCCCTTAATTTACGTGCCCTTTTGAAAGGGGAGAGTTAAAATGAATAGGAGGGAGTATTATAAAACCACACAAAATCTCATTTGTGACGGTACGTATCCGTCACTTTGGAGTGACGGATACCATTTCCCCTCACAAATGACCCAAATAGAGGAGAGAGGGAAGCACATGGGGGTGCCCCCACCTTGTCCCCCCTATTCGTTTTGTGAGTGACATTATCCGTCACTTGCTCCGACCCATCTTCAGCAAGACTAATTGATAAAACCAATTGATATTTTATCTAAATACTCCCCATAAAATAACATTTCCAAGAGTTTTTCATGACGAGTATCAAAATGAGTATAAGATTTTTCACCGTTTGATTGTAAAACCATTTTACAGAGAATTACTCATTTACATTTTTTTTTCCTTTTTCTTTTTTATTGTTTGTGATAAGACCATCCCCAAGCAAGGTCAATTGCTTGGTCATGACCTTGCTTGGTTATGGTTAGTGAGTTAATTAAGGTAGTTAATTGGTGACCAAATGAGATAATTTGTGACCAAAGGTCAATTTGTGACCATACTTGAATAAAATTGACCACCTTTGTGACCTCCTATGTGTCCAAATTTGATTGGTGGAACAATTAATAAATAATAAAAATACTACATTTTCAATGCACTGTGTATTTCTGCGTGAAAGTGCTTACTCGATATTTATTAATTGGTTACTCAGAATTAGATGAGTTACTCGGTTTTTATTAATTGGTTACTCGGTATTAGATGAGTTACTTGTATTAATTGGATACTCGACTTGTATTAATTGGTTACTCGGATTTATTTATTAAAATAAGAAACTCGGTTTTAATAATTAGATGAGTTACTCGGTTGTAATTATATTTCAAAATAATTATATTGTCGCATTTGGATTTAAAATTTCAAAATAAAACCGTCAATTAATTATAACCGTTAGATCAAAGTATAGCCGTTGGAATAAAGATAAGCATTTGGATTTTAATTATAACCGTTAGATCAAAATATAACCATTAGATCAAAATATAGCATTTGGATTTTAATTGTTAATGAAATCGTCTAATCACTTTTCAAAATTATAACGTTATTTAATATTTTTTTCCGTAAAGTGTTAGGATAAATAATGTGCAAAATGATATTTACGATAATATATAAATAATATATTTATAAATAATAGATAAATAATATATTTATAAAATGTTAGGATAAATAATTGCAAAAGTAAGAGAGAGAAAAGTGGGGTAGAGAATGTGAAAAATGATTGGTAATGTTGTAAAGTGGATAATGATTGAGTTGATTACCTACGTCGTGACTTTCTGCGTGGGAGGGTGAAAATGGGTCGAGGTTAGTAAGGTGGAATTAAGAGTAAATCGGGTCGTGACCTAATTAGCGTGACCTTTGCTTAGGAATGGTCTAAGATGATTGAGTCAAAGGGAGTATTATAATGAATTAATGACACCGTTCTCTATGATGATGAAGGATCAAAGATTCTTCTCTTTTCATGGTAATAAAGAGGATTAACATATAAACCGAAAGGACATGCACGCATTTTGATGTGAATTAGAAACAATATGTGTTTTTGTTTGTTTTTTTTTTTTTTTTTTTTTTTTTTTTTGGTGCACAAGAGGGGCAGAGCCCCGATACAAGAACGAGATTAACTAGTAACTAGACGAGGTATAGCTACTCCTAAAATGTCTTCACGAAGAACCGAACGGAGGCCGTCCGGAGGATGATCGTAGTAGTTAACATTGGTGCTAGCCGTTACTCCCTCGTTAGCGAGCCAATCAGCTGCCCTATTAGCTTCTCGGAATACATGATCCACTTTAACCACCCAACCTTCTAGCTTGATAAGATTGATGCATTGTTGAACAATGGGACGTAAGCTATTACTCAAGAGCTGTTCTTCATGAATGAAACTAACACAGGTCTTGTTGTCCATATGAACCGAAAGTTTGCGAATTCCCAAGGCGCGAGCTCTTTCCAAACCCACCACTAGGGCGCGCATTTCCGCCCTCATGGAGGTACAAAATCCACCTGAAAAGTTGTACGCACTTAGAAAATCACCCGTCTCATCGCGTAAAATACCCCCGCAGCCGGCAGGACCAGGGTTTCCCTTTGATGCACCATCTGTATTCAACAAAACCCATCCGTGAGGAGGCGTACTCCAGCGAATAAATCGTTCCTCGTGCACAGTACCCGGTAAAGGTATAAAAATGGAGAATGGGTCGAAAGCTTTTCGTGTAATCTCGAATTGTTGTCTTAAGAATCGAATTGGTTCCAATGGATTATCATTAGACCTTCCGAAAGCCACATTATTTCTCCACCGCCATATCCACCAACAATTTATCGCAAATTTCATAGACCAATCATGAGAGGCTAAGGGGATGCTGTTACTAGCATTTTTGGAAATCCAAGTTTTAAAAGGTAGGGTAAAGAAGGAAGGGGAAACGGCACACTCACCCAATTGGTCCCAAAGTTCTCTGGAATAAGGACAGTGGCGAAGGAGATGATCGGTCGACTCGTCTTCTTCGAAGCATCGCGGGCAAATGGGGTCATCATGAATTCCTCTACGAACCCGGTTATAATTGGTCATGAGACGACCGTGTGCAGCTAGCCAAATAAACATACGGAGTCTTTGTTGGACCGGTAGTTTCCATATGACATGCCACGCTATAGGCTCCGTCTCTGGACTCATGTCGGCAGTTTTGATGAGAGTTAAGGCAGATTTGATTGAAAATTTTCCGTTAGATGAGGCGTTCCAGTAGAGCGAGTCCTCCAAATACGGTTCCGGCGATAGGTAATACGCTGCAATCTTGAGAAGGTCAATACGGGATAAATAATTAGAGAAATTTTCCCAAATCCAACCATAATTGTCGCTCCACATATCTGCCACGGTTGCTCCAAGAATAGACTCGGGTATAGGAGCTATTACACGGTCAGACAAACATCCCGCATCAACCCAAGAATGGTCCCAGAATAATGTTTTCCTTCCATTCCCGACTGCTACCGTGCTCCCATTATTTATGATCTTTGCTTGTGATGTGATACCGGCCCACACATTAGACATATTTGGCTTGGGTTGAAACATATCGACATCGCACCTCCCATTACAATATTTTGCGCGAATGACCCTAGCCCATAAAGCTCGAGGTTCAGTAAGTACCCTCCAACCTAATTTAGTAAGAAAAGCCGCATTTGATTGTCGAGATGACCGAATACCAAGCCCGCCCAAAGACTTAGGCCTCTGTACTGTATCCCATGATAGTAGATGGATCTTTCTATGCTCTTCGTTCCCTCCCCATAGAAACCTTCTTGTTTTTCGATCAAGAGAATCACAAATCGACCGCGGAAGTTTAGCTGTTTGCATATTGTAGTTAGCAAGGGTAGACAAGGTTGATTGGACAAGAGTGTTGCGACCCGCCAACGATAGGTATTTCGTCTGCCACCCTGCGAGTCTTTTATTGAACTTCTCTTCCAGATTTGCGAAGGTGGCTTTGGTTACCCGGCCGTTTATGGTTGGCATCCCCAAATAAGTGCCTAGGTCGGTTGTGTCTTCGAATCCGAGGATGCTCTTAACCGCATCCATGTCTGACATGTCTGTATTTGAGGAGAAAAAAATTTTTGATTTTGCGACACTTACTCTTTCTCCCGATGCTTGACAAAAATTGTCCAACACATATTTAATAACTCTTGCTTGATCAGCTCTTGCTTCCGCAAAAAGCACCATATCGTCTGCGAAGAAAAGGTTAGAAATACGAGGCCCATTCTTGCATATTGGTAATGGTTTCCAATCATTGCCTCGCACTTGAACGTCGATAGCCTGTTGTAACTTCTCAAGGCACATGACAAATAAATATGTGTTTTTGTTTGTAATGTGTTCTTTATGCATGAATCTGTTTAAACTCTTCTTTTAAAGCATTCAACAAAAAATAGCGTAATACTACGTAAAGCATTGGACAAGAACAACGTAAATCGTAATATGTCGCTTTTGCTTTTTCAGCCCTCTCTTTAGGACTATCCCATCTCCGAAAGACCAGTCTTCCTCTAATACAATAGTAACAGATATATCCGTTTTAAATTTAAATTGCGTAAAAAGATAGAGAAAACGAAAACAAGTCTGGAATTAACTTATGAGGGAGAATTTTACCGCTTTAGTAGCCTTATTTGAGTGTTCAGCTCGACTTCAAACTAAATCGGATGATATTAAAAAAAGGGGTTTACATAAAACTTTGGGCAATGATAACGCCACCGACAATTTTGTTAATGCCACGAAATATGATCTAGTGGAAATTGGTTGACTTGACATATTGCCTTACATAATTCGTGGCATTTGCGTTTAAGCCCTTGGAAGTATGAGCCCCCAAAACTTTTCGGTGGCCCTATAGCTGAGAACGGAAAGAATGTTAAGTGGAATTTTAAAGCAGCTTTACTATGGCAACATAGGCTAAATTATAGGTACATCATTTATTTATTTTTTTATGATGACGAGGGGGTTGAGTCATCCCGGGCTCATGCATTTCTGCACCACCACATGGACCATGTAAGTCACTCCCTTCGGGGACTGTAGTGGCCAAGTGATCATTGCCTCCAGCTGGTAGTCGAATCCGGGACCTCTCAACTCCTACATTTCTGCAAGTTTTAAGGTTTAACCCGGCTACCACTAGATTAACAGTTTAACACCACTTGGTTTAATTTATAGCTACATCATTGTACAAATATTTATTGGTAATTTTATTTCAAACAACACAAGCTTAATCCATACTTTGGTTTGAAAGGAGTCAAGCATACAGAGCATAAGCAGTTAAGCACCAAGGGCGAAAGATTCAAACCTGCGACCTATCATTTATTGTTACCTTACAAATCTAGTATTACAAAGTTTAATCCAATTCGAAGGAAGTCACAATAAAGGAGTCTTAATTATTTGACGTCACGACCTGTGTTACCCAGACTCATTTAGAAGTATCTGACACAAGTGTGTGTTTAATTGTTCAAGTGCCAAACTGGGCTATTTTTATAAATTCATGTATTTTGACTTAAAATGAGGTATTCAACTGTCATACCTATGTCGTATGAGTAACGTATTGTCATACTATGTTCTTTATACTGATTACTTTCATTTAGCAAATGCTTCATCCCAATACTCCATAAACCCTTACACCTCAATACAAACTTTCCAACATTCTTCTCTCTAACCTCAAAATACTTCCTAATGTTCATCATATAATGCAAATAAATATTTACTCTTCATATAATCCAACTAAATATTTGTTTTAATTATTATACTCAAAAATGGTCATTTTCTTACATAATCATTTCACTCTAATAACATTCTTCTTGTTTATACTATCTACAACTCCTGTTCTTTCGACACCCGACTTTGAAGCATTACTAAAGCTTAAACAAGGCTTTACACTCCCTAACCCGTCATTACGCGACTGGGATGTGTCGAATTCAACCTCATTTTGCTTATGGACAGGAGTTAAGTGTCTTCATGGGAGAGTAACTTCACTAGACTTAACAAACTTAAACCTAGGTGGGTCCATTTCCCCTGTTCTTACCACCCTAGACAACCTCATGTACCTTTCCTTAGCAGGAAACAACTTCACGGGTCGCTTTGAAATCGACAGCTTGAGCAATCTCCGTTTTCTCAACGTGTCAAATAACCTTTTCCACGACGGGTTAGAGTTGAATTACTCAACATTTCCAAATTTGGAAGTAGTTGATGTCTATAACAACAACTTTACTTCACTACTACCAGTTGGAGTGAACATGTTAGCGAAAATCAGGCATTTGGATTTCGGAGGAAATTATTTTCATGGCGAAATTCCTAGGAATTATGGAAATCTTAATTCTTTGGAGTATTTATCTCTTTTAGGAAATGACCTACAAGGGATAATTCCTAGAGAATTAGGTAATCTTACAAATTTAAAGGAACTTTATTTGGGATACTACAACAATTATAAAGGTAACATTCCTAAGGAATTTGGTGCATTAGTGAACCTAGTTCACTTAGATATCTCAAATTGTGGCCTAGTCGGTCCGATACCGACAGAGCTAGGGAATTTGATGATATTAGACACACTATACTTGGATAGAAACCATCTTTCAGGTGAAATTCCTCGGGAATTAGGCAATCTCACACGGTTAATCAATATCGATCTATCAATCAATCAACTCGAAGGCGAAATACCATCTGAATTCATCAATTTGGAAAAACTACAATTATTCAACCTTTTTAGTAATAAGTTACATGGGTCCATTCCTGATTATGTTGCTGATTTTCCAAACTTGTATAAATTACAACTTTGGAAAAACAACTTCACGGGTGAAATACCGCGAAAATTGGGCCGAAATGGTAACCTTCAAGAGCTAGATTTATCATCTAATAAGCTCACTGGTACTATCCCTCAAAACTTGTGTGTTTCCAACAAACTTAGGATTTTAATTTTGTTGAATAATTTTTTATTTGGTCCTATCCCTCAAAATTTAGGGTCATGTCTTAGTCTAATTAGGGTTAGATTATCCCAAAATTTCCTTAATGGTAGTATCCCAAATGGGTTAATTTATTTACCTAATCTCAATTTATTAGAGCTTCAAAATAATTATATTTCTAGTAATTTACCAGAAAATATTAACCCACGAACTGCAAAAATCAGTACCCTTTATTTAAATCCGACCAAATTAATCCAACTTGATCTTTCCAATAATCTTTTAACTGGCCCTTTACCAATTTCTATATCAAGTTTTAGTTCAATCCAATCTATTTACCTTCAAAATAACCGGTTTTCGGGTCCGATTCCGTCATCTATAGGCCAACTTAAGCAAGTGATGAAGCTTGATTTTAGTAATAATTTTTTATTTGATTTTATTCCTAAAGAAATTTGGAGTTGTTCTCATCTTACATATCTTGATCTCAGTAAAAATAATTTTACTGGGGTAATTTCTCCTGAAATTTCTAGTGTTAAGTTCATAAGTTACTTGAATTTGTCACATAATCAGTTAAATGGTAACTTACCCATGTCTTTAGGGTCCATGAAGAGTCTAACAAATGCTGATTTTTCTTTTAATGATTTTTCGGGTGAAGTTCCCGGGTCCGGTCAGTTTTCGGTCTTCAATGTGTCATCGTTCGTGGGTAACCCGTTACTTTGTGGACCGTCCTTAAATAACCCGTGTAAGCTCAACCCACCCGAAGGTCGTCCAACCCGAAAAATCATCAATGGGAGGTTCAAGTTAATTTTCGCCGTAATTTTTCTATTTTGTTCCCTAGTGTTCGCGGGTTTTGCAATAATCAAGGCGAAATCATTTAAAACGAGTTCCGACTCGTGGAAAATGACCACATTTCAAAAAGTGGAATTTACCGTCTCAGACGTATTGGAATTCATGAAAGACGGTAATGTCATAGGCAGAGGAGGTGCCGGGGTAGTTTACCATGGTAAAATGCCTTGTGGGTCCGAAATAGCAGTAAAAAAGTTACTAGGTTTCGGACCCACCAAGCATGTACATGAACATGATCACGGGTTTAGAGCCGAAATCGAGACTCTAGGGAATATTAGGCATCGTTACATAGTCAAGTTATTGGCATTTTGCTCAAATAAGCATACTAATCTTTTGGTGTACGAGTACATGCGTAACGGAAGTTTGGGCGAGGCGCTACACGGTAAAAAATTCGGAGGTTTGTTACGGTGGAATTTAAGGTATAAAATTGCAATTGAAGCGTCTAAGGGACTTTGTTACCTTCACCATGATTGTTCTCCTTTGATTGTTCACCGGGATATTAAGTCGAATAATATATTGTTGGACACGAATTTCGAGGCTCATGTGGCGGATTTTGGGCTTGCCAAGTTTCTGATGGGCGGTGCCTCGTCGGAGTCCATGTCAGCTGTTGCTGGCTCTTATGGGTATATTGCTCCAGGTATTACTACTTTGCAATTGTTATCATACATGTTTAAATGTTTTATTCCAATAATTGTAACCTCCTTTTATTTTCACTTTTATTTAATCGAATGTTAAAGTCGTAAAAATTAAGATGGTCTTAAACAAGAATTAGTATTCTTCCTAAATCACATAAATAATGTTGCTGACTTGGTTTCGTTGGGTCAAATATTATAATGAGTTTGATTAGGCCATTAGGGTCATTTTGGGTTATCGGGTTATCATTGGGTGGTAATTTTGATCGGGTTTGATTGGGATTATTATCAGGTAGATTTTCAACGTACACTTTATCCTATGTATTTAAGTTTTGATTGATAAGTTCATGTTAAAAACATTTTTTAGGAATATTTACGTTAGTTTTAAATCTGATTATGATAAAAGCGATTCGACCTTATTTTGACTATTATTTAGCTAACTTGTTATCGAGTTGAGTTGTATTAGGTCACTAGTCATCTTAGAACGAGCCGGTTCAAGTCGAATTGGGACAAATAAACTTGTTATCGGTTATTAGTTTTTCAGTTTTGCTCATTTCAGCCAATTTCAAGGTCGGTCAGCTCAGATTATAACCAATTTAAATCGAATCAACTTTTAGAAGTTCCAAGTCAAAAATACATAAGTGACATTATACTCTGAAAAATCAAAATTAAATTAAAATCAAAATCAAAATTAAAATTAAAATCCAAATCAAAAGAAAGTAAGGAAAAAAAAACATGATGATTAAAGTGATGATTAGGTCTAGTACTATGGTCCAAGCCCACGTACCCGAATCCCAAAAAAGAAGGTGCAGCCCTTGTATTGTACAGTGTACACACAGTATCCTACTGTACGTCTTTAGATGCTGTTGTTGCATGCTTTCTGTCAGAATCCAATATTTGCCCCCATTTTTATAGGGAATAGCTAAAGTCATCATCAAATAAAGAAACTAAAGCAAAAGGAAAAACATGCACCAATGTTATAACACAAATTCTCATCGAAGACGGGTACTATCCATTATAAACTGAAGACGGATAGTACCCCTTACAAGCTTGTACAAGCAAGACGCTTTGATTGTCTATAGCTGGTAAATGGGTTAATCGGGTTTGGTAAGGGTCAGGTCAGTTTGAGTCGGATTATTTCGGATTTCGGGTGACCAGGTTTTGGGTCATTTTACCAGGTCATTATCGAGTATGAGTCATTTTGAATCATGGCCTAGTCAGCATGGCCTAGGCAGCATGTGTTTAGCTTAGCTTCGTCCCCGTATATCACCAACCCATTTTCATATGGGTAATGAAATATGGGGATGTCTAGTTGAGCAAAAATACATGTATATAAGGCGGTTTTATACAAATTTATCATAAAGCCAGATCTTCTAATAACCATCTTTTACTCATAAATAAGGTTGTATTTAGATCCGTTTTATAACTATATTAATGTAAAAACCGTTTTACTAGATTTACTGAGTGATGATGAATATGGGGCCAGAGGGACCGTCATATATGGGCTGTCCTCATTTTGTCATGATAGTGAAACCACATGCATACTCACTACAACAATTTTGCAGAATATGCCTATACTTTAAAGGTGGACGAAAAGAGCGATGTCTACAGCTTCGGAGTGGTGCTACTAGAACTTATAACTGGACGACGACCTGTAGGCGATTTCGGAGAAGGGGTGGATATAGTTCAATGGACTAGACTACAAACTAGTTGCCGGAAGGAGAATGTTACAATCGTCCTGGATTCTCGATTACCGGCCGTGCCTCGAGACGAAGCCATGCATATGTTCTTCATTGCTATGCTTTGTACACAAGAAACTAGCATTGAACGTCCAACCATGAGAGAAGTTGTTCAAATGCTATCAGAGTACAAGAAATTTCGACCCCATTCACCTTCATTGCCTATTAAACAACAATTTCCCAATAAAAACAATGATAAATGTTCGATGAAAATTTCGGATGATTGAGATTTTTAGGGAATGTTTCTTTATAATTGTGGGTAGATTTGTAGTTTATTTGTTCATAATCTTGTTATAGTGGAAATTATAATTTTGTTTCTTAAGCTAAGCTAATGTTTAGTTAGGTTAACATCATATATATAGACTAGGTTTGATGTCGGGCTACGTCCGGGTTACCTTTATTTACCATTTAAATTTTATCTTTTTATGAAATATGATTCGCTAAATATGGTTAATACATACATTTCCAATTTATATCTTGGAAATTATGATGAGACACGTTCAACATTCTCGCTGTTAATATTATTACTTTCACTCCATACTCTGTTAATATTATGTCGTTCACTACTTCTTCGGTTATTGTTGTTTCTTTAACTGCTCCTGCTATTTTTACGGTTAACCTGTTAATTTTGGAGAAGGGATGGATATAGTTCAATGGACTAGACTACAAACTAACTGCCGGAAGGAGAATGTTGTTATGGTCGAAATTATATTTTCTTCCTTAAGCTAAGCTAGCTAATGTTTAGTTAGGTTAAGATCATATGTAGACTGGAATTTCTTGAAAGACAGTTTGATTTTCAATCCAAGTCACTTGCTTCTGTGGCAGTAATATGTTACGTAGTTCGACAGTTACTGCAGCCTGCTGGTTAGAGGAAGAAAGTCCTTGATTCAGTCCTTGGTTCATGGTGAGTTCTAAGCAGGGGCGAGGCCACTAAGGGCTTCGGTGTCGCAGCCGCACACCAAAGGCGAAAAATTCGGTTAGAATTTTGTGATTTGCTACACCAAAATTTACTACTTTCATGCTAATTATCTATACATTTTGCCTTGAGTATATATTTTGCTACACCGAAATCAAAATCCTGAACTCACCACTGGTTCTAAGGTTTCAAGTTATAAGGGCATTAGCAATAGACAAACCTTCAATAGGTTTGTTTTCATGCCACATAAGATAATATACAAACTTATTTACTCACAAACCTCATATCAATAATAGATAAACATCTTCAAGGTTCATAACATGGCTCACTATACTATTTCTTCTCTCACATTCTCTCTCTAAAAACCTGGATACTATTTTGTAACCCCTATCATCCATGAACCTCAACACCCATGTTCAACAATAGAAAGTTTGTTGACAAACCTCTAAAATAATGGACACATCATCTTACAAACCCTTTGACAAACCTCTATTACTAATGCCATAAATCTCGCGCAAAATCTTGAACCTTCACCTAGCTTTCACCGTTAACTATTACTGAATAATTCAATCCAAAACCTGATCTTCTATTCTTCTTTGGTAAATTTTCGAATCATTTGTAACGACATGTAATGTTATTCACGTATAAAAGTCCGGAAACTGTCATCAAAGTTAGGGTGAGCAAAACTGAATATCCGATACGGTTTTGGAAACCGTATCGGATCTCCGGTTTTTTAAATCTCTTGTTTTAGTATCCTTATCCGATACGGTTTTTCCGTATATCCGGTATCTGGTTTTCAGTCTCACTTATGTAATTTAATATATTTTTTTCTTATTTTGTGTGTGATTGTTGGTTTTTTTAGTAACTTAAAAGTGTATTAAAAAGTTATAAGAGTAAATAATTTATAAAGTTTAACCACCAACATATTGAATATTTTGTGATTTGTATCCGTATCGGATAACGTATATCCGGTTTCATATTTTGTCGATCCTTATCCGATATGGTTTTTAAAAAACCGTATTAGATATCTGGAAATTCATATCGGATAACTGGAAATCCATATAATTAAATCCGTATAGCGTATCGAATATGTATAATAAAACCGTATCGTATAATTTTGCTCAACCCTAATCAAAGCCACATTACCATAAGAAATTATTCAAGATGCAGTTTAGGGGGAAAAAAGACGCCTAGAATAGCGGTGAAGCAAATAAATTAGGGTAATGCTAAATACAACCCAGTGGGTTGTATTTAAGCATTAAATACCTTTTAATTTGGGTATTAATTTCGAAATTAAGAACTAAATTACACATTAAGCAATACAATTAATGCATATATCAAGAATTTATTTTCTCTTTTGTTTTCTTAAATACAACCCAGTATTACCCAATAAATTAACTAGAAACATAAACAAAATAAAATAAAATCCCGAATATGGATGAAGTCGAATATATAAGCAAAAAGATGATTGACAGTTGAGTTGTTGGGAAATCATTCTGTGAACATACCGCAGGCTGCACGTCTGTGCGAAGAAAGAGCCCTGGCAAACTGGCTTCTTCAGGTGCAATAAGACATGATCGGTGCCAAGAAGCTGTAATGACCCACGCAGTTGGTATGAATCGGTATCCAAGATCCCCCCGCTGTGTGATGTCTAATACTCTGCATATTAACTGTGGTTTTTCTGCTGCCTTGTTGAAGTTTCCTGAATGAGTCGACTTTGATACTGACAGAAAACTTAATAAGGCTCCAGTCATGACATCAAGCACACGGAAGAGAGCCTTAAGGTAAACGGCATGATAACGTTGAAATAAATAAACTGGTAGTATGTATATGTACCTAATGACTCGAGCTTGGATTCATTATTCTTTCGGCAAATATTAAATCATCTGGGGTTGTGATCTGCAACAGGGAAAACGGGCATATAAATTTGTTGAGCATCTCACTACCGTATTCTCCATATTCAGAAAATTCCTAGGAAGTAACAAAAACTATAATCTTCGAGCTGCATAACCAAGGAAATAAAAATAGCTATCCATACCTTAATGTTGGTATAAGAGCTCTCGGTGATGAATACTGGATGGTTAAGATGTTCCACAATCGACACATCATCTGTGACCTCCAATCCTTTCCTGAACATGGTCGAACAACTCTTAATTCTTTCCTTTTAAGTAGTTGCAAAATGATAGTACCTTAGTTTGAAGAGGCGCAAGGCGCACCGAGGCGATAAGGGGCTGAAGTGATGAGGCGCAAGGCGCAAGGCTAAGGCGCGCGCCTTATTTTTTTAGCTTTATTTTATTTCCGAATAAAATTTTGGGCAACAATACTCCTTTTTGGAGTTTTCAAGTTGACTAACATCTAAAGGAGTAAAGTTTAGGAATAATGGTAAAAAGAAAAGGCATATCTAAAGATTTAGACGTGCTAATGAACCTCGCTTAGTGAGCCTTGTCCAAAAGAAGCACCTAAAGTGCACCGAGGCGTTTCGGATAGTGCCTCAACCAAGGCGCGCCTTTTCAAACTAAGAATGCTACTCCCTCCAACCCATTTATACCGTCCCCAACTCCCCATTTCTTTGTCACCATTAGAGATGGAAACAATTAGTAGCGTAAGAGAACAGATATTTATCAAGATAATAAAAGTGTTGCACATAAGGGTTATCGAGGTACCTGTTCACAAGTTCGAAACCTTCTTTGAGCAACGCTGGTTTCATTACCTGAAAGTAAGTTCAAGACAAACATGGTACATTAAATATAATTTAAAAGATCAATGAGCTTTGAGCTTCTGAATAAGTCAACTCTATCCATTCGCCTAACACAGCAAGTACCTGAGGGGTCTGCATTTCCCAAAGAGTTTTCCTGTCTAGAGTTTTAACAACAAAGCGATCATTATTGGCCTGCAGAATATTCGAGAGTAGTAGTTAGCACTTAGCAGAAACCAGTTTTAAGTCAGTTTCCATAAACACTCCTGTATTTTTTCAAAAAAAAAAAAAAAAAAAAAAAGACGAACAATTTGATGGACCCGTTTTGATTTATTCCAATGACACTTCATTGGAAATGGAAATAAAGAAGTAAAATCCAACACCTGAAACATATTTCACGAAACCGCAGAAAATAGTTGTATGTTACCTCCTTGATCGTAGCTTTGGAAGGCACACCGAGTACAGCAGCTCCATGCAGCCAAGCATCTTTCAAAACCTAGAGATTATTAAGATGAATGTGAATCACTTGAGATTTCTTAGAACTCCTTTGCACTTACAGAACTCGCTGTAAGTGTTCTCTTGTCAAAAGAATAATTTCGAGATGAAAGACAATGGAGAAAAGTAAACGCAACAGCAATTGTAGATGAGGAGTTAAAAAAAAAATTATAAACTAGAGTATATCATAATGGTTCACAGTTCGCATCAGTGAAATGATAAGCCATAAAGTGAAGTTTGGTTTGTCTTTTTTTGGAATCCTAAATCAGTATGGTTTTACCCTAACCAAAGCAGTGTGCAGTAAAAAAAATGGCAACTCATAAACCCGATGAAACGCGTTTGACTCAACGGGCAGCACTAGGATTTAGATTCTATAGGCACACACATCCTCCAGAGACCAGATGTATCGTGGAATCTAATTATAAGAACACCTTTTTCGTTTGTTTGTTCATGACCAATCGCAGAGATACGGGAAGACAGGTAGGTCATATTACCGTACATCAAACATCGTAAACCATGACTCCACTATAATCCGCTTCACCACATGCCTCAACCTCATATCCAACACCCCCTCCACCATGTGCAACACTTATTGTGACTCCGCCGTGTATAATATTACTATCTATGTAAGAAACGAAGCTATAATTAGCAAATGGAAGATTTATTTGAGTGTCTTGCGAATAGTCTGACTTTGGATACAACTGAGTGAAGGGATATAATCTGGAGGGCAATTGTACATGAGTTGGTATTTTATTCATCCTTTTTTTTTACCCTCGCTCCTTTTATTTTTGTATGTAGTCTTTGTTTCTGATTCTTTTTCTTACTATCTCCCCTGAATCTGCATTTTTTGTTTTACTACAGTTCCCAATGAATGTTCATGTTAGTCAACCACAAATTCTATTGAGATCCCATCTACCAAAATAACACCCAAAATTACCTAAGAAAAAGCCTGAAAATACACAAAAGTCAAACCTTGCCTATATCTTGAGACGACACCAAAGGTCTCGCAGAATCATGGACGCAGACAAGTTCTGCATTGGAATCAATAGCCTGTAGAAGAAGGATTAGCATCAGTCTTAATTGGACAGCACCACCCCGTAACCAGCATAAGCAGCTTTTGACAAAACTAGTGGAATATCAACTATATACAACCAAATATGCTAGAATAGCTAGATTATACAGCAAAAGCCGTACCAAGCTTTTTTCAATACCGGTATTCTGCTTTGCATTACAACTTGTTTTTTTTTTTTTTCTTGTTACTTTTACAAGGCATCTTCAAACAATTTGAATCATTGAGTTTCCTTGAACTTTTATATGCATACTACAGCTATAGTACAAATAGTGAAAACTTTCATATAAACTCATCAGATACTCGTACAGTCTACTATTTAGCAACATATCAGTAAAAAATTTATCAGGAACTCCCTTCTTCATCATGTTAATATAATAATACATACACCAAATCTTTAGTCACAACTACTCACGAGACTTACAACTCGCAACAAAAGGTCTGACACAAACAGCGATGCTAATTCGAGGGACCAACTTTTTGGGGTGTAAAATTTGTTGAAGAGAAGCGAAAAAAAGGTCCTATATTTCCTCTCACAGAGCAAGTGTTATACAGTTATCCTTCAAGTGAACCCCTTGTATCTCCAAAGCTTAGGAGGATTTAAAGGTCTTTCGAGAAGAGGTTTGCCTCACCCCACTCAAATGACTTCATATACACTAAAAGACTAAAGTTATTGCCTTGCTGATTTTCATATTTCCCAGATCTTCCCCCTTGTAAACCAGACCTACCTTCTTCATAACCCACCCTCATTTTACTGTCATGAAATCACCACTATTATCCTCAATTTGTGAAGGCGTTATCAGCATCTCTTCCGCTGTCAAACCACTAACCCTAGCAATCTGACCTCCAATTACCACCGCTGCCACAGCCTGCATCCCACAACCTACTCTTTCACTACACCAGTCCGAACATCCCTGCCAACACAACTGTGGTTTCTCTGATTTATCGTCCACCATTCCTTTATCTACTGCCCTAATAAAAAGCCATGCTACTTGGGTCCTTCACTTCCCTGAAACAAAGGCCACCAGTGTCTTGCCTCTTGACGAGATCCCAATGACATCAAAATCACCATCTTCCTCTGATTTTCTATTTCATATTCACAAAACAGCCCGTCTATGGGGTCGATTGGCAGATCGGAGGTTTTACCTTCATTTTTGGGAAAAAATGAGTGATGATGGAGTTCAAGTGAGAAGGCAGGGTAGAAGGGAAAGAGAAAAGACAGACCATGAAAAAATTAACCTTTATAATAAAATGAAATCAAATGGCACAAATATGAACTACATGTAATGTCACTTAAATATAGTTTGGAATAGAAGCAGTACGGAACCTATAAATAAAAATATAGTATATATAAAATTGGGACCTGCAGTCCACTGTAGACAGAGTCTTGTCTTTCCTTCCCAGGCTCTGCAAATTTAAGGTCTACATGTATTTTCTCCTTGGCACCTGGAAAAATGAACAAAATGTTATTTGCTTATCAGCTACCCTGTTATAACTTATAAGTTATAACAACATAAGCGGGAATAAAAAGTAGTTAACAGACCTTCAAATATGTCCCTGTATGATGGATCACAAACAACAACAATTTCTTTCACTTCAACCATTTGAGAAAAGGTGTACAAGCTGCAATTGAGAAAAATGTAGTTAATACAAAGAGATGAAAGCACTAGCATACAAGAGCGACTAACACGAACAGAATAAACACTAGATTCACTTAAACAACGTTCAAGTATTTGCTCTAGTAAACTTCTCACAAGGAGACATAAGAGGGACTGACTTTGACCAATTTGTTCTCGTTTCATTCCATCTCTTAATGTCTTCCTCAATTTTGTGCATCTTAGACCAGCTTTACGTTGTACTGAACCAAGAATGACTATAATGGCTGACAATAACATATTGACTGAGCCAAATGCTTATACTCACATTATAATGATGGTATACCACTATTAATTTTCTACTTTATCCTTCTGTTCTATTATATAAGAGTTAATTCTGAAATGCGCAAAACCTTATACAAGATCATTTGACCACAAGGATATAGTCACAACTCAAACCAGTAATCTTTGAAGGTTTTCAAGCAAGTATAGAGAATACTGGTGTGATTTCTGAAGGAGACCATATACCATTTGAATTCTCGTCCTTAAAAGCTTAGCGAAAATTTAATTACGTGACTGTAACAGAATGTTATGGCCAGATAACCATATGGCAAGAATGTACGTTTTTATTTTTCAAGATGGAAAAAGTTTGCTGTACGCATTTGTACCCAAAAGCACAGAAAATCCCATGGGATGGACCAAGAGATAGACAGGATGCACAGATAAGAGTAAACACCTAACTCACGTACTGGTAGTCAACTTTGGCTCTAGATGTTTTCACTAGTTTTCTGCACGCACTATACACAGTGATATACATACTCTGAGGACTGAGATCGCTATAGTGCAATTGAGATTTGGAGAGGGTGTTGCAAAATACCTATACAATGCAATCGGTTGGTCTAGAAGGGGAAGATACTGCTTTGGCATGCTTGCCTGTTTGCATAAACATATTCAAGTCATTACCTAATTCTACAAGAATTGAGAACGGCAAAAGGTAAAGAAGCTAGGAATCCAAGTACAACGACAACAACAAAACCGCAGACCAACATGAACAGTTATATAAAGCAGTCACTTTGAATATGATAGAACAAATGGAACATAGGGACTATTTAATAGGGGAAATCTTATGAAGGAAACATAAGAGATAAAGAGGCGCAAAAAGGAAACATAAATGTGAAAATCTCAAACTGACAAAACCTTGTGAAAGAGAACTAAGAGTAGATGCAAAAGTGGTAAAAAAGTATGGAAAAAAAAAGCAAAAAGAAAATAAATGAAACCAAATCGTACAAAATACAAATTATAGTCAAACTCTGCTATCTCTCAAAAATCCTTTTTCTCTACTCGGTTATATGTAACGCCATTTCTTTACAAGACCAAGTAGAACCATTGTTCGAGACTTCGAGTTATATTAGGTTATCCTCTACCCTCACAATCTCATCATTTCGCCATCATTCCATCTCCATCTCACTGGATATACCACTTCGGTCACGTTATCCTCAATAAATGCAACTCACGGATTCTTCCTAGTGATCATTTTCTCCAATTAATCCTTAAAAAACACATCTCTGCAACATTCATCTTACGGAGTATAACTTTAATTAACTACTCTTCGTTTCCCTAAAAATAATTGTGCCTCATAATAGTGAAGGCATATACAATAAAAAAAAAAAAAAAAACAATTATACTCGCGGCGGAAAGCACGACTGCTAAGCCTATTCCGAGTGTTTTCCGAGTGTTTGCTACTCTATGGGATAGTGCCTAGGGGAAAGAAAGTGAAAGAAACTTTCACTTTGAAAGAAATTTTTCTCACCTAAATGGAGGTAAACTTTAACTAAAACTTCATAATAGTTCATGTAAAACTTCATCAAAAAGAATTTTTCTCACCCAAATGAAGTTAAACTTTCACTTCGAAAGAGAGAAACTTGGAAAAACGAAATTCCACAAGCCGAACCTCCATAAACTATAAATATAAACACTTCAACATGTGTTGTTGGCTCTGACTCCCTGACTACAACCGGAAGAGTTCGCTATAACTCTTCTAAACTAAGGAAATATTTTACAATCTGTGTACTCCAAAAAACACACCAACACCAGCCACCTAAATGATAAGTTATCAAAGCAAAACTAACACAACAATCCAAAATCATCTACAGCGTTAGCGTCTACTCAAATCAACTCAAAATGGCATACATTATACTAAGCACAAGAAAAAAAGTTTAGCTGTGCAGATAAAACATGGTAGTCAGTAGTCACCATCATCATAAGCAAGCACAACCTACCAAAATATCAGGGTTATGGGGTTGAACGTACAAAATCTTTCCCAAGCTGTTAACCAAAGAGATCCTAATTACAGACAAGAGACTAATTACTGCAGTAAGCATCCCTTTCCCATCAACGAAAATGGTCATCAAGCAACATTTGCACATAAATTCATTACAATTCCCTCAATTTTTCAACGTGTACTGATAGCATTACAGAGAAGTAGTGTCCAAACGACCCAAAAATGAAAATTGTATCGAGAACTGCATTCAAATACCATCATTTAACATAATTCAAAACTACATTGACAAATTTCAGGAAAGGGGCAACGCCGAAAAGCGGAAAATAAACTAATAAAACAAGAGAAAACATACACCCATTCTTTTTCCTTTGCCACCAGCAAGAAGAATAACAGAAACACTCTTCTCCTTGACAATCACATTACCCTGCACAATCAATCATTCACACAAACAACAAATTCAATCAAAACCCAATTCAAACTAAACAAAAATCAAACGATTAATACCCAAAATACTGAATTACAGACAGAATTAAACCTCAGTGAATTGCACAGAATTTGAAGAACAGTAGATTTTTGAAGCAACCCATCTTTGTTTTCTGATCTCAAGTTTTGAGAATTTGGGAGATTGAAAATGGAGATTGTGAGGAGAAAATGAGTGATGATTAATGGCGGGAAGTTTGAAGGAAGAAGATGGGAATTGAAGATGACATAGCGGAAAGTGCTTTACTCCCAACAACTCCATTTTTTTGCAGCTGATGTCAACACTGTGAGACTGGCTGTCACTGTGTCTATTCTGTGCTCTGTCTGGTGGGCCAAGTGGGTAAAAGTTTATGATGGTTTATATACTCCCCCTTGGATTCGGTTATTTGGATCGGGTATGGATACGGTTATTATGGATTGAGAATCGTTTTGGATTACAAATTCTTGTTTAGGGTGTATTTGTTTTAAGTATGTCTTGAAAATTGTTAAAAGTAGGGATGTTAGTGGGGCGGGTATAAGTGGGTACCGCTCCGCACCCGCCCCAGTTGGGGCGGAGATGGGTAGAGCTTTGGTGGGTGGTGGGGCGGGTATGAAAAGTGTACCCGCCATGGGTAATGGGGCGGGGATGGATTTTGCATCTTACCCGCCTCAAACCCGCCTACCCGCCAATTGCTAAAAAAATTAGTGCGCTTACTAGTTTTACACCCGTGCAAAAAAAATGCACGGGTCGTAACAACAGATGTTAAGTGTTCAATATCGTAATAATATAAATTTCCATAGAGACGGTATTGAATTTAATCGGGCTTCTTATTTATTATTGTAACCACATATAATGAATTGAGCTTCTTTATTCAAATGTTAAATTCAAATGACGGTATTAAAATTGTAAATATGATATTGTTGATACCTGATTACTAAATAAATGTTTTTGTCTCATAATAATGCTTTGTAAGACTTGTGGTTTTTTTAAGATAAGAAAATTAGTGTTGATACTTTTTTATAATCATTAAAATCTTTACCATGTGTATTTTTTTTAACATTATAATTATATGAATATTCTTCATATTTTGCTAAATTTTGTATATTTCTTAACATTATGAATTATAATTATATGGATGTGCTTTAATTCTTATCGAGACTTGCATTTTTTTTTGTATAGGAATATTATTTGGGTAGCTATCAATAAGAAAACCAGTACAAATAATTTGTAATTTTATTCATTTTGTAATTTTTTTAATTGTTTTCATTCAGATGTATTTCTAACATTTTAGGAAAATATATATGTATAATATGTAATATGTAATTATAAAAAAAGTTAAAACTAAAATTAAAATATCGTAAACTCGGAAGTTTGAAAAGGAGAAAAAGAAAAGTAAATCAAGTGAAATATAGGAGAGAGGGTAATTAAATCTGTAGGATGAACATGGAGGTCCTACCTTAATTTTTTTTCTTTTTAAACCTTAAAAACCATAGACCAATAGGAGAGCTTTATTGACTTCGGCTTTTATTGATAAAGGATGACAATTTTTTAAATCTTATTTAGTTATAATTAAGATATAATGTAAATAATAGCTATTTTATAAAGTTGTTTACTATCTTCTTTGGTGAAAAACTAAATTTATAAAGAAAAATTCAAAAAAAATGAAAATTAATAATGATTAAATCATAAAACCATGGTAGGAAAATTTTACTGCCGTATGGTCATAACTCAAATTTGGATTAAACCATGCGGTACACACCAAAAGAGAGTGATAGATTCCAAAAGTTATATAAAGAGTAAAAATAGAAGTTCAAAAGTTTGTGACACTGTCAAAAAATTTCATGATTATGGTCGGTAATACTAGACTCGAAAATGATCCAATTCGAGAAATACATGATCTAAAAATAACCCAATTCGAAATCATTTGACACAAACTAAATCCGACCTAAATGACCCATTTGCCTGATTTTTTTAATTCCAAGGTTAAGTCCACAAGTTTATATAGTTGGCAATTTGATCACCTACAAATAAGATCACAATCATGAAAATAGTAGTAGGAAAATGTAGGTAGGTGTAAGAAATGAGAATAGTGCTTTAGGTTATCCACAAAAAATCAGCCACAAAAAGGTTGTGACATTTAACATAATCTTTCATGATTCATTTTTATAGGAGTAATCACCTTGTAATGATTTGTGTATGTGTGTATATATTCATGTAATTTGGGAGTTATAGACCATAAATGTCAAAATCAAGAATGGAGTTTGGTGGAGCTAAGTCCAACAATGAATTAAGGTAATTGCCATACATACAATCTTTGTAAGAATCCTTCATTTTTAGCAAATGGGTCAAAGGGTGTCAAATGTTGTTATCAATTCAATTGTAGAGTCAGGATTTGTAATTAGGAGGCGGAAAAATTTGAACATTAAGTAATACGGTAAGGTGAACTAAAAACTTTCGAGAAATTTAACTAAGATGTTCAAAAGTTTCATTCTTTAGGGAGAGGAGCGCAAATTTGAACGTGAAATAATACAGTTAGGTGAACTAGAACATTTCAAAAAAAAATTAACTAAGATGTTAAAAAAAATTCATTGTTTAGGGAGGGGAGCATTTAGGCTATCGATCCGGTTTCAAATTTTCCCTCTTCATTTTCTTTTGGCAGTTCAAGTTCAAATCTTTGAGCGATCTAACGGTCTAAATTTAAGTATTAGAAAATGAACTGGAGGTAAATATAAATATGAATCTATTAGAAAACGGATAAAAAACGTAGAGGATCCGCACTATTAGGTACTATTGATTGAGATTGAGGTGTAGGGCTAACTGGGGCTAAGAAAACATCAGGTTTTCTTTCATTATATCTTTATTTATTTATTTTTTTTTATTTTTTTTTGGACAACGGAAGGAGAATAACTTACAATGTTCAACTAGCAACTATGTAACACACACTTGATTTCGATTTAGATTGAAGGGTAAGGTGGCCATTGTAACTGGTGCTGCAAGAGGCATCGGAGCTGCTATAGCCAAGTTATTTGCCTCAAATGGAGCCCATGTAGTAGTAGCTGATGTACTCGATGAACTTGGAGTCGGTCTTGCAAACTCCATTGGAGGTTGCTTTGTACATTGCAACGTCTCAAAGGAAGCCGATTTGGAGAACACAGTGAAGGTTGCTATGGCCTGGAAGGGCCGTCTTGATATTATCGTCAATAATGCAGGTCCGTATTCAAAATACCAAAAATATGATCTTATACAAGAGTTAAATGATAAGACGGGTCGTCTTCCACATTTTACGCAGGTACTTCAGGTGCAGACGGGAGCATTGTCAACGTCAACATGGACAGAGTGCGGGAGATTGTTGGAGTCAATCTGTTTGGAGTAGTACACGGGATCAAACACGCTGCCCGAGCCATGATCGAAGGAAAACAAGGTGGATCCATCATATGCACCTCAAGTTCTGCGGCTATCATGGGTGGGTTAGCGTCACACGCTTACACCATGTCAAAAGGAGCAATCCTCAGCGTGATGAAAAGTGCGGCTTGTGAGCTCGGGGAGCATGGAATTCGAGTGAACTGCATATCTCCTCATGCAGTTCCCACAGAAATGCTCATCAGTGGTTACCGGAGGTTTGTTGGCGACATTGGGGATGAAGAGATCGCCAAAATGTGTGCCGCTAAGGCAAGCTTATTGCATGGAAAGGGAGGAAGTGTAGAGGATATTGCAGCCGGTGCCCTTTTTCTTGCCAGTGATGATGCCGGGTTTATAACTGGACATAACTTGGTCGTGGATGGCGGCTACACGGCAGCTAACATCACCATGGCCCACATGTACAGAGACTAGAAGGGAGTATTCTATCCTTCACTAGGTTTTCTTCCTAAATTCAACTGTGACTCGGATTATCGATATGATTCTCAAGTACCATATGCAACAACATTAATATCAGACATGATTTTTTTTTCAATAGTTAGTTTACTCGGGCATAAACGCCAAGGCACTAAAAATACCTAGAAATACCGACCAGAGGAAACTACTCAGGACGCAGTATAAGAAAAAACAGGCACCCAGATCATCCCAAAGCAAAGAAATGCATAGAAGAAAAAAAAAAAAAAAAAAAAAAAAAAAAAAAAAAAAACAAAACAGAGAAAACAAAATATTCGAGTAGTGGCAAATCCTGCCTCATATCACTGAATTAGTCCAAAATCCATACAGAGAAATACGTGACTAACAATCCCGCCAAGGGCGATCCTCATCTCAGAATGTGTCACACATAGAGCTATAAAACCTTCTTAAAGTGAGTGGGCAGACATCTTATATCGAATGAATGAGCAACCGATTCATGGAACAATCGCTAATTATACTGTCATGACTGATGAATAAGATTTCAGAAAATGGGTGATAATCAGTTTCAGAAAATAACCGCATCAGATGAAAACTATAAAGAAATGTGGTATCAGATTGACAAGAATGTCTTTCTTGCAGAAAATCAAGTCACTTTCTCGACATGTTGGAAAATCATTATAAAACTGTGAACCAGAAATATGTACATTGGCATCTCGATTATGTTTACAAGTTAGCAATTTGGCGTAATCCTGGAAAATAATCTTAGCACTGTTAAAATTACAACCAAGAAAGTGAATGAGTAGATGTACTCAGACGGCACCAATGATTGGCAATGTTGTAAACTGACCTTCAAAAGAGCCGTATCCTCACCTTGGTAAGAGTTTGCCTGCAGTCACACAGTGATTCCATAAGATTGTAAATTAGAGAAAATCAGTTCTACAAAACCAAATAGTTTGGTGAAAATAATGCACACCACAAATTATTTCAGATCATTGTAAGCTACATGTAACTTTGAATGCTATGCACCGGGAATGTCAAATATCTTCAAGAATAAAATGTCTAAATTGCTTAATGAAATTGATTTAGTTCATTTAATCATTTTCAATGGAGCCAATGATCCCACTATTCTTTCGCTTTGAATTATGATGGAATAAACCAAACGGTTCACTCAACTGGTTGCGCTTCTTTGTATTGTGAACTAACTGTCATTTGATGTGATTCTCCACGAAATTTTCATTATGGATCATTGGGTCATCCGGAAACTTTCCCTCTGTGTTGTTAACAGCTGGATTGGGTAGGATAACATATGAGGTTGGCATATGTTATATCAAAATCACCAGGCAGGGAAAGTGCTAGATGATGAAGTGAAGAAATAAAAGCCATATTCTAAGCTCAAAATCTTTGATCCCCTTAGGGTGTGTTTGGATAGCGAAAGTGGAGAGAAAGGGAGGGGAGGGGGAAGGAGGGAAGGGAAAGGGAGAGAAGGGAAGGAGAGGGGGAAGGAGGGAAGGGAAAGGGAGAGAAGGGAAGGGGAGGGGGAATGGAGTGTGGTTGTTTGGATACAATTTCCCTCCAAATCTTGCCTATTGTGGAGAGATTTTGATTAGGCTTGGAGGAGGGAAATTGGATCCCTCCAAATCACTCCCCCTCCATTTCCCTCCACCCTCATTTGCTATCCAAACAAGGGATTTTAAATCCCCTACTCTCCCTCCCTTTCTTTTCCCTTCAAATCACTCAATCCAAACAGACCCTAAGTCCGGACTCCGGGGGCACACTACTTGACGAGTTATGAGTCCTTGTGACTCATGAAGTTACTGGCACATGACATGTGTGGTATATATGTAAACTACAGAACAACAACCAGAGAAGATTAGTCTCCTAAAAGTCTTTTTTCATACCTTGTAGTAGCACATTTAGGGGAGGGGCACACGGTTACAACTACACCCCATCTTAGAGAACCGTGTATGCAAACAGAAGAGAGAAAAAACAAAAGAAACTAAATCCTCATAAGCACTCTACAGAATCTTCCCTCTCCTCTCAAGCTCCTCCCTACAATCGACCTCCTATGACATCTCAATGGCTCAACTTCTCACTCCGGTCGATACCACAAGGATCAGTGGCAGTTGGGCAGGGGGCAACACAGATTCACATTTAGGCCATGGGGGTGCTCACAGCTCACCTTATCATTAGCAGTAAGCATATGTCATCAAATGAACACATTTAGGTTAACTCCTGCGGTTTTTGTATGTTTTGGAAATCCAATCTGCATAAACTACTGTGTTGTCGTATCCAATATGTGATATCTAGTGTTATGCTCGTGTGAGGAGCGAGAACCCATAAATAGCATCAGGATAAAAACTACAGCACCACAGAAAATTAATTCCTGACTAGAGGTTAGTACTCAATTGCAATGACAAGAGATCACCAACGAACCTGTATTCTGAAAGATATGAAGTGTTCATTCTCTCAAACCCAGTTCCACCTCCAGCTCATCATCCTCTTCAAACAATTTTAGAAGACGGGCATATTGTTCTTCTCGCTTCTTTTTCTGCCATAGCTTAAAAAGGAAAAAGCAAAAAAGGACTACTGCAGTAACAGAAAGGCATATGATGGCTACTGTGGTCTTAGTACCACCACTGTGAGTCGTCGTTGAGCTACCCTTGTCGTCATTTTTGGAGCCCGGTGTGTCACTTGCCAAACCTGACAAAAATGACAAACATTCAAATATCAAAGTACAGTTTGGCTTGAAAGGTAGCAGCAACAAATGCCCAAGTTCAATTAAAACCCGGAAAACATTCACCTTGGCAAGATTTCTAATACATACATAAATCTCAGATACACGAGCCACCAATGACACGACACCAAAAAAATCGGAACCTTCAATGGTGACCATTGTAGAACCACCAATGATCAACTTAACAAGAGATCCTTTTAATCTATAATCAGTGATCATTTAACCATTGTACACGACTCTTTTAACCTTAATCGCGATATAGTTTCCCCGTAAATTTTAATAAAACTGTTTCAGAAAAGACTAACCCCTTCAAAGGCGTACTTTACAAACCGAAAAACCAACATCTCTATTACCCTCTTCTAATCAATAATAAAAACTACTCCCTCTGTCCCGGTCATTTGTTGTCCTATTCCATTTTGGAGTGTCACGGTCAATTATTATCCTTTCTATTTTAGGATTACATTTGATGAGCAATTTGATCATTCACACACAATTTGGTCCACTTGTCGTTTAGTAATTGGCCGCCTCCTCTTCCCTTGGTCTTTGTGCCAAAACCAAAGGACAACAATTAACCGGGACGGAGAGAGTATCTCAATGTTATATCAAGCTACTAAACTCATTAGGGTTCTAAAACGCCTAACACATCTAATTTTCCCTTTCTTCTGAAATTCTCTATCCTAATAAGTAATTTTTCCGTTTCAATCAATTGTTTACCTCTGGTTTCTTATCGCGACATAATTTAAACAAAGGTAAATAGTACATAACTATCTACCATGACTACCAACACCTATTTTTTACTTGTCTCGTTTCACACTATTTTAACCGGTTCTGAGACATCATAAGCTTGTGACGCGTAACAAATGAGATTTTACCATCTACCCAGATACCCACAAACTAGAAGCTACATAATCCAAACTACAATTCATCAAATTAACATATAATAATAGTATAATACTATGAATCAATAAGAATAAACCACAAGATCAAGGAAATTTAACAAAATTTGTACAAAAAAAAAGAGATATTAAAAAAAACCTGGAGAAAAGAGAAGGAATAAAAGGGAAAATAGAAAGGATGAAGATGAAGAAGGAAGATTAGGCATGGCGAAATCAGGAATTTGATGTATTTATTTGTGATGAATTGAACACAAATACGTCAATATATTTATGGAAGGAGGGAGGGGTTTGGGTCAACGGTCGTCTTTCGCGTACTCTTCCTTTATTTTCAGACAATAACTACTTGCGTTAGTAGTTAGTACCAATTTTGATGACATTTTTAGACGTTACTTCTAATCTACCCTTATACGTACTTTTAATACTACTATATTAATATTAATTAATTGAGTAGGGAGGTTAAATTCGCACTCGGTTGATATATATTCATCATATTTGGATAAAAAAAAAATTAAATTAGGTAAATCTGTGATATATATTCATCTGATTTGGATAAAAAAAATTAAATTAGGTAGATCTCTGGATGTCGAATGCTGGTTGAAATGAAAGGATGAAATTTAGAATACTTGGTAAAAATATCTACAGCATCGACTATTGATGAAATGATTCACACACTTCAAAGATTATGTTAAGGTGTCATCAAATTTGCTAAATGTTGAATAATATCTAATTTCTTAGAATTATCAACACAAAAAAATCATATTGATTTTTCATATTCTAACCATACAAATGTACAATGAACAAAAGAAAACAAGGATGATCTACTTGAATGATACAATCAATTTTTTTAATATTGATTTTTAAGAAAATTTCCTAGGATACTGCTTTCTTTAACTTACATCTTTTTCCGATTTCAGGTTCATAATTTCACCAACTATGTGTTAACTAAAGTAAATGTGTGCTCTATAGTGTACTCCCTCCGTAATTATATAATGGTTCCATTTGACTGTTTAAGGTCAAAGTTTGCAAACTTTGATCATAAATATTTAACACTATGAAAAATTAGAATAAGATACTATAAAGCTATTTGCTTTTGCTTTTGCTAAAAAAATTTGTTTCATAAAAAAAAAAAACATTCTGCAAAAAATAATATAAAAAGGCAAAGAAACGTGGTCAAATTGTCACATAAAAAACCGGAAAATGTCAAACAGGAACATCATATAACTAGTTTTTGAACCCGTGCACTGCACGGGTGAAAACGGAAAGTATTATTAAAAGTAACAACTTACGTATTATTTGAATTTAGTAAATTATTAAATTTTAGAAAATTTCACTTTGTCTAATACCCATACACTTTAGATACTACGAAGTATGATTTTTTTTATTCGAAATACTTTGATTTTTTTCTCGACTTTTGATAAGTTATTGGCAAGTAGTAGAAGTAGGCGGTTAGGTAACTTAGACTTGTAAAAATTGAGTTGATACGAATAACCCTACCCAACACCCAAATTCAGGACGAAAGAAAGCTTGATCTGAACCCGAATTGTGTAAAACAATGGATAAGTAACTCCTTATATGAAACTCCCTTTGTCCCACTCATTTGTTTGCTTATTCCATTTTGAGTTATCTCAATCAATTGTATTGTGTACCTTTATATTTTTAGGAAAGCCTTTGATAAGCAATTTGGTACTCTACGCTTAATTTGATTCACTTGTTATTTAATAATTGACCCTCTCCTCCTTTCTTGACATTTGTGTCCAAACCAAAAGCAAACGAATGATCGGGACGAAAAGACTCAAGGGAGTATAAAACTTCATATCTTATTTACCCAATTGTTATTACACAAATCGGAACTATTACAATGCGACACATGTTATTTTCCTACCCCGTTGACGTATCAATGTTTACGTTCTTATACACATTTAAGTAAAGATGTATAAAATGTTTTTCTTACCCCGTTGGCATATCAATGTTTACGCTGTAAAATCTAATACCTCGTCTTAAACTTAAAACGAATCAAATAAAATACATAGGGCAAAAGCATAATACCTAGGAATTAATAATAAGCTTGTTCGATCCATCCAAGTACGGTGTTATTTAACCCCATCTTAAGTATTAACAACTATGCATTTATAATGTGAAGTATCAAAATGGTGGTAAATACAACCATAACCGTTGTGAATTTCTACGTCATATGGTAGATATATATTTTTAAATCAACCTTAATTAGATAACTGCAAGTTAAAAAAAGTATTGTGAAGAGTAGATTAGAGCACAATAAAAGATAAATCTAATTTTTGTTAGTTACATTTCTTGAAAGATACTCTCTTTGTCCAATTCATTTATTTTCGAAAATCTCAACCGTCGGAAGGGAGGGGGAGGGCCCTGCTAACCCCCTAGCTCCACCACTGCTCCGTACATAGATAAATGTAATTACATATCCCTTAGCTTTAGGTATTTGACATTTACGTGACGGTCATATTATCGTAAGATATCACTTGTTGGTACTCCACAAAATAAGGAGTTAAGAATGACATTTGCATCCCAATATTACTTCCAAGACATTAAAAACATTATTATGTTTCCTTCATCATATAATCATATAAGTATTAAATAAATTTCAAATGGTATATTGAATTATTGATATGGATGAAGATTTAAACACCAACGCCTCACCGCCCTTGCAATTTCTCACTCTTCTAGCTCAACTTCAGTAAATGGATTATACATCTGATACTACATCAGATAATATAGTTTTTTAATATTAATAAAAAAAATGAGTTTTGTTTTAAAAATTATGAGTTTTATTAGAAAGTTTTTGAGTTCATTCTTTTCAACATAAAACTAAAAAAATTACAATATAACTCAAAAACATTACATATAAACTCAGAAAAATTTAAGTTTTGACGTCGGAAAATTAACACGTAACTTTTAAACTTTATAAAACTCGAAAAAAATATACAAAAACTCAAATGTATATGGAGTCTGATGTAATAAATCCGATGTATAATCTTTTTTTCTCAGCTCAACTTCGCAAACCTCGGACATTGTCATATCTAGAGTTGACATTAGTGTCCCTAATGCAAGACGAACTATTAGGGAAAAAATTATATCACGATAAGATAATTTTGTTGCAAACATTTTAGATAAAAATTGTAAGACGAAATTGTATAAATGGGAAAAAAATTATTATAAATGAAATCAATTGTGCTGATGATGGGGAGAATTATCGTAATTGTGACCTTATATTCTCATTAGAATTCAAAATCACCATAGCTATATGCTACAAAATTATCTTCTCGTGATACAATATTTATTTATATGGTTTTCATAATTAGCAGATTCGATATTAATAAGGTAAATAACCACAATTAATATATGAGTTTCTTTTAAAGTCAAACAGATTGATTACGCAATCAATATTGCCGTGATGTCTATTTTGTATTGAAATTAAAATATTTATTGTTAAAATATATGTTAAAACTTTCCTAGTATTGTAAGGATAAATAGTTCATATTGAGGGGTTTGAAAAGGAAAGTATATTAACTTACAATAAAAGAATACACGACAATTAAAGGTTGTGAAAATAAGATTCCAAAATTTAGTGCAAATAATTTTCATTGATCATCTATTTCATTTAATTCCTTTTGTTTTTTTTATTTTTGAATATGTGATGTAGAGATGACACGTGGCAAATGAATGGAGCTGATGACATGTGACACCCGGTTACAACTTTAATATAATATATGATGATTTGGGAGGGAGTATATTACTACGATTCCAAAGGGCCTCCAAACCCATACAAAACCTTTTTCCTCCTCATTTTCAATTCTCCTCTTCTCTCCCATTTACGTAATTTTAACATAAAACTACACAAACCACCTAGCTAAAAAATACTACCAGGTATCGATCGATTAAAATTAATAATACAATTCTCTCTCTAGTTTTCTCTCCCCCTTCTCTCTAAAAAACAAAACCCTAAATCCCCCCCCCTTTGCTGCCCCCGTTCTCCTCCTTCCTCCCACCGCCACCCATCAACCCCCTACCATGTCGCCGGGGATGGGGTCTCTCAAGACCTTTCTCCGGCGACCCGTCTCCTCTCTTCCGATTAACCCTCCTCCCCTTTCTTACCCACACCCGGTTCTGGATCGTACGGGTCTGCCCGTTCCTCTCGGTCTGCGTGGTGTATGTGGGCTGTTCGGGTCTTATCGAACGAGTTTGTTGAGGTGGTGTGGCAGGGTGGTGCTTGGATCTGGCGGTGTTGTGGGTTGGTAGGGAGGCGGTGGCTTTCGTTGTTTTTCCAGTGTTCCGCTTTGTTTCCTTTATGTTTTTGTTTAATTTCCGCTTTCGTTTTTGTTTCGTCTCTCTTTCTGAGGGCTCTGTCCCCGTCTATCGGTGGTGTCCTTCTTTCAGTTTGAGAGCTTTCGTTTTCTGGTTCGTTTGCAGTTTTCTAATAAGTTACCAGAAGATCAGCGTTGTTATAGATCGTTATATGGTTTTACATATTTTGTCCGATTCATGGCTACAATCAATCACGTCAGAAGAAATGGATACTCGTCAAGGAAGATTCGGAGACCCTCTTATGGATGAAAGTCTTTTGCGGCGAATCGGTGATAGAGACTCTGTTGCAGTGTTTCATTCTTTGAACAAGAATTTATTTCCTATGGTTGTAATCGATTTGTATCCGATTGAGCTTGACATATGTTGTAGATGTCGTATGACTTTTTATTAATGATAATGATCTTTTCTCAAAAAAAAAAAAATACTACCAGGTCAATACTACTGACGGAACCTCGCCTTCTCGGCAACTTACTCTCCTGATCTCCTCAACAACTGCAGCAACACTATACGACTCACCAGCAAGTCAACAACCCACCACACACAGGATCGTCACATATATTTTTATTCCAAGTTAGTTCTTGCTATAATTATCACTCTCAGATTGAAAAGAAGAGTTATGACGGACATAGCCAATTAGGAACCATCACTGTCCACTCAAAGTTAAAAAAAAAAAAAGGAAATCAGAAGTTACGAAAGATCAATAACTAACCAAAGCCATTTCGAATGGTTCACCACAATCCGTAATGGTTCAGTTCAGGTGTACATTCCAAAATGCCAAAAACATATGACAAGTTCATCACTGGCTCGACCAGTACAAACTAAATTCCTTGTCGAAATTATGATGAGCAGTGATAGACATACTCAAATATCCAGCCACGATACAACAATAACTAAACCATCATGTGGGCTAGTGCCTCCTGGCTAAGTGGAACTGAAAGGGACAAATGCAGTAGAATTACTCGTGCTTGGAAACACGGAGACGGTAAATATCAGCCAAGTGCTGCTTTACAAAGAAAGTCACAGAGTTCAATAAGTCATTTTGCTTTGATACCCCAAAATTCTGTCCAATAACAATGTACCAAAAAAATCAAAATATTACACACCGCGATACCTCTATGAATAGTGAAAAAAATGTGACGTGAGGCTAAAGTGAACAAATGTATCTCTACAAACACAACAACATGCAGATGTTGCAGGTACAATTTGATTCAAACAAGGACAACTTTACCCTCAAAAATCCGTGAAGAAGAATTAATCATGAAGAATGTACACAAGCATGGCCTCTCTCCAAAACTGGTTAAAGAAGCCCAAAATCAAAATGTCACAGTGTATATATAACAGATCGCAAAAGTATACCCTACGCCAAGGTTTCATTCACTTCAAGGCCCCGAGGTACTAATGAGGTCCACTGTTGCACCTTGGCACAGCGTTGTTGCTTTGCATAAAATTGCAACCACGAAGAATGACCTTTTGGTGCATAAAGAATCAAACCTCTCAAAACATATGGGATTCATAAGAGATCGATCAACAGCTATGAAAGCACAAGCAAGCGCCCAATCTCACGAATATCGGCTATATTTTCGTTCAATGCTGATAATGAATCACTATATCTGATATTTCAACAGCTTATCCTTTACGGGTGCCTCCAAAGACAAAATCAATTGCTCCCATGGTCCAACTCCAAGCATCTAAAAGAAAACAGAAGTAAAATGCAACATTATAGCACAAGATTATCCCTCATTCATTTGAACACACTACATTTCAATATGACACAAGTTTCAAGGGGCAAGTGGAAACGGATTTATATGTTAAAAGCAGACGAAAGTGAATGCAAAAGCAAGTGTATGAACAACGGATCCCACATACTCGGACAAGTTTTATTGTCATATTACTTGCAAAATTTAAGTTCCATTTTCAATGCAAGCAGAGACTCATTAAGCTGTGGTTCAGGACTAGACTAAATTAGTTGCGTTTCTCCTTATTGTGTAGTAACAGTACCAACATAGGTTAAATAAATTTGAACCCTAATAACCAGACGTCTTAATCCCTTGAGGCACTACGACATTGTTATCTATCACTGAAATTTGTGGTGTAGTAGTGTATTGGTTTTCATGATACGCAAAAGAAAATGCAGTGAAACCAAATGATTGGAGGAAGCAGTAACTATCAAACATTCACAGTAATAAAATTGCTAACTAAATTTGTCGTGTTGTAGTGTATTGGTTTACATTCTCCACATAGGTTAAATACAGCCTGAAGTTCAGAATAGATATTATGTAGGTTTGAATTTACAGACGAAGGCTTTGTTGTGGCAGTACCATTTCAATATGATGCGCCATTTGTCCCCAACTAACAGTTCACATTTCAAAATTGGTTAATCAAAGGAATGTGATCACAAGCTACATCCACCCTCCAGCCTCACCACTTCCAACCTCCAGCTTAACCATCCCTACAATCACTCCAACACTGCTAACTCCACAAGCCTTAACCGCTATCGATCCCAGCTGACCATCTCCTAACTCCACTGTGGTGATCTCAACCCAACCAATCATCTCGCATACATATGGACCCTAGTGTAGTACACTTAGCCACGGTACTTCCACTCTAAGGGGGCTGGGATGTTACACTTAGCCACCCAAACCCAAGTCAACCACAGACCACATTCCAACCTCAACTACCATCGTCATCCCAACTAAATTCTAGCCACCGCAGTTGACCATGACCTAGGAACGAAAGAGAAATCTGTGAAGGGAAGAGGAGAAAGAAAGGTGCAAGGAGAGAGATAAATATCAAGAGGAGAATGAGAAGAAGGTTTACAGCAGCGATTAAAGGTGGAGGTTATAGCATCAAAGGATGGTGTTGGTTAGAGGAGGGATAGAAACTGAGAGAGTGGCAGGGGAGCCGTCAGTGGGCTTAGGTCATATGGTTGATTGATTTCGAGAGTGAGGTTAAATTAAAGCAACTTTTTACCCCACTTGTCTTGCAATACCTAAATGACCAATGCAAAAGCAAAAATAAACTTCAAAGTTCCATCGGAAGGAAGTATTGCACAACACCAAGTAGCAGCTATTCACACAATTTTATCCCACCACTACTCAGCACTTGTAGTTTGAAGGACATGACAGTTCACACTAAAAAAAAGGAAATTATAATTAGAGAATTCATGACTTCGGTAATCTAGCATGCGAACCTGTTTGTAACCATGTAACACCTGGTACACTTCATTGTTCAGATCTGGACTTCTTATTTCCTGAGATAAATATTAGCAATTAAGTTACTCAACAAACTTTCCTACTTCTACTACGGACAAGGAAGAACTCTTCTTACATGCCAGCTAGCTATTGCTTTCACCAAGTAAGGAAGTGAGCT
This sequence comes from Silene latifolia, assembly GCF_048544455.1. Taxonomy (NCBI): domain Eukaryota; kingdom Viridiplantae; phylum Streptophyta; class Magnoliopsida; order Caryophyllales; family Caryophyllaceae; genus Silene; species Silene latifolia. The sequence goes on from NC_133534.1 coordinate 10,037,787, forward strand.
TATAGCCGCAGAAGGATTCATTTTAACCTGGTTTAAGATGAAGTTTATAAGTGATTAGTGCGCTGAAGCCACAAAATTTTCACAAGTATCACCACCACAAAATAACTAAGAAAAAAAACTGACCATCGCGCATAAACCCCGAAATGCGTCTTCTTTCTCGATGTCATCACGGATCCTGTCATAAGTCAAGTAGATCAGTAGAATGCCAACATTCCTATCACACCTACAGAACAGATGCAGGCTTATAAAAGAACAAGCACACTCCAATGGCTATGACGTGTCAATCCCCTAACCGTTACTTTGAATATCATAACATTAACAGCTTCATGACTTTCTCTAAACTCTGAAGCATGAATTGGCAGAAAATATTCATCAAGATTGCTGGAGTTCTAACAATCTCGTTCCACAAGAATCTGAAGATTACATTATTTAGTCTGTATTGCGTCCTACCTTGATTACATAGAAGGCTGACGCATTGGGAACAAAGATGGATATAAGAAAATGTTGATTTCAAAGCTTCTCCCATTTCAGCTTTGCACATTACCGACTCGAAGCAGATCTTGCTGGCACCGTTAACGGGTTTGTGGTTTGCCCACATCTCCAAATTGGCCTTGACAGACCCATTTAGGAGGGATCAATGAGTTGTGTCTTGCCCATCCGAAAATTTGCCAAAAAAATTAATTTAAAAAAATATAATCGTGGAGTTAGCGACACAGTACGTATTTTTCATTTTTTTTATTATAGAATTATATGAAATGGAAGATACCTTCAACATGACAAACCACCCTAAACTTCTATTCCCCTTAACTTTTGCGTATCATTGCACCCAAACATTATTGATTGAATTCTAGCAGATACCTGAATCTGTCTACGTCTCGAAGTTTAATGTTTGAAGGCAATGAAACTTTAATAGGAAGGCAACTAAATACACCTACCTTTACATACAGTCCCTAATCGTAGGATGTTAAAAATACTAAATAAAACAAAGCCCTTGCTGTAATAGAAAAGTAGCTGTGCTCTACATTGTGCATAGGAGGAACGCAATTCAGAAAATCACGTTCTTTGGATTATGTTTGGCATGAATTTGTTTTTTCTAGATTCTCTAAGCTAAGACCACAGGTATAATTAAAAGGATACCAAATAGCTGTCTGCAGCAGAGTAGGACCCACTTGCAAATTTGCAAAAACACGGACTCCTTAAACATTTCACAAATTATTATTCAAGAGTCTACTGCATCTATCATCCGACTCCTTGAGTAATTCAAAAGTTAGAAAACCTACTTCAAAACACAACCTAAATTAATGGATGAACGCGGTCTAAACACAGCAACTAAACAAATACCACATTTCCCACCCCCACTTAAGTCGAAAAAGTAAACACAACATGCACAATTGTTCGAAAAGGGCAGCCATCAGATCATTTCGATCTAGTAGTTGAAAGTCATGAAGTGAGAGTATCAAGGTCGTCAACCCAGTGACTCAAAACCTCAAAGAAGGCTTGTGGCTAGGGTAACGAAAGCAGGTCTAACGTATGGAGACCGCAATCTTGTCCGTGTTAATTGAAAATATAGAGATGGTTCTAAATGACTATTGATTGAAAAATGTGTCAGAAATTGCATCAGGAAATTGCATCGACAGACAGCTACTTTACAATGTAAGAAGTGCTTCCAGTTTCGCAGGCCATTTTACATTACACTATTATATATCAAGGCCAAAGAACCTCCACTAAAGATGGAAATCTTTGCTAGGGGACATAAACAACAACAAAAGAACTGAGTAAAATGGTATGACAAAGAAACTCACATAGACAAAGCATTACACCATGGTTGCATAAAATGCTCCATATGTGGTGACACAAGATCAGGGCAGGCCCAGGCAAATCTTCCAAGGGTTATGGCAGCGTTCTCTACAAGTGACTTATTGAGTTCCTGGTGATAGTAAAAGCCAATGTCATTCCCGTAACAACTCTATGACACATCCTCAGACCTCAATAACAGACCAGTCAAGAGAGTCACCTCTGCATGTTGAAGTATTAGAACTAGTGAGGATACAACGGTCATGACAACCGGAGAAATCTCCTGTCGGACCTACAAATGTAGAAGATGAGCTGTGAATATTTTTTTAAGAATTGACAGCCAATAAATATGGCTAACAAGTCAATCCACAGAAAAAGCAATGTCAGTGCAAAAAGCTAAACTCATGTATTCTCTCCACTAGAAAAATCAATCAACCAATAATACATTACGGCAACAACTTGTATGCAATCAATATAAAACAAAAAAAAACAAAAAATGCTTTCATGAGTCGCAAGAGTAGTAATGTAGTACAGCTGAACTGCACAGAAGTTCACAACATGAAGCAGATTGTCAAAAATTGGTAAACAAAGAAAATACTAGCCAGAAGAGAGTATCTACTTTTCCATACCAAAAGCTATCATATTCTACCGTGTAAAACTAGAATATTATTGATCAATAGTTTGATTCATCCTAATAAACAATCCCTCCTTGGGTCGTACCAACAAATATATCCGGTCCACAGATAACCAAACAATAATCAGGAAGTGGCAGGCAAGATTCGGTCTTAGCCAACAATAACCACACCTAGATACGAGCTATGTTTAATCAACCATACATTCATACTCGAAAAATTAACTTATGTATAAATTCCTACATTCCCACATTGACTTTCCATCTTTGATTGTATATTTGCTTTATTTAAACGGTGTTTTCTATCCTTTTTCTCTTTTCCTTACTTTTTTTAACGGTTTCAGCATATTCGCCATCTGAAAAATAATTTTGGAGTGAAGGCTTTGTTGTTGTGCCGCCGCTGCCGCACAACAGAAGCAAACACCCATCTAAAAAATGGCAAATACAATAAGCTGCATCCACTAAATAATAAACAAAAGTGTCCCGTATCTATAGCATCAAATGTTTCCCATATTGTCAATGTCCTACCATGAGGGGAACATACCTTCACTGCTAATTCACCAATAGCCCAACAAGCATTATTTGCTACCGAAATAGTTTCCTTCAACTTGGACGTCTCCTGATAATACACATGCACCAACAGTGAGATTTTTATTCTTCGATTTAAAGCAAATAAGCAAATTAATTTGACCTACCAATTGCTTTGCTGTAACATCGAGAAATTGTGACAAACTAGGATGGAGGTGTATGGGACAAACCTGCCAAAGAGCAAAAGCAACATTAGAAAACAAGCTAAAAAGAAGTCAACTGTCGAGAAAAAATCAATCATCAATTTACCCTTGCAAGGTCACCAAGAAGAGCAAAAGCACTCTGTCGAACATCAGAAGAATCATCCATGCAGCATTGCAAAAGCAAATCCCTTAAAATACTTTGTGAAACCTATTGAAAGAATTGTAATACAAGAATTAGTGATAAACATAAAACTCCAAAACTAAAAGGAGGTGATTTCAAATGGTATGTTTGCACATTCTGAGCACATGCTTAAAAATCGATTTAGAGGTAACCTCTTTCGGAACATTTGGAATTACAGTTTTCTTGCTTAGAACAAAAATCTAGTAGTCTACTCGCTCACTGGACAAACGAATTTTGAATGAAACCTCGCATATACCTATGTACTTGGGCAGTTGGGCGTGTAAAATTGTATCAAATTTTTCAAAACAATTGCAGAATATTTTGGTTTAAAAGTGCACATTTTTCTTGTCCTGAACATACAGGCATATATACATATAAGACGCAAGAGGTATAAAATACAGGCATAGAAACATGGGCAGGACGCTATTATTTTCCTCCAGATTTCTCAGGATACTAATCAAGCAGATCTTCACCTTTGTAGCAACTTATAAAACGAGGTAAGCAAGATAGTGCATATAAATCACCTCCACAAGTTCTGAGACTTGTGAGTTGTGACTTACGATGGCGTTGCTTTTTTAGTTTTCCAAGAAACATTCAGTGATAGACTAAACAGTCAAAGAACAAAACTAACCATTGCAAATGGAATAAAAAAACCTTGTAAATAAGTAGCAGTAAATAACAAGAAGAAAAACAATTACCAAACTCTCCACGCCACTGCCAAGGCCCTCCACTAGTCCAGACAGCAGATCGAGAGAGCAAACAACAAACTCTCTATCATACGGAACACCAGCAGAAGATGGATTTGCCTGAGGTGGAACTAATATTAGAAACTACTTCAGATCAAGACTCCGGGATCCAATTATGCACTATCTCTGACAAGTAAAACGCGTTCCACATGCATACAAATTTCTTTGCCTCAGCTACTATATCTTGGCCTAGTAGGACAATCCAATAATCTTTATTTCTAGAATTTAAAAGAATCGAGGTAGACCGAGACGACGAGGCACAAGGCATAAAGCGAAGGCATACGCCTCTGGACAAACATCATATTTTCAAGCCGAATTATTATACCAACATAAAAAAAACAATTGTGCATCAACGTGTTTCTCTGGATTTTAAGAGGGGCTAACATGTAAGATACGCATCATAGAGTAAAGGGCAGGGAAGAACAAAAGAATTAAATGGTAAAGATATGGAATTTGCATAGCAGTGTGCTGGGCCTTGTGCACAAGGCACACCAAAGACACCCAGAGGAATTTTGACTAGTGTCTCACGGAGATTGAGCTTAAGCCTCCCCTGGGCACATTTTTTAAACTAAGCCTTATTCTTTAGATTTAAGTAGCAAAAACATGACTAAAAGCGCTCAAAGCAAATAGTCTTCAGCTAATCTGAAAGACAGTACTATAGAAGAAAACAGCAGTTAACAATTTTAAATAATTGTCAACACCAAATTGCACAACCTTCGCCATTTGTTGCGTCTGGATAATAAGTATGCACCTCTGGAACACAGGTTCGGCAAATTGAGAGAAACCTGGACCCAGTGCCTGGGAAATAAGAAACATCAGTTTTCCAATCTCTAAATATGCCCAGTACAGATCCTACAGGCTATTAGATAAATAAATAGACTGGATTCATAAACCACACTAACATAATAGTATAATACAAGGCTAATACATTCTAAGCCATACATTATATGAACATACATGCTAAGTGATATATAGCAGTATGGTACCTCAGCAAACAAACTGTTAGTTTCTTATTTCCAATTAAATTGCTTAAAAAATTTAACATTCCTGGTCGACCAGCATCAATAACGTATGAGCAAAGGAAGATGGTGGGATGAACTTGCCAAGCCTTTAAATTACTCCTTACAGTCCAAACAAATCACCCATGTTACGAATCCCCTCACATATTATTATTTATGAAATAGGGTTTGATTGGGGGATAAAAGGCAATACTCCACCCCAAACATCTGAAGAGAGACATCCCTTGCAGTTAGCTTAGCTGCTATGTTACTCGGACTCTCCTGATTCCCCCACGTACCAGTGTCCGACACTAGAAGGGTATGACACTTGGACACCTCATCTTAGGCCAAAATATGCATATATGTTTCATAAAAATGGCCGAGTCCGACACTTGGACATGCACCCGTGTTTGATACTTCTAAACGAATCTGAGCAACATAACTTAGCTGCCATTTCAACAGACTATATGCCTCAAATCCGTTTAAAATCATCATTAGTTACCGTCTCTTTGTAGTCAAAATATTTTTCACTAAATTCCCCAAATAAATGCAGAACATTGAGATATGGTCCAGGAACTTCTTTGAACAAGTAGATAACTTCGAAAATGCTGCCTTAGTGACTTCATGACATATGAAACAACAAGTAAAGAGAAACAGGAGTAAATCGGAAAAATATAAAGTTTATTAGCTACACAACATAACAAGGGATGTACCTGTGCGATTGATGTAAAGCACTCAAGCAGCGGGAAAATATCTTTATCAAAATTTGAAAGCTGCTGCCACTTCGCAATAAGTGGGGGCATCAAGATTTCTAGACACCTAGGCTGAAAGAATTCAAATATTTAATCAAATTGCCAACAGAAACCACACAGAAAACAAAAGACAGCAAAATAAATAATGAAAACTATTGCCCCATTTGCCTCAACGGCTTACGCTTATTGGCTTAAGGTGGTGCATGGGGTCAAATTTCAAAGCCTTAAATCTATGTTTTCAATGCAAAAAGGTGGGGCCTGTAACGAAATTCAGTGTCAAGAATTGACGTGGCCTGACTAAAACAGTGCTTCATCACAATTATACAAATGACAAACAATTTACTATACTGCTTGGTTTACTCCCATCTCTCCATATTTCTAATGGAGCCAAAGACTCATTACTCTTTGGTTCTGGATTATGATGGAGTAAAGCAAAATGGCTTACTAAAGTGGCTGCGCTTCTTTCTCTTGTGAAGTAGCAGTCCTTCGATGCAGTTCTCGACGCAATTTTCATCTTGGGTCATTCGGAAACAGCCTCTTTGTGTTTCTAACACACAAGGGTAAGGCTGCGTACATCCGACCCCCCCTTCCCAAGCAATTTGCGGGAGCCATTGAGGCACTGGGGTAATGTTTTTGTTGTAATGTTGTTGTTGCTTGCTTTACTCCCATCATATTCCAAAACCAAAGATCTATTGGAAATGGAAAAAACATCTCATTGCTTCATGATACACTTATTATTAGGTTCTTTTTTTATGCTGTCATCCACAAATGCTACAGCATTCCTAGGCCAACATTAACTCTCTGTGTGCAAGAACTATGAAATAAAATTCTGCACATTAATAATACTGTAATGGTGACATTTGTGATGATAGATACTATGACAGTTTAGTGATACATAATGAGGCATAGTGGCATACTGATACTCAAAAGCAGGAACCAAGAACTGGATTAGTGAATAAGCTACCTGATTTAACTCCCCTCCGACCGCATCAGCCAAAGTCCCAATGGCATCATACAGAATCCTCAAATTTTTCTTCTGCAAAAGTCCATAGAAACAAAACATGCAAAGGTTACCATCTACCTGAGAAGCCTAAGGCGGTGAATTAATAATTGCAACATTAAAAAATTGACAACCTGGTATTTCCCAAATGCAGACATTAAATGCTGCAATATAGTCTCTAACCGTGGTGCCAACTCTTCAGCAGCTTCCTGGTGGAGGACAGCCTTAGTAAGACTAAAAATCATTGAAAAGTTCAGAAACAGGCATACCATTCAAAAGCACAAACCTCTTCCAATGTTGCAAACGCTGAACAGGCTGCTTCCTGTACACGCTTGTTGGTGTCAAGTACTCTTCCCAGAATACCCATCAATACCTTCTCAAACTGCTCATTGCCCTTCGGATGGCCAATGCCCTAGAATAGTCAATTGCAAAATCAAACAAACTATACAGCTATCTTCATACAATATACTGTTGCTCTCTTTCCCGAAAGTAGACTAAGCAAAGTACTACAACTTTTGATGACACCATGACAGTAAAAGTAGGATATCATCAAAACCATCGACCCATTCATTATTTGGCCAAATCTAATTTTGCTGCTTTATGTTGAAAATAAAGATAATCATACCTGGACGATGAATCTGCTGAAACGAGAAAGGGTCCAGCATGAAATGCTCCTTATAAGAGGAAATTTATCATCTAATAGAGGAATGAGAAAACTGACAATCTGCAAACAGCAATGACAATAACAGAATGTATTAGCATGTAATATGCCACACTTCAAAACTTAAAATTTGTCAATTATGTAGGACTACCTTTTATATGCCACACTTCAAAACTTTAAAAAAAAAAAGGTTTAAAATTACTACTGCCTCCACAATGCAATGTTCTTCGCACTTCTTTCAGGATCACATCATCCTATATCTTTTCTTTCCATAATTGGCAATTATTTTAACCAGATTGTCCTGATGACTAATGCACAATTACAAAACAAGTTATTATAACCTAACTTTCAATCTCATTACTTTAGTTTATTAACTAATAAACATAACCACATTATAGGATAAAACCTAATTAAATACACTACTCTTTCTCTCCTCCAACACACAGTGCCCTTGCCATCCTCTCGCTTCTCTAACACCACCATATCCCAGCCACCCTCCTCTCCAACACACCAAAACCCTCTCAGTTCTCTCCAGCAGATCACTCTCCACCGTCTAGATGCCTAACGCCCTAACCTGTCTCCCCTCATATCTCCCTCACTCTTCCCTAGATCCCCTCCAAAACAGACAATACATCTCTACATCACAATGTTACCATTCTGGATCTCTTCCACCCACAAAGCCCTAGATTTACACCACCCTCAATATCCTCCCCCATCATTGACCGTAATGTGACCATCCCCTATTCCCTCACTCCAAACCACGGCGTCTCTCATCTCCTTCTCTCCACGACATGAACAAGACCTTCTACAGTCATACCCAAGCTCCCACCACTCTGTCCTCTACCCACTCTTAGTTGCTTTGTTGGTAAAAATGGCGGCAGTCCAGTATAGCTTTGGCGATGTGATGGGGTGGAAACTATAATAGAGACTATGGGATAGCTTGTGGGAGGGTGGGGGTATCTTTTAGGCCAAAGTGATTTAGTTGCTTATGTTATCCCACTTGCCCTTTGTTTTATAATATACTAATATCCTATCTAAAACTTTTTGCCATAAAGAACCGGATAGAACTCTAAAACAAAGAGAGAGGACTTTTTAGGGGTTTCTAGAGAAAAAATTACCAAGTCATTTTTCGGCAAATAGTTAATGAACTGACTGAATCTAACAAGACTAAATTATTACAGATATAAAAATAAAAAATATCCTGGACATTACACAGACAAAATCAAATCAAAAAGATCAAATAGCGAGGACAACACTTCTACATATCAGAACCAAAAAAAAAGACATAATTGACAATAATTGTAGGATGTAATGAAGACACAAGAAAAAATCACATAATCACAATCCACGTGACTCGCTTAGTCAAATACTAGAAGTATAATGAAAAGTAGATCACCTCTGGAAGAAGTTGGTATAAACCATTGAGGCAACCCTCCGCCACAGCACCGATAGCTAAAACCGCAGCTTCTCTCTGTTTCCAGGACTGATCATCATTATTTGATAAGTTGGCCTACAAACATTTACGGAACAAATCATTCTCATAGAATTTATTAGAGGCTAACCATCTATGAGTAAAAACAATCAACAAAATTTAACGCACAAAACATGGTCAAGGAGACTTTTTGGTAGAGCAAAGCAAAATAAAAAAAATGTTCAAAAATAGCAGAAATGTTTACAAAATTTAGCAAGTGAACCAAAGACACCAATCATCGAAGGCCACCATGCATACAGAAATCTTGGCACAAAATATATCAATGATTTTCCATTGTATTGATTACTAGCATGTTGAAAAAGATTGGTTTGGAACATCCAGCATACAATGCCGAGTTCAATAGCATAAATCAGTAGGTACTATAGAAGAATCACGAACATGTAACTCCAGATTGTGATTTTCAAAGAGAACTTCACTACTGACATCCAATATTCAATAGCATAAATCAGTCGAAAACCAATGGAAAATAACATGCTGAACATGTTGTCACAAAAATTATAAGAGCCTTCTTACGCACAACACACATACAAATTCAAAGCTCAATATAGGTTAAAACCCACTTTAAACACTAACATACAATACAATAGCAGGGTAAGGGGGGTCGGATGTATGCAGTCTTACCGTTGTGTTGGCATTTAGCAACACAAAGAGACTGTTTCTGAATGACCCAAGATGGAAATAACATACAATAAACTAGTAAAATTCAAACAAAACATGGAAATCCTGAAGTCCCATGGATTCTGATTCAATGGTAGAAAGAATCATGTGTCCCAATTTGTAATTCAGATACTCTAGAGGGCATATCCAGCTACAGTGTGAAACACTGTGTTCTGAAATAACCAAGGGTAAGAAATAAAATGAAATAAAGGAGCAATGTCAGTCTTATCTACCTGAATTAAAGGCATTAGTGTAGGAAGAATTTCATCCCCAAACATATTAGAGAGAATGTCTAAAGCAGCTGCACTGCATTTACGTAGATTCCACACATTGACGACATCATCCTACAAGGTCCACATCAAGGAAAGATGAGTAAGAAGAGAAGGTGAACTATATAAACTCTCGTGCAGCAACAAGAACTAAAATGACAAATCTATCATGAAATTCAAAAAATAAATAATAATGAAAAACTCAGAAGCACACAGAGTAACATCAGCTAGAAACATACATCATCCTCGACTTCGTCGGATCCATGCAATCGTGACGAGTGGAACCGAGGCTTCAAATCCTGTGACATAAATGTTGACAAAAGTTCCAAATGTCAAAGCACAGAACTCAATATTACAGATATTTGGTTATAATACTAAAAATAACCTGTTCACGATCAGGTACAGACTCGTCCTCCTGCAATCACACATTCAGATATCCCAGGTTAACTTGATGGCACGTAACTTATGTCTCAGTCTCTAAACAACAATACCAGAAACTCACCTCAGTTTCATCTAATGACTCGTCATCATCAGCGTAAACCATATTTGATAGCAAAACCTATCAGAACAATAAATCAGTTCACAACAGCACCGAAAAGTGAATGACTTTGAAACCATAAAATTGGTAAATGACAAGTGCTCCTATCATATGACAACTCTACTTAAAAACGTGAGTGTCATATAATGAATTAATGACCTCTCCTAATGCGACCTTAAACAAGTAATTATCTATTCAAACGGGGAACAAATCATGAAAAGCTTAGTTTTAAAAAGTGCGCCTCAGGCGCGCCTAGGCATGAGGTGCACCAAATCGCCTAAAGGTATCTGGAGCGCATGGATCCAAGGCACGTGAAGCGCAGCCAAGGTGCTTTACTATTAAATATTATATTTTTTTTTCAAATTCTTCTATTTTACCCTTCTCTTCTCCACCTACTGCTTGTCTGCTTGAGTCCACTTACAAATTCATGTTGCCCTCTTTAAACAAAAAGGGGACTATTGTTGGAAAAAAAGTTATTTGAAAATATAAATGTTCATTTGATAATCAATGTGCCTCGTGTTCATAAGGCACACGCCTTCGCATCGCTCTTCGTCGCCTAGGGACCCCATCGCCTCAGTGCACCTTGCGCCTTCTCAAACTAAGATGGAAAGTTAAGGTAGATGAAAGCTTACAGGAATAAGGTGTGGCAAAAACTCATGCAATTTCTCAGCCGGCAACTGCGCATCACAGTATGCAGACCTGCACCAAAATAAGTATAATGGAATAAGAAAATTGTGAATCCCTGCAGTGTGGTCCAAAGTGAAAATTAAAGCACATATTGTGGAAATGCAGACGCAGCCAACTCCAAGAAGCATACATTGAAGGAGGAATGAGAGCAGGCATAAATATGAATTACTAGATAGTAGATACTTCTCACATAATGGTGCCTATCACCTAACCAAACTGACGTTTATCAAAACTTTGGAAAATGAATTACAGCGACTTAATAACACAAGCCAGCACTAAGAAATCAGGGAGTTACACCGATAAGATTAGTCTGATTCAAACAGACGTGTTTTAAGATATATAATAGTATATTCACCATGGATTGCTAGAAATCAGGGCCTTACACTAGCTAGCAAAACCGCCTTTATAAAGAAATTATACAGAACAAGACATGTTAAACGGGAGGTGGGAAATGCTCACAAGCCACTATGGATAGCTTACCAAAACTCACAAGCTTCAAGTGCCACTTCTTCATCAGCATCCTTGTTGACTTGCAGCATGTACTCTATGAGGTTCCTCAAATGAGGCTGCAAATATAACATGGCAACACAGTGACCACATAGTTTGCAGTAAAGTGTCCGTGGAAGCACTAAATCCCTAATAAAGAAAGGTAGTGGAGAACTAAAGAGTTTCCAATGGGAATTCGTAGAAGCGGAATAATAACCTCAAGGACTGCGGGCTTCACTTCAACAAGCTGAACAAAAGCTGAACAGACCTGTCAATGAATAAGCAAAAGAACTTTTTTCAGAGTACGTACTACATCCATATAACATTAAGTGTAATAATCTTGGCAAGAATGGCTATATAAATGAAATAAAACCAAAGAAAAAAAAGAACAAAAAAGGGTATTATTTAAGATGCCAATAAAGTCATGGTACCCAATTTTGAAGGTCTAAAACAACAATCAAGAGTACAAAACTGCAGTTAGGCCAACTTTCCACTGACTAACTAACAACAATTTTATCACACATCACAAACCATGAAAACAATCTAACTAGCCAATGCCTTAATCAAGATATTTCTTGCTTGTTTGAGTTTGGATTAGGCATAAGTTGTTGAGAGAATCAAACCCCGGATCCCTAGCATAGTACCTAATGCTCTTGTCAGCAGTTGGTTGTACATGGCCTTTGCTAGATGATTGTCACATAAAGTCTACAACCTTGCTTAGCCTCTAACCAATACCCGACCAGATTTGAGAATTGAGGTGCTAGAGAGTCATAATTTTATTTCTTTTGGGCATCTCAAAATAATAATAGAAGGAAGACTTGTCAACTCTAGGCGCTTATTCAATTTTTCTCAATGTTACAGATGCTACTAACAGGTGATGAGGTAATTAGGAAGATCAACACAAATGGAATTCAGCAGCGCCATGTGTGCATTGTGTCGCCCGAACACCAAACCTGATGTGTGGTTGCTCATCTTAAATGGATACGCCTTTCAGTTGTATATAGGAGTAATGTGTCAAGCATAGGCTGAGAAAACCACAAGAGTTATTATGCAGGCCTGAGGGGGTTATGGAAAAGACAATTCTGTAGAAGGGTGTTTCATAGCAATGTTTTAGTAACTATGGTTTGTAAGGGACTCTCATGTGCTAGGGGAAATATCTCGCTCTGTTGATTGCCTACGGGGACAAGCTTTTTAACATAGTCTCTCTTTGGACCAAGGCTCTTACAGTATGAAAATCATGGTTTAGAATTTATCTGAGTTAACATGTAGTTCATTCTTACTTGGAGCGATTCCTCCATTACAGTGGCATTTTTCTAATCAATGAAATAATTCAGAAATTTTCAACAATCAAACTTTTTTCCATCCAAGCTTGGAAGATACAATAGAAGTTATCCTTGGTTGTTATTGGTTCTTGTGAAGTGTGATAAAATTCAAAAACTGCAGTTATGTCAACCTGCCTAGAATATGGTGTTTGAAAACTTAATAATCAACTAATGCTCAGCAAAAAAAAAAAACTTACCGATTTTCGCACCTCCGGAGCAGGGTCATTAGCAAGAAGAAACAAGCCGTGGAGATATTTATCCATAGAATTGCACAAATACTGAAAACACAATAGCAGAGAAGTGAAGGCTAGGTAGAGCTTAATCAGTGGACAACATAACAATTTCCAAACACTTACCGCTGGCATCAACATGATATACTGATTGACAGAATTCAATGCAAGCTTCCTCAGTAAAACTTGAGTTGATTGAAAAAACTGCAAATGAATGATAAGAGAGAAAATGAGAAATTGACAGTTGAGTTCAGCAGCATTATGATTCTTAAACATACTCCGTGGAATGGAATGGACATCTAGACAAAGGTAAATAGTGATAGTACCTCAAACAACTTTGGAAGGAAAACGTTGATGGGGCGTTCAGACATTCCCGGAACATCTGAATCAAGCACTTGAGGTACATCCTCGCAAATCTAATGCAAAGAAAAACGCGTCAATTTAAAATCTTATTAACAAGATGAAAATCTAATATTTCAACGACAAGCTGGAGGTGAACTGCAATAATACACCATAACTTTAAATAAAAATTTTCTTTAGAGCAAAATGACTGACAGCTCTAAAGCGCTTCCAATTTCCCTTAAAAAACAACTACCACTTGTTTTAATGATGATGGTAACAAGGTTAATTAATTGAAAAACGAGTATCAATATGAGAGTTGTCAGTTGAAAGTTGAAACTAACACTCAGTTAGAAAACTGAAACACATTGAACTCCTTCACAACATATCATTGGGAAACAACATGGGAACCATACAAAAAAAATTACATACACATCGCAGTTTTATATTTAATTGACAACCAATAAACAGGTGCAAATTATCATCTTAAGAACATTTTAATTAAATTTAATTAAAATCTTCATTGTATTAAATGATACATTCGCTTGATTATCAGCCCAGGTAGTTTTGTTTCTTTATACGCCACGATTAAACAAATTCAGAGACGCAAGCTTAGGGATCGAATGTCAGAAAAGAATCAAACAGATCTGAAATTCAAATGTAATACTGTTGATAAGTGTACTGGCATTGTTCAGAACAAACTGCTAGGGTGATTTAAAAGTGACATTAGAACCCACCCCCGCATAATGTCAAACGACTAGTTAAGTGGTACATGTGAAAATACAGGCAACCTTAGAGTACTAAGATCATCCATATTTCTACGTCTTAGACCTCCAAATAGCTCTGTGTACATATTCTGAGTCCATCCACCTCCTCTCTTTGTTTAAAAACCAAACCGACCTATTAGATGGTATCAAGTCCCTTTTAATATCCTCTTTTTCCACCTATCGGATCTAGGGAGGCAAAGGAGGAGATTGATAGCTTAATGCAAAATAATTCAATTGTAGGACTGCACTCACAAATTTGGCTCTAATGAAAAAACCTACGGAGGACCGCCTAAGACAGTTAGGTTGACGAGATAATAATTAAATAATGCGTGAACATGAGGCAATACCTAGATATCAAGTTTGATATTTAATACTCCAAAGAGGAACTCATAAGAAGATGATTTAGCAACATAAACTAAATGCTACTAATTGTAATATTTACATACAATAAAGGGTACTCGGTCATACCTTGGATAGAGCATCCATTGCACCTTCAACATGATTAATATCACCACTATCTAGAAAAGTCATAAGCGTACGTAGAAGTTCAGGCCAGCCAATAACTCCCACGAGTTGGACAATTGCACTTATGATGGTGCCCCCAGTGGTACGGATGTGCCTATCAGGAGATCCTAAACAAGGTAACAACACAGTCTTTATGTATTGTTGACTAGCAGGGGCCATAGATTTGAAAGCATTTCTAAGATTGTTCTTCAAAAGCAAGCCAGCAGCTTGCCGGACCTCCACTGGTTTCACCTGAAATGAGAAGACAAATAAATTAAAGAAGAAAGAGAGAATTCCTCTTGAAGGTAAAATGCCTTCAGATTTCAGAATAAATTACAAATATGTCATTTCTACAAAACAGGCTTAACTAGAAAAGGCAAAATGTAAGATTCATTTTTACAGTATGAAAAAAAAAAAAAAAAAAAAAAAAAGATAAAAGCAACAGCATCAATGGCTCCCGTAAATTGCAGGTTAAGGAGGATTATGCAGCCTACCTATAAAAAATTCAAATACTACTAAATTATTAAAGGGCATGGTTAACAACAACAGAATTTAAATAGTAAACCTAGGAAGAAACTAAAGTTCTCGTGAATTCAAATTGACCTTTACTTGACAAGTCATATATATACAACCTCCAGCTTAGTGAACATTAACAAAGTAAAAATTAACTCCGCAGCATAACACCCTACGAGGGCTACGACCATTGCTTCACAACATTACAAACATTGAAAAGAACAAATAAACATTTTAAATAATAAAGAAGCAAGGACCAGAAAGCCTTAATCCAAAGTGATTTGGGGTTGGCTGACATGAATCATAATGCAATGCCATCTATGACAATATATGAAGAAACAACGAATCAATGATCAACGAAAATACAATAATAAAGCAGCTAAGGTAGGGTAAATACTTCAGCATGGCTCAAAATGAAGGCAAGGTAGTTATTGAAATCCGGAAACTGAGAGTAATGCTGCAACTGCTGCCAAATCTGGGATTTCTCAGACGTCGAAACAGGAGATATTTGCTGCTCCAACAATCCACAAATTTCCTTAATCCCTTGCTCTTGTGGCTGCCATGAGGGACTACTTGCTGCCATCGCCGTCGTTCTCCACTAAACAAAACACACAAACAAACGAAACCCGGAAACAATCAATCCTCAAAACAACTCAATCAAATAGCGTAATCATTACTCCTTCTAACACAATCTTGTCAATCACATTTCAAGTACTACTAATTCAACAAAAGGTCAATCGCATTTAACTCTACACAGTACAAAACTCTGGCGAACTAACCCTAATTTAATAATCAACGGCGAAATTGGGAAAATCGTATAGCTACAGCAGAATCCAAAAAAATACTTCAAATTGAACAATTAACACTCAATTAAAGAGGGGAAATTACGTGAATTCGAACTAGAAGTAAGAAAGAGATCAGTTAATTTACCAGGTATTGATTGATATGATGTTTATCGACGATCTTCGAATTTCTAGGGTTTTGGAGGTATATGTGCTGCGACTTTTGTTTTGGGGGAAGACAGTAAGGATATCGGACTATCGGAGTACGGTTCCAGGTGAAGAATATAAAAAATGTTCTGTAAAAATAAAATTGTTTTCACTATCACTCGATAGGCTTTACGTTTGCTTAAACACAAATTCCACTCGAAAAATTACTCAGTAATACTCAGTATATAAAGAGCCTAATTTCTCTCCATTTCCTAAAAAGAAATGAAGGCAAGTTCATATTAATGGTCCGGATTGCATCTTGACAACATCTAACGGTTTTCAATTTACCCATAAAAATAAAGGAAAAATAGGAGTGTAAGGGATAATTATTTTTAAAATTGAGAGAAAGGAAATGGAGAGGATTCAAATCCGTATATAAATGGATATAAAATGGATTTAATGATTTATGGATTTTAAATAGCCGATCACGTTCGTTATGGGGCAAAGAAATTTCATACTCTCGGATTGTAGGAATGTCTTCCTCTCATTCGCGAATATGTTCAATATTTCCTTCGTTTTTTTTCCTAGTTCACTTTTTTACATTTACTCTCACGTCAATTTTTATTTTTTAAATTACACCCAAATTAATAGCTCAGTTTATATTTTGCACCCAAAATCTATTTCAGGCCATATTTCCGTCAAGATTCAATTTTTTTGGGTTAAAACAAGAATTTTGTCACGATTTTGCCCTTCCTCATTTTATGAAACATATAGGTCTGATTGTTCTTTCTCCTCATTCATTCTCTTCGTTATCCTTCTCTCTCATCTTCTCTAATTTGATTTCATTCATTGTGCTCCTCATCCTAACTATATCCCCATTTGGGGGAACTTACATAAGTCGGGTTTCTTTCTTGTTGATGTAAGATTTTGAGTGATTTTTTTTTTACTGTTTTCGAGATATACTCCAAAAAAGGCTGAAGCTTTTCATTTGTAAAATTGACGCATTTTTCAACCCTGAATGTTCCATTTGCATTCTTGATTCTTCTATCGGAAAATACTTGTACCTGTGCAGAGCGAAAAGTGCTCATTTTCCTTCTTGATTTAGCTAAGCTTCTAACCTGTGCTCAAGACAAGCTTTGACCGGATCTACTCTAATCGATTAGCTCTCTACTCCATGATGAACAATCTTTCAAATATATAAGCTCAATAATTCAAGTTACGAATATGACGGAGATTTGGGGGAATTTTTAGGAGGGAATGTTTTAGGAAAATATTTGGGGAAAATTAGGTTGAAAGGATGAAATAGGAGAAGTAAGTGAACAATCGCAAAAACTAAAGTAATAGATGCGGGGGCAAAATCGTCACTTCATAATTTTTTTCGCCTGAAAATGGTGTTGGGTGCAAAATATAAACTGAGCTATTAATTTGGGTCTAATTAAAAAAAAAATAACGTGAGAGAAAATGTAAAAAATGTGGATTAAGCATGTGTGTAATTGATAATTTACTTCTACAAAAAAAAATATTTGTCTAAAAGTTTTTGGGTAAATTGATATAACGCTACTTTTCAAATTTTACTAGTGTAACACCCGTGAAAATTCACGGGATTGTTACCAACTTTTATAAATGAATTTATTTGTAAAATAAATGCTACTATTCAATTAATATTATTATTACTTTATTTATTGTCGCGGATAATATTGTTAATTTTACTACTAATTATGTTATTACTATCATTTTAACTACTCTTAGTACAACTATTATTAATTTCACTATTCACGTTTCTTTTACTGTTATTTTTGCTACTCTCGCTTGTATTATTGCTATTTTCACTACTCGGTTGCTTAGTATAATTAATCTCATTAATGCATGTTAAATAATGAACTAATTCCAAATTGTATAGCAGTATAGATCTTGAACTTGAAAATAGAGCGTAAATGTGTTAACAATGAACATCAAACATATAAAAAGAAAAGCTCGAATCTTATAAGTTTGATTCAGAAAAGCTTGGATCTTATAAGTTTAGATCCTATTAATTTCATAAGTTTAGACCCTGTAATTTCCGTTCAGAAAAGTTCAGCAAAATTAAGTCCAAAAGAACATGGCCTTATAGTATATGAATTGAACTTAAACTGATGAGTGAGTTAAAATATATTTTGGAAAATATCCAAAAATACGGTCAAAGACTCGGGAGAAAGGAACATACATAAGACGTAGTACCTCATTGAACTGGTGATATTACGTGAAATGTATAATCCACTTACTAAGTTCTGTCATAGAGACAAAAAAAATCATTGGAAAGGAAAAAAAACACAAATCCTTATTTAATACGAATGAGAAGTCTCTTTTTTAAGAGAGATTAACTGGAAAAAACAAATTACAGAAAGTATTGGCTACTCCATCCGGTTTTGTAACTCATATTCACATTTTTCAACATTGACTTGATCATCATACGCCTAGTTTCCATTCTCTTTGTTTTGCTCATCATATCAAATCCCCTAACACTAAATTTCTTTCATGTTGACTACAAAACTCGTTTATTATCGAATATTGTCTGCGTATTTCCTTAATTTGGATTTTTTTCTGAGATTATTATTACTTTGTTAATGTTAATTTGTTTTAATTAATGTTTGTTTTAATTAATAATTTGGTGATGGAAATTTGGTACTTCGTACTTGAAGTTTTACCATGATGATTAGCAAAACTGTGACTGGACTTATGAAGTTCTAAAGAACATTGATAATTTATGCTTTCATAATTTTTTTAGAAAGAATTTTATTGTTCACTCAAAAATTTCCGTCCTTGATTTTCTCCCATATTATTATCTCCATCTTTCATCATCAACTTTCTTTTGATTTTATCTAAATCTATTGGTATAGTCTAGATATTGAATGTATGAATCGTATGATTATAGAGATGGTTGAGACTTTGATGTTAAACAAAACACAAAATAATTTACATATATGTATGCATCACTGTAATTATGGAGGATATAGTTAATAGTTGATGTTGTATTCAAGTACACTTTTCATTGGTCTTCTGCTTTGGAGATTGAGCGTTCTTTGGCAAGATTTGTTTGTTTTCCAAGGTTCATAGAAAAACGTCATTTCGGTAGATGGAGAGACTATTTTTGTTTCACTCTTTATTGATGAAAGCCAATTGAATATTTTGCCCCCATTTTTGTAATGAATAATTAATCTGAATGAATTTTTGGACCAATTTGTCCAATTAAGGAGAAAGCTCCAAAATGGATTTTCTTGAACCTCATTGTGCCACATCAGCAGGAAAAGACTTTTCTTTAAGTAATATAATGATATAATGATACCCAACATAATTTTTTTTAAAACTTATACCACAAATACCCAAATTTTATAAACTTAATACCAACTGGCAACTTCGGTGATAAAAACAAACGGATTACGGCAAAATTCGAATTTTACCCACTAATTGTAATATTCCTTGCGTAAGGTTTTGCGGTGATATGGCTTTAGCCTTGTCAGTAATATATTTATATAAATATATAAGTTTCTTAAAATTATATGTCTAAATAGTAAAAGTAATTCCGTTAGTAGTAAAAAGATTTGTAGTAATCACTCTTTTGAATAGTTAAAGTAACAATATTAGCAACGAGCGGGGACAGTAGAAGTAATAGAAGTAACAACGGGGTAGTGAAATTATCAATATTAATGCGGCAGTAGTGAAAGTTACAATAATTACAGCAGGAGTAGTGAAAGTAACAATAGTAATAAGGAATGTAATAAAATTAATCATACTAACAACAAAAGAAAGTATATATGAACAATTAGCTAACCAATAGATATAAGTAAAATATTAATCTCAGGAGTAGTGAATTTGTCTCATAAATTATTCGTAATTTTAAGATATGTCATAGAAAAGTATATTAATGATAAATTTATGAATTATGCAATTTTAATGTAATGTTATCTAATTGAAAATAAATTTTAATGTTAAATAGAGGTAGTCCGGGCAGGACCGGGCACCAATACTATTAGCTAATTAAAGGTGCAATTATGTTGTTGAAAGTTATATGATCGGTCGACTCAAATATGCCCTTTAGATCTAAACTTAACATGCGGTCGCTATAATTAAGTTAGTCTATTCAATTGTCGCAGCCTATATTAGTCTTAACCCGGTCAGCGATAATCTTAATTTTTAAGACTAATTAACTAATCTTGCCACAAATTAATCAATTAGATTCGGGACAACAATCGAACAACTAAAACCAATTTAACTATTAATTCATTAATTAAACCCCCTAACAACCTAGATCACCTTTCACCCTAGATAAAGAATTTAGCTACTCATATTAACTATAATTGAAAACATGTGAAAGATGAACAAGAAAACAATAATGAAATTGAATACTTGAATTAATAATAACTAAAGAAAGAATAACAATTATCGTAAGTAAATAGCGTAGATCCGAAAGCAATGCGTAGTAAAACTAGATCTAAAATTTTTGTAAGAGTTTAGATGTAAATAAAACGTAAAATAATAATAATAGGGCACGAACTTCCTATTTATACAATTATACTAAACATAAACCGATTTTAGAAAGTTTTGCGGAAAGTGCAAAAAGCGTTGGACACTCGATCTAGTGTTGTAACACTCGATCGAGTGTTTTATCAGGACTCAATCTATAGTTGTAACACTCGATCGAGTGTCTTCCGTTTCGAGCTTATTCTTCTTCATGCTTTCTCTTCTTTTGTTCTTCATTCTTCTTGATTCTCGTGTCATTCTTTCTTCCTATTTCTATCTTGCTGACTCCGTGGTACTCTATATCAATCATTTGTCCCTTGAATACATCCAATCTACATTAAAACACCAAAAGGCGGAAGTATCGACATTCTAAAGTAAACGACATATAAACAACGTACTATAGCACAAAACCGTCTCAAATGCAACTAAGGGGAGGCATAAATGTATAAATAACTGTGACTCATCATCTGCTTCCCTGCTTGGATAAAGAATCATTCCCGTCTGCGTGCCTGGGATCTAAGGGTCGGTCCACACACAAGTACTCATCCCATCACCCACACGCCTTCTTGTCCCCAAACGAATCACCTCTATCTCTTCTCAAATACCCCTCCATGTGTAGCTCGGATTATTACCCAAATCTGGTCGTAAAAAATTCTCATACGGGCAATATTTGCCACCACGAAACCGAACCATAAGACTCGATCGATCTGTTAAGAATCTTCATGCTTGGTTTCACAGTAATGCCATATTGAAGTGGTGGAAATCCCTGAAGCCCAACCATCTGAAACACTTCGGTTTACACAATTCTGACCATGCAGTCCATGGTATCTTACCCCCTCCAAATGCGGTACTAAATCCTGCTTTTTCTTAAAATTTAAAATAAAGGGCCTCTGAGAACGATTGTACTTTGTTAAATAGGGTACAACCTGACTGGAATGACCACCCTCGGTCTGTGGTTTAAGTAGACTCATTAATTCATATTCCATTGCAGGAGAGGAATGAAATATTAGACCTTAAGGGAGAACGAACAAGCTTGGATACGAGGGGCGAAGCGAATGACTTGACACAAGGAGAGGATGGTTCGCCCAAGCACAGCAAGTGGCCGACATTTCAGATCAAAAGTCAAATGACTCACTCCTGTCTGCAACTCCTATAATGCTAATTCAGTCATAAGCATAAGCACAAGAGCAGGCCCCTGCCTCTGAAGTTGGGACATAATAGATCGCAATTCGTCACAAAAATATGTCGTAAGTTTGAAGACACTCATAGCATAAGTCGAAATTGATTGGGCTACCGCCTTTATCAATAACTCTCGTCCTGCCTTCGAAAATAATTTTCCGCCAACCTTGTAACTTCTTAAAAGCTTATCCCGTATAACTGTTGCCACAACCTTCCTCGAATGACCCACAATAGTAGGCGGGCCCAAATATTTCTCATGCTCCTCGACAACCCGCACCCCTAGGCAACCAACCACCACATCTCTATCCGACATCCGCGTCCCACGGCTGACACTGACCGTGGTCGTATCATAATTCACTAGTTGCCCTGGCGCATAAGCATACTCCCCCAAAATGGCCTTGACACGCTCGGCCTCCTCCCTCCTTGCTTTAACAAAGAAGATACTATCATCAGTAAATAGCAAATGTGAAACCGTAGGAGCATTATTAGCAATTTTAATGTTGCGTGCCCCTCTCAACAGCCAGTATCAACAAACATGATAGCACTTCCGTACAAAGAATGAACAAGGAGATAACGGATCTCCATGTCGTAGCCCTTTACATATACAAAACTCTTTCGAAGGTTTCCCATTAACAAGCACCGAAAAAGTGACTAGCGACACGCATAACATCACCCTCTCAACCCATCTCCGCTCAAAGCCATCTTCAGCAAAACCCTTTTCGAGAAAAAACCATTCTACCCTATCATATGCTTTCGACATATCTATTTAAGCGCTATATGACCATTTTTATTCTTGGAATTCTTCATAAAATGGAAAAGCTTAAACGCAGCAAGAATAATATTACCAGTAATTAGTCCCCCAGGTGTAAAAGCACTTTGATTACACGACACAATTTCCCCCAGAAAAAGCTTAATCCGATTAGCTAAGACTTTCAACACCAACTTAGGACATTACATAGACTAATTGGTCAAAAATAAACACATTTTATTAGCTGCTTTCTTCTTTGGTATTAAAAAAATATGGGTTTTTATTCATACCTGCCGAAAACAGCGCCCCGCGTAAGATATTAAGAACAATACGTACCACTAATTTTCCAACGATATGCCAATAGGTTTGATAAAAAAGACCATTCATATAATTGCGGAGTGGAGCTTTCAACAGATGCATCTGATTTAGCGTTGTCACCACTTCTTCATCGCTGTACTCACACCGCAACATATCATTCATTTTTTCTCCACACCATCAAGTAACTCCCCAAAATTCATTGGCTGACCTGAAGTAAAGAGCTCCTCGAAGTATCCTTTCGCAACTCCAGTAATCGCCTCAACTCCTACATGCTCTCGGCCCTCCTTATCAACTAACATAGCTATATGGTTTCTTTTCTTGTGTTGTCCTACATTTCAGTGAAAATATTTAGTATTACGATCTCCCTCCTTACGTCACAGTGCCCAAGACTGTTGTCTCCAAACAACTTCCTCCTGACTCAGCAACTTTGCAATATCTTTCACCACCTGAGCTTATGGCATTAAAAAGAGGTCTAATGATTGCCATTAAAAGAAAGATCCCGAGACTGCTAACGGGCTCCTTGTTGGTTGCTAATGTAATGTAGATGGATTTGTCTTACCCGTCGGCTCACTCGCATTTGATTCAAATTTGTAGGGCATTCAATGCGGACACTCAATGACAAGTGAGGATCAATCATGTATACCGTGAGGCTAAGAAATGCGTTGATTGGATGGCGAACCTTGGAGTATAATTTCCGCACAAGCTATGCCGAGTGGATCACACTAACATGCCGTTTGAACTATTTCAGCTAATTCAACAAGATATGGGAGTAGTGGCTTGGCCTCGTTTCGTTCCGATATTTCCTTTTTGATGTTGTGCATTTTTTCGCTTTTTGTAATTTGGATTAATTCCGGTTCAATTTACCAAAAAAATGGGTTTATATACGTGGTACCCTCGAGTTCTTTCGAATTTTACGCGGTACCCCTAAACTTAGTAAAATGTTTTTAAAATACTCAAATTACTAAAAATCAAGTTTATAAACAGTTAAATTTTGTGAAAAAAATGTGTGTATAATTAAGTAGACGATATTTATATTAATGGAATGATAAACTAAAGCGAAAAAACAATCAAAAATATATAAACTAAATATTTAAAAGTGGCGGATTAAAACATGTTGGGTATTGTAAGATAGATTCATGAAGTTTAGGGACAAGGAGTATCATGTAAAATTGAAGAACTACAAGGGTAGCTTAGAAAAACCTTACAAAAATAAACTACCTATAAAAGCAGTCTGCTTCTCTTCCACGCTACCAATTCTCCACCCTACCACTCTCCAGATGAATTTCCTCCTCCGCCAAACTCTACAGCGCGCCAATCGATTCACCATCTTGATAATGTTTGTGATTCTGTGATAAAAAGTTTCCGATTCTTTCAATTGGAGTTATATTTCGTTTCGTAATGTTTAGGAAGATTATTAGGATCGATTTGAGTTCAGTTAAATCTCGCATTTGGAGTAATTATATTGTCAGAATTGTCGTTTCGTTTTTGTTTCGTGTTTTCGAAATCGAATTCAGTTGAAACTGTAGTGATGAATAGCATTTTAGTCACTTTTTACCCCGCATTTATATCTTATTCCGACTCGATTTTGTGTTCTTAATTGTCTAATAAGCTCATTTATTTACTAATTTATAATAATTAGTCGTATTAGTTATATTTAATAATTAGTCGGTTTTATATAATATTAGTATTATTAACATTATTTTATTATTATATTAATTTAATGTGTAGGGAAGGCGGAATAATAAAGAGGGATTCGAGTCAAGCGCAATTTGAGACGGAAATTAAGGAACAAATTGGATCGAGACGGAAACAAGACGGGTCAAGGTAGAGTCAAAGGAAGGTGATGGAAAGAACCACATAAGCAAAGTCAACTCCTGACTTTAGGAACAGAGCAACAACCTTTCGTCCCTGCACTCCATCACCATTAACAACCCATCACCATTAACAACCCAACACCATTTCGTTTTTCTCGCTATTCACCATCACCTTCATCATTCATTAACATCATTCTTCTTCATCATCAATTCATCACCTCGCATTAAACCATCATCAAACCACCATTTCAGCAGCCGCAATTCGCCATCTCCATTAAAACACCTTCACCACCATTATTCAACACCTCCTCCATAAGCTCACCTACATTCCTTCATCCTCCTTCTTCATTAATTCGCATTCCATCAACCACCATGGACATTGTCTCCGTGTTCAGATTCGAACTCGGGATCGAAACCGAGCTTTTATGAAGCTTCGTGCTCCATGTCGGTGCCCGCGATCGACTCCATCAACCGGCAGAACACACCCAATTTGTTCTCCTTTTTGTGATGGCCTCGCTACGCAGTATAGGGACCCCAAAGCCGTCTAGCCTAAGCAAAACGCACCAAATCAACATTCTCGCATCAAATTGTGCTCTATGCGGCCCCCGGCTGCCCGACAGGCCGCATAACGCACACCCATCCTTTTTCTCGCTCTTTCTTCAATGGCCTCGCCGCCGCATCAAGCCCGCCGCACGGTGGACGGCAAAGCACCTCTGCTGCGTTTTACTCGTGTTTCCCTTCCCCTTTTTCCTTTTTTTCTTTTGTTTTTGAATTGATTTGTCTGGGATGTAATTTGTGTCGATGAGTTTGGTAGTTAGGATTAGAGTCATTATTATTATTATTATTATTATTATTATTATTAGTGTCATAATTATTAGTAGTAATTAGTATAAAAAGACTACCCCTTTACTTACATTAGCTACCACATGATTACTACCCTTAGAAATTAGAATAGAAATTAGATTAGTTCATCCTTCTCTCTCAATATTGTAGAACCCTAATATTTACTCTCTCCTTTTCATTCAATAAAATTTGCAATCTTTCTTTAATTATTAGTTTAATTCTTCCTTTGTTTATGCAAGTTCTTCATCCCTCATTAGTATACAATTAGTATTTTGGGTTGTATTTGAAGATTAGAAGAAATTCATTCTTCCATTATTATCCAAGATTGTTACTTTCCTCTTTGTTGGTACAATTCTCATCTTTTGTTTACATTATTTTCATTTGTTTACATTTCATATGTTGTTTAATTGTTATTCATCAAAAGTATTAGTCTTTATCATGTTTGCAATGTTTACTTGTATTTTGTTGGAATTTGTTGGTAATTTCTCACCCATGAACATGAGTGAGTAGTCTTATCTAAGGTCATAGGGGGAATTTGGGTAATTAAGGGGATGAATTTGGGTTGTTAACCTTTTGAATTGGGTGATTATGTGGTTTCTACTCTTAATGCATTTGAAGTGTTTGTGGAAATGCCTCAATGAAAATTGGACATTTCATTAACATGTTTGGCTTACCTTGGTGCATTGTGCTATTAGATAGTTTTAGAAGTGCTTATAGATGAGTTTTAATGAAAGTTAGAACCTCTCTTTGATGCATTCGATCCGTCTTGGTGCTCATGCTATTGGGTAGTCTCTATGCTTAATTTGTATTTAGTTCATCTCGATCAAGTGACAACTTATTGAGGAGCTTAAGGTGACTAAGAAATTAGTCTTAAACCCTTGACCACTATTATTACCCTTCTCTTGTTAGACCTTGTTTCTCCCCCTAATTGCCCTTTGTGAACCCAAAGACCTTAGCCTTCCATCAATTGAATACAATTCCATTTAGTTTAATTTAACTTGTTTGCATCTTAGTTTTAGATAAATCAACATCTTATTTTTATTTGGCTAAACTAAAGACTTAAACAAACCTAGTATCTAACCCCCGCCATCTTCGTGTTCGACACCCGAATAAATACTACTTTTATTTGGTTTTATAAATTGTTTTTGATTGGGAAGTGACGGCAAATCCCTACATCAAAATGGCGCCGTTGCCGGGGATGGCGTTAGGTTATGCTTAGTTAGTTAGAGTCTTAGACTTAGTCTTTACTTGTTGTTTGCTTGTTTGTGTAGCTTGTGTGCTTCTTGTAGAGTGTGTGTGATTTTTGCCTTACCCTAGTGTGTAAAAGCACTAGGAGTCTTACGGTTTGTCAAGTTGTATGCCTAGGAGGAACCACCAAGCTTTGCTATTTGACTCCGATCCCGAAAGGCTTTTTAGAGCCTTAAGGAATAGGACCATTGCAAGGGTTATAACCTCTTCTCAAGCAACCATAAACCAAGCAAATCCACCCATCCCACCTCTCATTGAAAACACAACTCAACAACAACCAAACATTACAATTGAGCCTTCAATAGAAAATCCATTTCACAACTTCCAACTTCCAAATAATCCACCTCAAACACCACCTTCTCATATACCAAATCCACCACCACCACCAATGGCTTTACGTGACCATAACCGTCCTAACCACAATGATGCTTGTGACCCTATCAATTTTGGCACCTTGGCCCCAAACAACTTTGAAATGCATCCCGCCCAAGTCGGGTTAATTGAGAAGGACTTGTTCGGGGGTCATATTGAAGAGGATGCCCATGCTCATCTCCGGAAGTTTAAGAGGAAAGTTTCAATGATGAAGAAGAATGGGGTGTCCGAAGACACCTTGAGAATGATGTTGTTCCCGTTTTCATTGACGGGCAAAGCGGACCGATGGTTGAACGTCCACCCACCGGATACTTTCACTACTTGGGATGCTTTGGCTAAAGCATTCATGGCCAAGTATTACCCTTCCTCCAAGACCGCGATGCTCCGTAATGAGATCCATACGTTCCAACAAGAGGATGGGGAGTCCTTGGGTGAAGCTTGGGACCGTTATCAAGACTTGATAGCAAGTTGCCCCCACCATGGAATACCGGAATGGTACATCACTCAAACATTCTTCCAAACTTTGTTACCGAGGACTAAGGAGATGGTAAATGCCTCCGCGGGGGGAGGATTTGATCACTTGAGTGATGAAGAGGGCACGACATTGATCAAGAAAATGGTAGATTCGGAAGCAAACTATGGTTCTAGAGGAAACATGCTAAGAAGGAATGGGAAGTTTCCTAAGGAAAACTCCTCCAACTCCGAGACAAATGTCAAGCTCGACTTACTCACAAAACAATTTGAGAAGTTTCAAAGAAATCAAGTGCACCAAGCCGCAACCTCACATGGGGCACCCATGGAGGAAGTGGCTCAAGTCTCAAGTTGTGAACTTTGTGGAGGAAGTGGTCACACATATGATTTGTGTGCCAACAATTACAACAACTTTGATGGGAACAATGTGCAAGAGGTGAATGCTTTCCAAGCATTTAACAATTTTTCCAACCGTCCACCTAGACCCTCATTCAACAACCACCAAGGATCCAACCAAAACTTTGCCAACCAATATCAAGCATATCAAGATTATAAGGGTAACCAAGGGAACCAAGGTAATCAAAACTTCTACCAAGGAAACCAAGGAAACCAAGCTAACCAAGGGTTTGGCCAAGGATTCAATCAATGGAACAACAACAATGGGTTCAATCAAGGATACAACAATAATCAAAGGTACAACCAAGGGCAAAATCAAGGGTTCAATCAAGGGTACCAAGGGAACAACCAAAATTCCAACTTTAAAGATCAAGGATATGGTTTTTCTCTTCCAATTTCCAACCAACCTTTCAACCAAGAGCCACCACCCCAAGCAAGCAATACCATGGGAGATGATAAATATGAAAACTTGGTGAAGTTGATAGGGGATTTGGCAAGTAATACCCAACAACAAATCAAGAGTCTTGAAGCTAAAATGGCTTCCCAAGCTCTCATGAGTTCTCAAAAACCACCGGGTGTATTTCTAAGACAAGGGCAAAATCCAAGGGACCCTATGAAGTCTAAGGAAGTTAATGCTATCATGGTTGGAGTTGAAGAGGAAAGAGAAGAGTCATTTGATTTGCCGAGTCAAGAGGAGTTATCTTACACTACTCCCCTTTCCATGGCTATGGAAACATTCCAAGAAGTTGACCGTGAGCCCGAAAAAGAGAGCATAGAAGACTATGTGCTTGAGCAAATAATGACAATTCATGGTACAAGCTTGGATGTTGAAGTTGACCCGGGTAAGGGAGAGATGATTATGACTTCACCAACCACTATGAGTGAAGAATTTGTGCTTGAAGAAATTGTGAAATCACCAAATGTGATGGTAGAAGTTGAGAAGAGCCCGGAAGAAGAAGAGATGGTCATGGTAGAAGAACACTCTTTGGCCAAGCAAGAAGAAGTCATTTCTAGAAGAGTGGACATTAGTAGACATGAGCTTGATGCCTCAAGTGAAGAGTGCAATGTGGTCAAGTCTAAAGTAATTCCCGTCAAACTTGATGACCCCGGGAGTTTCTCAATTCCATGTACCGTTGGTGACCAAAAGGTGGATAGTGCTTTATGTGACTTAGGGGCAAGCGTGAGTGTCATACCACTTGCCCTTGTGAAGAGGTTGAATATTTCAAGCTTAGCCCGCACTTCCATTACAATCAAACTTGCCGATGGAACAATCAAATCTCCAAATGGGATTCTCAAGGATATCATGGTTCAAATTGGTAAGCTTTCAATTCCTACCGATTTTGTTGTATTGGACATCCCTATGGGAAGACGCTCTCGTGTCATTCTTGGTAGGCCATTCTTGGCCACGGGAGGAGCCGTCATAGATGTCAAAGAGGGACAATTGTCATTCAAACTTGGGAAGGAAAAAGTTGAATTCAAGCTACCACATGCTTCAAAGAAAACCGTGGTTCAAACCATGTTTGCCGTGGAAACATTAGAACTCCATGAGAATGAAGATGAGAACATGGAGCTTTTAATTTCTTGTGAGCCGAAAGTTGATGATGAGCCACCGGATAAGTTCCTTGAAAAAGAAGTGAATGCTAAAGATAAGTGTGGGGAAATGGGCAAGACTTGGGAAACCGAGTTCAATTCTAGCACCAATGCCCCTCCAAAATCAAAACCGGGAATTGAAAAGAAGAAGCCAAAAAGATGGAGAAAGAGATCAAAAGGTAAAAGGGTATGTGACCCTAATTTTGACAAAGAGACTAAGGTAAAGCTTGAAGAAGAAATGAACCGAAAATGGCAAGAGATTCAAGATGCCATGAGTAAGTTGCATGACTTGATGATGAAGACCAAGGGGTCGTGTGTTATTGACTCTTGTGTTGAAGGTGGAAGGTTGATGGGATCTCGGGATATTGATCCCGGTTGAATGAAGACTTTTGAATGAAGAGGTTTGGTGGAGTTACTTAAGAACCACCACAATGTATATATTCTTCTCCTCTTTAATTAAGTCTTTACCGCATTTTGCATTTAGTAACATGATTAGAAAAGGAGCTAATCCAAATTAGCTCTCTTTGCATTCATATAGTATAGTTGCATCATATTTCAATTCCGCATATAGAATAGATCATGCATTGCATACCTTTTTGAAAACCACTAAAAATTTGAAAAATCAAAAATCACCAAAAACATGTATTTCATTTCCGAATTTCCTCCACACATTGATTTCCATTGAGAATATGTAAATAAATAAGTGTGGGGAGCAAATTCCATCATTTTAAAAATCCAAAAACATGTTATTTACTTTCAAATATAAAAAAAAAAAAAAAATTCCAAAAACATGTTCCTTAATTTCGAAAAATTCAAAAACCACCAAAAATATGTTGTTTATTTTTCCTATTCTCTCCCTATATTTTGTTCCATTGAGGACAATGTAAATTTCAAGTGTGGGGAGGGAAATATCCACTTTGTGAATATTTGTTTATATCTGTATATACCTTTAAATGTGATAAAAATACAAAAATGCCTAAAAATTGAAAAATTTCAAAAATTTCAAAAATATTGCATTGTTTATATTATATATATTGCATTTGTCCTAACCATTTTGATAGGCAACACATGAATCATCGGAGAAGACGCTTGGTAAAATTCTTCCAATTCTTTTCTCCTTTATCCTTCCTTTTCTTTTTGTATATATAAGCATGGAGGAGGACGGGATATGTGATGTGGGTGTTCCTTTTGGGAACCGTTTTGGATATGCGTGTGTTGTTGATGTGTTGTTAGGACTAGAACTTGTATGCATTTAGATTAGACATGAATATATGTGTTCACTCTTGCATTCACGTAGTTTGTTCATATGTTTAGTTGCATTTCATACACGTTGCATCTCGTATGTAAATAGTTGCATAAGGAGTCTAAATGTGGAGGGTATATGTCGTCAATGATGATAATTGTTTTGCCCGTGTCATTTCCCTCTTGATAGCTCGTGCCTTTTGATGACACATGTTAGGGTTTTTGCTTGCAAAAACCCGGAAGTCTAGCTTAACAACCAAGTAACGACCACCTTGTGAGACCGTATTAGGCCCGAGACTTGACCTAGGTCCGATATAGCTACTAAAATGTGAGGATAGAGCCTCCATATGGCCGGTCCATCAAACCGGTCCCGTTTAGGTCATGAGAGTAGTTCTCCTTACGTGGTATGTCATGTCAAAACGCATAAGTATGGAGCTCGTTCCTTACCGTAGAAGTGTAGATGTGCATATTGAGACAATTTTGTTCAATAAAGTAACCTCACAATAGCCAAATAAGCTTTTGTTATGCCCTTGAGTCAATCATTTCCTTTTGTTAACCCATTTTGAGCCTAAGCCTTATCGTTTCTATTGCCAACAAATTAACTACATCCCATAAACAACTCACCTTGGTTGAGTAGTTCGTCATTGTGGTTCTTTCGTGGAGTATATTTGGGTTGAAATTTTGACTTATTTTGAGGTGTATGATCTTAATGCCACATGAGTGAAGTGCAACTTTGGCTACTTTTGTCTAATAAGAGGTGAACAAGTCGTGAAAAAAAAAAAAAAAAAAAAAAAAAAATGCAAGAAAGAAAATCAAAGAAAAAAAAATGCAAGAAAGAAAATCAAATAGAAAAAGAAAAAAATGAAGAAGAAAATCAAATAGAAAAGGAGAAAAATGAAATGAAAAAGCAAAAAGAAAAGAATGTATATTTTTGTCTCAAATAAAGAGTTGGTAATTTGCAAATTTGAGTTTGTTTTGAAGAAGAATTGAATGCTTTTTGAAAATGGCAATCTTGCCATATTTTGTGAAGGAATTCATTTGCATTGGTACAGTTTAGTGAATTGGTTAGATGTGGCGACTACTCGATCCGATAGCCTCACATGTCATAAAACGGTGCTTGCACCAACCCCTTTTCACCGAACCCAAGCCCCATTACAACCCGGTTGTCTCTCTTGTATGTGCATCATTTGACATTTCTCTTGCGGATATTGGATATAGTACCATATTAGATTGCGGGCATGCTTCGCAAGTCGAGTTAGGAGAGTGACTTTGGTTACTTTTTGTCACAAAAATCACCCCGTTCTTTCATTTGAGTGACTAGTGAAACCCGTGAGAGTCGGTCTTTGGTCTCCTTTTGGTCAACGGTTTGATATGGAGTCGAATCTTGCGTGTGTCGTGTCATTCTTGGAAGTATAGCGAAGTACTTCCCCTTTCCCGCCTAGAATTTGTTTCTTTGGCATCCCGTGTTGTCAATTTTGGTTACTTGAGCTAGAATTAGGGAGTCGGCACCTTGGTAAGACCCAGAGACGACATCCTCCACTAATGACTCTCTTTGTTCGGTTTTTGAAAACCAAAACGGCCGCTCAGATGAGGAAAGCGGTTTGATTTTTGTGATGCATCATATATGTTGACTTGTGCTTAATTGAATGATTGCATCAAAATTTTCCGCAAGCCCCCACTTGCCTTGCATCGGGATGCATACCTCATTGTGTTTCGTTGTGAGTTGAAGGGACGGAGAAGGCCCGTTAATTGCCTTTCATCGGATATTAGTAGTCTAGATAATACTTTTATATTACGGGTCTTAGTTTATTTAATGAGCTTACTCGAGGACGAGTAAGGTTTAAGTGTGGGGAGGTTTGATGAATAGCATTTTAGTCACTTTTTACCCCGCATTTATATCTTATTCCGACTCGATTTTGTGTTCTTAATTGTCTAATAAGCTCATTTATTTACTAATTTATAATAATTAGTCGTATTAGTTATATTTAATAATTAGTCGGTTTTATATAATATTAGTATTATTAACATTATTTTATTATTATATTAATTTAATGTGTAGGGAAGGCGGAATAATAAAGAGGGATTCGAGTCAAGCGCAATTTGAGACGGAAATTAAGGAACAAATTGGATCGAGACGGAAACAAGACGGGTCAAGGTAGAGTCAAAGGAAGGTGATGGAAAGAACCACATAAGCAAAGTCAACTCCTGACTTTAGGAACAGAGCAACAACCTTTCGTCCCTGCACTCCATCACCATTAACAACCCATCACCATTAACAACCCAACACCATTTCGTTTTCTGCTATTCACCATCACCTTCATCATTCATTAACATCATTCTTCTTCATCATCAATTCATCACCTCGCATTAAACCATCATCAAACCACCATTTCAGCAGCCGCAATTCGCCATCTCCATTAAAACACCTTCACCACCATTATTCAACACCTCCTCCATAAGCTCACCTCCATTCCTTCATCCTCCTTCTTCATTAATTCGCATTCCATCAACCACCATGGACATTGTCTCCGTGTTCAGATTCGAACTCGGGATCGAAACCGAGCTTTTATGAAGCTTCGTGCTCCATGCCGGTGCCCCGGCAGTCGACTCCATCAACCGGCAGAACACACCCAATTTGTTCTCCTTTTTTGTGATGGCCTCGCTACCGGTATAGGGACCGGCAGCCGTCTAGCCGGCAAAACGCACCAAATCAACATTCTCGCATCAAATTGTGCTCTATGCGGTGCCCCGGCTTGCCGACAATGCCGCATAACGCACACCCATCCTTTTTCTGCTCTTTCTTCAATGGCCTCGCTGCCGGCATCAAGCCCGGCCGCCGGTGGACCGGCAAAGCACCTCTGCTGCGTTTTACTCGTGTTTCCCTTCCCCTTTTTCCTTTTTTTCTTTTGTTTTTGAATTGATTTGTCTGGGATGTAATTTGTGTCGATGAGTTTGGTAGTTAGGATTAGAGTCATTATTATTATTATTATTATTATTATTATTATTATTATTAGTGTCATAATTATTAGTAGTAATTAGTATAAAAAGACTACCCCTTTACTTACATTAGCTACCACATGATTACTACCCTTAGAAATTAGAATAGAAATTAGATTAGTTCATCCTTCTCTCTCAATATTGTAGAACCCTAATATTTACTCTCTCCTTTTCATTCAATAAAATTTGCAATCTTTCTTTAATTATTAGTTTAATTCTTCCTTTGTTTATGCAAGTTCTTCATCCCTCATTAGTATACAATTAGTATTTTGGGTTGTATTTGAAGATTAGAAGAAATTCATTCTTCCATTATTATCCAAGATTGTTACTTTCCTCTTTGTTGGTACAATTCTCATCTTTTGTTTACATTATTTTCATTTGTTTACATTTCATATGTTGTTTAATTGTTATTCATCAAAAGTATTAGTCTTTATCATGTTTGCAATGTTTACTTGTATTTTGTTGGAATTTGTTGGTAATTTCTCACCCATGAACATGAGTGAGTAGTCTTATCTAAGGTCATAGGGGGAATTTGGGTAATTAAGGGGATGAATTTGGGTTGTTAACCTTTTGAATTGGGTGATTATGTGGTTTCTACTCTTAATGCATTTGAAGTGTTTGTGGAAATGCCTCAATGAAAATTGGACATTTCATTAACATGTTTGGCTTACCTTGGTGCATTGTGCTATTAGATAGTTTTAGAAGTGCTTATAGATGAGTTTTAATGAAAGTTAGAACCTCTCTTTGATGCATTCGATCCGTCTTGGTGCTCATGCTATTGGGTAGTCTCTATGCTTAATTTGTATTTAGTTCATCTCGATCAAGTGACAACTTATTGAGGAGCTTAAGGTGACTAAGAAATTAGTCTTAAACCCTTGACCACTATTATTACCCTTCTCTTGTTAGACCTTGTTTCTCCCCCTAATTGCCCTTTGTGAACCCAAAGACCTTAGCCTTCCATCAATTGAATACAATTCCATTTAGTTTAATTTAACTTGTTTGCATCTTAGTTTTAGATAAATCAACATCTTATTTTTATTTGGCTAAACTAAAGACTTAAACAAACCTAGTATCTAACCCCCGCCATCTTCGTGTTCGACACCCGAATAAATACTACTTTTATTTGGTTTTATAAATTGTTTTTGATTGGGAAGTGACGGCAAATCCCTACATCATGTAGTCATCCATGGTTTACATGTAGTATAAGTGAAAAAAATAAGTGAATATAAAATTAGGAGATCCGGATCTGATCCTACACCGCCGCTCAATACCTTAGTGAATTAAGGATAAGGATAAGCGGAGCGAAAAGAGTTTTCCATGAGATGGGAAATGAAACCTATTAGCCCCACTTGAAATAATTCTCAAATAACTATTTTACGTCTTGTATCACAATTTCAATTCAAACATGGGTTTGATTTACAGGCCACGCCCCGCTTTGATTTGTGTACTAATAAACGCGTGTCAGAGATTTGGCAAGCATTGACGTTATAATGCGTTGTGATGAAATATGGAGCTCAAATTTTGTGTTTGTGCCTTATTGTGCTGTTATTAGGGTTTGCATTACTAGAATTCTATGAGAATGATTTGTTCTGGAAATTTGGTTATACTGAGTAGTTAATAAACTAACTAGTTTTATTACCCGTGAAATTCACGGGTCTAGCAATGTTGGGACGTTAGATTATTAATGTGTTATGCAAGCCCATATTTGCGATCGCACTGAAAACTGAGGACAAAAAAGTCTTGTAAGAAAAAAAAAATCTATTAATCAATACATATATTTGTATAAAGCCACAAATATTGTTAAGTTTATTAGTATTTTGCCACGATTATTGTTATTATTCTTGTTGTCTTTGATTTTTTTTAAGTCTTTTTTTTATTATAGTCCCTCCATTCCAGTCATTTGTTTTATTTTATTATTTTTTCATTAAAAACATTTGAGTTACGTAATTAATTCAACCAATTTTTTTTTTTTTAAATAGAAATTTTTATATTTTTATTTGCGAACTATAATTTAATGTAGATTAGTCGATTAACATTGTATTGAAAGAATATGGTTCAAGGACGGATATCAAGTTTTTGTTCAACTAAAATCTTCTCTTGCCTACACATTTCCCATGTAGTTTTTTTTTAACACACTATGTTAATATAATGAGAAGACAAATGAACCATCACCTACAAAAATAGAATAAGAAACAAACATATATTTAACGATAATTCAATTAATCTTGTAAGAGGATTTACATAAAGATAATATAAAATAATTCTACCACAAAGCGATATTAGTGGATAAATTTTAAAAAACTGTGCCTTTTACAATAAGATTATATAAATTACACAAACAAAACTCGTAGAACATACCTTATTTATAACGTAATTAACTGCAAAATCCAACTTTGCAATAATAAGAAAATTATACCATTCCCTCTCCAAAAATAAATCAAGGTGATAAATACAAATTGACATAAATAAAAGTTATTTAAACAATACCAAATAAAACACAAATCTTATGTATGATATAAATTTATTTATTTTCACAAATGCAAATGATTAATAAAAATTATATGCACTAGAAAGTTTCAATAACATATGAATATGCCAAAAGGTTAAAAAAGAGGGTAAAAATAAAAGTGCTTATTTTAAAGACTCTATTTATATTAACTTAGCATCAAATAAGGGGTT
The DNA here is from genome assembly GCF_048544455.1 of Silene latifolia. Classification (NCBI taxonomy): domain Eukaryota; kingdom Viridiplantae; phylum Streptophyta; class Magnoliopsida; order Caryophyllales; family Caryophyllaceae; genus Silene; species Silene latifolia. Next base: position 10,074,408 of record NC_133534.1, read on the forward strand.
AGATTTTAGGAGGAGAAATGAATCATCAAAAAGGAAAAGGAAAAGGAAAAGGAAGAGCTAAAGAGAAAATGAAGAGTTAGTGATAAATGCATAATTTACATACTTTTATCCCTCATTTTAGCTCGGTTTTTATTGTTCATCATACTTTAATTAGTATATATTTGAGCTAATATTGTGTTCTAGGTGTATTGTTGTGTTTGTTACGTTTTTATAGGAACATAAGCATTTAGAGGCTTTTTCCTATAATTTTATACACCATGTTCACTAAGCTAATCAAGACCAGGTGTTGGACTAAGCATGAACCATTGGAATGGGTTTTGCATGGAGAAATTGATGGATCAAATATGTGTAATGTAAATGTTGCCAACAATCAAAGTCAAAGCCTAATGTTCAAGTCCAAGTCAAGGTGGAAAGCATAAGATTCCAACATGCTTAGGATACTTTTTGGAAGCTCTAAAGATGATAGATGAAGCATTTGCCCGAGTGCATTAAGGATCATTTATCACAAACATTATTGGATTCCCTGGAGCATTAAACCAGAATTGTTTACGTTTTCTCTTCCTCTCCTATAAATAGGAGAGGTATTCCAAGGCTTAGGGCATCTAATTTTCACGTCTCATTTTACTTTACAATAGCTTTAAGCATTATATTTCTCTCATTAGTTTTCTCATTAGTTTTCAATATTGTTAAGCATTTAGTTCTCAAACATTTGGTTATTTATACATTCAAGCTTTTGGTTCTACTTTGTTCTTCCTTGCAAGTTCTATTTCCATTCGGTAATTCTAATTCTAGCTTGTTTAATTTACGTTTCTATTGTAGTTATCATATAGTTTTCATCATTAGTCCTTTTATACCACATAGTTTAATTTTATATTATATGTCTTACCATTTAGTTTACATCATTTTCATTATCATGTTTATCATTTCTCTTAATATAGTTTACAATTTACACCCTAACATGAGTAGCTAAATCTCTTAGTCTAAGGGCTAGAGGAGCCATGCATAAAATAAATATGTAACATGATAAAATAGGTTAATAATAATATTGTTCAAATTGCTTCTATCGCATGCTTGTGCCACAACGTTTAATCTTTGTTTAAGGCCTTATTCAATCGATTAAGTTTGTTCATTCGTTCTATAAGTCGAGAGGCACGGAATTGAATTAGACTAAACATGTATAGTAAGACGACCTAGTCATGGACGAGAGTTTTTCTAGGACTCAGTCTATGGTTGACACTAATATCGTAAGGTGGGTGTCTCTAAGCCTAAGCAATTGACAATGTTATTAGTACCGAATTTATCATAATCATATGTTTACCTTTGCATGTGTGACCCGAACCCATTAGACTCCATTTTATTATATAATTTACATTACAACCTTTGTTAATCATTAAACAACCAAACTAAAAACGAAATCGACCTTGATAAGAATCTCTCCATAGCATTTCACAACGTAATTCCCGTTTTCTTGTGGTTCGACCCATATTACTACATTTATTTGTGTTTAGGAAATTTATCTTTGCATAGGTACACGACAAGCCTATCTGTTAGAGATGAATAAGGAGTCATAAACGTGATAATAAGTATTCTATCTTAATTATATGAATGAATATTATTAATTAGTCACATATTATCAAATGAAAGTTTCTTAGTGATTCTACATTGTCGCATGTCTTATACATATGGTCAAGGTAGCTTTTTTATATTAGTGTATAGATATGACATGTAGATTATGATAGGTAATTTAGCGTGCCTTTAAGTTAGATATATAGATTTTGTATTTAGATTATAGAGTTATTGATTTTACATACACAAAAATGGAGCAAGGATAAATGTAATGTAAAAGGTTTGCATGAGAGTGGTTTATAAATTATCTTATGAAATTAAAATAAGACATATAGTTGATGGTTAATAGTTTGGCTTACTTTTTAATTATATTTATAGATTATTATTATTATTATTATTATTATTATTATTATTATTAAATCCACTTTGCATGAGAGTGATTTAAAAATTATCCTATGAAATTAAAATTATCTAAATTTAGTTTTTTTACCATTAATTACGAGAGTAACTTTTAAATGTGGAATTGGTAATTTTTTTTTCTCATGTGTACTATTATGCTAGTATTTCCACGTTGACTATATTTTACCACGTCACAATAAATTGTTGCCATGTCACATTTGTCTACGTGGCGTTTAATGTCTAGCCTTTTAATAATATTTATAGAAGTGATGAGATTGTAAATTAGGTTATAATAGCTTGTTTTATAATTGTGCGTTAGTCATCAGGACAATCTGGTAAAAATAATTGTCAATTATGGTAAGAAAAGATATAGAATAAACAAATTAGTTCATCCTGAAAGAAATGGGAAGTTCATTGCATTATGAAGGCAGTAGTAATTTTAAACCTTCTTTTGAAGTGTGGCATATTATATGCTAATACATTTTGTTATTATCATTGTTGCTTACAGATTTTCAGTTTTCTCATTCTTCCTTTAGATGATAAATGTCCTCTTATAAGGAGCATCTCATGCTGGACCATTCTTCGTTTCAGCAGATTCATTAAAAGTCCAGATTTGAACAATGTTGTTTACTTGCATTACAAACAGGTTCGCAATTATAATTTCCTTTTAGTGTGAATTGTCATGTCTACAGTGTTGAGTATTGAAGTGGAAATTCTGTTCATTATAGGCTATAGGTTGTTGAGCATACTCGACAGTTGCTTCTGCATCAGAGTCCGAAGAAGACTCTGACGAAGAAGCTAACCCCTTCACTAATGAAACTGAGGTGAGTTTCTGGTATTGGTTTTTAGAGACTGAGACTTGAGTTACTTGCCATCAAGTTAACCTGGATATCTGAATGTGTGATTGCAGGATGATTTTTTGTCAACATTTATGTCGCAGGATTTGAAGCCTCGGTTCCACTCTTCATAATTGCATGGATCGGACGAAGTTGAGGATGATGTATGTTTCCAGCTGATGTTACTCTGTGTGCTTCTGAATTTTTATTTGTTTTTTGAATTTCATGATAGATTTGTCATTTTAGTACTTGTTGTTTCACTAGAGTTTTATATAGTTCACCTTCACTTCTTACATACTCATCATTCCTTGATGTGGAACTTGCAGGATGACATCGTTAGTGTGTGAAATCTACGTATATACAGTGCATCTGCTTTAGATGTTCTCTCTAATATGTTTGGGGATGAAATTCTTCCTACACTAATGCCTTTAATTCAGGCAGGGCCGCCCCAGAGCTATCGGGGGCCCTGTGCGAGCTTCCAAGTTGGGCCCCCAAATATTACAATAAGAAAATATAACATGTTACATACAAAAATTGTTTCTAGTGGTTCACCATTATAGAAGTTCACTTCAAAAAAAGTGTTTCCAATAGTTCATACAAAATATCTTAATAATAAAGTCAATTCACCATTACAAAACTTCACTTAAAAATTAAGGCTCTTTTTGTACTCGATGAAGCAAAGTCATCAATTATTTCTTCGTAACTAAATTTTTCCAAAAGATTATTCTCGATAGTTATCATCGTTAATCCATTGAGTCGATCTTGAGACATTGTAGATCGCAAATACGATTTCAGCAACTTGAGCTTTGAAAAGCTTCGTTCAGCAGATGCGACGGTGACCGGAATCGTCAACAAAATCCTGTAAGCTGTCATTGCATTAGGAAAAACAGTCACCAACTTTTTTCATCAATTTAATTATCTCAAGAGGACCCATCTTTTCCTTAGGAATGAACTCTTTAAAAAATTTCAGATCCAAATACAATGAATGACCATCAACATCAGATTCATCTTTACTTTTAAGTGCATTCTCAAGGTTAATGCAACAAGACTCTAACATTGAATCATCGACAGAGCACAACTTGTCAGTGGAGAACATAAACCCGAATATATTTTCATATTATTTGTATTGTTCAAACCTTTTTTTTGAGTGAAGATATTGCTTGATCAATAAGATAAAAAAAATAATTAATCCTAAACGATTCTTCCTCGGATATTCGCGATGAATCATCTGAGCTCTCATCAAACTGTTTTTTCCTTCGGATTTCACGTCTTTTAGGAAAGCAAGGATCAATATTCATATCATTAGCTATTTGTTTGGCAGTGTCGAGAGCTTTAGAAAACCCATTTTCTCTATACTTCTCAAAAGTTGAAATTAATGCCTTCACTTGTAAAATAGCAATATCAATGAGCATATCTTTTCTTTACAAATGTTTACTAACCTCATTAACAAAGTATAATATTTCATACCAAATAACTATTGACACAATAAACTTAAAATTACCATTTTTTTTTTATAATAGCAAAACATGTTGGATTGGGCCCTAAATTTTTGGGGGCCCTGTGCGGCTGTCCAGGTTGCACACCCACAGAGCCGACCCTGAATTCAGGTAGATTAGACTGATATTGCTCCTTTATTTCATTTTATTTCTTGCCCTTAGTCCTTTTAGGACATACCGTTTTACGCTGTAGCTAGATATGCACTCTAGAGTATCTGAATTACAAATTGGGACACGTGATTCTTTCTACTATTGAATCATAATCCATGGGACTTCAGGATTTCCATGTTTTGTCTGAATTTTAATAGTTTATTGTATGTTATTTCCATCGTGGGTCATTCAAAAATAGTGAATGCACGCAGTCATCCTATCTCAGACTTCTGTATAGTTCCCCGTCATTCTATTATTATTTGGGATGCCTATATGAAATAGAATTATGACTTTACAGCACCTGAGTTCTCAAACTGGTCTGGTAGTGGTTAGAGGTTAAGCAAGGTTGGAGACTTTATGTGACATTCATCTAGCAAAGACCATGTACAACCAACTGCTGACAAGAGCATTAGGTACTACACCAGGGATCCAGGGTTTGATTTTCTTAACAACTTGATTAAGTGGCATTTGCTAGTTAGACTATTTTAATGGTTTGTGATGTGTGATAAAAATTTTGTTAGTTAGTCAGTGGAAGGTTGGCCTAACTGAAATGTTGTGCTCCTGATTAATGTTTTAGACCTTCAAAATTGGGTACCATGACATTATTGATTTATTGGCATCTTAAATGATACCCTTTTCTGGTCTTTTTTTTTCTTTTCTTTTTTTCCATTTTTTTGGTTTTACTTTTATCCCATTATTGTAGCCATTTTGGCTAAGACTATTACACTTAATGTTATATGGATGTTGTGCCTACTCTTTTTTTTTTTGGTTCAACGAAGCGCGCACTTAGTCGCATTACAATAGGGGGAGGAGGAATCGAACCTGAGACCTATTGTCCAGGATACCTCCTTGTTAACCACTAGACTAAGACATCTTCGGTATGTTGTGCCTACTCTGAAACAAGTTTTTTGCTTCTTACTGACAGGTCTGTTCAGCTTGTTGAAGTGAAGCCCGCAATCCTTGAGGTTATTATTCCACTTTTATGAATTCCCAATAAACACTCTTTAGTTCTCCATTATCTTTGTTTATTAGGGATTTAGTGCTGGAATAGTTTGATACTATATTCTCTTCCATGGACAATTTAATACAAAGTGTATGATCACTGTGTTGCCATGTTATATTTGCAGTCTCATTTGAGGAACCTCATAGAGTACATGCTGCAAGTCAACAAGGATGCTGATGAAGAAATGACACTTGAAGCTTGTGAGTTTTGGTAAGCTACCGTTAGTGGCTTGTGAGCGTTTCCCACCTCCCGATTAACATGTCTTTTCATGTATAATTTTTTCATAAAGGCGGTTTTGCTAGCTGGTGTAAGGCCCTAATGAGAGTTGGCTTGTGTTATTAAGTCGCTGTATTTCATTTTTTAAAGTTTTGATAAATGTCATTTTGTTGAGGTGATATGCACCATCATGTGAGAAGTATCTAGTAATTAATATTTATGCCCGTTCGTAATTCTCCTCTAATGTATGCTACTTAGAGTTGGATGCGTCTGCATTAATTACCAGTTTACCACAATATGTGCTTTAATTTTCTCTTTGAACCACACTACAGGGATTCACATTTTTCTTATTCTATTAAACTTATTTTGGTGCAGGTCTGCATACTGTGATGCGCATGCAGTTGCCGCCTGAGAAATTGCATGAGTTTTTGCCACACCTTATTCCTGTAAGCCTTCATCCACCTTAACTTTCCATATTAGTTTGAGAAGGTGCAAGGTGACGAGGTGCAAAGACGATACGAACGCACGTGCCTCATGGGCATGAGCCGCATTGATTATCAAAGGAACATTTATATTTTCAAATAACTTCTTTTGCAACAATACTCTCGATTTTGTTTTTAAACAGGGCTCACATGAATTTATAAGAGGAACTCAAGCATTAGGAGGACAAGAGAAGGGTACAATAGAAGAATTTGAAAAAAATAAAATATTTAATAGTAATGTGCCTTGGCTGCGCTTCACGTGCCTTGGCTATTAGCAGATTGTTAGTTTTCTCATTCCTCCATTAGATGATAAATGTCCTCTTATAAGGAGCATTTTATGCTGGACCCTTATTCGTTTCAGCAGATTCATCGAAAGTCCAGATTTGAACAATGTTGTTAACTTGCATTACAAACAGGTTCGCAATTATAATTTTCTTTTAGTGTGAACTATAATGTCTACAAGTGTTAAGTATTGAAGTGGAAATTCTGTTTATTGTAGGCTCTAGACTGCCGAGCCTACTCGACAATTGCTTGTGCATCAGAGTCCGAAAAAGACTATTGACGGAGAAGCTAACACCTTCACAATGGATATTGAGAAGCCAAAAACGTATCCTGAGGTACCCCTCGCACCTGTGTATTATTTCAAAGTTGTCAAATTTATAGCTTATTTTTGCTTTCACCTATTCTTTCAATGAATGTAAAACATTATTTTTGTTATAGTGGATAGATCTTGTGGAGGTAAGAAAGGGCATTCCAGTTGCCGCAAGGAGGAGGGTGATAATTTATTCTAACGCTAGCCGAGAGCGGTTTTGGGAGAACATTTATCAGATTTGCATGGGACATGTGGCGAGGGATGTAGTGACCCAAGAGGTGCTATGGTACGCCACTGATGTCTTCCGTCGCTTTCTGATAGAGGATATCAATGAGGGCGAGATGGTGGGCGAGCTGTTTAGCCGCTACATGGCCAGGTACTTTGGTGTGAAGAAGTTTATTATTTTGAATGATAATCAAACTGCCGTTGACGTCTTGAATATGCGCAACAAAACTGAAGTTTTAGCAAGTGGGTGAATATCTATGAGCGCTTTTGGTAGTTCAAAGATGGTGAGAAAAAAAAAAGATATTAAGGTGGTTTGCATATTTAGAAAGGATAACAAAGCTGTTGAATTATTATCTAAAGCTAATCGAGATGAGGGTGTTAATTGGAAGAGCAATGTTATGAAGTTTCTGATTCGAGTGGAAAAAGATAAGCGTAGAAGGAGGAAGAGTAATCAGAACTTGAAGATTGATATATGTTTCAACAGAAAGAAGGACTGCTGCTTATTCTTCCTTCCACCTTTTTTGTTGCAACTTGTTTCAAGTTCTGATTCCTCTTCTTCTTCCCACAAAAGTTATTGAGTTGCTGCTTATTCTTCCTTCCACCCTTTGTGTTGCAATTGGATTAGGTAGTTCATTTTTCAAGTTCTCATTCCTCTTTTTTCTTCTCACAAAAGCTCTTGGGCTGCTGCTTCACCTGAAGCTTGTTTCTTTGATTATTCCACCGTTTCAAAAAAAAAAAACGTGGCAATTTAAGAGGGAATTGTGGCAAAATATAGTACAATTATGACAAATTACGAAAAATTTGTGGTAAAATAATTATATTTGTAGAAGATGAATAATTATATATCTTTAGTGAGTATGCGGATACCTTAAGCTTGGATAATTTTGTTGTGATTAAGAATAATGATGAGATACTTTTAGGGGAGTCAGTCAGTTGTGAGAAATTGTAGAAAGGTGTGACTATTTTAATTGAGAAAGTTTTATTTTCTATGGATTTGACTGAATATTCTTTGGGTGTTTTAAAAATGATTTTGGGATGGATTGGTTGGGAAAGAATAGATGATTTATTGACTGCTATTAAAAGAAAATGTCTTTGAAGGGAATTAAGGGAATAAATGTGTTTTATAAGGGAATTGTGGTGAGACTTAAAGTGAAGACTTATAACAATAATTAGCTTGAAATCTTGTTTGAGTAGGGGTTATAAGATGTGAGGGATTTCTTTAATAATTTTTATGGATCATGTAAGAAAAATATATAGTCTGAGGTGATTGAGAAACATGGGAGTATAAAGACAGTGAGATTGATGCGTTGTGCGATAAAAAGGTAAGTCATGTGATGTAATGAGTGATATTGACATGAAATTTAAGGATGTATTAGCATAATATTTGGTCAGTTAGTAAGGTGAATACAGTGAATGTAATGGTGAGGAATTTAAAAGAACAAAATGTTTGTGAGTGAGATACGTTATAATATAATGGAAGAGAATAGTACCTAATGAACTTAAATTGTCTTATTGCCGAAGTATGGAGTTGAAGATAGTTGTCGTATGCTTAGAAATTTGGGTTATTATGAGGCAACTTTATGGCGTATCTTAATGATGAGGTTTGATAACTAAAGATGATATGTCGATAGTTATTTGGATTTTATGGTGGTAAAAGAGGATTAGATAGTACATGAATTTAAAATTGAATGATAAGTTCGATAAGCGAGAAAATAATTAAAGTATGTTTTAGGGAAAAACTATTACTCCGTATTATGAATTGTTGGGAATTAGTTAATGAGCAAAGAGAAAATAGTTGAGCCTTAAGGATTAAATAGTAAGAGTAATGATATGGGTTGATAGGTGGTTTAATACGAGTAAGGTGAATATAAGGGTTAATGTGACCATAAGGATTTTGACATTGATTGTTGTTTATGCATATGGTGTATTGAGATTAAAAAGGATAAAAATATTATTATTTGAAAGATTGACATTAATTGTATAAGAAAGTGTCATGAATATCTGAAATTGAGGAAAAGGGAGTATGAATGGAACTTAGTGCAAATGATGGTATGGACTATGTAGTAGAAATATAAGGAAGTACTAGATTGGTATATGAGTAGGAAGTCATTTAAGATTTGCGAGGTGGAATTAGAATAAAATTTTGGGGAGTTAAAGGATTTAGTATGAGACAATTAGGTAACCTACTTGAGGGTAGTGTGTACTTATTATGAAAGGTGAGGATTGTAATGAAATTTGAAGTGTTCGACTGGGGTTAATTTGTTGATTAGGGACCTACTTATGACATTTTACGATGTTTTGAGGGAATGGGGGACTTTAATAATGAGTTACATGGTGATTTGTGTGAGGAGATTTATGGGTTGTTGATGTATTTAGTAGTTGAGTGAGCCAATATAATGATTATTTTTGAAAAGTGATAGTGGATTAATATATCGATTATGTGAATAAAATATTTTGTAGAGGATGTTGATTTGGTCTGGTTCCGAGGGTTATTCTTGATGATTGAGTGTGAATGAGAGAACTATTCTATTATAAACATGTGGATCAGTGTTATGATATTATTATGGTTGTTCACTTTAAGCTTTTGGATTGTATGTGAGAGAGTCAGTATATCACAGGTGTAAGACATAAAGTATTGTAAACATGAGGGATTTGTTGGATTTTGCTATGGACTAGGTGTGTAGTTGGGGTAAGGAATAAGGGTATGGTATTAGTTGGGGTGGTGTAGTTTGCAAATGTTGTCGTATAGGATGTGTCGTACGGTTTGAGGAGTGCAAATTATGTTATATTCTTTTGTGTGTCGGCAGGCGGATACATGGAGTATTTAGGGAGAATATTTGGTTAAGGTATAAGCGAGTTGGTAGAGTCATGGGAAGAAGTCCGGAGGATCTTGGTGAGTGTTGTGTAGTCGTTGAGGTTACGCGGACATAACCATAATTTAAGAGGGAAGGATATCATAGTGCAAAAGTAGCATTACATTTTAGTTGTTATTCGGTTGTCTTAGTAAGTGTTGGTAAACATGATTAATTATATTGTAACATTAAGTGGACGGACTTAAGAATTTAGTTGTTGTAAGTGTTGGTGGTGCACCACGTAGATGTAGCCTATGTATATATTGGATGACCATGTAGCCTATGAGTATTTGAGATAGTATTGGATAAGAGATGGTAGAAGTAAGAACCTAATTTTGTGATGGGTTGGGAACTTCGGGACGAAACTCTTTTAAGGGAGATTGAATGTACTACTACCGAAATTAATGGTATAGTTGAGTAATATATGTAAGTAAGGTCATCATATGAGTTAGTGACAATAACATTTTGAACGGTGTGCATGATGTTAATTTTGACTGGTTGGTAGTATGCGCGAACTTCGAGGACGAAGTTCATTTTAAGGAGGGAAGACTGTAATACCCCTCATATTCTAAGGTTATGGGACCCTTGGTGTGTGTCTTACTATGAAAGACTAATAGAGAGCTTGCACAAATGTGTCATACTTGGGAATATGATCACTCGTTTTAGGGGCATTTTCAAACGGTCATATTTAGAGTTGTAGAGCTTATATGAAGGTGATTCAACTTGGAGGTGAAATTTTATTGTCTTAGCTTTCCAACGCATGGTCATAAGCTTGATTCTGTTAAGTAACCAAAAAATAGCAGTTGTTTGAAAATCAGTGCTCAAAGCTGAACTCGCTGAATGATGTTACACGCTAATGTATTTCTTAATTTCGCACCTTCTATAATAGTTCCTAATATCATAATATTATATTATTCCTATCGCAACTTATTATTAGTATTATTATTATTATCATCATCATCATCAATTTATTATTAATTAATCATCCTCATTATTGTTATTATTATGAGTATTATGGTTATTAAAATCGATAATATTCATATTAATATAATTAATACTATTACTGATATTATTATTAATATAAATATGAATATTAATTATTAATAATATTATTCACAACATTGTTAATTTTAATATTATTATTATTAATACCTAGTTATTTTTTTATATACGAACTTTACTCTTTCACATACACTTTTTCATAACGTTCTATTTTGTACCCTTTTCACCTAAAACTGAACCAACTGAACTCTTAAATCAATATTTTCCCTAAAATTTAATTTAATTGCTTAAATGACTTAAAACTTACAAGATGGATTCCAATTTATCAAATAATAGATTAATTTGCTTGTAATCAATTATTAATATTATTTGTTGAGTTTTAATTTAATTAATCAACCAAATTTTATTTATTTGTTAAAGATGAAATTAGGGTCTGTTAATTTTTATTTACCTAATTAATTAAATTAGGATTGTTAGTGCTTCGTGGTGGCTACCTAATCAGTCAAATTAGGATGATAGACGGCTAGATGTTGAATATCAATCTAACAAATCGGTGCTCCATTATTTCACCTAATTAGATTGATGGTGAACCGTGGTTCATGGTGGCTAACTGGCTACCTAGTTAATCACTCAAATTAGTATAATTACTAGTATTAATATTGTTAATATTATTATTATTATTAATGTTCTTCTTCTTCTTCTTCTTCTTATGCCTAATAATAATAATAATAATAATATTATTATTATTATTATTATTATTATTATTATTATTATTATTATTATTATTATTATTATTATTATTATTATTATTATTATTATTATTATTATTATTATTATTATTATTATTATTATTATTATTATTATTATTATTATTATTATTATTATTATTATTATTATTATTATTTCAGTTCAATTCAATTCAATTCCAATCATCTTAGTTCAGTTAAACTCTATTCAGTTCAACTCATCTCCATTTAGTTGATTGGCTCATCTCCATTGATTTCGTTCATTTCAGCTCTATTCGATTCAACTCGGCTCGGTTCACTTCATTCGATTCGGCTCGATTCGGTTTAGCTCTAAAAAGCCAGAAAGAACACGGCCTTAGCTACACTATTATATTAGTCGATGTTGTTTTCCATAGGTTGTTCATAAGTTCTTAAGATACATTATTTTTTTCCATTTTTTTCTTTATCATTTGCAGAGTAATTTTGCCTGTATTTGTTTACAATAAGCACTTTATTAATTTAGTATAAGTATATTTATTTTTATTTTTGCATAATTTTTTTCCAATAATTTCTCCTTCTATAAACTAACGTCATTCATATTATTAAATTATATATTTATCTAGTATACATAATAACATATAGTATAGCTTACTTAAATGATGTCAATAAATCTAACAATAAAACCATTTTGCTTAAAGATAAAAGTCATGACAATGAATATTATACAACTACCGTTCATGTTTATGGTCGCTTTGCAACACATATCTAAATACAGCAAACGATGTTCATAAATTAAGGACAACCATTAATTTATGAATTTCTCTTTCTCATTTTAACCTCATGCATCATTCATTTTTGAGTTTTCCTCCTCGTTTAATTTTATTTTGTGAATTACTGGGAAAAAAGTGTCTACATAAGAAGGTAGTTTCCGATTATCATGTCTGATATATCGGAAACTGCATTCTCAAATATCATAACTTGCATTTTACTTGCACAAACTTAATATTAACCCATAGAACAGGCAAGTTTATGCAATAAAGGTTAATTATGATTCTATTGCAAAATCAAATCCGTGTTGTTGGTTTTCATTTTTCGTTGGAGTCTACTTATAATTTGTTTATTATAAAAAAGTCAAATGCAAAACAATCACACATGTTTCCAATACTTTTACATGAGGAATACAAAACATAGGATTTTCGCATTTGTGTCGTCGGCCTATTATATTAACCCGATTTAGAATTGAACTCTCACATTTATTTGAGTGAATTTTCAATCACAAGAAAAAGAAATATGACCTCTGGTTTTCTACCATGTGAATGGGGAAAGGGAAAATTGATTGGTTCAGGATCTTTTGGTCAAGTTTATATAGCAATCAACAAAAATAATGGACAACTTTTTGTTGTGAAATCTTCTCATTGTGAAGTTGGAATGAAATCCTTGGAAAAGGAAGTACTTATCCTATCAAAACTAAAAAACTCACCTTATATTGTCCAATTCATTGGAAAGGAAATTACATATGCACCACCAAATAATGAACGCATACTCAACGTATTCATGGAGTATATGGGAGGAGGAACCTTATTCGATGTGATTGATAAATTCGGAGGAAATTTATTTGAAGGGGTTATTCGTTCTTATACAAGACAACTTCTTTTAGGTTTGGATTATCTTCACAAAAATGGAATTGTTCATTGTGATATAAAGTGCAAAAACATACTTTTGGATTCACAAGGGAATGTGAAACTTGCCGATTTCGGTTGTGCCACTTTCGGAAATGATTTTTTAGATAAAAGCACGAGTTCAAAAGTCTTACAACAAAATCAATATGTAGGGGGTACCCCTTTATGGATGGCGCCTGAAGTTTTAAAAGGCGAAAGTCCAAATAAGGGATCAGATATTTGGTCATTAGGATGCACCATTATTGAAATGGCCACTGGAAAACCTCCAAATTGGGGAGAGAACAAGTCAAATCCCATGGCTACAATATTAAAGATTGTAACAAGTAACGAAAACCCTATTTTTCCAAATGAACTATCACGTGAAGGCTTGAATTTTCTAGAGATATGTTTTCAAAGGGATTCGGAAAAAAGATTAATCGCAGAGGAGTTGCTTCAACATCCTTTTATAGTGACCGATAGTACTATAAACAAAAAATTGTTGAATGCTCGTGATGTTCCTTCACCATCCAGTGTTCTTGATGTAAGAAACTTTGATATGAATTTTAGTGACAATGAAGAAGAAGACGAAGAAACACAACATAAAGGTGTACACAACGTTATTCCATCAAACATAGGTTTGATTTCGAAAACACGTAAAGTTATGATAAATAATTTTCAAGCTAACTCCTTAAAGCCACATATCGACTTGGAAGTATCAGAAAAGTGGGTTACTGTTAGATCAATCGATTAGGTATGACTTGCAGTATCAACGCTATAATGTAGGTAGATGATTGTAAATTTCGTTTAAATTGCTTTTTGTAGTCATCATAAAAAATGGTGAGAAAATTAGTGAAAAAGATAACTTTAGGGTTAAATTTGGTAGCAAAACTCTAAATGATGAAACTATAACGTTTTTAACTAAAACAAATAAATTTGAGCTTAAATCTTAAATTTCAAGCTCGATGGCTAATAATTATGGGGAAGTGATTATTATCTTTCTATTTCAAATGACCACTTCTTTATCGTTATATTGATCTCGTAAATATGATATTCACATACATGATAAATACCGAGGTAGACCAACCCTTATAAAATTCAGTAACTTTCATGAGAAACGGCTTCTTATTAAACTTATTGGAAGACCAATTATCCCGAGGAAAAATGGTACAAAAAGTAGTAAAAGAGGTACATATACTATCAAATGGGGTACTAACAAAAAGGATTACAATACATAACAAAATAGGTACGATTGTTATGAAAATATATACCAAATAAAATAGACATTTTGAGTCGCAATCAATAATAAAAAGGGTACGACAAAATGGTCTATCATAGTTAAGTGAGAGAACTGAGAACGTTTCTCCAAAGTTTTTGGGTATATCCTTATCACAAAATCACAAGTTATGGACTTTTGGAAAGTATCGTGGACAATCCATGTACTTTTTACTCCGTATGAGATAAGAGGATAATAAAAGGTATGTCGATAAAATGTTTATTTTTAAAAGTTTTGATTTATCTAAAGGCTTATTATGTTATGGGATAAAAACGAGAGTTGAATCCCTTAATATCACAAGATTTATAGTAGCATCTCTAGCCTCCTCTTACAAAGATGTAAATCAATGAAATATTAGTCTAGGATGTTATATTCATTGGCATTAATCACGTCGTAAAAAATTCAATAACTATCAAAGTTGGCTGATGTGAGTGGTAAGGGCTGTTACCTCTTAAACAAGTGGTCAGAGGGATTCGATTCATATTTTTGCTAGTGAAAAGGCCAAACTTGGGGGGGGGGGGGGGGGGTTCAATCCATTAAGCTGCCTTCAGTACCCCCGAAGGAGATTGCCCCATTTGTCGGCATGAGATACTCTTGGTTAACACCAAAAAAAATCAATAACTAGTTTAAGAACAAATTTAGTGGACATCAATCAAATCCTTTCGCATCAATAATCACCTTAGAACACTCTAAAAAGATTCAACTACGTACAAAAGTACTCTACCGACCGATCACAAAGAAGTTTAATATAAACTAGTCTTATACTCTTATGAGATTACCTATACCAATTATTAGGTTAATTTCTGAAACAAATTATTCATCGGTGTAAGAATTTGATTAGGTTTTAGAGCGATTCCATTAATTAGAGATAATCATATCCAATAAACCCCTATAATTAATGTATTAGAATAAAATCAATAACAACAATGTAATTCATGTAAATATAAGACATAACTAAATGAAGTAAAGAACAATATCAATTGAAACGATAAATCAACAAACGAGTGAAATCCAAAGAAAAATTCACAAAAATGTTTTTTTTTTACAATAATTCACAAAATTAATTTTGATTTAGGGTTATAATAAAAAAGCGTAGTCATCTTGGTTACAAAAGTCCCTGTACATTCTAGATGGAAAAATCTGGAAAAGCGAATAAAAAGTGGTTGTTGCAATTAGGGACAAGAGTCATCTCCAGTCGTGAACCGTGATTAAAGTCGTCCATTCCCAAACCATGAGCATCCTTAACTTAGACCAAGGAACCTCTAATTCTTCACATTCTACTTTATTTTATACGGAAAGGAGGAATATATAAGGATAAAATTTGTCCCTAAAGAGTAAAGACCAACACCAAATCTTCTTCGGGCTTCTACTCTGTGCATAGTACGAACATAATTCATCTCTAAACCACTCCATAGCGTCCAAAAAACTTTCATAACAACCTTTTGCTCATGTTATCACTCGCCAACGTCCGTGTGGGCCATGATAACGGAAATTGCGTCCACTCATTTTCCTACAAAATCATACACTACAAAACACCATAGAACTAGAAGGGAAGAGCAATTCTCGTCTTCTCAAAACCACTTAATCGGTTATAAATATAGAAATGAGGGTTAAATTTGTAACACTACGGATTTTCTTTGGTGACTACTCGACCGAGTAGAGCCTACTCGGCCGAGTAGTGTTGTTGTTATGAGTTGTTTTGGTTCTGCCGATGAATACTCGGCCGAGTATAGTGAATACTCGACCGAGTAGAGGATACTCTGCCGAGTATAACTTTACTCGACCGAGTATTCGCTCTGGCGAGTATTATTTTGACGGTTTGATTAGGGAGCGTTTAAGATTTATTTTATATCGCGCGTCAGTTTTCAAAACATCATTTCTGCTGCATCATTTTACGTTAACCCTAATCCCTCCCTAATCACTCCCTAATCATCCCATTGCCTTGTTGTTTGCGAAACCTTCGGAGTCCTTACGTATAATTCCTCATCCTACTGTTGGTAAGTTTTATTCTATGTTGTTTGTATTCGTTAGGGTTACTGTATATTTACGGAATTGGGAATATGGGGGTTGTACAATGTGTAATTGTGTGATATGATTATGGTATAGGAGAAGACTTCGTAGAGGAGCCTTTCTGAGTGTGCAAGTTCATTCCCACTGTTGATTTCTAAGGTAGGGTTTCCTACTCAGTTTACTGTTATTGTAAGACATGTTGTTGTGATTATTGTTATCTGTTGATCATCGGAGTATGGAGATTGTTGTGATAATGTTGGTGTAAGGGTGTTGAGATGGCTGTGATATCTTGTGATTGTGATTGTGGTGGAGTCACTTGCGGGAGTGGCTTCACACCCTAATTCGCCCTCCGTGGAACCCGCCACGGGAGGGGATGTGCACATTAAGGGACAGGGATTGTTTGTCGCTCATTGAAGAGCTGGACTAGGTGGGATCGGATGCGGTCACCCACTGGCGGCGAGAATTACCTGTTGCGATGGGTAATCTGGCAGGGCTACACACTTTGGTGTGTAGTCGGTTACAGTATGAGAACAAAGATTAGAATTGGAAGATGATCAGTTGATTGTATCGTTTGTCTGTCTTATACTGTTTGAGTAATACTGACCCCGTTGTTGTTTGTGGAATCTGCGGTGATCCATTCGGGGATGGTGAGCAGGCTTGACAGGTATTGCTAGTGTGAGCTTGGGGACTGTCTTAGGAGGAGTGTCATCACGGGTCATAGCATCACCGTCTGAGTCTTAGTTGGATTTCTTTTATTGTCAGACTTTGAAGTTGTATTTTGTTAAAACAGTATTTGAGTTTGGTTGATGTAAACTTTACACTTTACAGTACTTTAATAAATGTGCTCAGTTCAGACGCTTTTTGATATATACTAACCTCGGGCAACCGAGATGGTAACACACTTTCATGGTAGGGTGGTCCTGGTAAGGCACCTTGGTATGAGGGGGTGTTACAAAGTGGTATCAGAGCCGAAGATTCCGGCACCTAAACAAATGGATATAATGAACCTAGGGAGTCTAAATAAAATGAACCCGGGGAGAGTTGTTTGGAGCTACCGCAAAGACTTGGGAGACGTCCCGGAGTCGCAAATTGGCCCTCACTAACTCGAGCCGGTAACATGGGGAAGTGTGATGAGAGCTAGGTTTTGTATGTACATGTATGTGAAGATGCATGTTGGTAAAAGTTGATAGTTGAAAGTATGTGTGTTGAAGTTCGTAAATGTTGTGATGGGAGGAATGGTGGATGTGACGGGTTGTGAATGTTGGTCATGTTGGATTTAGCATATGTATGAATTGTATGCTGATATGATTCTAATGTGGCATTAAAGTTCTTGATATATGAATTGTATCTTCGATGTGATTATAACATGGCATTTAAACTCGTAATATTATGCGTTCTTTGCGGGGAATAGTGAACATGATAGGGGAACTTTATATCGTATACCCGTCTATTTTGTGACTCGGCCCGAGCGGGGGTGTACTCGGCGAGTAGGAGCACTCGGCCGAGTAACCAAGAGCTCGACCGAGTATTGATTTGCGGTGAGTAGCAGTAGCTACTGTATGTGACAACTCGACCGAGTAAGAGGTATACTCGACCGAGTGTTGTTTTACTCGACCGAGTGTTGTTTTTGGAGTTTTTGAATTTCGCTTCTAGAGTCGAAATACTCGACCGAGTATCTAGGATACTCGACCGAGTAGTCGTTACTCGACCGAGTATGTTTGTATACTCGGCCGAGTGTTCTTTTGGCGGAGGTTACTACGTTTTGAGTTGTAGGCTTTTGTGTTTACGTTTCCGTGTTTCTTGTCAGTTCAGTATGCCGCCCAAAAGAACTCCCGCGCAGATCCAAGCTTCGGAGATGACTCTTGATGAGGTTGCTCGTATGATTGAGCAACAAGAGGCTCTCCTTGAAGCTCTAAAAAATGTGGGAAAGGGGAACGAGAAGTCGATGGATGCAACTCAGCTTAGCATCATCATTGCTCGCTTCAACCCTCCCACATATGACGGGGTAGGTGAACCAAAGCTACTCGAGAAATGGCACCGTGAGATTGAAGCTCTCATGGAAATGGTTAAGTGCCCCGAAGACATGATTGTTGAGCAGGTAGTGTACTACCTAAGAGGTGAGGCTGCAGTTTGGTGGCAAAATGTCAAGGAAGATGCTAGAGCTTTTTACCAGGCGGAAGGAGCTATTCCTTGGTCTGGGTTGAAGAGTGCTATGAGAGAGCGATTTATTTATGCGGAGCATATCCGACACAAGATGAGATCCAACTTTGATTCCTTCACCATGTCTGAGGAGATGACGGTCACTGACTACTATCATCGGTTTTTGGAGTTATCTCGTTATGTGGAAGACATGCAGCTAGGACAGAAAGGTTTTACTCTCCGTTTTGAGAGGGGTTTATCTGCTAAGATAGTGAGTCGTATGCCAGCTGGGGTTGCTACTGACCTCAAGGAAGTGTACCTGAGAGCGGGTCAAGCTGAGAGAATGGTAGATCTCTCAAGAGAGATTGATGAGAGGACTGCTGCAGAAAAGAGGAAGGCTGATGGTGGAAACAACAGTCAGCCGACCAACAAGAAAGAGAATTTCAACCATGCTAAGGCTTTTTCTGGTGGAGCTGGTTTTTCGGGAGGATCTCGTGGCTGGGGAAAGAATGGGGGTCGGGCTGTGAGTGACAAAACCAACCTTACTTGCTTCAACTGTGGTGGGATAGGCCACAAAAGACGGGAATGCACGAGCTACAAGCCCAAGACCGGTTCGGGAGCACGGTCGGGGAATTTTTCTCGGGGGCCGACTCGAGTTTTGCTAGTAACCGACCGGGGTTCATGGGGCAACAGAGGTGGGCGGGGCAACTGGGCGGATTCAACCGCGGTGGTGGTGGATCTTATCGCGAACAACAACAACACCACTCGATTCGGCGAGCCAAGCCAAGTACCTCCAATGCTTGATTCGGGGTGGAGGACAGAAAAACAAAGTGGAAAGCTCTTCATGATGGACAAGCAGGAAGCACAGGATGATGCTCATGTAGTTACCGGTACCTTTCTTGTTCATAATGTACCGTCTTTTGTTTTGTTTGATTCCGGGGCTACACATTCTTTTGTGTCTAAGAGTCATGCTGTGTCTATGGGTTTGGGAAAGTTTGAGGTTGTAAAAGATGATGTATTCATACCTACATGGGAGTCTGTATCGTGTCTCAAGCTGTATAAGGGAGTATCCATGGTAGTTGGAGGGGTAGATTTACCAGTAGACCTGTTAGAGTTTCCTATGGATGGGTTTGAGGTGATTGTCGGGATGGATTGGCTGGGTAAGTATGATGCCAGGATAGATTGTCGGCAAAAGAGGGTGTCCTTAAAGGGTCCCAAGGGTGTTAAAGTGTCCTATAGAGGGTTTGTGGTAAAGCCTAAGTGTAGGTTCATAGCTGTGATGACTTTAAAGTCATGTTTGAGGAAGAAGTGTCCCTTGATTCTTTGTCATGTGAGAGATCACCGAGTAGAGCCACCGACAGCTTCTGAGATATCTGTGGTGAGAGAGTTCGAAGATGTCTTTCCTGAGGAGATACCGAGTTTGCCTCCCAAGAGGGATGTCGATTTCAGCGTGGAGCTTAAGCCGGAAACGGGTCCTATATCTAAAGCACCTTACCGTATGGCACCTAAAGAGTTGGTAGAGTTGAAATAACAGATACATGAGTTGCTAGGCAAGGGTTACATCAGGCCTAGTGTGTCACCGTGGGGAGCTCTAGTTCTGTTTGTAAAGAAGAAAGATGGGAGTATGAGGCTGTGCATTGATTACAGAGAGCTCAATTGGGTCACAGTGAAGAACAAGTATCCGTTGCCAAGGATTGATGACTTGTTTGATCAGCTAAGTGGAGCAGGTGTGTTTTCCAAGATTGATCTGAGGTCGGGGTATCACCAGCTGAGGATAGCAGATGAGGATATTCCTAAAACAGCGTTCCGATCTCGATATGGTCACTACGAGTACGTGGTGATGCCTTTTGGGTTGACCAATGCGCCAGCAGCTTTTATGGATTTGATGAATCGGATCTTTACACCATTTTTGGATAGGTTTGTGGTTGTTTTCATCGACGATATCTTAGTCTATTCTAAGACTAAGGAAGAGCACGATGAGCATTTGAGGATAGTTTTGCAGACTTTGAGAGATAATCAGCTTTATGCCAAGCTATCCAAGTGTGAGTTCTGGTTAGAGGAAGTGGCTTTTCTGGGCCATGTAATATCTAAGAAGGGGGTATCTGTGGATCCTAGTAAGATTGAGGCCGTTACCAAGTGGGAATCGCCGAAGAATGTTGCTGAGATTCGGAGTTTCTTAGGTCTTGCCGGCTACTACCGGAGATTTGTGAAAGATTTTTCTACCATAGCGCGGCCTATGACATCCTTGATGAGGAAGGAAGTCAGATTTGTTTGGGATGAGAATTGTGAGACGGCGTTTCAGACCTTAAAGGAACGCTTGACCACAGCTCCTATCCTAGCCTTGCCAGAGGGTTGTGATAACTTTGAGGTATATACCGACGCTTCAAAGAATGGTCTTGGTTGTGTTTTGATGCAGGGAGGGAAAGTCATAGCCTATGTTTCAAGGCAGCTGAAGCAATATGAGGAGAACTACCCTACTCATGATCTGGAGCTGGGTGCAGTTGTGTTCGCTCTTAAGATTTGGAGACACTACCTTTATGGAGCAACTTTTAAGGTGTTCTCTGATCATAAGAGTCTAAAGTATATCTACACTCAGAAGGAGCTTAACATGCGACAGAGACGGTGGATGGAGCTGATTGGAGATTATGATATGGAGATTATCTATCACGAGGGTAAGGCTAATGTTGTTGCAGATGCATTGAGTAGGAAGAGCGTTCATTCGCTATGTACAGCTATGTCCTTGCTGAAGTTGAGGGATGAGATGTCTAGTTTGGGAATCTTTATGATTCGAGAGGGGGATACCATCGGGGATTTGACGATCGAGCCAGAGTTGTATGCGAACATCAAGAGTAAGCAGGAGCTTGATCCGAAGATTCAGGAGTGGAAGTCAAAGGTAGAGAGTGGTTCGGTTACATGGTATACCTAAAGATATCGTTTCTGATCGTGATGCGAGGTTCATATCCAAGTGTTGGCAAGAGCTGCAAGAGGTGATGGGTACAACTTTAAAGATGAGTACAACCTTTCATCCGGCAACCGATGGTCAGACAGAACGGACCATCAAGACCTTAGAAGACATGCTGAGGGCATGTGTTATTGACTTTGGGGGCAGTTGGGAAGACAGGCTTGATTTGATCGAGTTTTCATACAATAACAGTTATCATACAAGCATTGGGATGTCACCTTTTGAAGCTTTGTATGGCCAGAAATGCCGAAGTCCAGTTTGTTGGGATGACAGTTCTGAGACGGTGGTTTTAGGGCCACAGCTGGTTCAAGATATGGTTGAGCAAATCCAGTTGATTCGGCAAAAGATGAGAGCAGCTCAAGATCGTCAGAAGAGCTACGCCGACTTGCACCGCAAGGACATTGAGTTTATGGTAGGTGACAAAGTTCTTTTAAAAGTGTCACCTATGCGAGGTGTTATGAGGTTTGAGAAAAAGGGCAAGCTAAGCCAAAAGTTTATAGGTCCTTATGAGATTTTGGACCGTGTTGGCGAGGTGGCCTACAGGTTAGCGTTACCACCAGCTTTGGATAGAGTACACAATGTTTTTCATGTATCTCAACTTCGGAAGTATGTGAGCGATCCGTCACATATCCTTGAGATGGAGAACATCGAGCTTGATGAATCCTTGTCCTACGCTGAGATTCCTAAGGAGATTCTTGATCGCAAGGTTGGTAAGACCCGGATTGGTGAGACGGTCTTACTCAAGGTCCTTTGGTCTAATCATAATGTGGAGGAAGCCACATGGGAACCCGAGGAAGCTATGCGAGAACGTTTTCCTAACATTTTAGATCAGGTATGTTTGGTTACGGGGACGTAACCGTTGTCTTTTTAGGGGGGTAGGAGATGGTCGCGGTCGTGTTTTGTTTGTTTGTTGTTTTGCTTTGAGTCGGGGTAATGACTTTTGTGGTGATTTGTATAGTTACTTGGTGTTGTTATATGTGGTTAGTATAGACTTGTGGTGTAGTGTTGTGCTTTGTTTTATAGTACAGTGTGAACTTCGGGACGAAGTTCTTTTTAAGGGGGGAAGATTGTAACACTACGGATTTTCTTTGGTGACTACTCGACCGAGTAGAGCCTACTCGGTAGAGTAGTCTTTGTTGTTATGAGTTGTTTTGGTTCTGTCGATGAATACTCGGCCGAGTATAGTGAATACTCGACCGAGTAGAGGATACTCGGCCGAGTATAACTTTACTCGACCGAGTATTCGGTCTGGCGAGTATTATTTTGACGGTTTGATTAGGGAGGTTTAAGATTTAATTTATATCCCGCGTCAGTTTTCAAAACATCATTTCTACTGCATCATTTTACGTTAACCCTAATCCCTCCCTAATCATCCCATTGCCTTGTTGTTTGCGAAACCTTCGGAGTCCTTACGTATAATTCCTCATCCTACTGTTGGTAAGTTTTATTCTATGTTGTTTGTATTCGTTGGGGTTACTGTATATTTACGGAATTGGGAATATGGGGGTTGTACAATGTGTAATTGTGTGATATGATTATGGTATAGGAGAAGACTTCGTAGAGGAGCCTTTCTGAGTGTGCAAGTTCATTCCCACTGTTGATTTCTAAGGTAGGGTTTCCTACTCAGTTTACTGTTATTGTAAGACATGTTGTTGTGATTATTGTTATCTGTTGATCATCGGAGTATGGAGATTGTTGTGATAATGTTGGTGTAAGGGTGTTGAGATGGTTGTGATATCTTGTGATTGTGATTGTGGTGGAGTCACTTGCGGGAGTGACTTCACACCCTAGTTCGCCCTCCGTGGAACCCGCCACGGGAGGGGATGTGCACATTAAGGGACAGGGATTGTTTGTCGCTCATTGAGGAGCTGGACTAGGTGGGATCGGATGCGGTCACCCACTGACGGCGAGGATTACCTGTTGCGATGGGTAATCTGGTAGGGCTACACACTTTGGTGTGTAGTCGGTTACAGTATGGGAACAAAGATTAGAATTGGAAGATGATCAGTTGATTGTATCGTTTGTCTGTCTTATCTTTGTTTGAGTATCGACCCCGTTGTTGTTTGTGGAATCTGCGGTGATCTATTCGGGGATGGTGAGCAGGCTTGACAGGTATTGCTAGTGTGAGCTTGGGGACTGTCTTGGGAGGATTGCCATCACGGGTCATAGCATCACCGTCTGAGTCTTAGTTGGATTTCTTTTATTGTCAGACTTTGAAGTTGAATTTTGTTAAAACAGTATTTGAGTTTGGTTGATGTAAACTTTACACTTTACAATACTTTAATAAATGTGCTCAGTTCAGACGCTTTTTGATATATACTAATCTTGGGCAACCGAGATGGTAACACACTTTCATGGTAGGGTGGTCCTGGTAAGGCACCTTGGTATGAGGGGGTGTTACAAAATTAGTTAACATCTGCCTCCATGTGGTAGCGGTTAGCCCTGTACTCCCTCAATTCAACTCCACTTTACATGTTACTTTATCACGTTTGCCAACGCGACTTTTACGCGGTAAATATATTTAGCTACGTATTTGCAAAAATTATAAAAGTTAGATATTTTTAATGTACTCTTAAAAACGAATCAAATAAGTTCTCACATGAATATATTTTAACTTATGTATCGAGAGAAAATTAAAGTTAAATGTCCGCTTATAAATAGTGTGCAAAAGAAAAACATGTAAAATATCCGCTTGTCTATATCACCCCATTTATCCATCTATTACTCGTTATTTTATTTTTTGATAGTTATTACTCGTTACCGGTTAAATTAGCTAACATCAACATATTTCTCATTATTATTATTTAATCTTCACGCTTAACAAAGTAAGTGGGAGTAACCAAAAAACCCACTTAAGTCCCTTCACCACTTTTACGTGACCGCTACCGCCGCAGCATCCCGGCGTTATCATCGCCATTAACGCCGCCGCAACAACCACCAATCTAACGGCGGATTACATCACATGTCTACGACTTTAACGCCATGAACGCACACGAACAACCTTCGACAATGGCGTCGGAACTCGACACCTTACCGACAAAAACCGTCGCCGATCGTTACCTTAAACGCGAGGTCCTCGGTGAAGGTACTTACGGTATCGTCTACAAAGCAATCGATATCCAGGTACTTTAATTTAATTTTACTTGAATTATTGTTTATCGACAAATTATAGAATAAGACGGTCTTACGGTGTGAGACGGTGTCAAACACTCATTTATTACGATCAACGAAGAAGTGGTTTTGTATATACAAGGACCGTCTCATACTGTATTATTATTTCTGTTAGGGTTTTGTGTTGAAATTGGGGGATTTGAATTTTGATTTAATTTTACGGAATTATTACTAAGACGTCTTACAATGTGAGACAGCATCAACGAATTAGTGTTTTTGTATGTAAAAGGACCGTCTCAACGTCTCTGTATGTAATCATTATTGCTGTTTATGTTAGGGTTTTGTGTTGAAATTGGGGTATTTGGAATTTTGGATTGAGTTAGGGTTTTTGATTTGTGCAGACGAATCAAACGGTGGCGATAAAGAAGATTAGGTTAGGGAAACAGAAGGAAGGTGTGAATTTCACTGCATTGAGGGAAATTAAGCTGTTGAAGGAGCTTAAGGATCCTAATGTGATTGAGTTGATTGACGCGTTTCCTCATAAGGAGAATTTGCATCTTGTGTTTGAGTATATGGAGAGTGATCTTGAGGCCGTAATTCGAGACCGGAATATTGTGTTATCTCCTGCTGATACTAAGTCTTACTTACAAATGACACTTAAAGCGCTTGCATTTTGTCACAAGAAGTGGGTGTTGCATAGGTAGATAGCTTGGCTCGTTGTTGTTACAAATTCTTGTTCAAGACCGTTGTATGGGTCTCATTGTGAAATGAGTGCATCGGGGTGTGTTGTTTAAAATAACGACTCACACAATGGTCTTAACAAACTGCTTTGTTTTTTCCGATTCTTGTTTTGATATGGTTGTATAGAATGGTTGTTGATGGGATTGTGTTTGTAGGGATATGAAGCCAAACAATTTGCTATTAGCGGCTGATGGACAGCTTAAGTTGGGCGATTTTGGTTTGGCTCGTATCTTTGGTAGTCCAGATCGCAGATTTACTCATCAAGTAAGCAATCAGTAACAGTGTGTTTAATTGTAACCTTTTATACGTAGCCGTGTAATGTGTGTCTGTTGCAGGCTGTGTATTGAGTTTAGATACATTATATGTTCTAGTAAAGAGGTTAACGGTCAGGTTATTGTTCTTTGCTTATATAGGTCTTTGCTAGATGGTATAGAGCACCTGAGTTGCTATTTGGATCTAAGCAATACGGCCCTGCAGTGGACATCTGGGGTGCTGCTTGTGTATTTGCAGAACTTCTTCTAAGAAGACCGTTCTTACAGGTTAATAATTGTGACGCTATGAACTGATTTCTGTTACTCGTTGTTCAACTAGTGTTTCTACAACGTGAAGATTATTCCGAAAATTCTTGTGGCAGTTATCTTTTGTTGTTTTCCAATATCTGATAATTATTTGAACTTGGGAATTAATTGTTTGCGGAAGGATGAATGAAAAGCTTACCTCAAGTCTTTTCTGGTATGATGCGCTGTCCAGTCTCCATATATCTTTTACATAATCATTTCAAGACATTCTCTTTCATTTAGAACAATTTGACATGAATGGTAAGAGAACAAGTTAGCTCTTGGTCTTGATGCATGGTAGACATTAGTGATTGGGTACATGAAAAAAGCTAGTTCAAGGCATTAGTTATGTTCCAAATTAGACAGGTTGACCCCGAGGCCTTGTTTAGATCGATGGATTTGATAAAAAAAGGAGAGGAGGGAGATGGAGAGATACACAATTTCTTGTTTGGATAGCAAAGAGGATAGGAGGGGGAGGAAAGGGAGTGAGAAAATAGAGGGATCCCTTTTCCCACATATCTAACCATGGTGTGCCTTATTCCTGTAAATTGAGAATCACATCACTTTTAGACTAGCTTTGACCCTACTTTTAAAAGGCGTAAGGCACACATAGAGGCGACCAAGGCCCGTGGAGATGAGGCGTAAAACGTGAGAAGGCAAAGGCGCGTATCTCGTAGACACGAGGCGTAAAACTAGAAGAAAAAATTCTGAATGTTGAATAGTAGAATGCCTCTCCTTAGTTTAAAAAAGTGCGCCTAAGGCGCGCCTTGGATGAGGCATTAGCCAAAAAACCTTGGTGCATTTTAAGTGCGCCTTTTAGGAGAGGCTCACTTAACAATGCTCGCTAGTACGCACTTTCCGTATCTTTTTCATCTAGATCTATGATTATGCCATTTCTTTTCCCCATTTTCCCTTATGGTTACTCCTTTACATGTTGGCCAACATATATAAAAGGTATTGTTGCCCAAACTTTTATCTGAAAAATACAAACTTGTTACTAAATATAGGATGCCTCGCGTCCAAAAGGCGTGCGCCTTCGCCTTGCGCCTCGTGGCCTTTTAGCGCCTCGGTGCGCCTCTTCAATCTAAGCGCCTCGCCAGCTGCACCTTATCTACGAGGGCAATTAATGTGCTGCGATGCGTTTCAGCTAGTGCCTCACTGAGCCTTAAGCATAAGCGGGCCCAGAGAGACCTTTTTAAGCTAAAGCTTTTGCCTATGTTCTGGGTGTTAGATGTTTTGCTGATTTTGATTGATTATCATTGGTGTTTGTTAGGGTTCAAGCGACATTGACCAACTAGGAAAAATCTTTGCTGCCTTTGGGACTGCAAAGCCTGAACAGTGGCCTGATATGATATACCTGCCTGATTATGTGGAATACCAACATGTAACAGCACCTCCATTGCGTTCATTGTTCCCAATGGCTAGTGATGATGCTTTGGATTTACTGTCAAAGATGTTTGCATACGATCCAAAAGCTAGGATTACAGCACAACAAGCGTTGGAGCACAGGTATGTCTAAATGCTACATGTTTTTTTTTTTTTTTTTTCCTTTTCTTTAGGTGCATGGGGGTATTAACTTGATGCCTACGTGTCGTGCCACCTGTCTTGCTTCATAACTCCTTTTGTCTTTATTCTTTGTATAAATATAAAATATGTATTGTTCTTTTTTTACAGATATTTCACATCACCCCCAGCAGCAACAAATCCAGCTTCGCTGCCACGTCCTCCAAAGAAGGGTGATAGTAACTCAAAGGTTCCTGATTTTGCTACAAATGAAGGTCCAACTGTGCTATCACCCCCAAGAAAACAGAGAAGAATTATGCCTAATCGTGGTGATGGGAATGAAGAAAATGTTCACAATGCTGAAAAGTTCGATAATCATGTCAGTGAGAGCAGGCCGGCGGTTGGTCCTAGTTCGAGTAGGACTGACTCTGTACCAATGTCGATAGATTTCTCCGTCTTTGGTAGAAGACCTGCTCCAAGACCAACAATTAACAGGTAATTGACATGATGCTCAGTTCTAAAAGCGATAAATGTACACTTCTCTAATCTTTCAGATAGACGCATGGTCTGGTCATATTTATCTGCATCTTATTGTTCATTAGAAATAAGTGTCACTTGTTTTGCATTTATTGCTCGTTTACAATAAAATTAATTGCTAATTTATATTATGAAGTATTTAACTGCTCACATAATTGCATAAGAAGGCAGAATGTTTTAACCCCCCCCCCCCCCCCCACATCTCCCAGGGTTTATGAGGAGTTGGCTAATGTTGTGAATCTTGTGGTGCGTAACTTTTGTCTCTGGACAAGTCATGAGAGAACGGAATCAATATTTGTTTTAGGTTCTAGGGCGGGTGCAAGAGAGGTAGGTCAAGCTGCAAGCTGATAGCTTTTAAGTAGAGAAATTAGATGATGCCTCAAGTGCGGCTGTTTTTAGATTTTGTGCAGGTGAGAGCACAAGCCTTGTGGGTTTCTGTAACGGAATACCAATTAAATGTAGCCTGTAGATTCCCTTTTACTTATTTAGCACATGTTTGATCGCCTGTCCTTTCACGCTTCTTAATGGTCTGTCTGGCTTTTTTTTATTATTATTTTTAACTTTTTGATTCTACTTAACCTGGAGACAAGCAAGCATTGGGTAGTGTAAGCTCTACTGCATGAAGTTAGCCAGGATAAAACTAGTGTAAACCTCTCTCTGAGAGTCTAGTACCGACTTCTATAGTTAGGATTGTTTCTAAGAGGGGGTATCTAAATATTTGATGGCTATTCGCACTCCTCACTATTTTTCAATTAATGATTTGTTGTGTGTGATTATATCATGCGCTTTGGATGTTTCAGTTAAAAACTTCTTTGTCGAATGGTGATTATTTTATTACTCCCTCCATTCAATATTTATCACCCCATTTCTCCATTAT
This sequence comes from Silene latifolia, assembly GCF_048544455.1. Taxonomy (NCBI): domain Eukaryota; kingdom Viridiplantae; phylum Streptophyta; class Magnoliopsida; order Caryophyllales; family Caryophyllaceae; genus Silene; species Silene latifolia. The sequence continues at coordinate 10,103,320 of NC_133534.1, forward strand.
ACATGACTAACATAAGAGGTATTATATTAAAATGCGGCGATAAATGTTGAATGGAGGGATTATGTGAGAAGCGGCAAGTTCATCTTTTTGGTATCTTCTATTTGAGGTACTGCTCGTTGTCCGAAAAAGTTAATTGTGGAGTTTCACCACTGTAATAAAGCTGGTCACCTTAAACAAGTTTTTTCTGAAAGTCAAAAATCAATTTAATAAGTCATCTGAGTGTGTGTTGTATCTTCATTGCTTCTTTTTTTGGACCTAGTCTGGTGACTTTCGGAGTTTCGGTAGCTCTTCCATGCCTCCCTCTTTTTCGACTTGTCTCCATCACTCTTCCTTTTTATTCTACTGTGCAGTTTGTTTGCCCTATCATCTGCCCTTAAACATCTTTGAAATAGAAAGAATACGAAGGATTATTATTATTTATCATGCTTCTATTACGACATATGTTGCTCAGACTCGTTTAGAAGGATCCGACACGGACGGGTGCGTGTCTGAGTGTCGGTCTCGGCCATTTTTATGAAAATTATGCATATTTTGGCTTAAAATGAGGTGTCGAAGTGTCATACCCTAGTCCGAGTGTCGGACACGGGTACATGAGGGAATTAGAAGAGTCGGAGTAACATAGATTGCGACATAGGAATGGGCCAACTACAAAAATAAAATGCGGTCAATTCCAAAGAATTCGAAGGATTATTATTTTATCATGCTTCTAACCGCTCTGAGTTCTAATGTGGGTTTTTGTCTCTGGCAGCGCTGACAGAACACACCTAAAACGAAAACTAGATCTCGAATTCCTGATGCCAGAGTAAAGCTTATTTATATCATGTGAAATAACTTCGCATCTGCTCTGTGACCGTTGGCGATCCTACACCTGGTATAGTTTTGCAGTCTCCCAAGTTTACCTAATCGTTTCAGTTTTACATTCACTGTTGTAATGTTGTCTAAAGCTTTTTTATGTACCTATTTGAAATCATTTGCAGGAAGGACATGTGATCTAAATATGTCGTCTCGAGTATTAGAGTTGTTTGTAGGGGTGTGGCCATTTGGGACAATTTGGTCGCCTGAGGTGAAAAGGAGAAAAACCCTCCCTTTTTTTACCTTTTATTGACGTAATTTTTTTTTGCTATTTATCAAGTGCAGTGTTAATTTTTGACGGCTTGTTTGTAATATTCTGAGGAATAGGAAGTTGCAAATTATTGTTTTGAGGTTATACTTCTATTACTGTAACACTTGAGCTATTCGGACTGGTTTGAAACAAAAAAGCAGATTAATGAGTGATAATTTTTCAAAATATTACCGTGTTTTTGTTGTTGCTACAGTTATGTTATACTGCTGCGAATGTCTGGGAAGACGGTTCTAAATTTGGTGTGGTTCACTTTCTTCGATGAACATGCACAAAAAATTTGGCCATAACAATTTCACAACAATAAAAGAAATAGGATCATCTGAATTGACCTTTAATACGTTTAAATAGCGGATGATTATGTTCAAAAATTTCAGATCACTAAAATACGTAATGATTTAAAATTTGTTGAAGGATAAATTTTAGAGAAAATTGTTGATTACGGCTTTTAAAAACCACCTTTTGAAAATAACAGTCTTTTTTTCCAAAATTGCGCCAAGTTGAGGATTCCGGCAAATTTTTTAAAAATTTGACCGATATACTCTTGTCTTGTTTTTTAAGAGTGATAATGAAGAACACTATTACTATTTCTAAGATAAAATGGAAATAATAAAATCCAATTAAATTGATTATGGTAGAATTTGAAGAAAATGGAAGAATTGAATTATGTGAGAATGTTGAAAAATGGAGAATTAGAGAGTTGATGGAGTTGTGAAATATGATGAACATCACAAATTCTCCCTTATGACGGAGATATCCGTCGCAAACTTGCGACGGGTACCATTTTGTCTCACACAAAACCCATGGGAGTGAGAGAGAGAGCACATGGGGTGGGTGCCCACCTTGTCCCCTCTACCCATTTCCACTCACATAATACTCGTCGCAATATCCGACCCGTCGCAAGGGAGACCTACTGGATGAACATAAGGGATGGACATAAAGTGATTATAAAAGATGAAGGTAGGGACATTTTTGTCAAAAAAGAACTTAAGTAACAAAAACTCAAATTTACATCAATTTTCCACCAGAGTAAATATTTTGGCTGTAATTTCTCATCAGAAGTGATATTCTGGATCTAATTTACAAAAAAAATTATATAAGGGTGTAATTTTCAAAAAATGATTTTTAAAAGGTGTAATCAACAATTTTCTCTAAATTTTATTTCAAGTGGATATGTTTATAGATTACTTGTAACATCCCGGGATTTATAAGGATAATATTGGTGAAAGATTTACTATCTATCTATAACCTCTCAAAATGTATGAAATCCTTTAATTCCCTTCCCCCTTAGCAATAGTTCTAGACTATTCAAAAGCATGCAAGGCACAAAATCAAAATTGAGGATGTCTTACGCATCACAAAACTCTCTCTAAAATTCTCTCTAAAAAAAACTCTCTCTAAAAAACCCTAGCCTCCATCAAATTATACAAGGGGCTCCATCGATTATCAATCGATCGATGGTAAGCCCTAAAATTGTTTCAAATTTTAATCAATAGTATGCATACCTATTTTCTATTCATTAAGTGTCTCTCTTTTGGTGAGAATCGTTTTTCCATCCCTTATTTCAAGGGTTTTCCATTTATTCGTGGTTTTAGTTTCATCAGTAATATAGTCAGGAGTAGTTCGTTGGCGGTTTGCAGCGTGTTCTTTCAAAGGGTAAAAGTGATTTGTCAACGATCTTTGGAACCAGTCAGAGGTAAATTTTATCTCATAAATCAAACGAAGGATCCCCTCAAAAGCTACATGAAGATAGCGATAATAGAACGAGCCGAATTGTCATATGCTGTTTTGAGATCCCTAGTTTATAAGAAAATTATTTTTCTTTGGTTTCCATTAGATTTGTTTTCGATTATAGTTATTCTTTGTAAGTGCCGTATGGCGTTCTATTAATGAATTGCTCTTTTCTCAAAAAAAAAAAAAAGCATGCAAGGCACATGCCTCCTACAATTTCCCTCATAAGATAACTCTCCCTTCTTGCTTGTGCAGACTAAACACACCACACGTGTGAACTTTAGATTTCTCTGAGATTGATACTATATACTAGGTGCATATGGAATCTTCTCTGTGAGTTACTAAACTTATAATATGGTTAGGTTTCTGGTAGATATACAATTTGCTACACGATCTAAATAATAATCATGCTAAATTGTCAGAGAGATAGATAGAGGTTATTGTTGGTTGAGTGGCTGATACAGCGGATTTGGTGCTTCCTGTTGCCACAAGTATTATCTTGAGACTGTCTCATACTCTCATGTTACAATCTGTGCATGTCTAATATTAACTCTTAGATTGTCAATACTAACATCAAGTGTAGAAGAAATGTCTAATTTAACTCCCTATTCCAATATGAATTTGGTTACATCCTATGTAGTTTCGAGGTTGCACAAGAAGGCAATCTTCTGTCACAAATTTAGACAGCACAAATGGTACTTACATCAATGAAAAACGGGTACTACTTGGAACAACTGCTATTGTATTGCCCGGGAGCTTGCTCGCATTTGGTAACTATTATTCCTTCCGTAGTTCAATTACAAGTTTCAATGTTAATTGACTTCACGAAGGGAGTAACAAATGAGTCATCTAAGCATGGTATGGTTCAACTGTACAAGCAATTAAGTCGAGAGATTTTGGATATGTTTGCATGTGATTGGGGTTGGGTCAAGTTATGTTCAGGTATGTGTTATTATCGAGTCGGTAAGGGGTAATATATGGAGATAATTTCAAATTTGATTCGAGGTACATCTTGCTCGCCTGGTTTTCTAACAATTCCCTCTTCGAGTCTTTGGACGTGTATGTCAGACTTGTGTACATTTAAACCTTAGGCTAAGAATGGGTTTCTTAATTTTGCATAGTTCAGTAGTAAATCTCTTGTTCAGTAGTAGTTTATCATCAGAAGCGGACTCCAATTAATTTAAGAATTAGAAACCTATGAAAGTTAACCCTTTTCATATGATGCCTTTGTTCATTATTTGCTTAAAGAGTTGACCTTGTGTGGATGTGGTAAATCGGTATATCCACAGGATGCTTTGAAAAAGGAGTCGCCACCAAATTAAAGAAATTTGGAAACCATTTTGAAAAGAGATTTGAGTTCGATGTGAAAGTACGTGGTGGGAAGTTCGTTAATAAAACACCCACCCCCGCCCGTTGTAAACAACGGCCTCTATTAATGGACTATGATGGCTAATCGGACAAGACTATGATCGTTGTATAAAAGTGCACACACCCTTTTTGATCCTAGCTTGTGAGTTTAGTTCTAATCGTTTAATGCAATTTAAACTACTTTGTCCAAGTTGTTTTAGCATGCGAGATTGATATTATGATAAACACGCAAACAAAGAGAGAAATAGAAATTCTTACGCTTAGCATAGGATAGATGAACAAACGTTAGAGGTTAGTATACAAATGACGTGCTAAATTGATACAAATTACACATTAAGCATTTTCGAGAAAACAGTAGCAACATGGCAACTTTAAGACGAGTTTTGAAGCTGCAAACGAAGTCGAATATGGGTGTTCTTGGACTCGTTAGAATTGTGGAAGTGCACAGTTAGCAAATATGGTCATAGGGATGGTCAATTGTTGCTTTAAGGGTGGTATAATGGGTGCTAAACAGGTGCTGGTCACGGACTGGACTGCACTTTTCTGGGCAGTTTGGTTACGGACAGGGCCTGTTTCGATGGTTTTTTTAAGGGGTTATAAAGCTCCTCTATGTCTAAAACTTGGTATAGTCCTAGTTAGTAGTGTAAGGATGGCAGTGGTTGTGTTGTACGTGGTCGAGAGTGGCACGAAAGCGGTTTTTTGAGGGGTTGTACAGGGTCTGGTCGCGAGTGCATTCAACTATGTTATAGAATTGTTAATCGATTTTATATGCGACGTCGAAGTACCCTATTACAAACAAGGTTTGGCATAAATTTATTAAGATTTGTTGAAATTTCATAATTTGATGGATTAATTATTTGGTGCGTTGATAAATCTCTTGAAATTGAATGGAAATCATTTGGTTTGTTTGTAAATTCATCATTTGGGTACATGTTTATTTTAGTTATTTGAAACAATTTTCGATGAAATTACGAAAATGTTACAAGAGATTAAAAATTAAAAAGGAGGAGATGAAATATTAGTATGGAGGATATGATTTATAGACCAACTTATTAAATGTATGTCAACATCAAGAAGTTCAACTAAACTTGCTATAAGGAAAAAAGAGGGTAGAAAATGAAGATAACAAAAAAAAAAAAAATACTTCCGTTTATTTGTTTACCTTATTCTTTTTTAAGTGTCTCATTCATTTATTTACCCTGAATAAAATAAAAGTTCACAAGGATGCACATATAGCTGAAGAAATACTCCACAAGGTTTGATACTCATGTTTTATACACTTGAAATTCATACGTATAAGTCATGCTAATTAGTTGTCTTTAGTATCCTAGTTCAAATATCGACAGAGGATACTCATGGTCAAAAAAACAATTATCAAGTAGCACTTAATTCAACAATTGCAACAACCACACAGTACCTCTATAACTACTGAAAATAATGTGATAAGGGTCAAATGTACTTAGTTTTAGAAACACATTGATTTCGGATTTTTGATATAAAATATTAAATGAAAGAGCTGCTAAGTAATAATAAAACAAAGCGCAAGTGCGCAACTTATTTAGCAAGTCATTTTACTTTGTTTCTCTTGTGATTGCAGATTGATGTGGTGAAGCACGATGTAGAGATTGTGGAAGAGATGATAGAGCCTATTATTGAAACAATTGAACATAATGACAAGTCTAATGAAGGAATTAAAAGTTAACATTTGAAAGCCTAACTAATTGCATCATATTTACATACAATTGTATTTGCAATTTGTAAATGTGTAATACTCCATATTAATTTATATCCTATTGTACTCTATCTAATTGCAAAGATTACCTAACTACTCTGAACAATTGTTATGTGAATGTCAATTTTTTTGAGGTTTCTATGATTTAGTTTCTTGCCCATGCCAAACCTTGTTTGTAATAGTTTGATATGCTAGACGAACTATGTTATATAATTAGGTTATTTAATCAATTTAACGTCATCGAATTAAATTATAAGTCAACAATCAGAGGTCGAGTTAATATCCAAACGGTCATATGGTTGGTCGAATTGAGCAAAACGCAAGAGAGGCCAAAACGCGTGAAACAATGTCATTGTTTGATTTATTAATGCCCTCCCTTGAACACGGGGATATGTAAACGAGCGAGGACAATTGCCAATGGCGAGTTAGACCTTTTAAACTCGAGTCAATGAGGGTGTTCATGGTGGTACTTTAACTCATACTCGGACTAAATTAGTTTCGATGTTAATAAGTTAGACGATAAACAATAATAAACAATATACAAAACAAACTAAATAAACAACATAAAAAAAACGAAATAAGAAGGGAAAGATAGAGTATTTGATGCACCCTCAACCTACATGTATCGTTGACACCAGGGGCGGATCCAGGATTTAGAAGTAGGTTGGGCTAGCTAGGTTAACATCCACGGTGATTAGACTTGTGAAACCGGCAAACCGTATAATCGGAGTCGCACATAGTGTATAGCATAAATAGGCAAAGCTATTGGGGAGAATTACAATATACGGAATAAATATTATCTTGTAAAAATATATGATTAAATATTGCAAATTTTATACTTGTTTACAAATTATTTTCAAAGTTCCGTTAAATTTAACAACCATCATGAAAAAAACGAAGATGTCCTATTATCTCCGTCTTTTTTAAATATGATATTTTTGTATTCTCGAATAGGCGGGTGTGTACAAATTTTTTTAAAATTAATTTTAACAACGATCAAATTATTATGTGCACTGTATTAACAATTTATCATAAACATTATTAAGATTTTCGCACAAAAAAAAATAAAAAAAAAACATTACTAAGATTTATGATGAAATGTCAACCAACAAAAGCCACCTCCACCCCGACGAATACACCCCTCTTCCCCCCTCCCAAACCAACCCTCACCCTAGAAAACCTTTCTCCCTTAAATAACGGCATCTAAAAGACCATTATTTTTTAAAAACGAGTTACAAGGGAGTTATAATATTAGCCTTTTTTAGATATACCATCTTAGATACCCATTAAAAATCTTTAATTAACAAATACATAGGTGAATGAAAATATAAATGTTACTCATGATTAAATTGAAATTTCACTATTTTTAATCACTATCTAGAACAAAGACAATAATTTCGAAATGGTCAAACAACAAAAAAACGAACATAAAATTAAGATCAATTAGTCTCACTTTAGACAATAAAGTGTAGACGGGTCTGTCACCACTTATATAATAAGACAAAGTGATGACATCTCACTTGCTATTTGTCTTATTATGAAAATGGTGTGATACTTGACCCGTCTATATTTTTAGACGGATAGTGTTCGTCTAAAGTGAGAATTTGTGAATTAAGATAGAGAAACAATATATAACGGTCTTCTAGTTTAGACGGATAGTAACGTCTAAACACTCAAATTTTATTCTAGTTTAATGCAATTTTAAAATATTCGTGTTTTTTTTTACTTAAAATTTTAGTCTTTTACATATGTATTTTTTTTATTTATTTAATATAGGCAAACCCGGAAAAAAAAAATACGGTTTTATTAGTGAAAGTGGTAAAGAAAAGGTGGAAAACATTGTTCATCGTAGTAAAACTACTAACTGACTACTCCACCGTTAACCTCCGTGCTCGCCACCGTCCATAAACATTGATCATGCAACCTTCATGTAATTATTCATTCCTTTCTCTCGTTTAATTAATTTTTCAAATTTATAATATTTGATTTCTTACTCATTATATTATTTACTTAATTGTTCATGAAATTAATTTGGTTATTAGGCAGGATTTTTGATTAGTTAGTTGTTCTTATTGTTTGAATTAAGCTTGATTAATACCCAGTACTCCGTTTGTTAATTAGGGTTTGATAATTAATTATTTAATTCAAATCTTTACATTTGGTTTTAAGTCAATATTCTTAGGAATTGCCCCATTTGTTTAAAATAATCCTCGCAAATCTTAAAAAGTCGGGCAATTTCAAAGAATCGGAAGCAGTAACATTCTTATTGTTATGATCATGAATTCAGATTAGAAAACCCGATTCGTCGTTACGATCTATGCAAGATTTTACTTGTGTAGTTGTGTTACCTTGCTGTTTTTAACTATTGTATTTATCTTGCTACACCATAGAAAAAATTGTGGATTCGTCGCTGTTGGTGCCTTCAATACCAATCCTTGGCGCTACAACCATTAACTAAGTCACCTGCATAAGTTTGGGCTTCTTCGCTATTTGACGGTCTTCAATCTCTGGTAAAGCAATGGGAAATGCGCGTTGTGAGGCTTCATTACTTGGTGCAGTATGGTTACATGGGTTGTCAGGTTTGGGCTTAGCATCCGCCTTTCAGGTGGCACATCATTTCTTCGACATTAACCTCATCTCCAACCCTGAGTCCACTCTGCTTCTTCTTTGGGTACTTCAATCAATCCGCCATCACAATTTACTTGCCTATTTTAGTTGTTATTTTTTTTTTACTGTGAAGTTTGGGTTAATGCAGGTTATACAGTGTCCACTTGTAATCTTGCTCTACAGTGTATACCGTAAAAATGCAGCAAGTTGCTCGGTAAATTTACTTTCATAGTCTTTTTGTTGGAATGCAGGGTCTTTGTATTGTTTTCTGTGTTGTTTAATAGATCCGTTATATTTTTTCAGTATTTGAAGGCGGTAGGGCGGGGCTTACTCGGGCTTGTTGTGGGTACGTCTTTCTCCCTCTAACCCGTCTCCCAGTTCCTATGATAATTGATCAAGTTTGTAGAAATTGTACCCCAAAAGTGGCACAAAGATTGTAATGCAACCACTTGATGATAAAGTTTTAGTTATTTAGTGTGTGTGTGGTTTTAAGGCAACCTTGCTGTTGTAAAGACAGGTACATCACATTAACAAGTGTAACATCTGAGTTCTGACTATGCTTTATTGAAAGACGTGGTATTCAATCATATTCTTTTTGCTTGCTTTTCGTCTTAGGCCCGCTTTCGTCCTAATTGATGACATTTGTGTCATGATTTGATGCTGTTCGTATCTTCTGCAGCTCTTACTGGAGCATCATTAGAATTTCATTTCGGAAAATAGCCTACTTTTTGCTAGTTGTTTCCTCATAAAAATATTAGATTATGGTCTGGGCTAAGCGGGCATCTTGTTCAAGTAGCGTGTGTTGTTTCAACATAGTCTTTGAGGTTTCAACCATTGCCATGGTGGTACCCTGATTGCCCCTTCTTTCCGCCGCGGGCATCAATATAGTTTGTCTTGAATGTTACAAATGAATGACAACAACTATGCTGTAATAGTTTTTTTGTTGCTATTCCGGCTTTGTAGTGAAACTTAAATGCAGCCTAGGATTATAGTCTTGCCTGTCAAGCCTGAATATCTACTTCTGTCATCGACACTTATTTATAGGTTGAAATGAGATTACTGATGCTTGTGAATTCTTCATTGCAGGGGCGCTACTAGTAACAACTGTAGCAATTAGCTTGGGTGCTCCAGTTGGGATCAAGTATGTAGTGTCTTTGTTTTTGTTGTCATTTAGATTGTGGAAGTTAGAGGCATGACTGGAATTGACCTCAACAAATCAAAACAACTTCATCTACTCTATTTAAAAGAATCTGACAGATTAAAATTTGAAATTTGAAATTTCAATTTGAGAGAGTAGAGACATAGGAGTATTTGTTTGTTTTTAAAAGATAATCGAAGGTTTTGCTTGTGAAAGAATCACGAACCCAATTAGTTACCCACAAAAGTAACTGCGTTCCTTTTCGGGGCTCTTATCAGCCGTAAGTTTATATGCAAAAAATGATATTGAAAGAATCTGACAGAATAAGAATTGAAAATTTTAAATTTCAATTTGAGAGAGGAGACATGTTTGTTTGTTTTTTAAAAGATGATTCGAAGCTTTTGTTTGTGAATGAATTACGAACCCAGTTACCCATAAAATTAAATGCAATCCCTTCGGGGGTCAAATGATATAACAATTTCTTTGATGCATCTCTTTAGTTCAAGTGCACGTGTAGGGTGAATTGTTGGTGCGTAATCTATCTTCCTTTTTGGAACAGGTATATGAAGAGGACAATTTACTGGTCCCTTCTGATGTCATTGCTTACAGTTAAGTGTATGATGTATTTTTTTTTCCTGCATTAGTATGTGTAAACAGATTTTTGTTCTGTTCTGCCATCCATTCCTGTGTCTTTTTTTTATCTGCCTAACTAAGTGTATTCCAACAGCTTGCACCTGTTGCCGCAATTTTTGGTTCATCTTGGGAAGACTGGCAGTGTATATTTGCCAATACCAGGCAAGTTTTATATTTGTCATATGGGACTACTATAAATGTTCAAATTCGAGAAACATTTTCACGTCTCACTAGTAAAAGTGTTACCGCATGTTCAGGCCTGCTTGAAAGCAACAGTCAATACTGAAATAGTGAAACATTCGAGAAACCTGCTTGAATATGTATATTGTTGAAAGCTGCAACTTTGGCATGAATTCATAGCTGAGGTTTAGTTCATGTTTTTTGCACTTAACAATAACACCTGATGAAAAATTGATCATTTTATTTTTTCTGTGAATTATTTTGGCACTATTTTTTTTCCTTAAAAGGAAATCGCGTTTTATTGTTTACAACTTGCAACAGTCAATACTGAAATAGTGTATAAAGGAGTAATACTGTAAACAACTGGGTCAATTACATGCTTCATTTTCCAAGCGCCTAAATATCTTTCGTTCTTCCTTAGATTCTCTACTTTGGAGTCTTGGACTCTGATTTGACAAAAGCTCATGATGTTGCTACTTGTGTTAGCTTTCACCCTTATTGATTCTATGTCAAACTTCTCACTTTCAGGCCTGCTGGATCTGTTGATTTCATGGTTTGCCTTCCTGCTCACGGTGCTATTCTTGGGTCTTGGTTTGGCGCTTGGCCAATGCCACTTGATTGGGAGAGGCCTTGGCAGGTACATTTTGTGTTTTTCACATTCACATAATTTTAGTTTACTTTTATCACGGCGGACATAAAAGAGTGCGCCTCCATTTAACTGTTACCAAATTTTATCATGTCTGGCGTAAAAGAGTATCCAACAAGACTGAAAGTATTCTGTGTTACCCTAACAAGTAGTCCGTAACACGACATGATCTTTCTTACCTTCCACACTACAATATTTTATTCCACGTAAGAGGAGTTGTAAGGAAAAAACCCTTAAATACATTATGGTTAGTTTATTACAGTACAGCAAATACCTTAGCAAGAAAATTATTCTGAAACAAGAGGTTTGTAACTATGCTCGAAGTTATAAAGACATCCATGAGGACCATGATATACTGTGTGATGAAGTGCTAGGTGAGGACATTACTATGTGATGAAATGCTAGATGAGGACATGTATTTACGTTGAGAATGAGGAGTTCTTGGTTGATGAGTATAATTAAATTTCCATGTTGCTTAGTCCCTAGATTGCAATTTCTACGTGTTGCCGTCTGATGTTTTAGCCAGAAGGGTGTTTCATATCTGCTTAGCAAAAAGGCATAGGAATTGTTTGTCAGAGAAGATATCACTTAACTCATCGTCTTTGGATAAACTCAATTTAAATGACTAGTTTCTTCATATAACTAATTTATGATGAGTGAGTTAATTGGTGAAAGGGGAGTAATATTGAGCATTTCTATGTGAAGATGATACACTTGCGAAAGTGGTGAATGATCCTTTAATTTGGTGGTTTAGATATTGTCGAAGTTGAGCAGTTTCTAAACCTGGAAGTCTTTACTAGCCAATGTATTTCAGAGAGAACATTTCTGCCAATGCGCTCACTCTTGATTGAAAAAGGGTGTTTCAGGTGCACCTAGGGGCAAGGCTATTGAGACAGCTGGCTAAAATGCCTTGGAAGTTGGGACACACTTGTCCATAAGTCGCGGATAGGGAAGCGCTCTACTATGCCGATGCCATATTCGTTTCTACTAGTTTGTTTACAATGCCCTTCCCTTCCCCCTATTAACCCAAGTTTCTACTAACATAGCACTATAATAACCCAAAAAGGTATTGCTGCACAGAATGATTTTGAAAATAAAATGTGTTCTAAAATATTGTCTTGCTTGCATAATGCGTAGGCCTTTGCCTTGTCGCCTCAGTGTGCTCGCACCTTTTAAAACTAAGGAACGCAGATTCTGTTTGTACTCACGTGATTAATCGTTAACTGCAGGAGTGGCCCATATGTGTGACCTATGGAGCATTGGTGGGATATACAGTAGGCATGATAGCTTCTGTTATCTTTGTTTTTGCCAGTAACCGGAAACAGTCCATCAAGAAAGAGTAGAATTAGAGCTAAATCGTAGATGTGCCAAACTCCCAAGAGTCCAAGCAAGGCAGTGCAGTTAAATCAGAGATGCTGAAAAGTTTTACCGAGAAGAGAAGGGTTGTTTAACTTCGAGCTGTACCATTCAGTTTGATTTCAAGCATGGCAGTCTTCATTTCAAAATCACTTGTATAACTACTTCCTAGAGAAGCTATGAAGGCCATAATTGCGGTTGACTCGTGTTTATAGGCGATAAAGAAAAAATAACAGTGCATACGTGTTGGTTTAAACATCTGTAGAAGAATTTCTCGTGAGATTGTCAGCGTTGTAGACGATACAGTAGCATTTACTTCGCTATAAAAGTCAGGATGAAACATTTGTGCACAAATTTTATTTGCAATTCAAAAATATAATCATAGAACAGTATACATTATGTGCGTCAGGCGCACACCATGAGACATAGGGGCAGCACATGAACAGAATTCCAATCTAATACTCCTTATCAACCTAATTTGAAGCCGGAATCTAAAAAATACCTTGTAAAACAAACCACCCCGAACATTTTTTCAGACACTTCCATCAATCAAGTATTTAGACTGTAAAGAGTAAACTCGGCTCGAATAGCAGGAAGGGCCAGGAACAATAAAATAATAATTACAGAAATGCCACAAAAATGCCATTATCAAGTTAATTTCTATCCACAGAAGGGTGGGAGGAATAATCAATGGGTGTACATGGAGCCAGACAATCTACAGCAATCAAAACTGCTCTGTCCAAAAAATGGCAGGGAATATACTAACCGCAGCGGCTCCTAATCCAACACCACCACAATACTAAAAAAAATACCCTAGTCCCTAGTGCCTCGAAGACTTATGCCTACGGCACCTATGACAGGAACATAAGGATCCAATATACACAACCTTATCATGTGTTGGAACGACACCACACAAGCTATTTCTGCATCACTAAATTATGTCGATAATTACATCAACAAGCCCTTCCAGTTGGGTGAGTCATTTTTCTTTATTTAATCATATTCTTAAACTAAAGAATATCGAATCTCTGGCTTGAGGAGGCTAAATGCTCAGCTTCTTATGAGATTCACTAAAAACCCATTACCTTTGAGCTTAAGTCGAGTAAGGGTTCCAAAGCACTTGGATCAAACTTACGAGCAAAAAGATAACACAAGGTTGTTCTTTCCGAGTTATACAAACACTCAGTCCCATTGTTCCTAATCTTCTGTATAAAACTTTCCGTAATGTTCTCTCTCCCAAAATTTGCCGGATGAGGTCCTCCTAATGACCAATCTACATAAGTCACGGTGCGGTTAGAATTGAGGGGACCAAGGAACATGTTGATGTAAGTAGAAATGTAGTGCTCATCAGGGTAACAAGATGGATGGCAGTATTTCCTAAAAAGATCATAGTACTTGTAATCTGATATGATCTCGACAGCTATGGTTCGGCTCATCTCAAACCACTGGGACCCTTTTCTCCACTGATAGAGCTTAATATCGGGCAGCATTCGTCTGTTGTAGCGCCCTCGGCCGTAACGGGTGGGATCATCGTATGACTCCACAAAGCTGTGGACAGATTCGGTGAGGTACTTGTAAACCGTTTTGAAATTGTAAATTGGGATGCAGCTCTCGGAAATAAGCACAAAACGTTCATTGGAGAAGTCGAGGAGAGCGTTAGCCAAAAGCCTCTTTTCTGCATCTGCCATGGTTACATCGCCCCAATAAACTCTCTGCATAGATGAACAATATTGCTTGTATCTTATACTCCGGTTCCAAAAGATTAAATCTAAGAATAAATGACCAAAAAATAAAAAATAAATGGTGAAAAACCAAGGGGGGAAATGCCAAAAAGAAAAACAAGGAAGAAACAAAGACAAAGTAACACATATTTTGGCCATTTTACACCTGCTTAAATAACTTTCTGACCGAATGACCGATAAAAAAAATCTACTATGCATGAGCATAAGCCTATGTTAATGGTCCTCATAGGTGCCTTCTTATAATATTACGCACCATGCAAGTATGCAACATTTGGCAGAGCACAGAATATGCTAAATTGCCAAGGGGTCAAACCTATGACTGCACAGAAAGAACAATGAGCAAGGTCTGAACGAACTTATTTGAAAGACAAGCACACGACCCCAAGTGCTTCAAGAGCTTCTGCAAATATCAAGGTAAGGGGGCGTCAGATATACGACGCATTGCCCTTGAGCTAACAAGGCAAAGCGACTGATCTCGGTTTGCAGCAAATTGCGTCAGAAGACTGCTACTTTACAATATAAAGAAGCACAATTTGCTTAATTTCATCATGATAAAGAACCAAAGAATAAGCACAACTGCACAAGACTAGCAAAAGAACTAAATTTACGTGCAAGTACTACTCAGATTGAACACATATTAACTTTTATCTCAACACTAATTCCTGCAATATTGTTTAGGTTTAACCTAGTATGTCAGTCCTCAAGAAGACTTTTCCAGTTTATAAATGACCATGTGGTACGAAACTCAGTTATCAATCTAGCTACCTAATCTATATTGCGATAAGAACATCCCGCACACTTCAAAGGAAGCAGCCACTAAATTCATATTCCAAGACTAAAACATTCCTCCATCATCTAACGTGTAGGCAATAAGAACTAACCCAGAAGTTTTAAGGAAGTAGCCACTACATGCTATTTCCAATACAAACGCTCCTAATGGTTCCTTGATTGCTTCCTTGTCTTCCTAATTCATAGAAAAGGTCATTTGGTTTGAAGTGGAGAAAGAAACAGAGAAAGGGAAGCAAATGTGAAGGGGAAGATGGGAGAGAAAACTAGGGACCAATCTCCCTATTGTTTACCCCTCTTCCTTCCTAAAGCATGGTTGACTCACTTGACTGTGTCATCCGCGTATTTTACACCCCTCTTCCTTCTTAAAGCATGGTTTACCCCTCCAAATCCCTTCCCTCCCTTTCCTTTCTAATAACCTTATCCAAACAAGGCCTAAGGGACACCAAGGGATGCCGCCCATATACACAAAGAAATGCCTTTTAGCATAGTATTGATATAGATAGCTGAATAAATTATAGCCAAAAACAACTTCTTAATATATGATTGGTCTCAAGAACAAATCTAATAGCTTTGCATGAATCCTGCATACTAGACTCATCAGCTCACCAACCAACAATGATTGCCACGATTCCTTCAAATCAAACATGATAACAATATAGTATCATAATTTTATCCTTTCTCCAAACCAACCTCTTCTAAAGGGCCCCCTTCGACCTCCAGCACCAGATCTCAATTATACATACCCACACATTTTCGCAAGTTTAATCGTATAAGTCAAAGATGTCCTCTACAGCTTTGTAGCCATCCCCTCGAGTTACGGTCTAAAGATAAGACACTTTCTACTGGAAACCATAGAATTTTTTCAATTTTGCTCCTATGTTGATATATTGACTAGTAAGGCTAGCAACTGCAACTCGAAAACCAAACTACTCAACGGACATATCACCCTAGCTCTCTAATCATGCCACTTCAAAAACTTATAATCTTAACTAGATCAGTCCTAGCATTCCCCATAATGATACGAATCATACAGCTCACAATTCAACCTGCCTAAGCTTAAAAGTTAAAAGTGTTTACACATTTAGGTGCAAGTATTACTCAGATTGAACATATATTAACTTTTGTTTCAACACTAATTCCTGCAATATCGTCTGATTTCAACCTAGCAAGTCAGATCTCAAGAAGATTTTTCCAGTTTATAGATACAATTTGCGGTTGCCATTGAGGCACTGGGGTAATGTTGTTGTTGTTGTATAGATAACCATGTGGTACTCAGCTCAGTTATAAATCTAGCAACTGAGGTCAAATACCTAACCTATAGTGCCATAAGAACTATCCACAACCTTCAAAGGGCGCAACCACCAAATTCATATTTCAAAACTATAACATTCCTCAATTATCTAACCGATAAGGCAATAAGAACTATCCCAGAAGCTTTAAGGAAGTAGCCACCGCATGCATTTTCCAAGACAAACGCTCCTCATGATTCCTGGATTGTTTCCTTGACCTCCAAATCCTCATAAAAGGGGTCATTTGGTTCGAGGTGGGTAAAGAAACAGGTAAAGGAAAGGAAATGAGAAGGGAAAGAGTGGAGAGAAAACAAAGCACCAATCCCCCTTTGGCTTGATTGAGTAAAAAGACGTAAGCACCCCCTCTTCTTTCCTAAAACATGGTTGACCTTGTCATTTGCCTTTTTTACACCCCCCTTCCTTCTTAAAGCCTGGTTTACCCCTAGCTGCTGTCGTTACACACTGACCAACATTCACCATCTCATTTTGACCATTTGGTGACCACTGAGTTAATGGATCCAGAATTTGGAGAAAAGGGTCAAAACAGTGCATGCATTGATGAAAATAATGAATCTTAGTATTTTTTCCTTTCACTCATACTCTATCTTTTTTCTTCGGTAGCCTTTAATGGTAGAATCCTGTATGCAAGACTCATAAACTCACCAACGAAAAATGATTTCCACGATTCCATCAATCCAACTTGATAACAAAATACCATAATTCTATCCTCTTTCAAAACAGACCTCTTCTAAAAGGCTTTGACTTCCAGCTCCATATCTCAACTATTACATGAACACTATCACAAACCACGCATTTTCATCCATCGATAAGTTTAATCATATGATTCAAAGATGTCATCTGGAGCTTTGTAGCAATCCCCTTGAGTTATGGTCTAAAGATCAGAAAAATTCTACTGATAACCACATGATTATTCTTTCACCGGTAAATTCAATGGTAACAAATGGTAGTCAGTGGGAGAGGAACTGCAATTGCGATGTGTGACGATCCGCACACTTGAACCCTTAGATTTATTTATGCTTATGTAATTTCATTTCCCTTGTACATTTGTAGTAAGTATTTTCTTAGTAGTTTTAGAATAGGTTTCCATAAATAGGTATATCGCTATTCTACACTAAACTTGTAAATTCAATGTCTCCTGCTACCAGGATGTAATAATCAAATTTCCCTTTTTAGGGAGTACTAGTGAATGAAAATCTGCTTCCTACCTTGTGGCTTCGTATTGCTTGTTGTTGCTTTGTTGTGAACGACTCTTAGCCTTCACTTTACTAACAAGCCGTGTTTGTGGGATCGACACTAGGATCCCGACTCACACCCCGAGACCGATTACGAGTGCCTAGTGCTTGACAAACACTAGTGCCTGACGCTCTCGTTGCAATCCTGTCGAGTGTTGCCGAGACCCGAGTATCGTGCTAGTGAGTGATCCTTCACTAGTCCGAAGAGCCTTGTCGCTTGCATCTTGCCTTGAGACGGGCAAGGGTGCGCGCCACGATCCGGCAAAAGTACCGGACCGTGACATTTGGTATCAGAGCCCGGTCTTCGGACGGGCGTCTGCAAGCCGCATTTGTTCATCGAGATCGAGAAAATGGGCGAAACAATCGAGGACCGAGTGGATGCCTTAGAGGACACAATCGACGTCAAGCTTCCCCAACTCGAGGGCATCGTTATGCGGATGGCTGCGAGCCTCGAGGAGTTGCAAAAGACGGTTTGTGAACTCGAGACGAAGGTGGACGGGATGAACACCCGCATCCAAACGATCAGTGCTGCGATCCCCGATGATCGGGAGGAAGAGATCAATCATCTGCACCGAAAGGTCGAGATGTTAGAGAACACTTGCGCCACGCTCGTGAAAGCGGTGGCCAATGACGGGAAAACTTTGGGGGGCCATAAGGTGAAGGCACCTCCACCTCGTGCTTACGATGGGGCGAGGGATTCGAAAGCGGTGGATAACTTTATCTTCGATATGGAGCAATACTTCCGAGTAAGTGGGCTCGACGAAGACGCGAAAGTTGTCACAGCAAGCATGTATCTAGTCGACGATGCCAAGATGTAGTGGAGGGCTAGGTACAAGGAAATCGATGCGGGCACGATTACGGTGACATCGTGGGCCGACTTCAAAGAGGATCTTGAAGGAGCACTTCTACCCCGAGAACACGGAGTTTGTTGCTCGGAAGAAGTTGAAGGAAATCAAGCACACCAAATTAATCCGGGAATATGTGAGGGAATTCTCAGCGTGCATGCTCGAGATTACCGAAATGTCTGAGACCGATAGGACATTTGAATTCATTGATGGGTTGAAGAGGTGGGCAAAACAGGAGGTCATGAGGCAGAATCCCAAAACTCTGTCTGCCATATCTGCCGCGGAGCGCCTGCTCGACTTTCACGGGGAGCGAGAGGCACCAAGAGTTGTGGCACCAACGGGGAATAATGGTGCGCCACAGAATGGGTACAATGGACAAAGGCCACAAAACAGCGCCATTTCAGTTGGCAACAGTCGGTTCCGCCCGCAAGCAAGTCAAGCCTAATCGGCGAGCACTACAAACTCGCTCTCAAGCACGTCTTCGAAGGCGGGAACCTCTACTGCCTCCACAACGAAGAGACCGTTCGCGTGTTTTGTGTGCAAGGGTCCTCACAAGATGGTTGACTGTCCGAACAAAGCGGAGTTCAATGCCATGTTCAAGAAGATGCCGAAAGGGGCTCAAGAACGTCTTGATGGGGCGTTGGCCGACTATCACCAAGAGTGTAACGAAGACTCGAGTGATGGTGAAGACCAACCACGAATGGGCTCACTTCAAAGGATCAGCGCGATGGGGAAGTACGAAGATTCCTCCGCCAAGAAATTCAACGGGCTCATGTACGTGGACTTGATGGTGAATGGGAAGCAAGCACGAGCCTTGATCGACTCGGGCGCCTCCCACAACTTTGTTACGAAAGAGGAAGCTGATCGGTTGGGGCTAGTTCTGCGGGATGCTAACTTGTTTGCACTGAAGCGGTCAATGGGAAATTGAGACGCGTCCAAGGAGTGGCTAAGAAGGTCGCGGTCCAAGTGGGTGAGTGGGCAGGAGAGCTCGACTTCACCACCGTTCATTTGGATGACTTCAAGTTAGTACTCGGGATGCGTTCTTTCGAAAGCATTGGTAGTATTGAAACCGAGTGACGGATCGATGCTACTAATGGGGTCTATCGATCTTGAACACGGTGAGACGGCGACGAAGACAAGGGGCGATCGAATTTCGGCTATGAGGGTGATACCGACGCCGAAACAAGGGGTGCGACCTTGGAGAATGCCTAAAGGTTCGGTGGAGCCGAGGGCGAACAAGACCCAGGCTAACTACGATGCTAAGTGGCCTGGGGGACGAAAGAAGAGTCTACCCCCTCACCGAGGAGTGGACAATGAGGGCCGAGATGCCCAAAGAAGTAGGCCTCGTACCATCAGGGGGCCGCGCCGAAATGCTGATTCGGCGTCCTGGAGATCTCACATTCCCTTGAATGCAGTCTTTCAAGTAACGAGAGACAAGATGAAAGTCCGTTGGGGCGAACTTGAAGGAATCCCGAGAGAGGTCTTTTCAAGCGGCGGCAAAGTGGACTTTCCCAAGAGAGAAGCAAAGACGTGGTGGACTTGGAGAACATGATGTTCGGCGGCTTCTATGTCAAGGACCTCCGGCCTATCCTTGAAGAGACGAAGAGGCGGTCATTGTTTGGGACGAAGCGCACATTCAAGCCGAGTTGTGCAAGACAATCCCCAACACCGCATGGACGATCGAGCTCACCGAGGATGTCTCACTGAAGCACCGTTCAAGATTTTTGTGTTGCCGAGGGCGGCAACAGATTAGGTGGGGGAGAGTGTGACGATCCGCACACTTGAACCCTTAAATTTATTTATGCTTATGTAATTTCATTTCCCTTGTACATTTGTAGTAAGTATTTTCTTAGTAGTTTTAGAATAGGTTTCCATAAATAGGTATATCGCTATTCTACACTAAACTTGTAAATTCAATGTCTCCTGCTACCAGGATGTAATAATCAAATTTCCCTCTTTAGGGAGTACTAGTGAATGAAAATCTGCTTCCTACCTTGTGCCTTCGTATTGCTTGTTGTTGCTTTGTTGTG
This sequence comes from Silene latifolia, assembly GCF_048544455.1. Taxonomy (NCBI): domain Eukaryota; kingdom Viridiplantae; phylum Streptophyta; class Magnoliopsida; order Caryophyllales; family Caryophyllaceae; genus Silene; species Silene latifolia. The sequence continues at coordinate 10,123,779 of NC_133534.1, forward strand.
AACGACTCTTAGCCTTCACTTTACTAACAAGCCGTGTTTGTGGGATCGACACTAGGATCCCGACTCACACCCCGAGACCGATTACGAGTGCCTAGTGCTTGACAAACACTAGTGCCTGACGCTCTCGTTGCAATCCTGTCGAGTGTTGCCGAGACCCGAGTATCGTGCTAGTGAGTGATCCTTCACTAGTCCGAAGAGCCTTGTCGCTTGCATCTTGCCTTGAGACGGGCAAGGGTGCGCGCCACGATCCGGCAAAAGTACCGGACCGTGACACGATGCATACAAAACACATTTGAGCGCCTATGTTGATATATTGATTAGTAAGGCTAGCAACTGCAAATCAAAAACCAAACTACTAAATGGACATACCACCCTACCTCTCTAATCATACCGCTTCTAGAACTGATAATCTTAACTAGATCAGTTCACGCATTCCCCCAAAACAATATGAGTCGTACAACTCAATTATTCCTTTGGATCATAACTCAAGCTTCAATGACCCTTAAAATTCAACCTGCCTAAGCTTAAAAATGTTTAATCACATTTCAAAATCCAGATACGGCCAATGAGCGACAAAGTTAATCAACAAATCCAACTTAATTGCTTTCGCTCAAGAGTTCAAGTGCAATCAATCCAGTTAAACACTAAAATCAAAACACAACACTCTTGCTCCCAATCCAAACTCACTGAATTGCCTTTGCTCATAGTTCAAACAATCAATCTAAGACAAGGCAACAACATAAAAGCTCTTCCTTTCTCGCAATTCAACCCACCGAATTGCCTTTGCTCATAGTTCAAACAATCAATCTAACAACACTTCACCAACATAAAGTGATAAAACATCCACATTCAATAATTCAAGACCCAAAAACAATGCTGCAACCGTCTCAGTCAATTATTTACATTTGATTAAAATACCTTAACAAATAATTAAAAAAGTACTCCGTAAATAAACAAATGATTGGGACGGGGAGAGTACGAAAACCGATAAAACAATCAAAAACCGTCATACCTTACTAGGAATCTGCCTGGCAAAGAAAACGGAATCGGGCGAAACATTAAGAATAAACCCAGGAGGAGTATGAACATAAATCGAAAACAATGCATCATACCCACCAAAAAACCTCTCCCAAAGCGGTAAAAACGGTAAAGCACCTCTAGTTAAAAACATAAAAGCAACCTTTTTTACCCTATTAAACGGAAACCCATTAATCCTAGGCACCATAGATGCTCTCCAAAACAATTCATCATCCGACATCGAATGAATCAACTCTTTAGGATGTATCATATCGTCGAAACTCGGATTATTAAGATTAAAATCAAGATTAAGATTATGGGTAGTGTGATTAGGGTTGGTACTGTGATTAACGATGGCGTAGGAGTTGTAGAACGAGGAAGAGAGAGAAGAAGGAGAGTGGTTGGGAGTTAGAGTGATGTGAGAGCTTGAGATTAAACCGATAACGATGCCGGAAATGAAGAGTACTAAAGAAAGGAGAAGACGCCATATTTTAATGGAGGTTTCTTTAATGGTGTTTGTGGTGGTTGTTTTTTTATCTGGGGTTTCGGGGTCTAGTCGATTTCTCACCATTGTTGTGTGATTAGAAGAAGGTGGTGGTGGTCATTAATGGTGGATCTTTGTGTGGAGAGAGTAAAGTGGAGTTTGTGTGTTTTTAATGGAGTATATAGGAATGGAGGTGGCATTTAATATGGTAGATTTGGTAGGGATGGTGGGGTTGGATACTTGGGATGGTGTTTTGTGTCTATGAGGATTGAGGAGACTCTCATGCCTCATTGAGTCAACCATTCATTAGTTTATGTGTTGTTTATGGTAGAACTGTTGATGGGTTGTTACTAGAATTCTTAAGAGTAATTTGAGATTGGTTTGGTTAAAGCTTGGTCAAAGCTTGACTCGTGTTACGAAAAGAAGATATCAAACAATAAAAGTTAGTGCTACGAAAAGAAGATAGCAATTCGCCAATTCAGGATATATTGGATATTTGGATGCACAGTATGTTCGATATGCATGTGTAGCAAATTCCCAAGAAAGGCACATCGACATGCAGGCTCGGGAGCATGTGAGGGCACTCACTTGACTAGGCGGTGACATGTGGTGGAAGACATGGTTCGTGATAGCATGGTGTGTCGGTTAAGGGTAGATTATCAAGACTTGTGATGTTTCGGGTGTCTAGAAGTTGGGGTTGTAGGTGTGGGAAATTCTCCATAAAGGTCAAAGCCGGAGTGATGGTTTTTGGTTTGAGGGGAGAATTGTTAGGGTGCAAACTTATGTCCCACATCGGTAGAATAAAGATGGAAGATCATCTTTATAAGTGTCTACAAAATATAATAGTACGAGGTCTTTTGGAAAGGAGCCCAAAAGTAAATCCGTGAGGGTTTGGCCCAAAGCGGACAATATCGTACTATTATAACTCAGGATATAGGACATATGTTGTTGGAGAATGGTGGGTCAGTCACGAGAATCTTCCTTCAAAACATCAGCAAAGTCGCATGTACCCATAGCTCATAGACCCTCAAAATAACTCGGCGATCATATGAGAAGAACAAGACGTCCTTACGCCATAAGAACGTAAAAATTATCTTCACCACCCGACAACGAACATTATTCATACTAAGACCATTGTTAAGCAACCATGATGTGGCTAAAGTCGTATTACCAAATCAAAGTAAAACTATCTCAGGACTAACAAGAATAGCTAGTGATAAGACAGGAGCTAGTGATAAGACAGGTATCGAATCCTCAGGGAGGCGGTGAAAGCTAAGTCTAAGAGTATTTAAATTGTCTAGAAGTAACCAATTTCGGGGGTTTTGTTTTGAGTTGATTCTAACAAACTAATTGCAATGTAATTAAATGATGAATAACAATTGTTTTGACCGGATTTTACGCAGCCTGGAATCCGGCCAGGCATTATAGGATATTCCGGCCAGGGTAGATTATGGTGAGGTTAACTAGTATCATCCTATTATGATGGTATTGTGGTTGTACCTTTGCAGGGTTGATTATAAAGTAAAAAGAGATAAATTAAAAGTAAAGAATAATAAAAAGAGACATGACACAATGATTTATACGTGGAAAAACCCTTGAATGGGAAAAAACACGGGCACCAAGCCAGGAGAGGATTTCACTATGTATTTTGCGTAATATAAGAACAATGTTGTAATTGCTAAATAATTGTAGTATTTGCTTAAGGTAGAGTAGATGAGAGTGGGATGAGATATGTCTTTGTTGCTTCGTATTTATAGTAAAATAGGTAGAAGGAGTAGTTGCTTGTAAGTAGGAAGTAACTCCATTTTTCTAGGGTTGTTTCCTTGATTGTAGTTGACTTGTTCTTCTCTTGACCGTTCCTTGCTAATTGTTCTTTGCCTCCTTCTTAGTTTTGCTAGGGTTTAAGATGTTTACTTCATATAGTAAAAGATGTGGACTTAGTCTTCCACCAAAATAGGAACAACTTGAAGACTAGTCTTTTTGACATGTGCTCAATTGCTTAGCATCCAATGCTTGGTAAATATCTTCTCCATATTGTATGTTGGTCGTCCACTTTATCCCTGTATACCTTTCCTTGACAATGTCGTTGTCTTGTCTTTGACTTATAATAACGCCCGACCGAGTTGTACCCGATCGTATTTTCGTATGATGCCCCTGTCACTTTGATATGGTCTTCTAGCCTTTGTCTCCTTGCACGGACCGCTATGTTGAACTTGCACGAACGGTATTGCTAAGGTGAATTCTAGCCTGACGGTAGTGTAAAATATCAGGCTCAACAATTGCCCCTTATCTCCTTATTTATTTGTGGTTCAAGCCAATAATGAGGAGATAACTTCATTCCAATCATAGACAAAGCTTGATCATGCAGTTGTACATATTCGACTTAATGTTTCTTCTTTGTCTTTGGGTCGGGCCATATATGAAAAAATATCCGCTTTCTTACGTGTCTAAGGATTCTTTCTAACTCGCATACTGATTGGTAGGGCTTGTTTTTGCCCCACTTATATGATAGATAAAATTAGAGTAAAGTGCAGATCGACAATGTTAGTAACTTGATCAAGTGTATGAATTAATATCCCTGCAATATTTTTTGTATTAGCATTTAGATAATCGTAAACAAAATTAGATTAGTCATGCGCTCTGTGTCCTGCACGTGAATGATATCTCCTGATAGGTGGAAAATATAAAGAAAAACAGGAGAGTGAAATATGAAATATAGGAAAGAGTAAACCTGGTGGCAATAATCAAGCAATCGCTGATATATTGTTTTTTGTATGTGTATTGGAATCACTCATGAAGCTTTTGCCAAGTCAGGAAAGATATAGCTTTGATGATATATACCTCAACTTTCATTAGAAGCCTGACGATAAAGTTGAGGTGAAGTTTCCTCCTTAAGGACATGATGATGAGTATAAGACAACCTTTGAACAATATGTTATGTAGGATGCCCCAATCTTTGATGAAGATAAATAATGTTATAACTTTTCAGGACACCTTTTAAGTAAAGGCATTAGTTGGAACATTCCGGGATCGTAAGGTGATGGAGGTTGATGTCCTTCATGACAAAAGAAGAATTATGGTGCTCGGTCAGGCGAGAAACAACTTCTGACTGGTGATAGTATTTGATCCTGTTTTGTTTGTTTTTCGATAGTTGTACTTTTGAAAGGATATTTGCCTGTCTGGAGGGCTTATGATCCTCAGCCTGACCGGAGGGCTTTAATTATGCCTGTCTGGAGGGTTTTGTACGAGTTGTCAGGATCTTTCACCTTCGTCCCCGTATAAAAGGATTTTTGCCTGGCTGGAGGGCTTATTATCCTTAGCCTGACTGGAGGGCTTTGATTATGCCTGTCTGAAGGCTCGTGAATATAACTTTTCGTCTGGATCTGACCATTTTGGATGTGTCTTGGATATGGCCGATTATTCGCCTGGATCGGGCGACTTGTTTGCCGGATCTCGCCGATTCTTTGTATCTTGGATCTCGCCGATTATTCGCCTGGGATCGGGCAGCTTTTGCACCGATCTCGCCGATTCTTTGTGTATCTTGGATCTCGCCGATTATTCGCCTGGATCGGGCGACTTTTTTGCATCGGATCGCCGATTCTTTGTATCTTGGATCGCCGATTATTCGCCTGGATCGGGCGACTTTTTTGCATCGGATCTGGCGATTCTTTGTGTTATGGGTGGGGTTATTGCCATGCCTGGAGGGCTTATATCCCTTGCCATGCCTGGAGGGCTTATGACCCATCTATGTTATACAAGCCAGGAAAAGGTTTTCCAGGTTTGTATATTAAATTGAGCTCAATATTTTAAGGCTGCATTTTTTGCAATCGAAAGTTGGATATCGATTGGATATCAGTGGGGTGGCCCCAATCTTTAAAATTTGTTTTAAGTAAAGTACAGTATGTAAAACAAATATTGAAGATTCTACTCGGTAAAGGGAAATACGAGAATATTGACAAGTACTTGGGCACATAATGGAAGAAATCATATAAGGCATTTATTCATATAATGGCAAGTATCATGTATTTAGTTTCATATCAGGTTAGGCAGGAAATGGTAAGATGAAGATTATACCTGGACTAGGAGATATACTTTATATGTGAAATAGTTTTAAGTGTGCAATATTCCAAGCTCTTGGGGTCATTTCGCCGTTTAGGGTTTGTAGTCTATAAGCTCCATGGCCGACTATTGAGTCAATCAGGTAGGGACCTTCCCAGGTTGGGGCCAATTTGCTAGCATTCTTCTCTTTTGTGGACTGAAAAACCTTTTTGCAACTCTTTCTTTGATATCTGCCATTCTAATCTTTGCATCTCTTAGCTCTTCCGTCAAGTCAGGTTGTCCTCCGTTAGAGGTATATTGCTCGTTATTGTATTCAGCCGCATCTGGGTGATGGAATGTCGACCTCTGGGATTCGCTTCACATCCATAGACCAAGGAGTAGGGGTTTGGCTGTGGATGTTTTAGGCGTGGTTCGGTCGGCCCAAAGGACCAAGGAAGTTCTTCACCCCAACTTCCTTTCTTTCTTTCTAGCTTCTTCTTTAGGCAAATCGATTATTACTTTGTTGCTAGATTCGCCTAGCATTTTGTTTTTGGATAGCCCGACATCCTGGCTGATAGGGAAAAAAGGAGACAAGTAATCGTGTTAGATTATTGGAGCATGTTTGTGTCAAGCTTCACATTTTGTGTTGTAGTCAGGCAATTGGCCCTCGGTGTTAGCCAATAATAGTTAGCCTAGAGCACTTTGATGGCCAGGCTTCTTCCTCTTTGTGGTTGACACAACATCCATCATGTCCGTCCGGAGATCTTGGTTAGTTTTGTGTGGTTCAAGACATCTCAAGTATGGTTCATGCCCGAGCCTTGCTATGAGAGTTTTGTATCGAGCAACATATTGACAATTTTGAATAAAAAGCTTACAACATGTGCTATTATGTCCCCTTGTGGCGATTTTAGTACTAAACCTAATCATGTCCCCTGCATGTTGGTTGCCCCATATGTAAACATGGTTCATCCCGACCAGGAGGTCTAGGTGTCTAATTGGTTTAAAGTTTGATTCTAGGTTAGGACTGAAATCAGCCACAAAGTTTGCTAGGGCATGATATTTGATTATTATCATGGGTTAAAGGTGATATCATATGTGCTTAGTGGATGAGACTACTTGGTCATCTTCTTTTGCTGACAGTGCGGGCTTCCTCACGACAGGTTTAATGGGGAGGTTAGTTCGACTATAATAGGGCGACATTCATAGTAGGGACGAAGTTTAGTACATGAAATAATTATATCTAAAACATATTTGTCAAGAAAGTCATACCTCATGTCCGCATCTAGTAGACTTTTACTTACTTGAATAGGTTTGGGTGTTCTTGATCATTATCTTTCCGACCAGGACTCTCGACGGTTGTTTGTTTGATCACAAGAATGTGTAAACCGATAGTGGTTGCCTTTTGCCTGGCCAGGCCGAATGAGAGGAGTAGAAAGATAGTTTATGATGTCATCTCATGAATAGGAGTCCACACGAATAATTGTGTTTTCCTTTCAGGGAGGTTATAGAAAGCTTTGTATGTTTCCGAGGGCCTCGATAAGAATTTGTCAGGGTCAGTAACTTTTCTGCAAAGGCGAGAGCTTTTTGATGCCCCCGATCGACTTTGGTGATTGGAGCTCCAGTTTGTTTTAATGCATTCAGGACAGGCTTCTATGCCTCTTTTGGTTTCCTTGTAACTTATAAACTTATCACATGGCACACAATGTTTTGTATTTGATAGGACTGAAATTATATCATATCTTCCAAAATAGTCACAAGTAGTTTCTCAATGATTCACATAAATTATTCAATTACAACCATGTTGACTAGCTGGTCAGGATAGATTGTGTCTTTAATTGTCCTGGCATTATCAACCATTGAAGGTAACAATTCTATTGGTTCAAAGTTTTTAGTTTTATGCTACACAAGTTTGAAACATAATAAGGAAAAGTTAATGAGTAATAATGTGAGAATTCATTAAGGTAGTGTGATGATAGATCTAAGCATATCGGGACTGACTGGTCAGGCCAGGCCAATTTATCTTTCCAAAACAGTCAGGCCAGGGTGATTTTCTCTTCAAAACAGTCAGGCCAGGGTGATTTTCTGTCCGAAAACAATCAGGTCAGGCTAATTTTTCCTTCCAAAAACAGTCAGGTCAGGCTGATTTCAAAAACAGTCAGGTCAGGCTGATTTTCTCTCCAAAAACAGTCAGGTCAGGCTGATTTCAAAAACAGTCAGGTCAGGCTTGACTAACACTAGTGTATCAGGACTGACTAAGAATATTATATGTAAGATGATTATTATTATTTATTTATTTTTTTTTAAAAAAAAATATTTGATCCATAGTTGTTTTTGTATTTGTACTGCGATGACATATATATTTAAATTTTATTGAAAGGATAAGGACTTATCTGTGCAGGAATACTTGAACACCCTTACTAGGCCAGGATGAAAATCTTATCCTGACCAGGCTTTGTGCAGTTTGGAAATATTGGTAGGGGCATTCTAGCCAGGCTAGCGAGATGACGACCAGGCATCGGCCCAAGAGAGGGAATGAATGACAGGCATATCATGATAGATTAATAGCCTTGCATAATAATTCCTGGTAGAAATTTCTCCCCGGCGTGAAATTCTTATAAGACTGGACTGTCCTGCACCGAATCTTGTTCGGGTGACTTTTAAGCTGTTTGGTCGGGCTAAGTTGTCGGCCAGGACTTGTATTTTGATGTTCAAGGCTTTAAATTTCCTAAGAACATAAAATTATTAGAATTAACAAAATCTAAAATTTAAATGTAGAAGTAAGATCAAAGTACCAAAATTTTAAGATATATTGTTTAGAGTTTGCGAAACTTGTATTGGATATGAGAAAGACTTATCTTTGAATTTCTTTAGAAAGAAATTTTCACTTGAACTCCGCATTCTCCTAAGCAATGTTATACTTGTTGTTATTGGAAGGGCTTCTAGCTTGTCTTGACAATATTTCTCTTGGATTCAACGTTTTTAGTGTAGAGATGGAAATTTTTGTATCGATCTTTCTTAAAGCTCTCAAAACTTGTTGTGGAGAAGAAAAGATATTGCGAATAATTTGTAGGAATGATAAACTAGATGCCCCACGGTGGGCGCCAATTGTTTTGACCGGATTTTACGCGACTGGAATCCGGCCAGGCATTATAGGATATTAGGCGGGGTAGATTATGGTGAGGTTAACTAGTATCATCCTATTATGATGGTATTGTGGTTGTACCTTTGCAGGGTTGATTATAAAGTAAAAAGAGATAAATTAAAAGTAAAGAATAATAAAAAGAGACATGACACAATGATTTATACGTGGAAAAACCCTTGAATGGGAAAAAACACGGGCACCAAGCCAGGAGAGGATTTCACTATGTATTTTGCGTAATATAAGAACAATGTTGTAATTGCTAAATAATTGTAGTATTTGCTTAAGGTAGAGTAGATGAGAGTGGGATGAGATATGTCTTTGTTGCTTCGTATTTATAGTAAAATAGGTAGAAGGAGTAGTTGCTTGTAAGTAGGAAGTAACTCCATTTTTCTAGGGTTGTTTCCTTGATTGTAGTTGACTTGTTCTTCTCTTGACCGTTCCTTGCTAATTGTTGCTGCCTCCTTCTTAGTTTTGCTAGGGTTTAAGATGTTTACTTCATATAGTAAAAGATGTGGACTTAGTCTTCCACCAAAATAGGAACAACTTGAAGACTAGTCTTTTTGACATGTGCTCAATTGCTTAGCATCCAATGCTTGGTAAATATCTTCTCCATATTGTATGTTGGTCGTCCACTTTATCCCTGTATACCTTTCCTTGACAATGTCTGTTGTACTGTGCTGACTTATAATAACGCCTGACCTGAGTTGTACCCTGATCAGTATTTTCAGTATGATGCCCTGTCCGCCTGATATGGTCTTCTAGCCTGTCTCCTTGCCTGGACCGCTATGTTGAACTTGCCTGAACGGTATTGCTAAGGCTGAATTCTAGCCTGACGGTAGTGTAAAATATCAGGCTCAACAACAATAATATTAAAAGTCTAGGAATTAGGTTCACTAGGTCAATCAGTCGGGGATTATCAATCAATTACTAATTCTATCAAGTTGTTTAAGGTCATAAGATCGGTCGACTCCATTATGCCCTTTAGATCGATTCTAATATGCGGTCGCTATGATTAGATACTCTCTATTTGATTGTCGCAGCCTATATCAATTCTAACCCGGTCGGCGATAGGATCGATTCGCTACACTAATTAATAACTCAGGCCTCAAGCGATTAACTAGAAGAATTACAACAATCAAACAACAACTTTAGCGATACCATTAGCAATTAATTGACTTTCCCTTTTAATTAACCTAGATCCCCTTCATCCTAGATGAGGGGATTAGCTACTCATGATTATAATAACAACAACAAACATGATTGAAGATGAAAACATAATTGCAAGATGAAAACAATAATTGAAGAACATAAAACAATGATTTAATTAAAGAGGAAAGATTAGTACCATACAAAAGGAAGATTAGGGTTCTTAAGAGAGTTTTCCAGCAATACTTAGCAAAATATAACGTAAGTTTTCAATCAAACCCGAGTCTTTAATTTATAACAAAAGATTAACGTTTTAGGAAATTAGGAAATAAATCCGTCGAGAAAGGATCCTCGATCGAGTCGAGGTGACTCGATCGAGTCGAGGTGCTCGATCGAGTCGTGGTGACTCGATCGAGGAACTAGCTCACAGGTTCCTTCTTCTCTTCTTTGACTTCCAGTCTTCATGATTCCTCGTTTCCCGTGCCATGCTTCGTGTATTCTTCTATGCCGTCTCCGCCATGCTAATCTTAGCTTGATCATACTCATAACGAGTCATTTCTGCATCAAAACACAAAATAGCGGCAGTATCGACAATTCATTGAAATAAAGCATATAAATGATATAATAGGCACAAAACGGTATGAAATATGATGTAAAGGGAGCTATAAAAGTATATATGAAAGTGATACATCAAACTCCCCCAAACCAAACCTTTGCTTGTCCTCAAGCAAAGCAGTCAGACCAAACAAAGAACAACAAACATATGGTGAATGAATAACTCAGAGCAAATGTCTAGGCACATACAAGACTCAGCTGTCCATATCTATAACAAAGTAATGACCGAAGTTGTGCTAATAAAACAAATTCAAAAGCACGGGTAATAGACTCACGCAGCTCTTACTCAAGATGTGACATGATACCGAGACTCAACCAAATACCTTTTAACCTTGCAAGACCATTTTGTCGGATTCTCGCGGTTTCACTCATGCACTCATAATGGGTGAAATAAATGTAAGATAGAAAGAAGTAAGACTCTCACTCAACTTATGAGATATGCATGCAATCTAATGTGATAAGAGATTCTCCAACTAATACGCATTCACGAAGCAGGACCAAGTACATGCATCAAGGACAGAATGGTGGTAAAGTGGCATGGGTATAGAAGTGGCTTGTGCAAAAGCACGTATGGATATGTGGGGCTCAGACGGTAGTCGCAGCTCTAGGCCATTAGCCAAAACTAATAAGTAATAAATCAGACATCCAACTGGAGAAATAATCTCAACTTTGACAACATATGAGAGAAATGTAAAGGCTCTCCAAAAGTGCATTAGACTCCAGTAATTACCACACACGACCTCCTAACAAGACTGAATGAAGCATACATTATTCATCTTTCCTTCTTTTTTTTCTTTCTTTCTTTTTTTCGAAGCTTTTTTGTTTTTTTTTCTTTTTTTTTTCTTCTGAACTCCTTTTTTTTCGAAGCCTCTTTTTTCTTTTTTCTTTTTTTTTTCCGCTTCATATTACTTCTTTTTCAACATAAGAGGTCACACAATTGTTACAAAAAGATAGCTACTACCCACATGACAAATAAAGTCCCAACCCAACCAAAGTAGCTATAACAATAAGGCTCAAACAACTGCGACTGTCCCGAAAAAGGTAGGCAAATTCTAGAATGTAGCTAAGAAATAGGATATAAAATGGCTACACGGTTCAAACGGGCTAACAAAACTGGGTGATGTAAGGCTTATTTGAACGATAAGAATCGCCTATCCACATGTACTTAATCAAATGAACGCGCAAAAGCTAAGAAACTAATGTCACACTTATGCAGTTTGATATTACATATACCACAAGGAGACCACACTCATTAGCCTAAATAACAATGAGACCGGTTTATTAATGTTCCCGGCCTAGGAAGCTCTAAAGACCTCAGAAATTTAAGTGGTTTACCAACAAAATAAAGTCAAGTCTACTCGGCATAAGGTATATTGTGACGGTCAAGACTTGAGTAAAGAGCTTTGGTCATCATAGCTAACAGGTCAAAACAATGTACATGAATAGCTAAATGAGACTCAAATGCAAAGAACAAGCAAATTATCATCATTGCTATACAATTCACCAAGACTCGACTCAAAATAAACAAAAATGAATAAAAGACATGTTTTTGGATTTTATAATTTTTCAATTTTTTTTTTTTTGAATTTTTGATTTTTTTTCACACAACAATAAATAAAAGCACACAACAGAAATAAACACACTCCCCCAAACCTAAATGTCACAGTGTCCTCATTGTGACGCCTACAGCATAGCAGTCACACAAAAATCCAACAACTTATGGGACACAACTAACAAAGGGAAGAGGGTAAAAAGGAAATACAATAAAAACAAAAAGAAAGATAATACCAGCTGTAATGTAGTAGCCTCCCCCAAACCAGCTGGAAAGAGAGGGATGTAGTGACCAGCTGTCACTACTGGGCTTCAGAAGCATCATCAAAACCATCAATATCAGCATATAAAGTCATAAGCTCAGGATCAGGAACGGCACTGCGGCCTCGGCCTCTACCACGAGTGGGTCTCCGAACACGGCCTCGACCACGAGTGCCTCCAGAAGCAGCAGCGGTGGAAGTAGAAGCAGCAAACTGGCCGAATGGGCCTCTCTGGGAACAAGGGATGCCGGTGTCCTCCCGAAAAAGTAGGGTGAGAGGTGGGTGGGTGGAGTGTAGAAAGGACGGCCTAATGCACCAAACTCGGTGCTAAAGCGCCTAAACTCCGTAGGAGTCACTCCGTAAAGATGAAACACACTATTTTGTCGTCACCGGGAGTAGTGTAGTAAGAAGGTGACGCACCGCCATACATCGTCCCCGAAGCTAAAGTCATAGCCTCCATCTGTTCCCACATCCTCCGCTCTGTCAAAGCGGTGTTGATGCCGTATGCATCCTCACTTCCCGTTCAACGACGGGATCAAAATGGTAACCTGGAGCATAGCCTGAAGTGGGATAGTGAAGAAGGAGGTGGAGGAGGAGCGGGCTGGTAGGAACTGGCAAATGGGTAGTAGGTGCACGACGTCTCGGCGCCCGGTGGTGGTGGTAGTACTAGACCCGGAAAGGTAATCAAAAGATCCTCGGGAATCAGATAAGTAACGGGTGGTGGTCGCACCACAGCCGTACTCTCCTCGAGGGGGTCAACAGCAGGCAAACGGGCGCAAGGAAGAAGCATGTATGACTCACCGCGGACCCTCCAGTAATGGTCCGTCCCGTTCTTAATATCAATATAAGAAATATCATAGCGAAGGTGGTCATCATCAACAAGTGGCTCATAGTCAGCCATGGGCTCATATGGGTCATCACCCTCAAAGTCACAAATGACCCTAGCAATTTTGGTGACAAGAGCACCACGATCAAGGTTCCGTCCGCCCAATCGCCCTATCAAATGCCGAGCGGAGACAAGAGCGGGGGAGAGAATTGAAATGTCTCCTCCCGATAAGGATTCAAGTAACTAGCAAGTATTAAGACCTCAATAGTGGAGGTCTTGCTCTTATCAGTCCGACCAAACAGCAAATAACTCAGATACCTCAAAAACAGACGAAGGCAAACGTGTTGGACATCTAACAAAGCCATGGCACTAACGTCCGCATCCATATAACCAGTAAACAATGGAAAATAACGAACGGCAGACAACCCACCAACACCATATAAGTCCCCTTCAGAATGCTTATACAATCCCAGGATTTCAGAAATACGGCCAAAAGTTAAAGACCGTTCAACATTAAGCAAACGAAATCTGATTAGGTGATCGGGGAAATAAGTGAAAGAACTCGAAATTCAAGAGTAGGGCGGGGTAAGATAACTCGTGGAGCGTGAAAAGACCCTGCAACCCGATTTCATTAAACATGCCAAACATAATGTCGTCTATCTTCAAAGTGCGCAAAATTTCCCTATCAACACAACGAGTGGCACTCATAGACTTGGATAACAGATACACAAACCTGTCCTTCTGCACTTTGTCACGAAATTCGATAAATGGATAATCGTCTAAGGGAGACAACTCATCCTCCGAAGACACAATCTCCTCCGGAATGACTTCGGGTTGTTGAACCGGTGCATTCCTTTGTCTAGTCCGCTTATTTCCTTGCCGGGAAGTCGACATTATCTACATAAGAACAAGTGGAAAATTAAACTCCAACAATGTCACAAAAACAGTCCCGGTTTTGGCACTTATGGGTCCGAAAAATCAATTTTTAAGACTCCAAATGACAATGAAAGCATCCAAAAACTTAGGGGAACATGAGTATATATCAATTATTGAAGATTCCAAGCAATAGAATACAATTCTAACCAATTTAATGCAAAATTTCTACCCGGATTTTGAAGAACCCTAATTCCCAAATTAGCAAATTAGGCATGAATTTCAATAAGTAAGGGGCTAGAAAGCAAGGAAATAGCAATTGTATACTAGCAAGGGAAGATTCAATGCAATAAACTCAAGATTTAAGCATGAAAACTCAGAATTTTCGAGACAAAGAAAGACCAAAACGTGACTTACCTGAGCAATTTAAGCAATAGAATGGAGAAAATAAGCACAAGAGAATGATTCAATCAAGTAATAAGCAAGTAAGCACAAGTTATATGTGAGTTTTGATGATGATTGTTGATGAATAAGGGGAGAATGAGTAGAAAAGGAGGTAGAATGCAGGAATGACACACGAAATGAAGAAGGAAGTTGAAAGAAATAAGAGTAACAAAAGCATAAAACCGGTGAAAATCAAACGCGGAACCCGGTCTGTTTTGGATCTTCGATCGAGTCGCATGTGACTCGGTCGAGGAACCAATTTCAAAAATACCCAACTCTCGTTTTAAACTTTTCTAAATTCAGCACAGGTTCCTCGATCGAGTCGCAAGTGACTCGATCGAGTCGATAGGTTCCTCGATCGAGTCGCCATTGACTCGATCGAGGAAGTAAGCTCGGGCTCCTTTCTTCGCCATTTGTTACTCATAGCTTCAAATCCCGTCAAATTTCCTGCAAAAGACACTTGAAAGCACATCAAGTACCCTCTCCTCATCTCTCCAAGTTCAAAGAAACATAAAAAACAAAAGCAATACGTGAATTTAAATTCTAATTACAAACTAATGATTTACAAAATCCGAGCTGCCTCTCGGTAGCGCTGGTTTTTGCGGTCCCGCACGACCGTAATTCTTCATCAGTGAGAAGAATCAATGGGGAAGAGGTCAAGAGCCTCTATGATCCCCACGTAAGCACCTTCATAGTACGTCTTCAAGCGTTGCCCATTCACTTTGAAGGTCTTTCCTGTGTCAGAATGCGGTGTAAGCGACCCAAATTTGTTCACATCAAGAATGATGAACGGTCCCGGACCATCTACTCTTCAATTTACCACGGAAACAAGCGCAACGAGAGTTAAACAAGAGAACTTTCTCACCAACATGAAATTCTCTTTGCAATATATGCTTGTCATGCCACTTCTTCGTTCGCTCCTTGTAAACTTGAGCACTATCATAGGCATGCAGTCGAAATTCATCTAGTTCATTCAACTGCATCAGTCGTTTCTCACCCGCCAGTGAGGGATCCATATTCAGCTCCTTAATGGCCCACATAGCCCGATACTCAAGCTCCACAGGTAAATGACAGGACTTGCCATAGACAAGTCGGTAAGGTGAGGTTCCAATCGGCGTTTTGAAAGCAGTACGGTAGGCCCACAAAGTATCATCGAGCTTCCGACTCCAATCCTTTCTATTCTTGCTTACCACCTTTTCCAAGATCTGTTTCAGCTCTCTGTTGGAAACTTCTACTTGTCCCTTTGGTTTGAGGATGATAGGCCAGTCCTCTTCGGTGTGTAACGCCATATTTCTTCATGAGAGAGTTGAGATGACGCTCATTGAAATGCGTGCCTCCATCACTAATCACTGCGCGAGGCACTCCAAACCGTGGAAAGATAGTCTTACAAATGACTTAACAACGATTTAGCATCACAGTGGGGGTGGCAATTGCCTCCACCCATTTAGAAACATAATCTACTGCTACTAATATGTATTGGTTCCCAAAAGATGTAGGGAACGGCCCTTGGTAATCAATGCCCCAAACATCAAAAATCTCTACTTCGGAGATTCCAGTTTGAGGCATCTCATGCCTTTGCGAGATATTGCCAGTTCTTTGACAAGCATCACAAGAACAGACAAAGTTAGTAGCATCCTTAAGGATAGTAGGCCAATAAAAACCCGATTGCATTACCTTAGCAAATGTCCTAGAAGGACCATGATGACCACCATATGAAGAAGAGTGGCAATGAGAAAGGATGGCACGTACCTCACCCTCTGGGATACATCGTCTGTATATACCATCGGCACACTCTCGGAATAGATAGGGATCGTCCCAGAAGTACCTCTTCACATCATGCATGAACCTCTTCTTCTGCTGATAAGATAAGTCAAGAGGAGGTGTACCCCCTACCAAATAATTGGCATAATCTGCAAACCATGGGGTATTTGCGCTACGGACTAGAAGATGGTCAATGCTGGAAAAGAATCATCGATGGGCAAAATCTCTCTTCCTGAGAATCTCAATCTGGACAAATGATCTGCAACAACATTTTCAGCACCAGACTTATCACGGATTTCCAAATCAAATTCTTGCAATAATAAAATCCATCTAATAAGTCTAGGTTTAGCCTCTTGTTTGGTTAAAAGATATTTTAAAGCTGCATGGTCAGTGTGAACAATAACTTTAGAACCAACAAGATAAGCTCTAAATTTGTCTAAAGAATAGACAACTGCAAGAAGCTCCTTCTCTGTAGTAGCATAGTTGATTTGTGCATCATCGAGAGTCTTGCTTGCATAGTAAATGGCATGTAACACCTTGTCCTTTCATTTGTCCTAAAACAGCTCCAACCGCATAGTCACGGCATCGCACATAATCTCAAAAGGAAGGCTCCAATCCGGAGAACGGATAATAGGAGCTGAGATAAGTGCTTGTTTGATCCTGTCAAAGGCTTGAACACACTTGTCAATAAACACAAAAGGAGCATCTTTATGAAGAAGCCGAGTTAGAGGTTGAGCAATTTTAGAAAAATCCTTTATAAAGCGGCGATAGAACCTGCGCATGACCAAGAAAACTACGCACACTTTTGACATTAACCGGTGCACGGGAGTTGCTCAATTACCTCAACCTTAGCTCTATCCACTTGAATGCCCTTACCGGACACCAAATGACCGAGTACCACCCCTTCAGTAACCATGAAGTGGCACTTTTCCCGATTGAGAACAAGGTTGCTCTCCTCACAGTGACTGCAAAACTTTAGTCAAGTTTCTCAAGCAAATATCAAAATCGGTACCATATACACTGAAATCATCCATAAAGACCTCCATGATAGACTCTATGTAATCAGAAAATATGGCCATCATACAACGCTGAAAGGTAGCGGGAGCATTACATAAACCAAAGGGCATTCTCCTATAAGCAAATACACCATACGGACAAGTGAAAGTGGTCTTTTCCTGATCCTCGGGGTGAATGGGTATCTGAAAGAAACCGGAGTAGCCATCTAGGTAAAAGAAATAACTATGACATGCTAATCTCTCTAACATTTGGTCAATGTAAGGAAGTGGGAAATGGTCCTTTTTAGTGGCCGTGTTCAACTTCCTATAGTCAATGCACATCCTCCATCCTGTGACAAGTCTAGTAGCAATCAATTCATTTTTATCATTCTTTACTACTGTAGTACCTCCTTTTTTAGGTACAACTTGGACAGGATCGACCCATTTAGAATCGAGAAATAGAGAAAATAATACCAAAGATCAAGTAATTTTGTACCTCTTTTCTTACCACCTCTGCATTGGAGGATTTAGTAAATCTCGACCTTGTGCACTAGGCTTGTGGCCTTCTTCCAAATGAATTCTATGCATACAAAAGTCAGGACTAATACCTTTGAGATCGTCAATGCTATACCCAATTGCCTTTTTATGAGTTCTTAAAACAATCAACAAAGCGAGATAGTTGACCTTGATTAGGTTAGCATTGACAATCACTGGGTTCATTTCACAGTCATCAAGAAATTCATATTTGAGATGAGAGGGAAGAGGTTTTAATTCAGGTTTCTTTACCTCAGTTACCTTAGGTGTGACACCCAAACTATATACCTTCTGATGGGGGCATTCCTCTCCAGTTAGAAGCTTCTCAATTCGATGAACTTCTGGACTCCATGAACCCGTCTGATCAGCTGGATCAGAAACCAGGGCAATCTCCAGAGGATCCCTGTCAAAACACATAGGAAGACACTCATCAATAGTAAAATCAACAATATCTATACTATGACAAGTCTCTTCTATCATGGGGTTTTTCAATGCTTTTTCTAAGTTGAAAATAATCGTATCATCCCCCACAGCTAAGGTCAATCTCCCTTGCCTAACATCTATAACCGCCCCCGTAGTATGTAAGAACGGTCTGCCCAAGATGATAGGGATTTGGTTGTCTTCAGCCATGTCCATGACGACAAAATCAACGGGGATATAAAATTTCCCAATTCGAACGGGAACATCCTCTAACACCTCCAGTGGGTGCTTAACAGTTCTATCGGCCATCTGCAATGTCATATTAGTAACTGTCAACGGACCCATATTTAATTTCTTACAAACAGAATACGGCATAACGCTGACGCTAGCTCCTAAATCGCAAAGAGCTTTACTAATAAATAAATGACCAATGTGACAAGGGATAGAAAAACTTCTTGGATCCTTCAATTTAGGTGGTGAGTTAATTGGCAACATGGCACTGCACTTTTGAGTGTAAGCAATAGTTTCCACCGCGTCAAAGGATCTCTTCCTTGTCAAAATCTCCTTCATGAACTTTGCATAAGCCGGCACTTGAGTAATCAATTCAGTAAAAGGAACACTTACCTGTAGATTCTTCACGACCTCCATAAACTTACCGAACTGCTTGTCCAGCTTGGATTTTTGTTGTCGGTGAGGAAAAGGTAGAGAAATAGTTATGGGCTCGGCTTGCTTCTCCTTAGGAACAACTTTTGAAACACCGTTGGCTGGCAATACTGGATCCTCGATCGAGTCAGGGGTGACTCGATCGAGCTTGGTGGATCCTCGATCGAGTCGCCTGTGACTCGGTCGAGGAACCTTGGCAGGTTCAGCTTTTTCGTCTTTTTTACTTTTATCGTCAGCTCGTGTTTCAACTTCGTCAGGCTCTTTCTCATCATCACTAAGCTCCAAATTAGCCAATCCCTTGGGATGCATATAAGGGGCCTCATCAACAGTAATGGGCACTTCATTCTCAAGACTTTGCAGGTCGGGATTCGTATAAGAAGTACCACTCCTCAATTTGAATAACATTAGCTTGCTCATGAGCTTGCTTACCTTGAGGAGGAAGACCTCCGGCCTGTTTTGATGGGTTTTGAAGTGCCATCGAGCCACCCGATTATCTAGCATCTTGTTATGGGCAATTAGCTCGAGAAATTTGAGCCGTCTTCGCTCACGCATCGTCAAAGTTTGTTGCAAAAGGTTTTGCAACTCGGCCATATCATTATTTGGAGCTTGTTGAGGAACTTGTTGAGGAGTTTCTTTGAGGAGGTGTTGATATTGATTGTTAAACCGCTGGCCTCCTTGATTTTGCCTTTGATATCCCCCTTGTTGTTGATTACCGCGATTGTTGGGAGGGATATAAGGATTCTTTTGCGGTTGTGATGCTGCGCGGATTTTGCACATTCTCGGCTAGACCATTGAAGGAAAGGGTGTTCCTTCGTTCTTTCATTGTAAAAATTAGAGAAAGGTGTACCTTGTGCACCTTGTCCGTAAGCTTTGAAAGCGCAAGAACTGCTCAAATGTGCTCATACAATCACCGCACCGTGACCATCCAAACCGCATCTAGCACAAGTCTCCTCTACTTGCTGACTCATAGCATTAACTCTCTCTTTGCTACCCAATGATTGGGTAGTCTTTATCTCAAAGCAATCTAATTTGAAATAGTCTCATTTGTGCCGCGAGGGCACTATCAACTCCGTACCTCGCGTGCTTCCCCGGGATTTCCATACCTGGCGGTATGGGTAGCAATCGATCAATCAACTTCCACGCGTCACCATCATTGGTGTTATCTTGAAACCTCCCATTTGCAGATGAGTCCAAAAGAGCACGATGATCGTCAAACAACCCGTTGTAAAACTGGTTGCAAAGGAACCACTTTTGGAAACCGTGATGGGAAGGCGATCGAACTAAACGCTGCAAGCGAGTCCAAGCTTCATTCAAATCTTGATGAGGTCCTTGCTTGAAACTAGTAATTTGATTCCTCAAGGCATTAGTCTTCTGAGGCGGGAAGTACCTCTTGTAGAAAGCAAGGGCCAAGGAATTCCAGTCCGTGACTCCTTCAAGTATCCATATCCATATCTCTCAACCACTCGGCTCCATCTTTGGAGAGAAAGGAAAAAGAACTTGCTTCACTGATCTTGTGTCACTCCATTTGTTAATGGGATAAACAATGATAAGTGACAAATTTCTCCATGTGAGTTGCAGGGTCCTCAGCAGCTGTCCCTCCAAACATGTTTCGTTCCACCAAATTGATGTATGATGGCCGAATCTCGAATGTTCCATTGGTAGTAGTGGGCAGCTTGAATCCTTGTTGAATAGAAGCCAAGGTTGGCTCAGAGTGACTGGCTAAGGTAGGCATGATGGGGGCTTTAGGACTTTCAGTGATAACTGGAATTTCAGGAATAGGAATATCAGGAATAGGAATTTCTTCCTCCTCCTCTTCGTAAGATCGACCGGCTGACTCTGTGGAGCTCGCCGTTTCGACGTCAAGTATACTCAAGTCTTCTACTTGACCCACTTCTTGATTAAATTTCCGTCTGTAGCGAAAAGTACGTTCAGGCTCAGGATTAAAAGGGATAATCTCGGACCTGTTAGACCTGGGCATAAACGGAACTAACAAGAGAGTGTAAGAACGGTCTCAAGGAACTGGGTTCCCTGAGACAAAAAGACAAAATAAACACAAAAAGACTTAAACAATTGTTGCCTCCCCGGCAACGGCGCCAAATTTGATGTGGCTAAAGTCGTATTACCAAATCAAAGTAAAACTATCTCAGGACTAACAAGAATAGCTAGTGATAAGACAGGTATCGAATCCTCAGGGAGGCGGTGAAAGCTAAGTCTAAGAGTATTTAAATTGTCTAGAAGTAACCAATTTCGGGGGTTTTGTTTTGAGTTGATTCTAACAAACTAATTGCAATGTAATTAAATGATGAATAACAATAATATTAAAAGTCTAGGAATTAGGTTCACTAGGTCAATCAGTCGGGGATTATCAATCAATTACTAATTCTATCAAGTTGTTTAAGGTCATAAGATCGGTCGACTCCATTATGCCCTTTAGATCGATTCTAATATGCGGTCGCTATGATTAGATACTCTCTATTTGATTGTCGCAGCCTATATCAATTCTAACCCGGTCGGCGATAGGATCGATTCGCTACACTAATTAATAACTCAGGCCTCAAGCGATTAACTAGAAGAATTACAACAATCAAACAACAACTTTAGCGATACCATTAGCAATTAATTGACTTTCCCTTTTAATTAACCTAGATCCCCTTCATCCTAGATGAGGGGATTAGCTACTCATGATTATAATAACAACAACAAACATGATTGAAGATGAAAACATAATTGCAAGATGAAAACAATAATTGAAGAACATAAAACAATGATTTAATTAAAGAGGAAAGATTAGTACCATACAAAAGGAAGATTAGGGTTCTTAAGAGAGTTTTCCAGCAATACTTAGCAAAATATAACGTAAGTTTTCAATCAAACCCGAGTCTTTAATTTATAACAAAAGATTAACGTTTTAGGAAATTCCGGAAATAAATCCGTCAGAAAGGATCCTCGATCGAGTCAGAGGTGACTCGATCGAGTCAGAGGTGCTCGATCGAGTCAGCAGTGACTCGATCGAGGAACTAGCTCACAGGTTCCTTCTTCTCTTCTTTGACTTCCAGTCTTCATGATTCCTCGTTTCCCGTGCCATGCTTCGTGTATTCTTCTATGCCGTCTCCGCCATGCTAATCTTAGCTTGATCATACTCATAACGAGTCATTTCTTCATCAAAACACAAAATAGCGGCAGTATCGACAATTCATTGAAATAAAGCATATAAATGATATAATAGGCACGAAACGGTATGAAATATGATGTAAAGGGAGCTATAAAAGTATATATGAAAGTGATACATCAAACCAACAACACATAAAAAACTCAATAACTTCAAGACTATTCTTAACACCATAAATCCCAAAGGGCACTAAGCGAGTTTTTTTTAGATGACTCGTAAAACATTAAATAATAAAAAAGTGTTGAAATTAATAATAACACATGTTAAAGCAATAATAATATACAGATAACCACCACCACACAAAACCACACCAAGCACCAAACTCGCTTCGCCACTTCACCAAGAACCCTGATTCGAATTGAAAGAACCTCAAACCAAACACATGGTGGCCAAGAAGTAGCTATAAATTCACGAAAACAATCTGAGATGTCACCATCCTATATAATCGGAGGGTAGGGGACGAGGGGGAGAGGGAACACCAATCCAATAACATGCAAGAAAAAACAAAGCGGTTAGTATTTAAGATAATGTACAAAAACGACACGACAACACATTTAATGATGTAATGACAGGGTTGACAGAGAACGATGGTGATAAGTGCGTAATTTACATACTTTTACCCTTAGATTAGCTCCATTTTATATGTATTATGCACTACCTTTAGTGTTATGCGCTAATATTTGCTTTTTAGTTCTCTATTTGTATGTTTTCTCATGTTTTGTAGGAAAATGAGCTAAAATGAGCCCAATTCTACTCAAGTACAAATACTAGAAGCATGAGTTAAGCTAAAGAAGAGATGATGAACCAACATGGAAGATGTTCATGGACTTGCATGGATAAAATGATGGATTAATTTGAAGAATTACAAATGCAAAGTCAAGCCCATAATTTACAAGTCAACAAATGCCTAGGATACTAAAGTCACATAGAGATCCTTTCTAAGATGTTAAACATTGCATTCAACCGGGTGATTAAAGGAGCATTAAGGATTTACTTAGGATTCATTGAGCATTAAACCAAGAATTGAAGAGAAAATTAAGAGTGTGCTTAGAATACCATTTTGGATTCCTCTACAAATTTTAATCTCTTATTTCCTATATAAGGGGTGCTAATCACATACCTTTATACACCATCTTTTTACACACTTTTACATAGAAATTCTCTCTAAATTTAGTAGTTAGTTTAGGTTAGCTCTTAGTTTAGTTTAGATTTACTTTATATTATTTACATTTCCTATTTACATTTCAAGTTATAAAACAATTTACATTTACATGTTATTTCCATTACAAGCATTGTTCTTCCATTTCTAGTTCATTTCCATATTGCAAGGTAATTTCTATTTACATTTCCATTATGTTTATCATTTTAATTATCATTAGTCCAGTTTACATTTTTCATCATGTTTGAGTAGTTACATTTGTCTAAGGAGTCAGGGAAACCATGCATGATTAAGTAAAGTGTAAATGTTAAAATAAGGCTAAGTTAATTGTTTCTATCATATGTTTGCATCGTCACGTTTAATCTATGTTTAAAGGCCTTGTTCATTGATTAAGTTTGTTCATTCATTCTAAAAGTCGAGAGGCACGGAATTGAATTAGACTAAATATGTGTAGTAGGACGACCTAGTCATGGACGAGAGTTTCTCTAGGATCCGGTCTATGGTTGACACTAATATCGCAAGGTAGGTGTCTTTAAGCCTAAACATTTATCGTAAAATCAACTTCCTAACTTGACATGAGCATTTACATAATTAGCATGTGTGACCCGAACTCCCTAGACATTTTCTTTATTATTGTTTTATCATCACATCAAATCAAACCAATCAATCAACCGTTAACCTACCGAGATAAAAGTTCAATCCATAGCAACTAATTAACAACTACCGTCTCTCTGTGGTTCGACCCCTACATACTACATTCATTTGTTTTGTTAGGGTATAAATATTATCTTTTCATAGGTATGCGATAGCCTATCAAATTTTGGCGTCGTTACCGGGGAAACGGTTTTGTTTGCTAATTAGTTGTTGAATTTTATCTTATTTTATTTTGTCTCGAGGAACACTTGTTCCTTGAGATTAATCTCACCTTTTTCTTGTAGTTTTAGTGCCTATTTTTGTAGGTGATAAAGCTATTGGTCTTTCATAATGAATGACGAATTCGTTCCACAAACCAATGATGAGCCTTTCCATGACTATTATTCTCGATTTTACTACTACCGCAACACTAGACTCATCCCCCTCATTTCCCTTGGGTATGTCCTTGATACGGATTACTTGGGTCGTCTCGTGCTTGGTGACATGAATCTTGAGACCCGTGAAAAGGCTCTTAGTTTGAGTAATGGGAGTGTCTACTGCATGGTTGGGCCGAAGCTTTGGAATTTCTTTGAGTTCATGACTTGTGAAAGTCGGGAGGTAGCTCGCCAGGAAGAATTGAGGCGTGCAATGCTTCTTCCAGATCATTTGGAGCAACAAGCGTCCGAGGCTCGTATCATAAAAATACTCGAAGACATGCTCACAAAAATGCGAGAAGGAAATGAGCGATTTATCAAAGCTTCTACTCTTCCACCTTCCCAATGTGAGTCTTTTATTTGCAACTAATAATTTAAAATTATTGGAAGATGATGATGATGGTCCTAATTTTTCTTTTAAAATTCCCCATAACATCACTCCGATTGACCATTTAGAGACTCATGACATTGACCTTGTAGTAGATGACACCCATGTCGTCGACGATGTTGGGCCCGTTTTTAATGAAAAGGACGAGGTTTTACACGAGACCTTAGAACCCTTTACAAATCTTTCCATGGAGGATATAGTGGACCCATTAAAAGTAGATGGTGGATTATGTGGCATTGAGGTAAATAGGGATGAAACCCCCAATTCCCCAAAGTCCTACCATTTAGAGTTTTCATACCACCCAATTGAGACCGTTTATGATGATATGTTACGTACTAACAATTTGTTTCATGGTCTTAAGCTTTATGCTCCATCTCTTACTGATGAGTAGAGTGATACGGTGGTTCTCTTTGAAATCTCGGATGCGCATTTTGATAAGATTTATCCTACTTTATCTTTGATCTTTCAAGCTAATATCTTATCAATTGCGTATATATGCTTTTGTATTGCCTATGCGCAGGTATATGATTTACTTCTAATGGTATTGACGTGCTTTTTAGAGGACGATGGAGGATTCATTAGGAAAAAAAAAACTAATTTGTTCTTATTTTTAATTTTCCCCAATTTATTGTTTCTCGTAGAATTAGGAATAAAATACTAGACTTGACGGTGTTTGTTTTGTGATTTATAGGTGAACAATGAAGAAAATGAGGCTTAAAGAAGAAAATTCACGCTTCCTCATGCATGCAACCCCGTTCGGGGTCATGACTTTCAACAAACGGAGCAGCTGAAAGAAATGCGGAAAAAGTCAAAATATGGGTAGATATGGTCAACCCCGATCGGGGACGCAACTTTTTCCGGGATTTTTTTTTTTTGGTTTTTTTTTTTTTAAAAAAAAATTGTCTAATCACTTGCAAACATCATTTCATCATCAAATTTTCAATTTTTGACCTTTTTCTTGAATTATTGATGAATGGAAGACACCGCCTTATACGTTCTAGCTTGGGAGGAGGCTAGCTAGTCAAGTAAGTTTTCTTTGCTTTGCATTTTAATTTATTTTCTCGCAACCCATTAAATATGACCTCTTGTCCTTCTTGTTTATGTGTTTTGCGCCATTTTTATGGTTTAGTTGGGTAATTTGATTGTTGGCACATTGAGGACAATGTTAGGTTTAGCTTGGGGGGAGATTGCATTCGCATATTAGTTAGTTTGCATTTAGTTAGTATAGATTTAGTGAGAATTTTTGAAAATTTTGTGTGAATTTTTGCTTCTAATTCTTTGCTTGTCCTACTTATGCCCTCTTGCATATCCTAATGATTTCTTAAACTAATGATTTATTCTTATATGATGGGATAATTGCTACATGGGAATGTCTTGACATAGTAGGTGGGAGATGGAAAATGAACCAACTAGGTTTGATCTTGACTGTTGGCAAGATACAAATTGGTAAGGTATAACCTCTTTAGACCGATGCATCCATATCCGGTCTCTATTAGGTGAGTGTAGGTGTCTCCTTATGATGTGTGTTTCATCAAAACGCACAAGTATGATTCTCATGTCATCTTTTTGTAAACATGCATTCACTTGTTATTGCATTTTGGAGCCATTCACATAAATATAATTGCCTTCTTGACCCCTTCACAAACAATTTTCCCTAGCTACATTATAACTTGCCTACCTTGTTGAGCTAGTAGCTTGTTTGGTCTTGTTTTGGTGCTCAATTGGGATTTATTTCAAAGTTTGAATATCATGTGAGCTTGGTCTTAATGCTCTTGAAGAAGAAATGAGAAAACGAGGAAAAAATGAAAGAAAAAAAGTGAAAAAGAAAAATGATGAAAAAAATGAGAATGAAAAGAAAGAAGAAAGAAAAAACAAATGAAAAAGCATGGAAATGAAAAAAAGAGAAGAAGGAGAATATGTGAGAAATTCTCATGCATTATTCATATTATTTTGGAGAGTTTTCTTATGATTTGAATTGCAAATTGGGTTAGAATTGGGATTGAGCATCCTTGCATTTGATTGTTGCTAGCTTGACATTAGCTCCACAATCCATAATTCATTTGTTCCCCCTTCTTACCCACTACATATTGCTTTCTTCCTACCCATTTGGCTTCTTTATCATGCTTGCATTTGATTGTTTTGGCTTACTAATTTTGATTGTTTACCATATTAGATTGCGGGCACATTATTATAAGTCGAGGATAGTTGAGTCTTCATTCACAAAATTGTCCTTTCACATATAAAAGAGTTTGAGTGCCCCGTGAGAGTCCATAAGTCAAAAGATCATGCAAGAGCTTAAAGGTTCATTCAAAGTCTTCTATGCTACACCGTCATGTAAATCTCATCCATGTTTTGCTTTGTCCCTTGCCCATGTTGATTCGGGTTTTTAAATCATTATGCTTAACTTGTTTTAAGGTATTGCATTTGATGGGATATAGTTTATTGCTCGAGGAAAAGCAAGGGTTTAGCTTGGGGGAGTTTGATAAGTGCATAATTTACATACTTTTACCCCTTATATTAGCTCAATTTTATATGTATTATGCACTACCTTTAGTGTTATGAGCTAATATTTGCTTTCTAGTTCCATTTGTATGTTTTCTCATGTTTTGTAGGAAAATGAGCTAAAATGAGCCAAATTCTACTCAAGTACAAATACTATAAGCATGAGTTAAGATAAAGAAGAGATGATGGACCAACATGGAAGATTTTATGGACTTGCATGGATAAAATGATGGATTAATTTGAAGAATTACAAATGCAAAGTCAAATAATTTCTATTTACATTTCCATTATGTTTATCATTTTAATTATCATTAGTGTAGTTTACATTTTTCATCATGTTTGAGTAGTTACATTTGTCTAAGGAGTAAGGGAAACCATGCATGACTAAGTAAATTGTAAATGTTAAAATAATGAGGCTAAGTTAAATTGATAAATTGTTTCTATCACATGTTTGCATCGTCACGTTTAATCTATGTTTAAAGGCCTTATTCATTAATTAAGTTTGTTCATTCATTCTAAAAGTCAAGAGGCACAGAATTGAATTAGACTAAGCATGTGTAGTAGGACGACCTAGTCATGGACGAGAGTTTCTCTAGGACCCGGTTTATGGTTGACACTAATATCGTAAGGTGTGTGTCTTTAAGCCTAAACATTTATCGTAAAATCAACTTCCTAACTTGACATGAGCATTTACATAATTAGCATGTGTGACTCGACCTCCCTAGACATTTTCTTTATTATTGTTTTATCATCACGTCAAACCAAACCAATCAATCAACCGTTAACCTACCGAGATAAAAGTCCAATCCATAGCAACTAATTAACAACTTCCGTCTCTCTACGGTTCGACCCATACGTACTACATTCATTTGTTTTGCTAGGATATAAATATTATCTTTGCATAGGTGTGCGATAGCCTATCAGATGGCGAGGGTATGAGAACGTCATCCTCAAGGTCAAGACAGACAGATTTGGGGAAAAACAAACAAACGAACCAGAATAATGAGATCCCACCACCGATGATGGTGGAGGGCAAGAGCGAGGAGTAGGACTGAGCAAAAAAGTCTGAACCGTATTTTTAAACCGAAACCGAATTATGGAGTCCGAATATTTATTTTTTTTTTTTCTGGTGCGGTAACCGAACCAGATTTTTTACTATAAAACGGAGCGGGTTTGGTTGCAGAAAATTCAAAACCGGGGACCTGTTTTTAAACCGGTTTCTTTTTAAGAAACTAAAAAGTCAAAATTAACGTAAATTCAAAACCGGAGACCGATTTTTAAACCGCTTTTTAAACCGATAACCCATTTTTTCTAGTTTCTATGCATTTGATTGTGCATCTTTCTTGAAGCCGATTATCAAAACCGGAGTGGATAAACCGTTTTTCGGATCCGGTTTTTAAATTCAAAAAAAACCGGTTAACCGGATTAATCCGGAGCGGATTCAGTTTAGGGAAAAAGCCAAATTTTAAAACCGGTTATCGAATCGGTTTGCAAAACCAGAACGGATAACCGGTTTTGCTTAGCCCTAACGAGGAGGGTCATGGCGGCCGATAGCTAGGTAGAGAATAAAGTAGTTATATTTTTAGTTTGGGATTTTTCATATATTAACGTTATTAGGATGAATACTTCATACATAACTTCATTAGATACTCCATGTATAAGACGGGTAATGTCAAACAATTAGATTTTAGCGTATGACATCATTCATTATAGTCAAAGTTTGAAATTAGTGAAAAATAATTTATACTTTAAAAAAAAAAACTAAATGATAAGACTAGTTGTATGTTTTTTTTTCCTATGTTAAATTGTGAAAACATTTTTTATTTTTAAACCAATAAATTTGGCTTTCAAAAGTTCAAAGGGAAGTTCCACACTTTTTGAAAACTTCTCAAACCTTACCTTAGCCTCATTTACAAGAACAGATCCCCTTCCTCTTTCCCTCTTTGAAAATCAAAATCCCAATTTTGTTTCCAATTTAGGGTTTTCTCTCTCCTCCATTTTTGCCGATCTCCCCTCTGCCACCGTCGATCCTTCCTCGACCGCCCTTCGCTTTCGCCGATTCGATTCAATTCGAAAAAAGGTTCCAACAATCCGCCATTAATGGAGGCGATCGAAGAATTATCGCAACTTTCCGATGCGATGCGACAAGCTTCTGCTGTACTCGCTGATGATGATGTTGACGATACTTCCGTTTCTTCTTCTCGCCGTAACTCTACTTTTCTTAACGCTGTTGCTCTCGGCAATGTCGTACGTAACCTTTCTACTTTCTCTTACTTTTACTTTAAACTTTTTTACTGCTGTAATCGGATGTAGATCTGCCTGATTATCGCTGCCTTTTCGGCTTTCATATCGATTAAATGTCGAAACCGTTAGTGTCATTGTTGTTTTATGGTGGGGACTTTGGTTTTTGATGAGATTAGTATGTTTGAATCGATGCGTGTGGTTCGTGCTTTTGTTCACATTGTTCTTGCAGTTGCATTGTAATGTGTGATTATTATGTTAGCGCCAACACTAGCTCGTAGCTCCAGTGATTCTGTAACTAGAATTGATTTATGATTTGTTAGATACTTTGAACCCCGACAACGAGTGGAAAACTTTGTGAATATCATTGTCGAGCTTATAACAACGTTATGTTTGAGTGAACGAATTAGCTAGCTACAAGTGGAAGTTAATGGTATTAGTTGTGAACAATCATTTTGGGGACGATAAGTGATAATAGGATGCGAGATGTTGACGATGTTTCTTAAGAACTATGTTACTCTATTCTGACTCTTCTTATTCACTTTCATACCCCGTGTTCGACACTCGTCACTAGACACGCGTATGGCCCTTTGACACCTCATTTTAAGCCAAAATACGCAGATGTTTCAACCAAATAGCCGAGCCCGATACTTTTAAACAAGCCTGAGTAACATATAGCTTCAGAATAGCAGTGTGTGATTTCTGAATTTTGCTGATGGGATTTCTTTCTCTGTTTTCTGGAAAATGACTATTCCCCTGTCATTTAGGATTATGCAGTGCCTTGATCATATTGTCTGTCCGAATATTTAAAAAATGAATAAGTTCTAATAAAAGGCACAACAACATGTTATCTAGTTTTTCTCATTGGGACTTGTAAAATATTTCTGGTGTAGCAAGTATGAATGATGCACCTGCCTGGCCGTTTCAGAATTAAGGTAGGAAATGTCGTAATAACGAAGATAAAGACTAAAAAGTTGAACGAGTTTAGATTACTGAAAAGCCAGCAACATTTGACAGTTGAACTTTTAAGCATTTGGGATGGTTGACATTAGGATGAAGTATATAAGAGGGCTGGTGAAATGGGGACATTGTTTTCGACTGTGTCTTAGATTTGTCATATCGATACATGATGATATAAGTGAGGAAAATCAAACAATGCCATGTCGACTATTTCCATTTGTAATTGAGCTGATGGCTTCTAGCTTACTAAATTTGCAAGTCTTCTTTTTCAGAGGCATAGCCGTATTGACTTGGCACCGTGAAAGTGCAAGTGGCTGATTTTTATTATTGTTTATGGGGCCCATTGCTCCTCATACGGACTTCCTTGAGTCTAGCTTCCCCTGTCATTTAGGATTATGCAGTGCCTTCATCATACGGACTTCCTCGGAATTCCACCTATTTAAGAAGTGGCACATTGACTATGACTCTCTGAGTTTGTTACTTTTTTTTTTCTAACGTTCCCTTAGTGAACTTTGCCTAAGTTGCTGATGATTTTGAATGGAGATGAATTGTAGTGGGGCAGGGCATATGTGTATAAATTCTGAAAAGCCAGCCAACACTGGACAGTTCAACTTGTGTTTAAGGACCGGTGTAATGGGGACTTGGTTTACCGCGGTAGCTCAAACCCCAGAAAAATGCAAATCAGTTCAAGCGTATTAATTTTTGTATGACACTATTACGTTCATGTGTCAGATGTGGCTGTCGCTGTGGCGTATTCTACCTTGATGAGTCAAATACTCTTTTGTTCGGTGTATCTGCCTATGTAAAACTACTTTTCTGGTGCCATAATTAGCCTTTAAGCTTATCTTAGCTTTTATTTTGCCTACCTTGAGTAACTGGAATGGTATGTTGCTTTGCTGGTTACAAAGTGTATACATATTCGCTTGTGAGGGTATCTGGTTCATTTGTATTCTTATCTAGGGTGGTGCTCATTCATGGACGGGTTTTACTTTTTCATGGACGTAAATGACCAATTTACCCTTCTCACTTCAACACACACATTCAATTTCAACTTCCTCCCTCCATCCCCAAGTCCCTAACCACCCCTGCCGCCACCAGCCCACAAACCCGATCCATGCGCGACCACCATGATTGACCCACCACCGTCAACCATCACTGCACGACCCGTGTCTGTCCCCTGCAACTATCGTCCCCTCGCCACGACCTATCTCTCAACCACTCATGATTGAAAAACACCAGAATTGGGGGGAAAAACCCTAATTGAAAAACAACTTAATTGATAATAGACGCAATAATTCATGTAATTTGTTCAACAAAATCGAATATTGACTTATTTGATGAGTGGATTAAGATTCTTCATTGGAGAATTTATGATCAATTTGATTATTAAGTATGAAAGGAGAAAAGAAAAACGAGAGGATTCTTAGTGTTCCGTTTTTATGAAAAGGTTAATGAATGGAAAAAATATGGAAAAATGTCCATGATTGAGTAAAACCCGTTCATGAAAGAGCAACCACGCTTATCTATATCAATCGAAACTTGACTTTTCCTATTTATTATGTTAGATAATACTTTGTGACGTCCTATTTACTAATATGTCTCTCGAGTTTGTTGCTGCATGCTCTGTTGTGAACAACTTGACTATTAGTTCAATAGTCCTATTCTAAATGAATAGCTGAATAGCTTCAAGGTTGTTCAAGAATGTTATGATATTCTTTGCCTAGTTATGGATCAATTATATTTGGAGCGACTCGCTCTAGATTCCTACATTTAAAAAAAACATTTGAGATGTCTCTATTGGTTATCTATAGTATACGATGTTAACTTAACAGAGTACAATTCTGATGAGATATCGTTTGATTTAGCCTATTGTGCTTTGGTTATACTACTTTGGTATCCCTTGTATTTATGTCGTGGTTTGTGTTGGTCTTACATAACAGTTAAGATATAATACACATTCTTAGGATCAACAGTTCACCGTTTTGGTGCTCAATTAATTTGATATCTCTTTGGGTGTAATACGCATTCTTAGGATCGACAGTTAACCATTTTGCTGCTCAATTAATTTGATATCTCTTTGGGTGTAATTATACAGGGTGCAGGTAAATCGGCAGTACTTAACAGTCTGATTGGGCATCCTGTTTTGGTAAGGTCTTAAAGAAAGCGCATTATTTTTCCACTATCGTGCAGCGGTTGTTGCTCTTTCTTGAACTTTGAATAATTTACTTCTCTCCTACGGACGAACAGCCAACGGGTGAAAACGGAGCAACACGGGCTCCAATAAGCATTGATTTGAACAGAGATAGCTCTTTAAGTAGCAAATCCATTGTGCTTCAAATTGACAACAAAACCCAGCAGGTTTCTGCAAGTAAGGCTATAACTCTTATCAATCTATGTTTTTTTTTTTGGTTTTTAGGATTTAAGTTGGTGGTGTAAAGAAATGTCTGCCTTTTGATTTCTGTGAACTTTATCGTATCAATTTATCATTGACCCTTTTTTTTCTTTATGCTTGATAATAGGTGCTTTAAGACATTCATTACAGGATCGACTCAGCAAGGTTTTATCTGGAAAGAGTCGTGACGAGATATACTTGAAGCTTTGCACTAGTACAGGTTGGTGCTATGGTCTTCTTTTGGCCAGTACAATATGTGTACTGTACACCAAGGCTTTGCCCATGCTCCTCTTATAATATTTTTACTTTATATGTGACATCTTAGAGTTAACTTGTGCCTGAGGGTATTGATCTTTGCTGTTTCCACTTTCCAGCATAAAGTTTCCCAGTTTCGAAAAGTTGTTTTTTCAACATGTTGTTGGGCGCAAAGAATTTGATCTTGTACTATTTTGTGTGTGTCATTCGTTTATTATTTGCTTTAAAATCAGATTGGATACCATAGATGGTTGGTGCATAACAAACAGTATACATCACTTTATCTTTCCGCGTTTTGATCATTTCTGTGTTTTCTGTGTTCAGCTCCAGCGTTGAAATTAGTTGATCTGCCTGGGTTAGATCAGCGTATCATAGATGAATCCGTGGTGAGTTTTATATTTTTAAAGGATGTGGCACGCTCTTCACTACATGCTTGTAATATTTAGGCGCTGTAAAGTCTGACTATTAATAATATATAATTTTTCTTATTGTAGATAAATGAGTATGTGGCACGCAACGATGCTATTTTGTTGGTGATAATTCCTGCTGCTCAGGCACCAGAAGTTTCTTCATCAAAAGCTCTCAGACTTGCTAAGGAGCATGATGCGGAAGGTAATGTTAGAAAATGCTATGTACTGTGTGTTTAATTTTATATCCGGAGCACTATGCAGGTCATATGTCTGATTTACTTGCTCGTTGTTCTTCGCAGTCTACCATGAGTGTCTTAAGTGTTTTTTTTTCTTCTTTTTATGGGTAGGAACCAGAACAATTGGTGTTATCAGCAAAATA
This sequence comes from Silene latifolia, assembly GCF_048544455.1. Lineage (NCBI taxonomy): Eukaryota > Viridiplantae > Streptophyta > Magnoliopsida > Caryophyllales > Caryophyllaceae > Silene > Silene latifolia. The sequence goes on from NC_133534.1 coordinate 10,157,470, forward strand.
GACCAAGCTGCTACAGAATCTAAAGCACTTGCTGCAGTCCAGGCTTTGCTGATGGGGCAAGGGCCTAGAAGTGCAGCTGACATTCCATGGGTTGCTTTAATAGGTCAGTCTGTTGCAATAGCCACTGCTCAATCTGGAAGTGCTGGATCTGAGAACTCCCTAGAAGCTGCGTGGAGAGCTGAAAGCGAGAGTCTCAAGTCCATTTTAACTAGCGCCCCTCAAAACAAACTTGGTAGAATAGCTTTAGTTGAAACGCTGGCTGCACAAATACGCAATCGGATGACAGTCAGGCTCCCCAATCTCCTTTCTGGGTACTTTCATTTCCCATTGCGAAAAATTCATATGCTTAGGAAAAAACTGTTAATTTTGTCAGCTAAATACCATACTGTTAATGTATTTACATTGGTTAAGCGGCTTTAAAAAGTCAATAACAAGTGACAAAATTACATTAGCAGCTTTAATGTATTGTACAGTACTATTTATTATCTTTAATGGGCTCTAAAACTGTGATTTAGTTTCGAAAAAGTGAGTTTGATGCTATATATTGATTTTTATATAAAAAAATACTTCCCGCCTCGCATAAAACAAATGGAGCTAATTGAGTGAAATAGCGGGAGTAGTTAATTGATGATGCATTTTACTTTAAATAGCACATGATGATTCATATTATCCCAACTCAAATCATTTTTGAAGTTGGGACTAGGTTTTGTTGTATTTAATAAATGAAGACATATGATTGTGCTGTCAGGGAGTAGACTCGTGGTGTGAAGTTTAGACTTCGGATTGATAGGAGTGCAACAGCTCAACTGTTTTAGGATATCATAGAAACTTCATTTTGCGTGTCAGATTTTTCACATGTTTTTTTGATCGTTTCTTTTTTTTGCAGGCTTCATGGAAAATCCCAAATCATTCAGGATGAATTAGTAAAACTTGGTGAGTCCATGGTTTCCAGTATTGAAGGTACAAGAGCCCTAGCCTTAGAGCTTTGTCGTGAATTTGAGGAGAAATTTTTGAGACATATCACTGGTGGTGAGGTAATGGATATCTTCAAGTTGCTAGTGTAACGTTTTTTCTGCGATTTAATGCGACTCTTTAATTGGTCTTCTATATGCGATCTCACTTATGTTGGCATATGATATGCAAATACTAGCATTTTTCACCTTAATGGCGATCATTGTCTCATTGACTGCTTTACTGAGAGTATGTTTTTATTTTAGGGTAATGGGTACAAAATCGTCGCCAGTTTTGAAGGAAATTTTCCCAATAGAATAAAGCAGCTTCCCTTGGATAGACACTTCGATATCAACAATGTCAAAAGGGTACTTTGTCTTTCTTACTTTCTTTACCTTTTTTTTCTGTTGTTTTCACTTCCTCAAGTCCTTCAATTGTTCGTTTTTAGTTGCAACTTATTTGTGGTCTATTTCTCTTTCTGGGTGCTTCAGATTGTTCTAGAAGCAGATGGTTACCAGCCATACCTTATATCTCCGGAAAAAGGTTTAAGATCCTTGATTAAAATTGTCCTCGAGATGGCAAAAGAACCCTCAAAGCTTTGTGTTGATGAGGTGATCATTACTTATAAGTACCTTTGGTTTTTAAATGTTGGATGTCTGGAACTCTGGATTCTCAATCTTATACGTTTTCCATTTAATTAACGCTGTCTTCAAAACTTCTTATAATAGGTGCACCATGTACTGGTTGATATAGTGTCTCAAGCTGCAAACGCAACACCTGGCCTTGGAAGATACCCACCTTTTAAGAGGGAGGTAAACATATCTTCATCATTAAGTGGTTACTAGTTTAGAATTTTCATGCTTCTTATGTCTTTGATTAGAAATTGGAATCTGCATTAGAAGTAAAGGGATAAACTTGAATACCCAGAATTCTGAATCTGACATGTAAAAAATTAAAACAGGTTGTTGCATTAGCTACTGGTGCACTTGATGTATTTAAAACTAAAGCAAAGCAAATGGTAGTTGATTTGGTAGATATGGAGCGGGCGTTTGTTCCACCACAACACTTCATACGTTTGGTGCAGAGACGGTATGTTTGTGGTTTATAGTTTCGTTTGAAGATATTTATTTGTGTAGAAAATATTAGTTGTACTTATAATTTATGGTGACAAAATCTTCGATGGTTCTGATGAACTGCCAGGATGGAGAGACAGCGACGTGAAGATGAATTGAAGAATCGGTCCTCTTCTAAGAAAGCTGTAGATGCAGAGCAATCAATATTGAATAGGGTAGAGTATTATTTGTTTCTGTTTTATTTATGATTTCATCGTAATAATAACTCCGATGTCATTCTAGATGTGCCATTTCACATTACAGTTTCTAAAGAATAATTTTTATTTTTACAGGCAACAAGTCCACAGACAAGCGGCCAACAAAGTAGCGGGAGCCTAAAGTCAATGAAGGATAAGCCTGGACAGTCGGATAAAGAAAAAGAGAAAGACAAAGACGGACAAGAAGGACCTAGTGTCAAGGTAGCTGGGCCCGATGGAGAGTTAACTGCTGGTCGGTTATAAATTTCTCTTACTAAAAGTTTATTTTTCAAGATTCTTTCTATTTGGTATCTAAGTTAAGAACGGATAGGAACATAAACGGATTTAAAACCGGTAGTGTAGTAACCTAAACTCCTTAAATCACGTTATTATACAACCTCATTAGCTTTGTTTTTTCTAGTTAGTTACTCAACGTTGAGTTGCTTTAAGCTGTTACCTAGCTTTGCCGTGTGGTAACTTGTTAAAGTATCATTATCTACTTCGTGGAGAGGCGGAACGCCCATCAAAAGATTTTCTCCCTTTTTAAAATTGCAGGATTCTTGTTAAAGAAGAGTGCAAAAACTAATAGTTGGAGCAGGCGATGGTTTGTTCTAAATGAAAAGACTGGAAAGGTTAGTAGTGGCTTATCTGTTACTCTAATATGGAGAGATATTTACTTTTGGAATATTCTTGCTAATTGACTGTCTTTTGAATATTTAACAATATTTACTGTCTAATTTCACCTATCTCAAACTTTGCGTGCTTCTCTTGCAGCTTGGGTACACCAAGAAACAGGAAGAAAAACATTTTCGTGGTGTCATCACTTTGGAGGTATGTCGCATAGATTATAAAAGCTATTAGTTATACATGATCATTGGTTTGTATCATTGTTGTGCTTTTGTAGTGCCACAGCTTCTCCACTCACCAAATTATTTCTGTATGATTTCACAGGATTGTGTGATTGAAGAAATTAGTGATGAGGAGGATGCCCCTCCTAAAAGTTCAAAGGACAAAAAGTCAAATGGGCCTGATAAAGGTCCCAGCCTCGTGTTGAAAATGACATCCAAAGTACCATACAAGAGCGTTCTCAAAGGTTTGACCAAGTATTACATGGACCATTGTGTAGTTTGCTCCTTTGATATTTTCTGTACTGATTTGACTGATTTGATCTCCTGATATGCAGCTCACAGTGCTGTTCTGTTGAAAGCTGAGAGTATGGCAGACAAGGTTGAGTGGTTAAATAAATTGACAAAAATTGCAACACTGAAAGCTGGCCAAGGTCTAGGTGAACCTGGAGTTTCAATGCGTCAAAGTTTTTCTGATGGGTCTCTTGTAAGTTGTTTTGTTCACAATTCTCTCTCACTTTTCTTTTTCTTTGGAGTGGGGTGTATAGAAGGGCCTGGAAGGAATGATGCACCTATGTAACCATATAGCTTGTTCAGTTTATTTTTGCTGTACACAGTGAGTCCTTATATCTTACTGCCTATTTACAAAGATAAAAGGTGCTTATATCTGACCACTATTGGTGTTTATCTGCGACCATCTTGTTCTTAACTTTCCGCTTGATACTTCCATGATGGCAAAATATAAAAAAAGGAGTTCAATGGAGAGACTGCCCAAGACATTTTTAACTTCTACAAGCAATAGGGAAATTAGGATTGAATAGATCTTTCAGAGTCACAAGGATAGTCATAAAATGGCTATATAAGTATCTAGAGTTTAAAACTTTAAACACAAATTTATTATGATTTTTACTCCGTTATGGCGTTATGTTTTTAGTCCATATCTTAGACATGAATCTGCATATTTTGGCTAATTCCACGACATTCCAGGATACAATGGCCAGGAGGCCTGCAGATCCAGAGGAGGAGCTTCGCTGGATGTCTCAAGAAGTGCGTGGATATGTTGAAGCGGTCTTAAATAGCCTTGCTGCAAATGTGCCAAAAGTCAGTAGTAACTTTTATTTTGTTATTTTGCTCTTTCACCATTGCATGAATTTTTTTCTGACTTCTCTTGCAACTTTTTGTGATCAGGCAGTTGTGCTTTGCCAAGTTGAGAAGGCGAAGGAAGACATGCTTAATCAACTTTACAGCTCTGTTAGGTTGGTGCATTTTCTTTTTTTTTTCTTCTTTTTTTTTTTTTAATGTCAATCATTCACTTGGTCTAATCATCCATGCAACTACAAGCATCACAAAGTAGTACTTTGACACTTAAAAGAATGGGAGATAGCTTGGTAAACATAAATGTTGATATACATGACCCTTTTTAAGTTTATCTAGTGTCCTCCAGAAATTGTATACTTATGCGGGCTAAACCAAGGACTTAAACTGGCTGCCTTCCGTTGATGTGGCTGGTAGGATTGTTTTAATATTTTTATGGTATTGCTCCTGTCTGAGTGGGAAACTAGTTGAAGCCTAGAAAATGAGTTAGTGGGTGCTTCATGCTGTCAGGCTCTTCTGATTAGCAAGGCATTGCAAATTTATTTACGAATATTTAGTTCTTCATATTAGCCTATTTTTAATTCTCTAGCTCCCTCATTTACATCAAGTCTTTTAGCTCCTCTTTGTTTTAATAAAGAAGTTGGTTGCAGTCTTTTAGCTTGTCTGTATTGATGCCAGCCATTGACTGACAGCTTCTATTCAGTGTAACGGTTAATTTTTGGTTTTATTTTGATATTTCATATTTAACACTCTGCAGTTCCCAGAGCTCAGCAAAGATTGAGGAACTCCTTCAAGAAGACCAGAACGTGAAACGTAGAAGAGATCGCTACACAAAGCAGTCCACTATTCTATCAAAACTTGTGAGGCAACTAAGTGTCCATGATAACCGAGCAGCTGCAGCTTCAGGCTTGTCTGATGGCAACATTGGTGCAGGTAATTATGGTTAATGATGTCTACCTAGTGTTCTATTTTCATTTTTCGCTTGAGGATTCAGTTTTAACATAACATCTTATCCAGCTTTGAATGGGACTAAGAAGTAGTTTGTACCAACTCTATTTGTGCTTTGAACGGGACTTACAATTAGTTTATACCAACTCTATTTGTTAGTCAGATAGGAGGTAGGAACAAACAAACCATATTCATTTGTATAATACATAATCCGAACCGAATTAGGCAATCCCGGAGCTGACCATGGGATTGTCTAGGATAAGACCTGTCTTATTGTTTATTATGGTCAGGACCTTATCTTTCAAAGCTCTAAAATAGTCCCTCGACCGTTTTCTTTGATCTTGTATTTCATGTGAATTCGAAAAAGTTGTTTGGTTGCATATAGATATAGGAACTGGATTCATCCTTGTAAGTTACTTCCGTCATTTTGGTGGATTTTGAATTCCATTTTTAGGAAGTTGCAGGCCATGTCATTCGTGTAAACCAACCAAATTTGTCATTGCCATGAAATAGAATTCTTCTGTTATTTCGTGACCAACCAAACCACCACCTAGTCTCTGAAAACACACTTTTTTTTATGGAGCAGAAAGCAGCCCTAGAACCGGGGGCTCGGGGGATGATTGGAGAACTGCATTTGATGCTGCAGCAAATGGGCCGACTGATTTTTCAAGGACCCACAGCAGGCGAAACAGTGATCCTTCACAGAATGGCGATGTCGGTGGGTCTGGCTCCAGCTCGAGCAGCCGCCGCACAACGCCTGCACGGCTTCCACCGGCCCCACCACCTTCTGGTAGATATTAGATGCACGTTGAGGTGAAAAATGATAAACAATGACGAAGAAGATGACGAATTTGTTATTGATGCATTCTTGTTGGAGTGGGCATTTTGAACTTGCTCTTTTATGCAGAGCTTTTCTTCAGCTCTTATATGTTCTCATAGTTTTGTAGATGAAAAAAAAAACAAAAGTAGGTGATTCTTGTAGATAAATATTGGCAAGGTGAACTTTTATCCACTTTTTTATACTGGATTTTTGATGTATGTATGAAAATTTTCAAGCTTCTCCCCTTTTGCGAAGTGGATTTTTTTTTTTTTGAATCGTATTCAAAAGCGGGTGTTATTTCAGGAATGGTGAGCATTATTTATTGATGTTGGTCGTTGGAATTTCTTTGTGATGTAAAATTTTTAAGCTTTGAGGAGGTGTTGATGATAGCCTCGGGTCGTAGTAGTTTAGCAATTCCTACAGTTATCTAGTTTATGCGAACAACTTGTATGATTAAGCTTAACTAACAAAAAATATTTTTAATTAAAATTATAATTGGCCATTATATACGTTGTTAAAAGAATGTACTCTCGTAGAAGTATATATTAGCGAGAGTACCATTTTTTCTCATTGTAAAACTATTCTCCCTTCATTTTTCTATTTCCTTTCAATTTGCGTTTCTAGTGTCAAAGTTACAAAGAATTTAGGGTTATTTAATATAAATACTCCGAACTATGGGTGGTCTTTTCGCAATACTACAAACTACATTTTAACTTAAAATAAACTCAACTTTGAGTACCTTCTTCTTAAAATAGAATCACTCAATTTTTGACCTGTTATAAGAGGTAAAGATTGACTTGGCGGCCACGTGTACAGAAGTGGCACTGACGTGGTTTTTCACTATATTTTAGGCACAAAAAGTTCTTGTACTCCGTCTTTTACAACAAAAAATTATCATCCCCTCAGTGATTACCTCTTTTCATTACATTCTAAATTAGTTCACTCCATCCTCACACCTTACCCCCCACCATCACCATCACCATTACTAACCACCTTCAAATCCCGCTCCATTAACGTCTTCTCTAACCTACCTTCAAATCCCAGTTCACCACCACGACCTTCACACCTCACCACCACCACTTGCCAATCCTCCCAAACTCTAATTTTCTCCGCCCTCACTTCCCACAGTCCCCGCCTCAATCAACCATGCCCAAATCCGCCACCTGCTGTAAGACGGAAATTGCAGTAACAATGAAAAAAGATCAGAGATAACCTAGTGACGTATGAGAGCCACTGCCTTGAAAATATTTTTCCGTACGACCGTGGTGGCGATCAGCAAATGACCGGTAGTTCCACAAGGCTTTACACTACTGTACTCAGGCACGCCCAAGCATTGGAACGACTGAAATCTTTACCCAAAAATATTATAAGAGAGAAGGAGAGAATAGAGAATAGATGGTTGTTGTTATGTTTCTGAAGTGAAGAGAAGTGTTGCTTATATAGGAAAAACGACAGGAGTTAAAGAGCCAAAACCGTCCCTATAATCACGCAGTCAAGGCTAGAAATGGAGAAAGAAACGCTCACAACTCCAACTCAAAAAGATAGGCACAGCCCGCCGCAGGCGATTGCCAAATCCCGAATCCGGATCTGTGCTCGGACACGGGCACGGCGCGCGCGCGTGTGCGAGCTGAATTAAGCACCTCGCAAAGCCTCTACAAAAGGCTCCCTTTACCCACTAATGATATGGCAAGCAAGAGTTGGATATTTAAACCCCAAAAACCAACACTATTCTACCAATATGGGACAATTGGAAAAAACCAACATGGCTCAAGGAGCCCCTATTTCCAACAATCCGCCACTAGGGGCGCCAGAGACAAAGAAGAAAGAATTATGGGTAAAGGAAGGATTGGATACTTAGGTATCAATATCTTTCGATTTGAATTGACACTTTAGTGAAATGAGGAAACAACTTACTTACAGCGAGAGGATATCTTGCGATTTAAATTCCTAATTGAGCTTCGGTTGATACCCCCACAACACATATCACACCTTCAAAATATGATCGTTCCGCGATTTCTAGTGCAACGCGCTCTTTATAGCCATGTGTTTACCTCGGTCTTATAGATGTGTTCACAAGACTTCTCATAGTCTTTATGATCATCACACCTACGTAGGTGGTTCAAGTGTTTCTCAATAGCACTTCTTGAGTGAGCCATTAAGGACATAAGTCCAACCTTGTGCATGATTCATCAAGTGCATCTCAAAAGCACCGCCATTTAAGGCTATGAATCATATAACGCCATAGGAATAGAAACCTTAGGCCTAGTCACTCTTGACTTAAGGACTTAAGTCCCATTCCCCTCGACGTTTCAACGACAAGTCTCCTAGTCAACCCCTTAGTAAGAGGATCTGCTAGATTACTTTCGGACTTCACATAGTCCAAGACGATCACTCCATTATCAATGAGTTGTTTAACTGCAGCGTGCCTGATTCAAATATGTCGTTTCTTTGCATTATAGACACTATTCTTAGCAACACTAATAGCTGCTTTTGAGTCACAATGTAAGGAGACCAGAGTTTTCCGTCCTCCCCACACTGGTACATCTGTTAGTAGGTTTTTCAACCAATCAACCTCTTTGTCCTGCCAACTCAAGAGCTATGAACTCCAACTCCATGGTAGAGCGTGCAATACAAGTCTGTTTAGAGGATTTCCACGATATAGCACCTCCACCCATGGTGAAGACATAACCACTAGTAGAACAGATCTCATCGTTACCTGAAACCAAATTTGCATCACAATATCCTTCTAACACAGCAGAAAATTTACTATAATGCAAACATAAATCTGATGTTCCTTTTAGGTATTTTAGTAAACGACAAAGAGCATTCCAGTGTTCACTACTAGGGTTATGTGTATAACGACTCAGTCTACTAACTGCAATATCTGGTCGAGTACAGTTCATAAGAAACATCACGCTACCTAGGGTTTTAGCATACTCTTCTTGGGATACACTTTTATCCAAGTTTTTACATAAAGGTATACTAGCGTCGTAGGGTGTTCTAGCATGCACTTCATCAAAGCAGTTAAACTTTATCAACACTTTTTCTACATAATGAGATTGACTTAAAGAAATTCCATTAGAGTTTCGAATAACCTTAACTCCTAGGATTATAATATCAAATTGTAATGAACAAAACATCCTTGGTTTTAATTATTACATCCAAATTATTACCAAGTATTAACACGTCATCAACATAAAGGCATATAATCACACAATCAAATTCTATCACTTTTGAATAAGCACATGAATTAGAATTGTTAACCATATAGCCATTACTTACCAGAGTGTTGTTAAATTTCTTATACCACTGTTTAGGTACTTGTTTTAGACCATATAGTGATTTGTTCAGTTTACACACCTTATTCTCTTGACCCATTACCACAAACCCTTCAGGTTGCGACATATAAATCTCTTCCCTTAGCTCACCATTCAAAAAGGTAGTTTTGACATCCATCTGATGTATAAAAAGGTTATGAATAGCAGCTAAGATGACAAGAGTTCTAATTGTCGAAATTTTGGTCACAGGTGAATAAGTATCAAAATAGTCAATATCTTTCTTTTGTGTAAAACTTCTAACCACAAGTCTAGCTTTGAACCTTTCTATTGTACCGTCAGGTCTCATTTTCCTTTTAAAGATCCATTTACTCGTAATGGGTTTACTACCTTTAGGAAAATCAGTCAACTCCCAAGTCTGATTAGATACAATAAAATCAAGGTCACTTTTAATAACATCTTTCCAAAAATTAGCATCAATAGATTTCATTGCTTCATTATACATTTTTGGATCATCTTCTATTAAAATAGCTGAAACAAACTCATCACTAGCACAAACAGTGTATCCATGTTCAGACAGCAAAGTTGAAACAAAATCAGCTCCAAAGTTCTTTGGACATCTAGGTCTCGTAGTCCTTCTAGGCTCAACAATATGATCAATAGAAGTGTTACTACTAGCATGTGAAGAGATATCATTATATGTAACAGGTAAACTAGGAGATGAATCAAAATTCTTCTGTAATGGAAAAACATGCTAAAAAAACACAGCATCTCTAGCTTCAGATATAGAACGATCACTCAAAGACATGAATTGATAAGCAGAGCTATTTTGAGCATAACCAATAAAAACACAATCATAGGTTTTCGGTCCAACTGTAGGTCTCCTAAAGTCAGGTAAACCCACTTTAGCCAAACACCCCCATACCTTAAGGAAGCTCAGGTTAGGAGGATAGCCCTTCCAAATCTCGTAGGGTGTCTTATCAATTTTCTTATGAGGTACACGGTTAAGAATATGACAAGTTGATATCGTCCTATTTAAGGACGATTTAGCCCCGTATTATTCTCTTAATTTAACTCGATTTTGTGCGTTTCATTGTTTATAGCTCATTTAAATTAGTAATTTACAATAATTAAGTGTCTTAGTCATATTTAATATTTAATCGTATTTTTATTATAATATTCGCATTGCTATTAATTTACTAGTTTATAATTATTAGTCGTGTTAGTTACATTTAATAATTACTCGGGTTTTTATAATATTAGTATTAATATTATATTATTGTTTATAATTTGTAGGCGAGGCATTATAATAAAGTGGAGATTCAAGCGAGAGTAAAATGAGGCGGAATAACGAGACGGATTTGAGGAGCAAGTCGCGCTGAGACGAGTCAATGCAAACAATAAAAGAAGGTCAAAGGTCAACCTTGACCCTTTAACAACCTCAACCTTCACCACCATCATACCTCCCCTGCATCTCACACCCGCACCACCAGCAGCAACAACCCAACATTACCACCACCGGCCACGACTCCATTGCCGCTCACCTCCATCGATGAACCATCATTAAAGCAACGACAACAATTCCCCTGCATTTCGCCATTGTCAAAGCTCAACCATCACCACCACAAACCCGCACCAATTCAGCCACATTCGAGCACCATCAACCCCATGCCCAGATCACGACTCCTCCTCCTTCCATCATCATCTCCATTAATCAACGACAACAATTCCCCTGCGTTTTCAATTGTTTTTGGTGTGGGTAATGTGTCAATTAGGTTTATTAATATTATTAATAGTATTATTAGATTATTATCAATACTATATATTAAATCCAGAAACCAAGGGACTTCAATGTAATTAAAGAAAGTTCTACAAATTAATTATACTATATAGTTTTAAATCACTAGTACCGTGTGATGGACCCGATTAAGGGATTTCAATGCAAATATTATATAGTTTGGGTTAAAATTAAATTATATAGAAGCTTGATAATTTTCCTAAATATTTGTAAGAGACTAAAACATGGTCAATTTCCTTAAAATAAAATAATTAATTAAGATGGTCAATTTCTTTAAAATAAAATAATTAATTAAGATGTCAATTCCAAGGAGACTAAAAGAAAGAAAATGCTTGCTAATTTTTCTAAATATTTATAGAAGACTAGAAGATGGTCGATTTCCTTAAAATAAAATAATTAATTTGTATAAACATGCACACTTATGGTATTAATTATTATCATCATAAAATTATATATTAAATTTAAAATCTATGCAATTTTATTAAACTTTATAGTTTATTAGATGTATAGAGATGTTAATTATTTAACATACAAAAATATAATATAAGTAGGTTATAAATAATTCAAGTTAGATTCCATAATATATAATATTGCATAATTCTTTCGATTTGATTTAATACATATATGTAATATATTTATATAAATATATAATCCTCTTAAAATTGCATGTCTAAGTAGTAAAAGTAATTTCGTCAGTAAAGAAAAGAATTGTAGTAATATTGGATATAGTTATATGATAGTAATCACTCATTTGAATAGTAAAAATAACAATATTATTAGCGAGGTTAGTGAGAGTGGTAGAAACAACAACGGGAGTAGTGAAATAATCAATATTAATGCGGCAATAGTGAAAGTAACAATAATTACGACGGGAGTAGTGAAATTATCAATATTAATGCGGCAGTAGTGACAGTAACAATAATTACGGCGGCAGTAGTGACAGTAACAATAATTGCGGCGGCAGTAGTGAAAGTAACAATGATTACGGGCAAGTAGTGAAATGTTATTACTATTGTTTCATTAATCAGAGTAAAATATTAATAGCGGGAATAGTGAATTTGTCTCAAAATTTATTTCATTGTAATTTTAGGATATGTCATAGAAAACTATATTAATGATAAATTTATGAGATATGCAACTTTAAGTAATTTTATTTAATGAAAAAAAAAATTAATGGTAAGTAGAGGTAGCCCGGGCGAAGCCGGGCACCAATACTAGTTATTATTATTATTAGATTATTAATATTAATATTAATTTTATTGGGAGGATTATTATTAGATTAGTATCAAAAGACACCTCTCATTAGATTACCATTATCATGATACTGGATACACATTACACCACTACATTACCTTAGAATTAGACTACCCATTAGATTAGAAATTAGTCTTTTCTAGTCTCTCATTATTGTTGTAATTAGAACCCTAAAATATCTCTCCCTTCAATTTCATTAATCAAAGTTGTAATCTTTGTTCATCATTAATTTAATTCCTCTTTAATTTACTCAATTCCTCTATTTCTCATTAGTTTACATTTAGATTATTGGATTGTAATTAGAAGGAAGAAGAGATTCATTCCTCATTATTTTCATCCAAGTTTTCTCCTTTAATTATTATTGGTATAATTCTCATCTTTTTTTTTTTGCTAAAATGTGAGGGTAATTCTCATCTTAATCTCTCTCATTTTCAATTGTTTACATTTTTATTGCTAGCCCAATTAGTATAGTTATAACATGCTTTATTGTGCTCATCTTATGTTAAAGTTTGCTTCTTTGATTGTTGTTATGGCTCATTCATTTACATGTTGATCTTGTCTAGTTTACTTGCTCTTATTTACAAGTTATTGTTGCTTAACTAATTGTCTTCTCATTATGTTTATTCTTGTTATCTACTTGCTAAAGTTTCCATCTTTTATTTCCATTTTCGTTAGCATGTGTGAGTAGTGTTCTACTAGGGTGAAGGGGGACCTATGGTGGACTCTTGGGGCCAATTGTTGGCTTGAATTAGTGGAAACCATTGAGTAGTTGGTTTAGAGTAGTTGTGCACACCAAGTGTTTGTGAAATTGCTAGAATGAGGATTCTAGCCTTTCTCTATTTGTTGACTTGTTAAGGCGAGAGCCTTGACTTGTGGAAGTATGCACAATTACTCGGTCTAGGTTAATCTAAGCGAGGGCTTGACTTTCCTTGGCCTAGGAACCGACTCACACCGAGAGGTGGAGCCTTCCCCGACCCTACTTCTTGGTGACCATTAATTTAGGCTCACTAGTTGACCCTTGTCTACACTAGCAAACCCAACACCCTAGTTTCTTAGTTTCTTGAGTTAATTCGTCTCATTTATTTTCTTGCTAGTTAACTCTCTTATCTTAATTCATAGTTTAGCATTAGTTTAATAATCATTCAACATTTGCTAGAACTAAACTAGGAAACAAACAAGCAATTTAAGAACCATAATCCCGTCTCTGTGGATCGACCTCCTTACCCTACTACATTCATTAGTTTGGTATTGAGCTTTACAAATATTGTCTGTATACCGAGGAGCACGACAAACTCGGTATCACAAGCCGATAGAATTGCTTCCCCCCACATATCGTCAGATAGGCCAGAACTTAAAAGTATAGCATTCATCATTTCTTTTAATGTTCTATTTTTCCGTCCAGCTACTCAATTAGACTAAGGTAAGTAAGGTGAACTAGTCTCATGTATTAGACCGTTTTTCTCACAAAACTCGGCTAAATAGTTTGATTTATACTCGCCTCCTCTGTCAGACCTTACCCTTTTGATTTTTCTGTCAAGTTGGTTTTCGACTTCATTTTTAAAACTTATAAACGAATGTTCTGCTTTATCTTTAGTCTTAAGCAAATAAACATGGGTGTACCTTGAACAGTCGTCTATAAAAGTGACATAATAATTTTTACCACCTCTACTTGCAACATTTTTGAAGTCAGCTAGGTCGGTGTTAATTAGCTCAAGAAGACTCGTATTCCTAGTTGTTACTGGTTTACTAGGTTTCTTTGTGAATTTAACCTCAACACAGCTAGCACGTTTAGAGAATTCTTGACTCGACAAACTTGGAATTAGACTCATAGTTCTAAGCTTTTTAATGTAGTCAACATTCACATGACCTAATCTACCGTGCCAACCATCAATAGACTCAGCGATATAAGCAGAAGTGGATGCAATATTATTAGAAACTGAATCAGTGTTCAATACAAAAAGATCCCCAGACAGATAACCCTTGCCCACAAATTCCCCATTACGCGACATTACCACCTTGTCAGCCTCAAAAACAAGTTTCAAACCAGCATTGTTTAATAAGGCACCGGACACTAGGTTTCGACGTAACGAGGGTACATACAAAACATTATTTAGAGCAAGTGTTTTCCCCGAGGTGAGTTTGAAAAAGATCTTGCCTTTGCCTTTGATCATTGCGGATGAAGAGTTACCCATGAAAACGCATTCCCCATCAGCTAGCTCCTCGAACTTAGCAAATAACCCCTTATCAGCACAGAGGTGTTTAGAAGCGCCAGTGTCCAAGATTCATTCAGCAACATTATCAACCAGATTAGCTTCCATAACCACAGCAACAATGACATCATCAGTCACAACATTGGCTTCAACAGATTTCTTTTCAGAGCATTGGTAGGCTTTGTGACCAGCTTTTCCACAGACATAGCAAACAATTGGCCCCTTAGTTTTCTGGATCTTAGCAACCGGTTTAGTGTGCTTCGCTGGATCATTCTTCTTAGCTTGACCCTGTCCCTTAGTCAGACCAACCTTAGCCTTACCCTTACCCTTGGACTTTTCAGCATAAGACGGACCACCAGACTCAACCAGATTAGCTTTAACAAAAGCATTAAGAGCATTTACAAACACATTAATGGTTTTGTCTTTGAGACGATTTGCCTCATCGGTCCTCATGTGACCCACTAGTTCTTGAAGTGAAAGGTTTTTTTTCTTATGCTTAAGATGGTTCTTATAGTCAGACCAGGAAGGAGGGATTTTTTCGAGTAACACATTTGCTAGAAAAATCTCATCTAGTTTCATCCCCTCATTAACGACATCAGCGCAAAAATTCGCATAGACGTGAACTTGTTCCATAATTGGTTTGTCATCTACCATCTGAAACCCAAGCCACTTCTCAACGACATATTTCTTTTTACCCACATCATCAGCCCCATATTTTTTTCCTAGCAATTCCCATATGGTCTTAGCAGATTTATGAACCATAAATAAGTCAAAAAGCGTATTAGTCATATGATTAAGGAGGTGACACTTAGCCGTTTTATTATCCTTGTCATGTTTCTTAATAGCCTCTGCATTTGACTTAACCACAGAAATAACAGGTGGGGTGGTCTCAATAGACGTAGCATCAGGTTCGGTTACAGCAGCAGGAGGGTCAGAGAACAAGACATAATCAATTTCTAACTGCTAAAAAAACATTAGTAATTTCTGAAACCATCTCTTATAATTGTGACCATCAAAGGGTTCTAATTTTGACAGATGAGGTAGATTTTTTGACAGAATCGACATTGTCACAGCAACAATTAAATAGTTTTCAAATTGTAAGTCGTAAAATGCAGTAGCAACAAAAGAAGATCAGAGATAACCCGATTCGTAGTGACGTGGTATGAGAGCCACTGCCTTGAAAACTATTTTCCGGTACGACCGTGGTGGCGATCAGCAAATGACCGGTAGTTCCCCAAGGATTTACACTACTGCACTCAGGCACCCCCACTCGACTGAGAGGATTGGAATGACTGAAATCTTTACCCAGAAATATTATAAGAGAGAAGGAGAAAAGAGATGGTTGTTGTTATGTTTCTGAAGTAAAGAGAAGTGCTGCCTATATAGGGAAAATGGGAGGAGTTAAAGAGCCAAAACCGTCTCTATAATCACGCAGTCAAGGCTGGAAATGGGGAGAGAAACGCTCACCCACTAACAGTCTCTTTTGACTATGCACCTGGACAATTCAGTCCAAAACACACAACTCCGGCCCAAAAAGATAGGCCTTTGCCGCGCAGGCGATTGCAAAATCCCGAATCCCGAAACCGGATCCGGGCCGGGTCGGGCACAGGGACAACACGCGTGTGTGAGCTGAATTAAGCACCTCGCAAAGCCTCTACAAAATGCTCCATTTACCCACTAGTGATATGGTATGGAAAAGTTGGATATATAAATCCCAAAAACCAATACTACTCTACCAATGTGGGACAATTGGAAAAAAACCAACATGCAGGAGCCCCTATTTCCGACACCTGCACCTTACCCTCAAATCTGAATCCTTCCTCAAAACTTGTCGTCGCTACCTTGATGGGATTCATGCCAGTGGTGTCATCGACTCCCTTAGACGCGTCATTGTCAAAGTTAAAGTCTCTCTCAAACCAGTTAGCTTAGTAATCGACTCCGTCCGCCTTTCTGATATCATTTTCCATTCCTTCGATCCGTATGGGTTTATGGGATAAATGGTGGTTTTTTTTTTGTGGTGGTCGCCTTAGCGGAAGCTTTATGGTTGATGGTCGTTAACAGTGGTCGTGCTGAGATTTATGCTGGTGGTGGTCACTCCTAAAGGTGGGGCTTAATCGGTGATTTGGTGGTGGTGGTGATGGGGGGTTTGTTAAGGCTGGTGGGGTGAGGTTGGATTAATATAAGGCTTGGTACTAATATGATCATGATTAATAATAATAAATAAATTTCCTAGTACAGAGTATATTTTTTTTTTAAAATTGAGATGACAAATTGACAATGACCTCTTGATCAGGTAGTCGGTCATCTTAGTATATTTTGAGAAGAAGGTACTCAAAGTTGGGTTTATTTTAAGTTAAAATGTAATTTGGAGCATTGCGAGAAGGCCACCCATAGTTCAAAGTATTTATATTAAATACCGAAGAATTTATTACTTAGTATTACAACAACATCAGGGCCTTAATCCCAAAATGATTTGGGGTCGGCTTACATGAATCATCCTTTAAAACCGTCCATCCTTGAACGCACACCTCAAAATGCGAAACGGGAAAAAAAATCGAAAATGGAAAAATGAAAAGCAAAAGGGAGAGCGAAACGTAATACAAAGTCAAGGTAAAACTTATAAGTTTTAAAAACGAATTCTGGATTTATTTTATAAAAACTTAAAATTCAAATGAGAATAAAGATTAAAACGATTTTGAAAACCGACGTAGAATTTAACGGTCCGGAATACCTTAAAAGTAAACCAAGTAAAATATACAAGAAGGTGGTTGGTAAAAAATGTGTAATAAAGGAGAAAAGAACAAATAATTTTTTAAAAAATAAATAAAAATCTTAAATAAGTCAAATAAATTCAAATACTAAAAATCCACATGTATCATTTCCCTCCAATGTGCGCTCTCCGTCACCATATTCTCCTCAAGCCCCAGAAATCTCATATGATGCTCTATCACTCTCAACCATGTCTGTCTCGGTCTCCCTTTACCCCTAGGAACTTTTTCTGTTCTCCAAGTCTTCAAGCTCCTAACTGGTGCGTCCATAGGTCTCATTTTCACATGGCCAAACCATCTTAGTCGATTTTCCATCATCTTGTCCTCTATCGGCGCCACTTTTACCTTTTTCCGGATCGCCTCATTTCTTAATCGATCTTTACTTGTATGGCCGCACATCATCTCAACATACGCATCTCCGCCACACTCATCTTTTAAATGTGACAATGTTTCACGGCCCAACACTCGGAACCGTAAAATAAGTCAGGCCTAATTGTCGTTCGATAAAATTTTCTCTTTAATCTTTGGGACATATCTTTATCGCATAAAACCCTGAACCACTCTTCCATTTCAACCATCCCGCTTTAATTCTGTGAGCCACATCTCCGTCTAACTCCCCATGTCTGAAGAAATCTGACCCTTCAACATCCCCATCGAAAATAATACTCCCCGCCTATGTCGATCTCGACCCCGCCACGTTAGTGAACCGACACCTCAAATACTCGGTCTTACTCCTGCTCAGCCTAAACCCACGCGTCTCTAAAGTATGCCTCCAGAATTCCAACTTTCTCTCAACCCCCTCTTTCGTCTCATCAATCAACACAATATCATCAGCAAACATCATACACCAAGGGATGTCGTCCTGAATATCCCTTGACAACCCATTCATAACTATAGCAAAGAGAAAATAACTAAGTGCGGGAACTGTTGGAGCTTGTGTCCTCCACAAATTAGTGTGATAACATTTATAAATCTCTTATAGGTTCACAAGGGTATACTTCGTATTTTATCAGTTGATTAACGATTACCTAATAACGGTTGGCTTGCTAGAAAGTTTGACGTTATTATCATACTGATGGCGGTGATCAACTGGTCCCTAAAAGTCACACCTAAAGGATGTGTTTGAGAGATGTGGTTATGGAAATGTAATCACATTGATGTCTTATATGACTAAACAGTTAGTCACCGTGTTGATGAGACGATTATTTAATGCCGATTAAATAATATTAGCTGAGACGAATTAACTGTCAATTCGTAAAATTGAATATAATACGTTATATTTAATTAATGTATATAATGTTAGCTTGTACGAATTAATATGTTAATTCGTAATTAAATGTAATCGGTTATAGTTAATCAGCGAATGATAATTATACGATATTGTCATAATAAATTATTGTTGACCCATATTAATAAATCTACCGCAAGCTGTTGTGTGTAAACTTGTTAATACGGAATAATATAAATGACAATTTATATTTAATACATTTTTATACATTTTGCATACTACCAAAATAAGTAGATTTAATCTCATTATTTTTGGGTAGGTAGAAAAACCGAAATAAAGAGAAAATAATCTCTTCTTATTTCGGTATTTGGGCCGAAAATTTGGAGAGAAAATATCTCTCTTACTCACTCTTATTTTCGGTGACAATAAGAGGTGAGGGGAGATCATTTTTCTACCCTAATTTTCTAACCTAATTCTTGTCTCTCATCTCAACACAAAAAAACCGAAAACCCTAATTAATTTTACAGAAAATTTGGGGATCGATTCTAGCAAGAAGCAAAGGGCATATCTCATATCGTCTTGGGTGTAACTGATAGGTGAATATCATTGCGATATTGTTCTTAGGCCGATTTTGCTAGGACCGAAGGTTGTTTCTTCATTCTCTACCTTTTGTTTATGTAATTTTATTTTATGACATGTATTCATCATGATAAAGTCGTTATAGTCCTTAATAATAAGGAAAGTATACAGATAATTCCCACAGGAAAATAATTGAGAATTCTTCCGTTCTCTCTACGATAGTTGGCATTGTGAAAAATAAATAACCAAACCCTCCCTTAAAACCATCAAACAACCCTTAAACCCTTGTGGTTGATCAACTCCCAACCTTTTCATATTCTCATAACCAAACCCTAGCACATCCACTCAAGATTCCTTTATCCCACTCTCTATCATCTTCAAGTATCCATCAATCTCCATTTTGACGATTAATTTTTCCCAAGTTAAAAAATGATTAAAAAAATAGTACACTTTTTTTCCCCCCAAACGTTACGACGTACATCAACCACCGCACGCGCCTCCTCTATCCATTCCCCATGTCCTCAAATTGTCAAGGGGAAACTTATATCGTTGTTCTTTAGCGTTGCCGATGTTGCTAAGGCTCATGGTACGCCTGACTCTTGTTTGCCGATGTTGTCAAGGCTCATGATATCGGATAGCGAGACTGGGTTGATGATTCGGGCTATCGCTCAGGATTTAGTTTTCGATTATCGTTTTCGGTTTGTTCTGATTTAGGGTTTATACTGTTTTAGGGTTTTTAGATCCGGATAGTTGTGATCTTTTGTTTAGTGGAAGCTCTTAGTGTTGAATTTTATGGGTTCGATTCTGAGCTTGAGTCGGAGTTGAATTATGGCGAATTAATGGTAGTGTCCGTCTAATTAGGGTGTCGTTTCTGTTGATCATAAATTTTGTAATTTGTCAAAGTGATATTTGTTTCTTGTTTCTCGTCACAGGCCGACAATGCTCTTGTCTACGGACAAATGAATGCGCTCCCAGCAGGCCCGGTCCTGAGGTTTGTGGGAGCCCTGGACAAAATTGTAGATTAGGGCCCCTTTTAAAAAATAATGTATGATCATTTTCTTTAAAGCGCTAGTTCTATTACCCGTAAAATTCACGGGACTATTTATGTTTTTACGTTGATGGTGTTTTGTAAACCTGAATTCGCGATCGCATTGGGCCTTTAGGAAAAAAAAAAAAAAAAGACTCGTAAGAAAAAAAACTTTTTATTAATCAATAGGTATATTGCCATAATATATCGCCAAACATATGTTATGTTTATGACCACAATTTACTAAACTTTATCACAAATTATTAATATTGATGGGGCATATTCTGCACCCGCTGACCGAGTCAACATATTGAGCAAGGTCAAAGATATCCACAGCAAGTCAACGACTTGGACAGCCTAGCCGATGCAGCCCGTCAGCCTGTCACCTGGGTCCCGGTCAGGCAACCAGCCAGCCGGGGCACATATCCGCGTACTCATATCCAAGACCCCTCGGTCGGCCTGCCATAGGTCCATCGGCCGAGGGTAGAACGGTCTTTCCGCCTGCTAGCCACTTGGCCACTACGTGACAAAAGGTGAAAGTCTATAAATACTCCTCAACCCTCATTGAGGAGAGGATCCACAATTTAACCTAAGAATCACTATTCATCTGGTAATATCTTCCTTATCTCTCTACAATATATACTTAGCCAAGTAACACATAACTTATCTCTTTAAGTTCATTGACTTGGGCGTCGGAGTGAGTACGCTCGGCCAAAGCCGAGCCCTCAGTTTGTTCATCGTTTCAGGAGAGGCCAAAGGGAGATTCAACCAAAGACGTCATTCTACAAGCACGGGTGGTGACAAATAACTGCTCTAAAATTACACTCGGAACAATTGGCGCCGTCTGTGGGGAAAGATACTAGAAGTTAGTCACATCCATTCCCAAAAAAAAAAAAAAAAAAAAAAAAAAAAAAAAAAAAAAAACTCAAAACAAAAACCCACCCAAAAAGCTAAGAAGATGTCGAAACAACAAGAGGTATTCGTGACTGACGAAACCGAGTTCTGCCAAGATGATACCGTCCACAATTCTGGAGTTGCGCAGCCCTCCACCGGCCGAGTAATCCAACCGGAGTATGGGATGCCAATAATACCAGATACGCCGCTGCCCGCCGACCAGGTCACCATCATGGGACATGTGGTTGATGCAGCTAAGCTGAAGCTACTCCTGGACCTAATTGGTAGTACGCCGGCTCACACTGTCACACCGACAAGAGCGGCGGAACCCGTCCAGGAGACCAGAGCCCAAAACGTGACTCCGAGAAACTTGAACGAAGCCTTGGAGGAAGCTGACAAAGTCAAGACGCCGGGGGAGCCCAGAGTGGTCGTGGTAGACCTCAGTCCTTCCCGCACTCATGGGAGGAGAGCGTCGCCGCGGCACCAACGAGGCCTACCCCAAAGAAGCCAGAGGAGTCCGACTCAGCAGAGCCGAAGAAGAAGCCCGAGTCGGAGAAGGAGTCCTTCCCGCTACGAGAAGAGGAGCCGGACTAGGAATGCGAGGAGCCGATCGCCGCGTGTCGTTCGACACGTGGTCAGACAGCCCCTCAGTGCCTATGTCCTTGAAACCGCCGTGCCAACCAAGCTGAAGTTGTCGGCGCTCACATACAAAGGGGATAGCGACCCCACCGACCACGCCGAAGCTTTTGAGTCGTACATGTCGGTGTGGGAACAACCCGACGAAGTCTGGTGCCGAGTCTTCCCAACGACCTTGCATGGGATGGCTCAAAGTTGGTACAAGGGGCTCCCCGACGGCTCGGTATACTGTTACGCCGACCTATGGGACGCCTTTTTAGCCCAGTACTCTTGCAATAAGAGGAGGGCCGTGGAGACATCGGATCTCCTGACTATCAGACAGAAGGGGGGCGAGTCTCTACGAAGCTATGTGAAGAGGTTCGACGCCAAGGTTCAGCAGATTCGAGAGATTAATCCCGAGCTGGCGGCCTTCGCGCTAATGAAAGGCCTCCCAAGGGGAGACTTAAAAAACGAGCTCATCAAGTACGGTGGCCTGGGCTTAGATGCCGTCAGGAAGATGGCCGACCAAGCCATCAAGGTAGAGGACTATCACAAGACCTGGGTAGGCCCGCCGAGGTGGGCACTCGAGAAGAAGAGCCACCGGGAGGACAACCCGGATGAAAGACGCCGTGACAATAATAGGTCACGGTCTGACAAGTCTGCCAGGAAACAGAACTCGGCGGGCGCCGGGGGGAGTTCGGGACTGTACTACCAAAAGCGGTACAATGATCACACCCCCCTGGTCGTATCGGCCGCCGAGGTCTTCGCCCTGAGCAAAAACGAGGGCCAGGAGTGGGAAAGGCCCCCTAAGCCGAGGAGTGACGGTGACACGAGCCAGTACTGTGAGTACCACGACCACACCGGCCACTTAACTAACGACTGCCGGCATCTGAAAAATGCCATTGAAGAGCTGATCCGGAAGGGGAGCCTCGGCAAATACGTTGCCGGAGGCCAAAAAACAAATGTCGGCGGGTCAAATAAGAAATCCGTCTTTGAACGGATAGGAGTAATCCATGTTGTCATCGGGGGCAACGAGAACGGTGGGTCCGCTCATGGGCACAAACGACACCTGAATGAGCTATATCAGGCCATCAACTTTGTGCCCAACACAGCAACCCCCGCTTCCAACATCCCCGATATAACCATTGGGAAGAAGGACTATGAGGGAGTCATCACTCCGCACAGCGACCCACTTGTAGTCCACCTGGACATAGCCAACCACTTGGTGAAGAGATGCTTGATTGACACAGGCGCCTACACAAACATTATGTACAGAGAATGCTTTCTCAGCCTCGGTCTGAAGGTCGAAGACTTGAGCCCCTGCACCAACCCGTTGTACAGCTTTTCTGGGGCCGGCCTGGTACCCCTGGGGTCAATCAGGCTGCCGGTGATGTTCGGCGAGGGAAGTGCGGCCAAGAACGTTATGTCGGAGTTCGTGGTCATTGACGGTTCGTCTGCCTACAACGTTCTCATAGGCCGGGTCACTTTGAGTGAGGCCGACGCAGTAATGTCCATCCGGGCCCTGACATTGATGTATGTCTCGGACCGGGGGGAAGCGCATAAGCTCGTCTCAAAGTACGAGAAGAATGAGGTAGTCAATGTCCAAGTATCTGCCAGAGGGTGCAACATGCAATCCTTCAAAGTGGCGAAGAAATCAGAGAAGGGGAAGAGCCCATCCTTGCAACAGGAGGGCGAACGCATGGACACCTCCGTCGGCATGGTCGAAGGAGCCGAGACTGAAGAGGTGGAAATTGACCCAGGGCGCACCGTAACTATCGGTGTCAACCTGGAACCAAATTTCAGGGCCGCTCTCCTAGACCTGCTAAGGGAGAACAAAGACGTCTTCGCCTACTCAGCGGCCGAGATGCCAGGCGTGAGCCGGGAGGTAATTACTCACAAGCTGAACGTACTCCCCACCGCTCGCCCTGTCAAGCAAAGGATGAGGAACTCCTCAGCCGAGAAGGACGAAGCCATCAAAGCCGAAGTAGACAAATTACTAGCGGCGGGCTTTATCATGCCTTGTACCTATCCTGAGTGGCTAGCTAATGTTGTAATGGTGAGGAAATCATCGGGGGCATGGAGAATGTGTGTAGACTTTACCAATCTTAATAAAGCATGCCCCAAAGATTGTTATCCTTTGCCTCGGATAGATAGTTTAATTGACGCCACGGCAGGCTACACTATGCTGAGCCTGCTGGACGCCTTCTCGGGGTATCACCAGGTATTCATGGCCGAGGAAGACATGCCTAAATGCGCATTCATCACCGCTAACGGCACATACATGTACAAAATGATGCCGTTTGGTTTGAAGAACGCCGGTGCAACGTACACAAGACTGGTGGACAAAGTGTTCCAAAATAAAAAAGGGCGAAACATTGAGGCTTACGTCGACGATGCTATTGTAAAAAGCAAGTCTGACAGCGAGCACTTGGCCGATTTACACAAGACATTTTGTTCACTAAGGAAATACAAGATGAAGCTCAACCCAATGAAATGCAACTTCGGTGTCCGGGCAGGTAAGTTCCTCGGCGTACTTGTCAGCGCCAGGGGAATCGATGCCAATCCAGACAAAGTCCGAGCAATCCTAGACCTGCCGGAGCCAAGGAATCGAAAAGAGGTTATGATGCTGACCGGGAGGATGGCGGCTCTAGCCCGTTTCATCTCTCGGTCAGCCGACAAGAGCACCCCATTCTTCAAAGTGTTGAAGGGGAATAAAGACTTCAGCTGGGGGGAGGAACAGAGCACAGCTTTCAAGCAACTGAAAGCTCATCTTCAGACTCTCCCAACCTTGTCCAGGCCGATGCTGGGGGAGACGTTGTACCTATACATAGCAGTTACCTCGGCCACGGTCAGTGCCGTGATCATCAGGGAAGAAGACAAACAGCAACACCCAATCTACTTTGTCAGCCACACGTTGTTACCCGTCGAGAGAAATTACCCGCTGATTGAAAAAGCAGCCTTTGTTGTCGTCATCGCCGCAAGAAAACTAAAACCCTACTTCGATGCACATCCCGTGACGGTCTTAACCGACCAGCCATTGGAGAAAGCATTGGAAAAATTTGAGCAATCCGGCAGGCTCATCAAATGGGCAGTAAAGCTATCCGGCTTCGGCATTCAATACAAGCCGAGGCCCTCGATAAAGGGGCAGGCACTTGCAGACTTCCTTGCCCAGTGCACTTACCAAGAAGAATCACACCCCGGGGTATGGGAAGTATACACCGACGGGTCCTCCACGGCGAACAGCTCAGGAGACGGCATCCTTATCATCAGCCCAAACGGGGACGAGTTTGAGTATGCCTTGAAATTTACCTTCTCGGCCTCGAACAACGAATCCGAATACGAGGCGGTGATAACCGGAGTCGAGCTAGCTAGGGCTGCCGGGGCGGAGCACATCATTTTGAAAACAGATTCACTTTTGGTGGCCAATCAAATCAGAGGAGAGTACGAGACTCGGGACGACGGGATGGTAAGATACCTGGAAAGGGTAAAAGCTGACACTTCTAAGTTGAAATCTTTTCAGATACAATGCATTCCCAGGTCTGAGAACAACCGAGCCGACGCTCTCTCAAAGCTTGCCAGCTCGACCATCAAGAATGTCAGCCGAACCGTGCTGGTGGACATCAGGAATGCCAAGAGCATCACTGAGGCCGTCGGCATGGTGGGAAACATAGAGACCGAGACAACGTGGATGATTCCGATAATGAAATACAAATTGACAAATGAATTACCGGAGGACCGCAGCCTCTCGCAGAAGATAAAGAGGATCGCAGCAAGGTACTTGGTATTTGAAGGAGAATTATACAGGAGGTCCGTAATAAGGCCACTCTTGAAATGTGTCGGCCCAGCCGACGCGAAGCTAATTCTGACAGAAATTCACGAAGGCATCTGCGGCCATCACATGGGGGCAAGAACACTAGCCCACAAAGCTCTCCGAGCCGGCTACTTCTGGCCCACCATGCTTGCGGATTCCAGAGCCAAAACCAAGAAGTGCAACAACTGTCAAATGCATGCTCCGGTGATACATGCACCTTCCGAGACCGCAGCCGGTACTTAGTCCGTTCCTTTTGCACAATGGGGGATGGATCTACTAGGGCCATTTCCAACGGCATCCGGAGGAAGAAAGTACTTGATTGTCGCCGTTGACTACTTCACCAAGTGGGTTGAAGCCGTAGCAAGACCAGCCGAAGACGACAAGCAGTAAGTAAGAAAGGTAACTGGGAAAATGTCATAACTCGTTTTGGGTTACCCCAAGTCATGGTATTTGACCACGGCCGAGAATTTTGGAGTGACACAATAATGATCTGGTTGGAAGAACTTGGTATCAAATTTGCATACTCCTCCGTCTGCCACCCACGAGAGCAACGGACAAAGCGGAGGCGCCAATAAAACAATCCTCAACGGTTTGAAGAAGACAGTTGAAGACCTAAAGGGAAGATGGGCCGATGAACTACCCGGCGTCCTGTGGTCCCTGCGAACCACGGAGAAAGAAGCAACGGGATACAGTCCATTCCACTTAGTCTACGGGTCCGAAGCGGTCCTGCCAATTGAAGCAACGGTGCCAACATTCAGAACGGCTACCTTTAACCCAGTTGAAAATGAGGAAGGCCTGAAAGCCTCCCTAGACCTGGTCGAAGAAAGCCGAGATACAACACGCCTCAACTTGGCAGTATACCAAAACCGGATGAGAAGAGCCTACAACCGAAGAGTCCACAAAAGGGACTTAAAAGTAGGAGATCTAGTCCTAAGAAAGTCGGCCGCCACCAACAAAGGAAATATTCATGGTAAATTGACGGCCAACTGGGAGGGTCTCTACAAAGTGGTTGAAGAGATGAGGTCGGGCACATACCGGCTGACAGACATGGAGGGTGTGCCTCTGATGAGCCATTGGAACACCGACAACCTAAGAAAGTACTTTGTAGAGCGGCGGAGGTGTCCAAACCCATTGTGGGCACCCCAACGCATGATCATATCAAATGAAGAATCACTCGAGTTTTCCATCAAAGTGCTTGTCCCCTCCATAGTTGTTTCGAGCTAGACGCCGACGGTTGCCACCGGGCAGTCACCCCAAGAAGAAGAAACGTATACTCAGCACAGTTGAGACGCAAATCTAGCCGCCTCGGCCAACCAAAGGCTCGGCAGAGGAAGCGATCAATATGTCTACAGATACGAACGCTGTCGAGCCGTAACCCCGATTGCCTCGGCCAAAGCCAGGAGTGACAGGGACACAACGACCGATACGCTAGAAGAAACGTATACTCAGTACAGTTGAGACGCAAATCTAGCCGCCTCGGCCAACCAAAGGCCCGGCAGAGGAAGCGATCAATATGTCTACAGATACGAACGCTGTCGAGCCGTAACCCCGATTGCCTCGGCCAAAGCCGGGAGTGACGGGGACACAACGACCGATACGCTAGAAGAAACGTATACTCAGTACAGTTGAGACGCAAATCTAGCCGCCTCGGCCAACCAAAGCCCCGGCAGAGGAAGCGATCAATATGTCTACAGATACGAACGCTGTCGAGCCGTAACCCCGATTGCCTCGGCCAAAGCCGGGAGTGACGGGGACACAACGACCGATACGCTAGAAGAAACGTATACTCAGTACAGTTGAGACGCAATTCTAGCCGCCTCGGCCAACCGAAGGCCTGGCAGAGGAAGCGATCAATATGTCTACAGATACGCTAACATGTTCACAGCGGCGGTTGGGAAGCGCAAATTGGACGCCTCGGCTTGACCGAGAGTGAAAGAGGAAGCGACCAACATGCCAACATGTTTAAAACACGTTAAACACAGTTGAGATATGCATTCTAACTGCCTCGGCAAGGCCGAAGGTAAAAACGAAGGCACTCAATTAATAACGCAAGAAGACAAGTGAAGAACTGTGATCAAAATCCCGGCCACGCCGAGGGCAAATAAGGCAAACTCTTATTAAAAATGATAACAGGTTACAAATGAGAAGAATACAGACGACGGCCGTCCCCATAGGGATAAGCCAAAACACAACCTACCAAAGTTTACAAAAAACAAGGAAAAGAAGAGCAAAAGGTTACAGACATATCATTTAAGCGCCAAAAGATGGCAGGGAGGAAGGCATAATAATTGGCCCCCGAACAGCTAAAGCTATCCGAGATGCCGGGTGAGTCTGGTGATGACCGCCCGTCTCCCTATGCCTGTTGCTGCTCGCCAGCGGCGACATCAGCAGCATCATTTTTGGTGGGTGGCCCAGAAGGTGACTCGGCAGCTTCAGTTTCAGCTGCCTTTAGCCTCTCAGCCTCATCTTTGGCCTCCTTCACCTTTGCATCATAGGCCGCCTTGGCCTCAGCTATCTGAGCCGCCTTCGCCGCCTCCGCCTTCCCCGCAGCCGCTGTTTCCGCAGCATCGGCCATCTCATCCAGAAGCTGGTCAAATTTATCCCACGGGAAGGAGCCTTCAGGAACGAGCTTCTTGATTGCCTCCCTGGTCGCTTCCTCGGCCTGGTCCCGGAATTGGGCGCACATTTTAGGGATAAGCTCAGTTTGAAACATCTCAATATCCTTCTCCTTTTGAGCAAGGATAGCCCTTGTGCCCCTGTGCGCCTCCGACTGGGCATGGTACAGATCCTTCCACTCTTCCCTTTTGGCAACCACGGCGTCATGAGCGCCCTTATACCTGTCCCGCTCCTCCATCAACTTGGCGGTGGCGGCATCAGCAGCCTCAACTTTGGCCCTCTCGGCCAATAGCAGCTTCTCAGCTTCCTCCTCACGCTTTCGGGAAGCAAGGAGGTCCAGCTTAGCCTTCCCGGCTTCCCCCTTTGCAGCGGAAAGATCAAGCTTAAGCCATTCGATCAATGGCCCAGTTTGGGCCATGGCCTTTTCTTGCCCCATAATGTGGGAGCCGGCTAGTTGAGTCCACTTCGCCAGCCTCTTGTAGATTCTCGTACCCTCTGCCACAAGCTCGGTGGGGGGAATCTTCTGAAGCGAGGAGTCAGCGGTGGCACTTCTATCACCCGCCTTCTCAGGCTGCTTCTCTAATTGCCGCTCAGTGAGAACGGCGACTGCCGACGGCGGATCTACAAAAAATTTACACAGAGCATCCACGTCAACATGCATTGACACGTCAGAGAGTCTGTCATCGGGAATGTCCAACGAACCAGCTAAGTCTGAACCGCAAGTTAGATCCGTACCAGTCTGGACCCTCTTAAATGGAGGGCTGACTGAGTCATTCTTCTCCCCGGCAACGGTGGAAGCAGACGGTGGCTCTTTTCTCTTATTTGGAGGAGGAGGGCCCTTCGCAACGGTCACCATCTCCTCAGTGATATCGACGACCTCCACATGCTCCTTCTGGACCGCTGGGGTTGAAGAGGGAGTTGGAATTGACGCCGTCGCCGACCTGGACGCTGCCTTTGGTTTTCTCTTCGGCATGCCTCCGAGAACCCGTGCTTGAGCCACCGCCGGATCCAGTGCCTTCAGTTGCTGATCCATGAGGTCAGTGGGAGCCGGTCTGCGATCACGAGTCTGGGCCGTAGGGTGCAAATTGACAACGTTCTTGTCCTTATCAAGCCCTATTCTCCCAAGGATATCCTCAGACAGATCCGGGCCAAAATGATTTGCAAAGGAAACGAAGCAACAGTTAAGTAGAAGAAACAAATCAAAGTTCAAAAAGACAGATTCACTAAAAGCAGAAGATAGGCCTCACACCGACCCCACTCACCCTGTTCCAGGGCCGGTATGAGGCCGACATGGCAGAGCAGCTCATCATGAAGAATGATCTGCGTCGGGGGCATCCATCCCCTCGGCGTCCCGTTATTCTCAGCCTCAAACAGCGTCATCGCCCGTTTCTCATCCGCACTGAGATAGACATTGGCGGCGTCCATTTTAAGGCATTTCTGGGAGACCCATTTCTCACGCTCCTCATCGCTCTCACACCGTAAATTGACACGGTGTTGGAAGGACCGGGGCAGCGGATAATCCGCCGGCACTTCGACATACACCCACCGTCCCTTCCAGTCCTTGCAGGAAGAAAGCTTATCAACGGAGACGTAACCAGACTCCGTCTACACGATGTACCACCCCACTCGCCCAGCGGCTGACGGTTTAAGGTGATGAATCCGACGGAATAAGTTAACCGTAGAGGCCACCCCTTTGAAGAGACAGAGCCACACGAACCCAACTATAGTCCTC
Source organism: Silene latifolia (assembly GCF_048544455.1). Lineage (NCBI taxonomy): Eukaryota > Viridiplantae > Streptophyta > Magnoliopsida > Caryophyllales > Caryophyllaceae > Silene > Silene latifolia. Next base: position 10,187,245 of record NC_133534.1, read on the forward strand.
ATGGCCAACGGATGTAGTTGGGCCACAGCGACGTTCATGGCTTTGATTATGGCCATAACGTATTCGTTCAAAGGAAACCGGAGCCCATACTCCAAGTGTCTGATGTATACGCCTATATGGCCCTTGGGAGGGCAACAGACCGCCTGACCCTCCCCAGGAATAACAATTTTGTACCCCTCACCGAAGTCAAAGTGGCCCTGGAAAAAAGTTTCCCCGGAACAGCTGGCGAACTTGTTGGTCCAACCACGATCAGGCCCGATCTTACAGGCGTCGCCGTGATCCAAGACATACGGGCTCCCCACATTGGGACGAGTCCTTTCGAAATCGTCACCGTCATCATCAGCATCATCATCCTCATCCTCCCATTCCTCCAAAATTTGTGGATCAACTGCGGGAGAGGGAGATTTAGGACCCCCGGACCTTAACGGGATGGCGTCCAGTATCTCCTCCTCATCAAGACGCGACGGGGAACCCCCCGGCGCAGAAGTGCTAGTACCGGCGTCAGCAGCAGACATGGTAGCAACAATTACTTAACAAAATAAGAGTGAGAAAAATTTGTTCGTTTACCTTGAAAAAAAGCACTAGCCGAAGTAACGACTCTGAAGATTAGAAGAGAAAGAAGCCCTTGAAAGTTTAGAGAGAAGAAAATTTTGGAGAAAATGAAATTGGTGGCCAATTTCAGGGGCTAACTGCCCTATTTATAGGGGAAAGCCCATGAAGAAGGACCAATCAGGGCACAGCCCAAGAAATGTCAGCCAATCAGCGAACAGACACGTGTCAGACATGCAACCACGGAATGTCAATCGTTGCAACAGTTAAACGTCAATCAACGCAACAGTGACCAAGCGTCCTCAACACACCCATTCATATCTCCCTGCCTATTCATCTTCCTCAGCAAATTCCTAAGTATTTGTTCTCCGCCGGCCACATGATCAACCAAGCTAGGTAGCACCGGCCGGGGGCAATCAAAAACAACCGGCACTCTCAACCCTGGTCTCGGCCAGCGTCACTTTCTTTTCCACATCGGATGCCCTTTACACATCCATGTGGAGGGGGGATATGGTACGGCCTAAGCAGAACTAAGCCGAGGTATAAGAAGCCGGGAAAGAAAATTTTTTTACTTACGCAGAATATACGCTCAACATACATCGGAGCCCATACCACGGCATAGACTACGCTGGGGGCAAATTGATGGGGCATATTCTGCACCCGCTGACCGAGTCAACATATTGAGTAAGGTCAAAGATATCCACAACAAGTCAACGACTTGGACAGCCTAGCCGATGCAGCCCGTCGGCCTGTCACCTGGGTCCCGGTCAGGCAACCAGCCAGCCGGAACACATATCCGCGTACTCATATCCAAGACCCCTCGGTCGGCCTGACATAGGTCCATCGGCCGAGGGTAGAACGGTCTTTCCGCCTGCTAGCCACTTGGCCACTTGGCCACTACGTGACAAAAGGTGAAAGTCTATAAATACTCCTCAACCCTCATTGAGGAGAGGATCCACAATTTAACCTAAGAATCAATATTCATCTGGTAATATCTTCTTATCTCTCTACAATATATACTTAGCCAAGTAACACATAACTTATCTCTTTAAGTTCATTGACTTGGGCGTCGGAGTGAGTACGCTCGGCCAAAGCCGAGCCCTCAGTTTGTTCATCGTTTCAGGAGAGGCCAAAGGGAGATTCAACCAAAGACGTCATTCTACAAGCACGGGTGGTGACAAATAACTGCTCTGGAATTACACTCGGAACAAATATTTTGCTATGAATATTGTTACGTTTATTAGTCTTTTGCCACGATTTTTGTCATTATTGTTGTTTTTCTTCAATATTTTGTCTTTGTTTATTATACTCCTTCCGTTTCGGTCATTTGTTTATCTGTTACTAAATTTAAACCCGTGTAAAAAATACACGGATCTACTCATTCATTTTATTTGTAAAATCTAAATAATGAATGAAGATTTTTACAAAAAATGCACAAAGTTCTGACTCAATAATGTTTTATCAAGATTTATTGATAAAAAAAGTATACAATCTCTATACGAAAGCTTTGTCTATATTTATGTTATATTCTAAAAATTAGAAAAAAAAAATTCACAGATTACTCGTATATTTTATGTTATCTTCGATACAATCATATAAACATAAAAGCTCAATATCCTCGCTCTTAATAAAATTAAATGCCCGAAAATTAATACCAACAAGTAGTATTTAATAATAAATATTTTTACTTTTTTGTTAATTATCTCCTTTTAAAGTTGATTATTAAATAAAATTAACCGCCCGACAATTAATACCGACAAGTAATTTATAATAGTTAGTTATCTCCTTTTAAAGTTAATTATCTTAAAAATAAATTTTTAAAATAAAGTTATAAATGTTTTTACTTTTTGTTCAACAATTTTAAATTACAATTGTAATATTTGAGTTCTAAAGTCATATTTAAGTTTTTTGTTTTGTTTTGAGTTACAATTTTTATTTGCAATTAAAGTAAATAATGCATTTGGGTCAATTGGCTAGGTAGTTATTACAGTATGATATATTTTCTTGATAGTTAAATTTGAGTCAATACTGTGGACGCGGGTCCACGGGAGAAAAGCGAGCAAGATTTTGCATTTGTGGAGTCGCCACCAATTTATTATGGAAAATTGGAAACCGTTCGAATATCTCGTGTCATGTCAAGACACAAAGTAGTGACATGAACACCAAGAACTCGTTACCCTTAGCATTCTATGTCTAGAATGACTCTCGTGGATGTCAATGAACACGGATGTTCACAGAGATCTGGAGTAAGGGGGGAGCCGGGGAGGGTACGTATTACTTTTCGAGTTTGATTAATCGGGTTACAATGTTACATGTCAAGATATACGGGTCTTGATCTGGTACAAAACAGGTTGAGTTGGGTCAAATGTACATATGTGAGGTTAAATTGTGACAGGTCTGCTCCATAGTATTATATCCAATCCCACATATTACATGACTATACGTCTATACCTAAATCAAAACAGAATTTAAATTAAACTGTTCCTAATATAATACGGATTACTAGTCTTATAATATACTCCCTCTCATTCACAATAAACCTCCCATTTCATTTTGGCACAAAAATTAAGGAAACACACTACCCCACCATATAATTAAATTTGGACCACACAAATACACTACCCCACCTTCGTACACTATTCACAATTGGGTATTTAATTTCGATTTTCTCTCGATACGTAAATGGAAATATATTCATGTGGGATCTTGTTTGATTCGTCTTTACGAGTACATTAAAAATATCTAACTTTTATAATTTTTACAAATACGTATCTAACGATATTTAGCGCGTAAAATACGCATTGACAAACGTGAAAAAGGAAAGTGGTAGAGTGGAGTTGAATGGAGGAAGTATTAAAATATCATATCTTATATATATATATATATAACTGGGTTAGGAGAATTGTGGATTGACACGTGTCATTGAAAAAAAAAAAAAAAAGTTGAAGTTACTAAACGAGGTTGACAACGCAATTACTCCGTACATACCTAATATATTAATGATCGTAGGTTTTCTATAAAGTCAAGTCTAATGAAATCAAGTCTAATACAAATTAAAGTGGCACATACATGCACATGCAAAAAAAAAAAAAAAATTGGCACATACATGAATATGCAAACCAAAAAAATATCGCACATATTCAACGGATGATCATAAATAACATATGACTAATAATACTCCGTATTTGGCACACAAGTTTTCTCTCTAAGGGCTGATTATAAATACTCATAAGACATTTTTCGTTCTCATCAAAAATGCTTAGTCTTTTCTCTATGGCATTCTTTTGATATTTTCATCACTGACAAGCATGAGAACTCTATGGGAGAAGATTAGTTCTTTCATATTCGTTTTCAATCGGGCAACAATACACAACGGTTTTATAGATCCTACGAGTGTTCATCTTTGTTCATAGCATTTACGGAATACATGTATGTCGAAGTTAGAAACCGACAAACCGTAACATGCTCACCGTTGTAGGATGAGTTTTAAACTTTTATTTGGGATATGTATTTTGATAGTGTATTTGTATATATGTAAGGCTATAATTTTATTATGGTCTTTTGAATTTATTTCAAGGTCAGTACTCATTAGTATGCTCTATTTGTTTTCTTACTTATTGGCTTTTTGAGGTTTTGTATTTTTTAGTTCTGTACAAATAAATAAACTGGGTTGAGAATTCTGAAATTCTTTAATTTTTTTCTGCCTACCTAATTAACGCCTTTATTAGATATTATTACAGAAAATTATCTTTGTTTGTAACATTGTTGGGGTACATATAAACTATAGCTTTTTGCATTGAACAATCCAAAGGTGGTAACAAATAACCAACAATAATATTATGAGTAGTGAGTTTGAGAAAGTGGCATGCAAAATCCCAAAATCTTTCTCGAATTTATTAAAGATTGTGTTTGATGAACTTTTTTTTTTTAAAGATGGTGTTAAAAAAAGTTTTTATAAGGTTGTGTTTGACATTAAAAAAAACATTAAATAAATTATAATGCATTTACATTTAAGATTATAGAATCTTATATAAGTTCCAATCAATTGAATATGGTAAGTATTTATAACATTATAACCATGAAAATGAAGATTCAAGAGCCATTATATATGCTAATAAAGTAGCTTACCACTTTGAAAATTCTATGAAATTCTTATTTTATCGACAATTACTAAGGCCGATTATTGGCATGAATGGGAAAATGTAAAGTCAATAAAGAAACGTTACCACAAGAAAAACACAAATAATAGTCAAATTTAGATAGTGTAAAATAAACAACGGAAGAAAGTTATAAATTGTTTAAAGACATAGTTCAGTTAAATGAACTAAATATACACACTGACCGTTCAGATGCGCCACGTGGCGTTCTAACCTTGATTATAATCATTAACTACAACTAATCATTAAATATGGGCACAGTAAATAACGCATAAATCTCAGCAAAATATTAATTATAATTTAACAAATATTACGGTATTTACTAAATTACATTAAATAACCTCTGGTATTTGAATTTAATTTTATTATAAGAATATTTTGATAAAAGTTCTAAAATGTAAATAATTTCGTTTATTGCAAAAACTACTTTCAATTGAGTATAATTTCCGTTATAATAGACATTTTGTAAGAAAATACGTGAGAAAGAGAGAAAATACGCTTTTTTTTTTTATTATTATCCTTAAAAAATTATTGTATACTTATTTATAAAACATTGATCATGCATAACTAACTAAGGCCTATCACTTATGACACATATGTATTTTATTTGAAAGCTTTGAAGTTAAACCTAAAAAACAAATATTTGAAAAAAATTAATCTATTTCTATTTATAATGAAAATTATTAAAAGTCATATATCAATTATAATATTTTTCTTCAATTATAACAATAAAATAATATTTTACTTCAATTATAATAATAAAATATTCAAACAGGCCGCGCGAAACGCGGGATACTACCTAGTTTAATATAATAGTGTATAACATGATCATACAAAGTACACAAATTGTTTAATAAGACGGTCTTATGCTATAAGACCGGCCCATTAACAAAGAGCCCAAAAAAATCAAATACGAAGTAGTTTCTAAAGGGAAAAAAGGAAGCCCAATTGAATGATAATAAATTAAGGGTGTTGCTCTTTCATGTACATGATTTACTAAATCATGTACATGAGTTACCATTTTACCCCTCTCATTTCAACAACAATTTTTTTTCACATTTCAATTCTCCCTTTCAATTTTCTACCTCCATATCTCAACACCACCCCTGCCGCCACCATCCAACCACCACCCCTACTCCGGTCGACCCCCTCTTGCGTGGTTGCAGTCCATACCCGCCCAAACCTGCTATTAATTTAGGATGGCAAAATATCTACCAAAAGTATTCGGGTATTTGACGAACTACAAATCTACAATGCATTTTTCCAATTTTAGCTTGTAATTTTCACCTTCCAGGCATTGGAATTTGCTTGTACATCCTTTAGATAATTAGTTTATTGTTTAATTGGATAGTATCATGAATATTGACGCATGTCACTCAGTGTTCTTAAATTTTTTGTTTGTTCCTAAGTTTCCAGCCCATCTGGAAAAAATGGTGTCTTTGTATTGAATTAAATGATGATGATGATTTCTCAAACTCTAATTTGTGCAATAACTTAAATACAGGTGGGTTCAATCCTTATTTTCATAAACCCTAATTTAATCAATGGTAATTTAATTTACACCACCTTAATTTAATAAGAAATATTGATGCATAAGCAATGAAATTACTTGATCAACATGAGAATTAAGATTCATAGTAAGTAATTTGATGAGGGTTTGATTGATCTTGAGAGAAAGAGAAAAAGAGAGACTTGTTTTTAAAGGAGGGCGTGATATGGAAAAATTATGAAAAAAAGTACATGAAAGAGTAAAACTTGTACATGAATGAGCAACTACGTAAATTAATAACGGTTATACTTTCTCAGCCAAGCCTTCATGCCAACAACCACTACCTCCATTCCTCAGATGCCGATACACAACCCGACTCTACGCCTCTACACATTATTAATACAAACCCATAAATTTTTAATTTACAATATAAAGTTTTCAAACTAATTTTTTTTTTTTTTTTTTGAGGAGAAAACCCGAAGGCCTTACTGCATTAATCGAGAATCAAAACAAACAACATTGTTCGCAGCCGGTGGTAAAGTATCCGACCACACAAATCTATCAACTACTCTAGGCAAAAGATGAGCTAAAGAGTGCGCTACACTATTGTTTACACGACTCGTATGCGACCAAATAACAGAAGAAAACGAAATGCATAAAAGTAAAATATCCTGTAACACAAGTAGTTATTAATCTAAAATCTTAAAGACAAAAAAAAAAAAATTGAAAGAATCAAGTCTTCATCTAATGTATGAAGTTTTCAAATTAAAAGTATGAGTTTTGAAGATAAACTTCAACTTTACCCATAATTTTTTAATTTATAATATAAAGTTTTCAAACTAAAATTAATAGTTATTAAACTAAAACCAAAATTAAAAAAATTATGAAGTTTTTAAAGCCTGAAGTCTTCATCTAATTATATGAAGTTTTCAAATTAAAAATATGAAGTTTTCAATTAAAATGTTTATGGGAAAGCTAAAAAAACTCAATTAAGCATAAATCACAATCCATAATCTTCAACTTTAAATACAAATTTATCCATTTAAAAACACAAATATTCAACTTTATAAGCTTGAACTTGAAGATCAAATACAAAACCTAGTTGTCAGGTTGTTGTCGACAATGATTATCGGGATCAGGGGCGGTATTGTTCTATTCGGTTATCAGAACATGGGCCCAAACCACTTGAAGCTCCAAATATATACATTTAAAACAACTGATGAATTCAGGTTGAACGATGGACGTAGTATTTTGTCATCTAAATGGAATAACGGTGTTAAAAACGACAATCTCGAAGTTGGTGAGGATGTGGGTTAGAGAGACGATGGAGTAGCTGACGGTGGTTGGAGAGGCGGCAGAGTAGGTGGCGGTCGGTGACGACATGGACTGCGGAGGGGGTGGAGGAGGTGGCGATGTTGAGGCCGTTATTGTGGCCGAGGGTTTTGAACTGACAGTGGAGAAGATAGGGAATGGTTATGGAGCAATACTTTTACGGTTGTTTTCTTTTATAACCTCTGTTTATTGGGTTGTTCTCTACTATTGGGTCCGTCCTATAACATAGGACGGTCCTATAGGAGAGTTACTGTACAAAGTAATACTCATAGATTGTAAAGACTAATTAAGTCACTATTACTTTAGGGTGTTGATTTTCGCAGTACGCATTTTACTCATTACAGTACACTTTTGACCATTTTACCCTTCCCATTTGTTTCCCTCCTTGTACTACATTGAAGAAAAAGAAAGAAAAAAATCTATCATTACGTACTATCACCACCCTCTTCCAACACCACCACCACCACCACCCTACCCTTGTCATGTCCACCGCCAGCCACCGGCCACAGGCAACCTAACCTATCGCCGGTGACCAACCATAACCTTGCTCGCTCTCCCGCCCCTTACCTTCTTATGCGTCTCCCTCTCGTCCTCTTCTCCTTCTCAACCTCTCTCTCCACTGCTGGCCAACGACCGCCCTCCCTCTCGCCGGCCTCCGGCATCCCTCTGACTCCCGCTACACTCTCCGGCGACGTCCCAGGCAGCCATCCCCTTCTCTCTACCACCAAGTAATACAAACCCCCAAATGAATTTTAAAACAAACCCTAAATTAATTTTCAAACTTAAAATTCAAAGAAAGTCTTTAAATTGATCAATATAATGAAATTAACAAATTTATTACTTGTTCTACACTCAAATTATCATTCATAATTGAAAATTTTATTTATTTTAAAATGAATGTATGGTTAGCAATAGAGAGAAAAAGTTTGATGTTTTTTGTAAGAGGGATAGTAAATGAAAAACAAGTGTAAAAATGTATTGTAATGAGTAAAAAATGTACTGCGAAAATAAATTGCGTTACTTTATAATGAAAAAAGGGTTATTTTATGGAATAATCCAAGGTATACCTCGTCTTCTCACATTAATCCAAACTATACTTTAACTCGGAATAATGTGAACTATACACTCATTTTTCTCACAATGAACCGGGTAACCGGCTACTTGTTTGTCAGGTCAAAAAATTCCAGATGACAAGCATAGTTTCGAAACATCAATTCATTAAACTTTAGAAACTAAAATTAACCACAAACCCAGATGCCAATATCATATCATCATCAACACTAAAAAGAACACCCAAAATCTCAGTCACCAACGAAAACACATTTCCCTCAAATCCTATCAACACACTAATTCAAGAGCCCAGTAAACAAAGACTGAAATCTACCCAATTGAAGATGGTGTTGGGCATAGTGAAAACGATGGTTCATGGGTTAATTTAGGTAATGTTGATGCTGATTGGTTTGGTAATTCTCAGAAGAAATAAGGGATTGGAGACTAAATTTAAGGTTTTAGGATCAATAATAAACCCAGATCTTCAATAATAAACTCAGGTCTTGATGAACCCGATTTCTGGTACTTGATCGGAGATGAGGATTAAAAAAAAATAAAAAAAAATGGGGTCACCGGTTGGCTTACTTGATTTTCTAGGTAAAAAATGAGCTGGGTGCAATAAGAGTAAAGGAGGACAATAATATGGATTATTTTGAGTTAAATTGAAGTTTGAATTACTATGAGAATATGCCTAATAGTTTGGATTATTCCCATAAAATAACCCATGAAAAAATTATATTTTTTAGGGTTATTTTATAGGAATAATCCAAACTATTAGTCGTCTTCTCCTAATAATCCGAACTTTAATTTAACTTAGAATACACCATACTATCACCCTCCTTTGCTCATATTGCACTTAAGTCATTTTTGACCTGTAAAAAAGGTAAACCATCCGGTAGGTCAATTTTTTTCATTTTATTAAGTCTCCTTCCTCCTCCTCCTTCATTAAGACCCTCATCACCATTCACCAACCACCATCCACCACCACACCATAACAGCCACAACGACCTTCACCCTTAATCACCCATTTAGACCACTGTTCACCCACAATCCGCCCACGCCTGTTTATCTTTCTCTTTCTCTCCTTAACAACTCTGGCTTTTGAAGAAGAAGAATAGAAACCCAGAAAATAATATGAGCAAAGAATAAATCCAGAAAATTAAGTGTGATAATGAGAAAAAAAATAATCAAGAAAGGGTGTTTGAATTAGAAGGAGGAGAAAGATGAGATCCCAGGAGGGAATAGAAGAAAACAATTGAGTTGAGAGAAAAGAACGAATTTCAAAACCTTCTTCATTATTTGCCAAATTTGAGTTGATTATATGAGTAGTTTGTTCATTTGAGAATCAAACACTTGAACACCTGGGTCTACTTCAGATGCTTGTAAATATGAACTTAGTTCACCATTGAACAAGTATACGGAGAATAATTGGATTTCGGATTATTTTGATAAATTAATGATGGATTGCCGGAATTATAGGCGGCATCAGGGGCAGTACAATGTCAATTGATGGATGCATACATTTGCAAGTTCTGATAATTTCTGCATCAATTATTCTCCGTATACTTGTTCTTTGGTAGTTCTTCACTTATCCAGTCCAATTATAAATGCTTGTTAGTTAGCCGAAATCCAATCATGTCTAACCGAAAATGGTGGGAGTAGTTATGGAGTAGTTTTGGTATGGTGGTGGTGGTGGCGGTAGTTTGATGTTGGCGGTTGCGGTGTTGACAACGGTTGAATATGGTGGTTATGGTGCTTGTGATATGGTCACTGGTAAGGAATTAGAGTTTGATAGGTGGGAGTTTTTGGCCTTTTGGGTAATATGGTAAAGGAATTAGGAAAGGTAACTCGCTATATAGGTAGCCGGTTACCAGGTTTGATACAAGATAACATAGGCAATAGTATGGTGTATTCTGAGATAAATTGAAGTTTGAATTATTACGAGAAGGTGACTAATAGTTTGGATTATTCTTATAAATTAATCCTATTTTTTACATGTTTGAACTTGCATTTTTTAAAAGCTCAACTAAAAACAAAATAAATTTATAATTACCCGTGCGTACATGTAATCTAATTAACTCTATTTCACCGTTTTAAAAACTTCATCACCATCGAAAACACCACGAACCTCTTCTGCATCAAAACCATGGCGACGGAAGGAGACATCGAGCTCGAGCAGGACAAAAGCAATGACAACGCCATATCCATGGCGGAAAATATGACGACGATGAGCAGGAAGGAGAAGAGGAAGTTCCTGAAGAAGATGAGAAGGAAACAGTTGAGGCGAGATACTGCGATTCGCGAGAGAGAAATCGCCGAAACAATGGCGAACGATCCTGAGATTGTGGCGAAGTTGCGGCGGTTGGAGGAAGAAGAGGCGGAGAGAATGGAGAGAGATCGCCGCGAGTTTGAGGAGAGAGAGCGGCGATTTGTTGAGAGTTTGGAGGTCAAGAAGAGGCAACTGGAAGAGGAGGAGGAGAGGCGGAAGCGCGACGAGGAATCGAAGCGTGATTTGGTGAGCGTTGTTTTGATGTTTGTTGATTGTGTTTTTATCGTATTTGTTTTAGTCTAGTGGTTGAGACGGAGGTTATCTAGAAGTTATGCCTCCTCTTTTGTCAAAAAATTAATTGCATTTGTGTATCAGCTGTTAATTAATTGCATTTTTATCGAAGAAGTCTTAGCGTAGTGGTTGAGACTTGAGACGGAGGTTATTTGTAGCATAGGTAGCATGTTTCGAGTTTACCGGTCTCCTTTGTGTTGTATTGGACGTATGTCTCCCCTCCCACGGAAAAATCAATTGCATTTGTGTTATTAGCTGGTAGTTTATTGCATTTCACTGAAGCAGTCTTAGCATAGTGATTAAGACGGAGTTTATACGGAGAGTAGGTACTAGGTAGGTAGCATGTGGGAATTTCTGTTTTGTTAACGTTGTTCGGACTTAAACCTCCTCTAACGCCAAAACATTAAGTGCATTTGTGTTATCGGCTACTATTAATTCATTGCATTTTTACTGGAGCAGTCTTATTGTGGCTGTTGCTCCATATTTCCAATGGAGCCAAAGACTTACTCTTTGATTCTGGATTATGATGGAATAAAGCAAAATGACTCACTAAAGTGTCTGCCCTTCGTTCTCTTGTGAAGTAGCAGTCCTTTGATGCAGTTCTCGACGTAATTTTCATCTTGGGTCATTCGGAAACAGTCTCTTTGTGTTTCTAACACAAGGGTAAGGCTGCGTACATCCGACCCCCCTTACCCCGCAATTTGCGGGAGCCATTGAGGCGCTGGGGTAATGTTGTTGTTGTTGTAGTCTTATTGTGGCTGTTGAGACAGAGGTTATCAGAAGGATAGGTAGCATGTTCGACATTCCCGTTCCCTTTATTTCTACTGGACTTATGCCTCCTCTTATGCCAAGAAAATTAATCACGTTTGTGTTATCAGATGTTAATTATTGGCATTTTTATTGAAGAAGTCTTAATGTAGTGGTTCAGAGAGGAGGTTATCTGGAGGATCGGTAGCATATTAGAATGCCTGGTTACTAGAATAAGAATAAAGTGCGAGAGGGTGTGATACATTTTCTATGTTGATAAAGGATGAACAGTTGAAAATTGTGGGTTAACGTATAAGTATGTAATTCATAAAATGTATCTCGTCCTGGCTTTTACTTTGATCCTGTTTTGTTTAGTCTTTTATGTGTACAATTACTAATTCTTATTTGAGACGGTTGTAAGCGCAAAACGAATATAAAACAACCCGTATACCCAATTAATATTGAATATTAATTAGTGCTAGAAGGCTTTTTTCTAAAAGGCCATATAGTTTCTTTGTGTTATTTTATTTTGCTCCATTGTAATATGCATTGTTTGATGCTAGGTTAACGACGGGGATGAACATGAAGGGAATGAAGGAGAGGATTGGGAGTATGTGGAGGAAGGGCCAGCAGAGATCATATGGAAAGGAAATGAGATCATTGTTAAGAAGAAAAAAGTGAAAGTGCCTAAGAAAGCTCCTAATCTAGAGAAAGAAAAACAGGTGACGCGATGTGGATTTTAAATTTGCATTTTTAGTTTGAAACATGAGTGTCAATTTACTGATATCTGATTACATTCCAGGAAAGTGAAGGACCCATATCAAACCCGCTTGCTCCTCAATCTGAAGTGTTCGAAGATTACAAGAGCGCTCAAGAAGTTCTAGATAGTGTTGCACAACAAGTTCCAAACTTTGGGACTGAACAGGTTCTGCATTTTTGTATTTTTCCTCGTGTTATCAGCTTTTCATGTCAGATCCATAGCATTGACTATGTGAAAGCAAAAATTTCTTGTTTCCTCCCATGAAAGCGATGAGATCCTAATACATGTTTATGTTGTTTCATGTTTTTGTGATACCAGGATAAAGCACATTGCCCTTTCCATCTTAAGACTGGTGTTTGCCGGTTTGGGGCGCGTTGTAGCAGAGTTCATTTCTATCCTGACAAATCCTGTACAATACTTATTAAAAATATGTACAGTGGACCTGGCCTTGCTTGGGAGCAGGATGAGGGGCTTGAGGTCTGTTATTGAAGCCCTTGGGTGGCTCTTGTATCCTGATGTTCAGTCATTTTCATGTTCTCTTGCGTGATTTACATGTGTTTGTTTGCTTACTTGGACATTGTGATTTATGATTTGCGTAAATTATGTTTTAAGAAAATTCTGGTTGGCAGTGCTACTAGAGTCAAACAATTATAACATATATTTATTACGAGTATAATCCTATGATTTATTTCTATTTTCAAATTTGATAGTTTGAAATTTCACCCATTGTTCATGTCACACAAAAGTTTAATGTGGGTTAGGATTGGTTAACATGAGAGCTTGTATTTTATCTTCTGGCTTTACATGAACCCGAACCATGATGCAATGCATTAATTTAATTCATTATACATTATCTTAGATATAGTGAGTCTTGTGTGAGACCGTTGTATCCCTACAACCAAGCCTTTAATCCCTATCATCATACCTGAATACAACGATAATAGCATAGTTGTATGATACAACCATCTCTTGTAAGTCTTTTAAAGGTACTTAATGACCTCTTAATTCAATGTAAAATTTGTTTCTTATGTTCATTCAAGTGAGTGATACTTTTCTTAACAGTCGATAGTATATTTGGGCCTCTATGTACGGAAGATGGAAAACTGAAGCTTCAGCTCACTACTCTGATGAATGGTTCTTTTACATACTTGTAGTATCATACTGATCATCATATTGACTGTCACTTGCTGTGAGGATTTGACTCCTATCATGTCTACCCTGGGCCAAATAATAAATGGGCGCTTTCATCACTAGGTATAGTCAATTTTAAAGAACTCAGTATACGGCTGATTGATATGCCACGAATGCTTTGAATCAGCCATATATTCCGCTTACTCAAGATCTTGTATATTGTGACTTATGTGTGAAAATAAATTTAGGAGGAAAGAAAACGAACTTAGGAGTGTGGAAGGTATGTCGGTATCTTATGATTGACTGTAACTGTCTCATCTCACTCCATGCTGTACCATGACCCTGCCCTTTTAACATAATAAGCAACTGCAGGCATGTTGAACTCAGTTGAAGTATCAATCCCCCTTTTGCAACAGTACATCTTAATATAAATCCCTGCTATATTTTCCTATGGAAGATGATCTTATGTGCACGTCATTTTGAACTTTCCGAGGAGTATATATACTGTCAAGCGTATGTACAAGCTATGTAACTGAAATTTGGATGAAATCAATAGTGTGTGGCTGTGAGTGTTTTGTTCTCTTAGGTACTGTCAGTAGTGTATTGTGTACTAGGCGTCTATGTCTACTAGCCAATGCGCTCAGGTTAAAGTTATATATTGGAGCATTGACAGTGATTAGATTACTATGTACCAACTGTACATTACTTTCGTCTCCTTTGGGATATATTTTGTTAATATGGAACTCAGGAAGTCAGGATCACCCCTATATCTGTGTGTTTTAGGGTTATGGAAGGTCAAAGAGTGGATTGACTACCTCGGTGTCATTCAAACTTGAAACATCTACCGAATATTTACTAAATTTTTGATTTAAGTTTGTCCCTTCTATGGTAAGATGTCTTCAAATGTTCTTTTAAATTCTTTTTAAAAAAAACATGTATTAACTGGTCGTGGGCAAACTTATGTGTCAAATAGATCAATCATTGGGAATTTTCTCATATTAGAACTTCCGTAAAAAACCAACTGTTTGATATTGATGTTTATGATTGGCAGAATTGAAAACTTTGTTTCTTCTGCTCAATGGCGTTTGAAAATCAGATAATGGGGTTTTTGCCCATCTATCTTTCAAATTGTGGCGAGGATTATAAATCTTTACTTTTGACCTTATGGAAACCCAATGTTGTATGTTGTTTTATTCAGCCACTTTCTGCTTTTTTCCTTCGATTTCTATTCCCTTTCTCTTCTGCTTATTATATCTTGTTTTTCCTCTCTTTTCCTTTTTTTTTTTTTTTTTTTTTTTTTTTTTTTTTTTTTTTCTTTCCAAAATGGTTAATTGACCTCAAATTCTTATGGTCTAAGGCTCTTTTTTGTTGTTGTTGTTGAACACAATGTAGTAAGCAATCATACCCTGTGAGTGTGCTCTGATCATTATCTAAATAACCTGAATGGGGAGTTTCCTACTGTGTTAGATCTACGTGGGCAGAGTTCTAGAGATAGAGTGAATAATAAGTTGTGGTGCCCTTTGCGTGCTTCTTTTATATTCATTTTTGCAGGTCTCCGTATTTGATAGTTACAGTTCAAAAAATTTCAGAGGTTGAGGATAGTTAACACGAAATTACTGAAAGTATATGCTTTATTACACAGTAGTTAAGCATTATCATATTTGCGGACCATGCTTATGAATGCTGCTAGAAGTGTTATTAGTACAGACACTTTAACACATGAGAAAAAAATATATGAATTTCTTGTTTGATCCGTCCTCCATGGTCTTATTTCTGATTTCTTGCTCTGCCGTAGTGTATTACTTGTTTAGGAATAGTGTTAAAAGCATGTTTTCTTCCTTTATCAGCATACAGATGAAGAGGTCGAGCGGTCTTTTGAAGAATTCTACGAGGATGTACATACTGAATTTCTGAAGTTTGGAGAAATTGTGAATTTTAAGGTAGTCTTACTCTTATTGCCTACAAATATTTGTTTGTTTTCCTTCCAATGAATGGTTATGGCCTTTTTTTTTTTGTGGGAGAAGCAATTTGTGGACTTTATTTTCTCTAATCATCATGGTCTGTTTTCTTTTTTCTTTCGGGGGATAGAAGGTGAGAGGCTGAGAGTAGCCTGATAGACCCAAAATGGTTCATGATTTTGAGAAATTCTTGATCATGTTGCAACTCGTGAGGATAATTGGTGAGCCTTGAGCCCTTGATTCACCAATTTATTTGATGGTACAATTGTAGGCTTTAATCACTTCTCCACTTCATATGTTTTGTGTAACCCTTACCTGCTTATCTTCAAAGGTCTAGTATCTAAGATAGTTCAGTTTTTATTTTTGTTTAGCATCAATAGTTTCATCGTAGATGTGGAATCTGACCAATATATATTCTTCACTATCAGATTTGAGAGATACGAAGCATATCATTATGTAGTACTAGAAATCATCGTAACCATACTTTTCCCTCCTCTATGAGCATCAATATAGCAGCGTCCCTCTTGCAGGTGTGCAAAAATGCTTCTTCCCATTTGCGGGGTAATGTGTATGTGCATTACAAGTTGTTGGAGGCAGCTGTGCTTGCTTATCAATCAATGAATGGTCGTTATTTTGCTGGGAAACAGGTTAGAAAATTTCACATCAGGTGATAAAAGAGATTCTTAGATCAATTTTTTGTCATGGAAATTGTAAATGTGAGCCCTATTATAGAGTAAACTGTAAGACTCAATTAGCATATATGTATATAATGTTGTTGGCATTTAGGTTTGATAAATATTTTTGGCTTTGTTCTTCATCATAAATGACTTGTGTGGATTGTTCTTTATAGTTGAGCTGCGAATTTGTCAATTTGACGAGATGGAAGGTTGCAATATGTGGGGAATATATGAAGTCAAGACTCAAGGTATAAATCTGGTCTACAGGCTTATACTCTCTCTACTCCGCTTGGGTTTCTACTGAGTATTTTTTTCATAGAAGAGTTAAATTAAAATGTATGTAAAGTTTGGGAGGACCAGATGGTCTCTCGGTTAGGAGATTACTAATTTTTGAACTGGAGAAAAGCAATATGGATTCCCTTACACTGGGTCCCATCAGCTTAAGTAATTATATTTATATTTATTTTAGTTTTAAATCGAGGAAGCAAAACTAACGATAGTGTTTCACCATGTCTACCAGAGAAATTTGGAATTTTTTTATGTTTGTTTTAAGTTTATTGTCTTTTGCCTTTTTTTTCCTTACTCTAGCAAGTAGCACACAAGCAAGCAACTCTAGACACTTCTTAGTTCTTATATGATCTTTTTTGGTTTACATGACTTGGGGGCTGGGGCTGATAGAGAAGCTATAAAAACTATGCTTGTCAATCGAGCAAGTGATTTTTTGTAGATAAGATTACACATAATAGTTTCAGACTTTCAGAGCATAATTGTCCACCTTTCATTATGTATATGGGGCATCAGACTTGGCGTTTCTTTTCGTATATGGCTCTAACCCCCAACATGTCTTTGTATGGATGTGTCCCACCTCTATGAAATCTTTTGTACATGTGTAGCGCCCCCCTGGCGTCCCTTAATTAATATTATATCTTACTAACGAAAAAAGGTTAGGTGATTTCGGATTAACGGCTGCCTTAGCAGTTAGCACCAAGTGAAGCTAATAACAAACCTTCTCAAACATAATCCCAAAAATGACTACTTTCTCAAAAAGGAAAAAGGAAATAATGATTGTTCTACCCATATACACCAGGATACAGCGACTTAACATATTCTAATGGTTGGTTAGTTATCGGAAGAAGTATTTGGAAACATGCGTATTTGCAAAATCTTGAACCTATTTTTGAGAATATTAAGAGATAGGTTGCAGACATCACACATGAAACTATGTTTTGAACTATGGAAAAGTGAAGATTTGGCGCATTTGGTTTGAGGGGCTGGAGGAGATATTTAGTGAGTAAGGCAGTGGTAGGGAACAAGAATGATCAGGTTTGGGGGGAAAAGTTGGATACGCACTTACTCAATCTTCCAACTTATCTTGCTTTGTCTAAAATTTTGATACAAAACTCTACATAAAGGACTCTTAGGAAGGTGGGTGTATTTCTCATTTCTTATTTTATCGGAGCTTACCCTTTTAGAGTTTTTATGATCAACACTCTTGTCAGTTCTGGTTTTTGATGTGTAACTTCAGTTTACATTGTTTTGACAGACTTGTTCTCGCGGATCAGCTTGCAATTTTATCCACTGTTTTCGGAATCCTGGTGGAGACTATGAATGGGCTGACTGGGAGAAACCTGCTCCTAGGTATTGGCTGAAAGAGATGGCTGCATTGTTTGGATACAGTAATGACAGATTCAGAGATGAAAATCTGAGGTATGTGAGTTATCACCTGAACCTAGTACGTGCTACCATATGTCAATTATTTATTTCCATCGTTACTCTGAAATTTGAGCAGCCTTTCTTCCCAAACAGTAACTCGTGCATCAACTACATTTTGACTATATCATCTTTCACTACTTGAGATTTTGTGTATATGTATTTTTTTTTTTGCTTGCTTGCGTGCGTGCGTGAATAATAATGCTGTTTCACTGGACGTTAAGCCACGGGCTAAGGGCATAACAATCTGTTCGTTTGCCTTTAAAACCTAATGCAGAATGGTCTGACTCTCATGGTTCGGAGATAACCTTCCAATTGAAGTATAGAAGAAGATAACTTTCCACTTCTTTCCCTTACGTTTTCTACATTGTCCATGTGTGACATACCACATTTATAAAAATTCCCTTTCATTATATTTTGTAATCCAATAATCATGTGACACATGGGATAAATGAACAAAAATTAAAGAAGCAGGACTCCACACTTCAAATTTGGGTAGAAGTATATCAAAAAAAAATATGGGTTGGCAGTTTAAAAAGATATATATATACTCGCCTAGTCTCCTTTATTATAATACTAGTATAAAACATATATTTTTTTTCCATTTTTAACACATCGAAAATATAAATCAACCCATATAATTATCGGCCGGAAATGATTTTTTCTTTAAAAAATTATTCGAAATATCATTTGTAAAAATAAAAAAGTTAAATGAATTAGATGGTAGCGAAGGTGAACTGATTTCATAATAGTGAACAGAGTGTTGATGGGAAGAGTTCATGCATTGTGATGATAGAGTGATGTGTTTACTCTACAAGCAAGTGAGAGTGTGTTGGAGAGCAAATCTTCACTAGAAAATATCTAAGAGAGACTCTGTTAGAGAGCAAATCTTCATTAGAGGATATCTTCAGATGCTGTGGGCAGTAATTTGAGGATATCTACTAGTGAAGGGTGTATCAGTGTCACCATATATTCTGTTTCAAATCATAATAAAACTCACAATCCTTTTGTTGTCCTTCTAATGTACGGAGTAAGATTTTTCTATTAACATCTTTTGTGTCCCATTGTTTCAATATTTGGGGCTCAATATGATGGAATAAAGCAAAATGACACGCTAATTTCGTGTGATTCTATTTACTATGAAGTAGCATTGGGTCAACACAAACCGCGGCGCAATTATCATTGTGGGTTATTTAGAAATAGCATGAGTGTCAAATCACAAGGGTAAGATTGCATACATCCGACCCCTTCTTATCTCGCTATGGACGGGAGCCTTTGTGGCATCGCGTGATGCAGTGTCTCCTTGCCACCCTCCTTGTGTATAATTTTTGACGTGCTGTCAGTCAGGATTCTGATCTTCTTTATAAATAGGATTTGGTTCTCACTATTGGTGCATGCTATCATGTTGCTAACTTTTTTTTCCCCTTTTGAAGCTATCATCGAAAGAGATCAAGGTCCAGGGGCCCTGATAGCCCTCACAAGAAAAGCCCTTCTGATGAGGATGGTTTAAGCAGGAGCAAATATCTGCAAAGGCACAAAGGTGATCGTGAAGAAAAAATAAGCACTACTGAGAATGGCCACGTCAAACGTAGGAAAACTGATAAACGTGAACATGAAAGCTCTTTGAGGAAAAAGAAAGAGGCATATTCTTCATACATTGATTCTAGTGGGGACAGTCTGCTGAGAGAAAAACACACACACGATAGCCGTAAAAGGTCAAAGATGAAGGATGAGGTGGATTTGTCAGACAGTTCTAGCGGAAGTAGGTCTGGAAGGGATGGAAGTTCTCGAAAGAGAATAAGAAGTATTTCAAAGTCAAAGAACAAGTCAGACTATAGAGAGTATAAGAGAAAGAGTGATAGTTTGGAGAGAGATGAAGATAGGTCCCATAACCATGGCAGAAAGAGCTCAAAATTGATGAGCGTGATTGATGAGAGTAGAATCGAAAGGGATAAGAATAAGCATCAGAGGAACAGGACACAAAGTCAAGGTTCGGGCAAACAGTCAGACTTCACGGACAGTGAGAGTGAAATACACCGGTATAGAACTGATGGTAAACGCCGTAGAAGTACAAAGTGCTCTAGAAAGGGGAAACATGATGCAGAATCATCTGACAATGCCTCTGAAGGGAGTATGTCTCTTAGAAGTGAGAAAAGGCCGAAAAAGGGGAGAAGAAGATCAAGGTCAAAGAATGATTTTGACTTCTTAGATGATGAAAGCAATGTGAAAGGGCGGAATAGGAAAGAGAGACATGGTGGGACTGTAAAGACTAACGATATCGTACGCAATGAAAAGTCTGGATTTCTAAAAATTGATTTTGATGCAGACAAGTGTCCTGCCGACTTGGAGAAACTAAAGGAAAAGGAGAAGAATGATGCCAGCCTCTACGGACCTGGTAACAGTATTTTTGATGCTAATGTGGACAGTAATCTCTCCGAGAAAGGTAAGATAGTTGATGGACCTTATCCAAGAAATCTTGAATTTCAAGACCCGAGTTTAAGTAGACGTAGTGCTGAATCTCATGATTCATGTTTTGAAGGTCTTACACCTACGAGGGGTCCACAAAGTGATGAAATGGAACACATATCACCAGTAAACGAAAACGATGAAACGACTTCCTCTCAAACAGCAGAGGCTGAGCTCGAACAGGCGTACCGTATGGCTGCTTTGAAGAAGTTGCAAGAGATGAGGAAGTCTAAAGATGCGGATATTCACAGCCACGAAAACATAGTTGTTGAAGATGCAAAGCATATGAGAGAAACGCGAGGTGCTGATTCTCGGAGAAGAAGGATTTAAAGTTGGGGTTTAAACCTAACTATAAGGTCTGTTTTTTTTTTTTTTTTTTTTGTTCAGTTAATTTTCTTGTTTTTATATCTCCTTCGACTCCTTGTATGATTTTATTATTTAATCATGGGTAATTTGATAACTTATACCTTGAATAAGTCACTTTTTCAAATCTTATACCTAAGATAACTTTCTTTAAAATCTTATACCTAAAATAACATTTTCTTCCAAACTTGATACCAAATATGAAAAAAAGCCTTGAATTGACAATCTTACCCTTACTAATTAAACATTGTCATCATTTGTCTCACCTATTTATACACACATCCACCATTACCACCACTAAAAACCATCAAATTAGTAAAGGCAAAATCGTTAATTTAGGGATTTTTTTAAGATTTGGTATCAAGTTTGGAAGAAATTGTTATTTTAGGTATAAGATTTTAAAGAAAGTTATCTTAGGTATAAGATTTGAAAAAGTGACTTATTCAAGGTATAAGTTATCAAATTACCCTTTAATCATACATGTATCTTATCTTTAATTGTATAGACGTTTGGATGTGGTCCTGATGGAGCGTTAAGCATAGTCTATATCATTAGATCATCATCCTCTTGAGCTGAAAAAGAACTCTACATTTCTAAAAAAATCATGATAAAATAATCATTTACTCTTTTCAATTATACTGATTAAAGCCCTCATGTAAACCTTAACAAAATAACAACTATAGCAAAAATAAACTTGAGGGGACCTAACCATTTTAGACCTCTCTCTCTCGTTGTTCAGACTAGCTATTTTGGGACGTATTATATGTGAAAGTGCTAGTTTAACTATTTCTATCTCTATACTTGTCTAGTTGTCTCTTCTGGGTTTTAGTGAAATTTTTTTTCTTTGGTTGTGCGCGCGCGATATCGTGTGAGGGACCAAAATGATGGTTTATCAAATTATCAACTGTTTAGCTTATATATTTGACAAGGTTGCCAAATTCGTCACCGGTATGCTGTTAGAGTTTATGCTGTATGAGTTTAAGTAAACGCTATGATAGAATACACTCGTTGCGATTTGATGGGGTTGAGTGAATCCAGTTCCCCAGCAGGGGCGGATCACGATTTAGCTTGAAATGTCGTATACGAAGTACTTTATAATGAAAACTTTATAAGCTTTCATGTCGGTTTAAGAGCGGAATTTTCAGTCCTGTTTTGGCATATCAGAATAGTTCAGCTAATGATGGCTTGACAGAATACTTAAGCTAATGCCTAATGATGGCTTTAACTGTGAAATAGGTAGGTGGGAGTAGATTTGGAGACTTGTGTAAAGTCGGTGCAATATAACGGAAGCAATTTACGCACGGGCAAAGGGAAGCAGGTTCCATGAGTTGATGGAAATAATGCATGAATCTGAGGGAAGTTTTGAATACGGCAAACAGGAGACTGAAAGAAGTCCGTCGGCAGCTTATTCAAACAGCTAAATCCGTTGGACAGTCTGAGCGGCCGTTCAGTTAAAGGCAAGGCCAGAACGATTTTTGACAGGAACTACATTTTCTCGAGTTAGGTTGTTCGATAATGTGGTAGCTTGAAAGGTCTGCACCTGAAAAATCGTCTCTGTCGTTCAAAAGAGACGATTGTTTGTATTGGTGTGTGTATATTTATACTGTATTCCCTCTAGCTAAGTATGATCTTACCTTTGTTTTTGGTCGGGAAACAATGTATATAATTGAATATAGAGGCGTTATTGAGCTGAGCCAATACCTAGCCCAACGAAGCTGGAATCGACTCATATACTAAAAATCAAACTGGAGCTCTTGAAACCAATGCATAATCTTGCCTTGTATAAATCTTTCTTGAATTCGAGCCCGAACTCAAGCTTTTGTTAAGCAATTTTTTCTTTGAACATGTTTAGGAATATACTAACCAGGCAGATCTAAGTTCAAACTTTGCTAAACTTGAGATAGACTCAGTTTTGTTCCGAACTCGGGGCTCGATTCCCGAGAGCTTGTCGAGCAAGTTCAACTCATTTACACCCCTAAATTATTATTATTATTATTATTATTATTATTATTATTGGCATCTCCCCTAAATTATTATATGCGTCTCTTTTTTTGTCAAAGCTCCAATCCTTGATTTTGATCAAAATTCATGTCTGGAACGAGATTCCAATCCGTTTTCAGTATTCGGAACCAAATCAAGTAATTTCGAGGTTCAAATTTGAATTTTCCTTCATCACCAAAATAACAACAAAACTTGGTAATTTCTCATTTGGTTCAAATTCAATCTACAGTTCCCTATTTTTCTGTGTAGACACTCTACACCCCTCCTTAAATTAAATGTATCAAGAACGAACGAACACAAATGTACTAATACGCGAATCTGAGCAAAATAATAGGCATACAAATCGCAAATTGAATCGCAATTTATAGGTTACTTCAGTGAATCGAATAACTTGGACAGTACTACTAACAAGAAAAAAGGAATTCACAAGCACATGAATGGGGAGTTCCATGTTTCCAAGAAAGAAATGCATAAGACATTTTGCAACTACGATAGATAGGATTATTTAATTGTTTTATTTACAAAAAGAGAGGTGGCAAATAAGGCGGAAATCCACGACAACATCAAGCCTAACGACAGCGCTCTTAGTTTCCAAAAGACACAAAAGGTAGCCAACCAACTAGACCAACCAAACTATTTCATTTCCTGGGACATTAAACAGACACATGCGACAACGAAACAAGACGAAGACGAACTACTAGCGACATAACAGGAAACATTAGAGACTAAGAAATGACTTGTTGATTGTCATATTATATTGGTTTTGCCCTCTCCCGAAGTTGACTCCTCTTTCTTTACTGCAATTCCATCACTTTTATTCCATTAAATAGATTTCAGACCGAGATGTGCGACTAGGAAAGCTGAATTCAGCAACTGGGGCCCACAGCAGACGACTGCTCCTCAGATGCAACTGTCATTTCGATATCCATATTTCCCGGTTTGGTATCCTGGGCAACTGAGATTTTGTTCTTTGGTGAAAGACGCTTGACTTCTTCAGCTGTGTAGACGAAGATTTTCTTGACCATGCTGCAAAATTCACTGTACACAGGAAGATTTAGAGCGTAAGCAGAATAATTTGGCATGGTGTTTCAGAAGAACACCTGGGTGATATATGATTAGGGATAACTTCAGCGATAAGAAATGGGTCGCTATCAGGATTCAGGACTGATTTATACAGATTTGAAGGCTACATTTTGGGACGAGGCTAATGGTTCCGAAGTCAAGTCTAAAACCAAGATTTTCTACCATTGTCCCTATTGGCTGACTCGAAAATGATTAAATATCAACATTTAACGACAGAAGAAAGATTGAGTTTAATTTGATCTGGTGAGTGGCCAAGGACGAAACAAGAGGACCGCATACGATTGAAAATTTAAAGTATTTTATCTGATCTGTTATTTTAACATCTGGTTGTAAAACTTCCCCAGGTAGGTATGTCTACATGATAGAAAACCATAAAAAGTTTAAGAGAATGGCCAACGAGTGCGGAGAGAAACTTACTGCCATGGATCATCCCCAACCATCATCATGTCATCCTCATCATCTGTGTAGACAACCTGCCATTTCCCGGAAGAACCATATAGCTCTCCCTTAATATCAAACATCTGCTCCAGTTTTTTGAGGAGGTCCTCGTAACAATTGAAACGCGTCAAATCTACAGCCCTCCCGACAGCCATGCCATGCATATGAACCTGGTAATTAAGTGGGGGCCCTATTAGATATAGTTCAAGGTATACAACAAACAATTTGATCCAACACTGTTAGCATATCGTGCAGAGGGAACTAGAACATTCTTTCATATGAAAAGCAAATAGGACATAAAACAGGAAGAGGGTATATAATACAGTGAATAAGAACAAGACGTGCATCACATCAACATTATCTAAATGCAACAATGGCGATTGGCGAGGCAAAGCGTGGTCAAAATGTACAACCTTGCCTCCATTACCTCTATCTTAGCAACATAAAGAAACTGCTTCCGAATGACCCATAATTTAAATTGCGCTGAGAATAGCGTGGTCAAAATGATTTTTACTTGACAAGGATTAAGAAAAGCGCAACCAGTTTAAAACAGGTTGAAGCAAAAATGACCCAAGTACACTTACCTTTGTGCAGGTCCGACTTTGCTTGCTCTGGGATTCCTGTAGAGATCTCTGGGAAGATTTGTCAGGATCACCGCTCAGTGAAGGAACGTTAAGTTGATTTATATTTGAACGATCAGATTCAGCCTCCAGAGATAGGACGGGGTGCTCTTCAATAATTTTTTCAGAAAATGCAGCGCCACCACAGGTTTCATTCAAATTAGAATGATCAATGAGCTGAATTCCAAATAGACGACAACCACCTCCACTATTCCTTTTTTTCTCACTGGCTTCTTTACTGTTAGCTGAACCGAAAGACTTTGACATGTTCTCAGTTTTGTTAGACCAATAGATCGACTGGGTAGATGCTGAAGGAAGGGGATTGTTTGCTGGGAAGCCAAGAGCACCAGCTCTTGTCAGAGATGAGAATTGATCACGAGCACGCTCAGCTTCTGAACATTCAATTGAGGGAGATTCTGCTGGTGACTTCCAAATGCCTGGTTTAACGAAAAACAGTATTTCAAAAAATGTAATTAACGCTAAATCAAAATCAAAAGGCAATTGGTTTCCTTGAAGTCGGACTCATAAGTCATATCAATATAATGTGAGACCAACCCAACTCAACTACACGTCTAGAATCTGCATCCATATATTGATTAACCCACTTAACTACTACTCATAATACGGGTCAGTTTCTTGGTAATCTTATCATAAAACAATCATTTAATGAGAATTCGTGACCATGAGATAGCAGATAATATACCCAGTGAGGACACATCTGGGGCTGTGGATGGCATTACAGCATGACGAGGTCGCTTATTTCTCAAAGCTGGCTGGGGGGCTTCAGAATTAGTTGCCGTAAGTGGTTCTATTTCCCAAGGTGAAACCCTCTCAGGTCGCAGAATTGAGGAAGGTTCATCCCATTGAACCTGCAACAGTAGAAATTTAAACCATTAGCAGGGTGTCGTAATCCTCTAAACAAGCTTCCATGTAAAGAAAATCAGTGACAACATCAAATATTGAGCCTTTGGTTCGATATTCAATCTTATAATTCCAAATAAGGTCAATAAATTATTAGTCAAGAATCTTAACCTTCAAAGATTTCCATTCAGAGTCTGCCCAACTCGAAGATGAAGCATCATTGACGCCTACAATTGTGCCGCTAAACCTGTCGTGAGTTAAAAGCAAACAAATGAGCACAAATTCAAGGTACATATAACATGTAGACAACGTAGCTTACTATGACATATACCTTCTTTCAGGAACTTCATCCCCTTCAAACCTCATTTTGAATCTCATCCCCACAGAAAGCTTGTGACTTCTAGCCTCAAGATACTTGTTCACGCTAACAAGGAACTCCGATCTACTTGTCCTGTCAAGCACAAGAGTTAACAGATTAACCACTTGACAGATTTATTCAGCATGAGGCGGACACAATGCAAGTGAGCTAAAAGTAAGAGTCCAATAACAGAAAGGTCAGAAACTGAGAAAAATATAGTTCTCATTAGAGACCAAACTCCAAATGAAACCATCTAATAAGGAAGTAAAAAATTGAAAAACTGGAAAACATAAGCTCTATCGCAAGATCAGCCTCCATCAATTCATTTCCCTAGAACTAGTCCTCACATGAAGTATCATAAGAAGTATCATAGAAGCTGTCACAACTCTCAATCACCATGACAACATAGTTTTCCATGTAATAGAGGTTCTTTCTGAATGACATAATAAAAATGACACAATAAAAATAGCGTCAAGAATTTATTGAATGAAGACTATTTCCAAGTAAAATAAGCGCAGCCAATTCAGTGAAATGTATTAGCTATTGTACAACAGTTTTCACAGGGAAAGACAACAGAGCACGAACCTTGGCTTGTAAAAAACGGAAAATAAGGTTCCCGTTTGAAGTGCATGAGCGGCAGTGGCAAGAACACCAAGGTGCATACTGTGACTCGAGATAACAGAAGATGGCATATTATTCAACTGCCGCATCACCCTCCTCACTCCGACACGCAGTTCCCCGTTTTCACCCCTGTCCACGTCATCAGCAATGAGAAGTAAAATTAGCGTGAATAAACAAGAAAATGGTAGTGGAAGCACAAAAGGAATAGGGCAAATTAAGAGGGTAATCCCACTTAAAGTAAAAACTTGCCTCAAAAAAATAAACGCATCACCAGCCACAAGCTTCTTGGAACTGACAAAGACACTCCAACCGGTTGTCAGTAGATGGCGCCTTGGTTGCCCTGAATTACGTCTTATTAGGTTAAACAATTTATCCATAACCTAATCAAAATCCCCAATTGTCGAATTAACAAAACAATAATCCCGAAGAATCCTAATAAACATGCCATTGACATGAATTACAGGATATATCTTATATGCAGTCAATTAACATCTCGATTTCAAACCTAATCTCTGGATTAGTCATAATGTACAGATCTATTTCAATGGGTGTCACAGTGTCAGTCTGTCATTCCCTTGTGTCCTTTATACATGTACCAATATCTGAATATAAAAGCAGTCTTACGATGCTTAGTGAATCCCATTTTCAAGGACAAGGAAACCACTTACAGAGCACTAGAGCGCTTATCTTAAGCTAAAAATCATATACACAAAAATCTTCTACAAGAACAACTGATCCAAGTTTCAATTTTCCAGGCACTCACCTCGAAAAATGTGACGGAAATGCCACTCATTACTGTGCAGATCAGTCGCAATAAGCTCTTGCCAAGGTGGCTGTTGAGACATATCCTGCAGAGTCAGACAATTCAGCATGAAAAAAAAAAAAAAAGAGAAAAGAGAACCATAATAAACAAGGAAAATCATACCCTACAGTTCATATATATTGACAGCATAATTCAAGTCAAACAAAAGACCAAAAGATCTTTAATGGAAACTTGGTTTAGCAGAAAATCTTACCAGCTGTGGTAAGCATTCATCTGCATGCCTCCGGAGAACAGAAAATCCACCATGCGTGCTAGTATCAGAAGCAGTTAATGTTTTGCAAAATGAATGCACATTGCATCTTGGAGGTTCAGGGACAGGAGAATCAGGCTTTGTCAATTCGCTTTGCTGAACAGCAGGAAAGGAACAAAATCAACATATGTTTTACAAATCATTGAGCTTCTGAGAAGATAGAAAAAATGTTCAGGAAAGTACATAACTAGGATATAGTGATATATTGAGTACAACTTTATTTCATTCAACAATGATATTTTTCATTACCAAAGGAGCCCACTTATCATGATGGAGAATAGCAAAACAACTCCATAAAATAAACTTCTTGTGGCTCTTTTTATAGGAAGTAGCATTCATTCAATGCAATTTCCCAATGAAATTTTGATTATGGGACATGGGTTATCCAATTTCTCGTTGTTAACACGGGTAAGGCTAGCTG
Source organism: Silene latifolia (assembly GCF_048544455.1). Taxonomy (NCBI): domain Eukaryota; kingdom Viridiplantae; phylum Streptophyta; class Magnoliopsida; order Caryophyllales; family Caryophyllaceae; genus Silene; species Silene latifolia. Next base: position 10,215,670 of record NC_133534.1, read on the forward strand.
GCCGAGTACTTAACAGCCACTGATGTATAGGGATTTGGGGAAGTGAAATTAGACTTACATCTCCTTCAGGAACAAGGGTTATCTGAGCGTAGACTTCATCTGTCTCAGGCTCCGCCTACAATAAGACAATCACAAATACAGTATTATTTAAAGTCATAGTTCAGTTCAACAGAAGTCATATAAAGGGGATAAGAATAACCATCCATCACAAACATGACAGGCTTACCCGTAGTTCAATATTAGCAACTTTGCAAAGAATTTTTGATGGCAAATTGAACGAAGGCATCTGCTGTTCTAACCCCTCATGCGTTGATGCTTCAAGCTGCAAACAGTAAAGGATTAAGCCAGGGTATGAAGAAATTGATAATTGAAATGACAAGAAAACCTAAAGAAATAGAGATATCATTTACACCCAAAGACTGAACATTGATATGATGTGTACTCATGCCTTGGCTAAACTCGTCAGCGCAAAAAAAAAAAAAAAAAATTCTTATGAATCACTTTAAAAGAACCAAAAGGTTGTGCTCAACATGATACCCAAAAAAAAACTTTGGGAATGAAATTCACACGGAACAAAACAAAAAAAGCGCTCTTTAAGGGCCAACCTGAAATTTTCATTAAATAATTCCCTCAAAATACAATAGAATGCTACTTCAAGGCAATAGCGAAGATCAAATGGTGTGAAGACATAAACAAAAACACAATCAGACATCACTGCCAGGCTAATATGATGACCACTTATATATCTAAAGAAGGATTAAACAAAGGAGTCATCACCTCGCAGACTAATAGATCAGGAAGACAGTCACACCGAAGTTCAACAGAAATAACAAAAACGCCACTGACAATGGAAAGGAATTTTAAATAGGAACAAATGATCTATTAAGAATAAAGAAGGAAAGTGAATTCAGATACCTGCTCCATGTGACCTTGAGGGAAATAGTAAACACGCTCCCCTTCACGTGGAACGTTAACAAGAGGACCAGCACAAGAGTACCATAGCTCCTTGTATAAAGCATCTACAGACATCGCAAATAAATCAGAGCCATATAAAATGCACAAAAAGAAAAAAAAAAGAATTATAAGTCTAACAACCAAAAAACAGACAAAAATGTTTCGCAGCATTAGGAAGAAAAAAGGGTTTGTCCAATTGAAAGATCCACGGTGAATACTAATGTATACGACATATAATGCAGATAAATTGTGTAGTCACACATAAGAACCAAATCAACCCTAGTTTAATCCAATTCAGGCTTCAGGCAATGCATGGCCAAAATGGGCAAGTTTTCTAGTAACAATCTTGAACAAAATTGCCAGTTTTATATTTTGAATTTGGATCTAGGTTTTATTTATAGAAGCACTACAAAAAATTTGATTATAACACCTCAGTATTATTTATCCTTCACAGTATTTGGGTTAATAGGTACACAACTCCACCTCAACTTACAGTCCTCACTTCAATCCTAGCGTCGTGTAAACTCAAAACTTGATCAATGCCCACACGCATACAAACTAAGGAGACAGAATATCAAAATAGGGGAGTTGTCTTTCACAAAGAATAATAATATTGGGACTACATGATATCTCAAAGCCAACAAATACAAGTTACCAACACAACAAAATTATACAAACTGAAGACAGATGTTCTTGTTGTAGACTTGAAAATCAAACAAACTCAAATGAAGCCCAAAGCATCACGATAAATTTCATGGCGAGGTACAAAGTTGATTGCTTAATAAAAAATTAATAAAATCTCATCTAAAAATCAACAACAAAACTATATTTTACGGAAAAAAATTGCCAAATTGCATTTAATAGTTATGCTCGTGTAGATTGGACCAAATAATTCTTTTGAAGACTACCAGAATAGGTATTTCCGCAGACATAAATCTCATTTATGAAAGCAAGATGAAAAAAGGGAAATAATTTTATTCTAAAATCTAACATCAAGCTCTGAATCTAACACTTTGAAAGCATGAGCCACTAGAGGAATGCAGCAACCATATCAGGAGCATGGAATGAAGTCATGAACAGGTAAATTTAAACAGAACTGTTTTTTTTTTTTTTCTCAAAGCCAAAATGATCAGCATTTAAGAAGTATACATGTTGAAATATTCACTCTATTAAAGTATACTACATTACTACTACAAGAACACATCCTAAGAATAAAGACCTGAACAGTGAAAACGATTAAGATTACTAGTACAACACATCATAAAAAAAACAAATTAAAAGTGAGAATGATTTTAGACCTTGCTGCTGTTGAGCACCGGATCGATGAGTGCGTTCAAGAGCCATGAGAAGCTACTACTATACCCACAATAGCACCACAGCTCTCTATTTATAGGCAATTCTAGTCCCCTGTATTTTGAAACGTAAAAATATTTACTGTGAAACGTGCAAAGGACCTCTAAGAAACGTGTAACAGGTCACTTGGCGTGTTTGGCAGACCAACTCTGAAATGCATCAAATTTGACCATCGTATTAAATCTCGGATCAAGACTTGGCTTTGGAATCAGTAGTTGCGGCCTAATCTGGTTCAACACACCATAAAAGCGTCAGATATCGCCTCAAAATGTGGTTGCGGTAACCTTCTAAACCTTTATAAATCAGTCTCTATTCCGTGTCATGGCCCAGATTTAATACCTTGGATTTAACAGATTCTCTCTGGCCACACAACCTACGATATAAACACGCAATCCATGATTAGCCACAGTAAATATATACCATAATTTGAAGATAAAAGCACGACAAAAATGATAAATAATGCTTAGTACACATCAAGAGATAATTAATTATTCACACTTTCCATCCGGCTAAATCAAAAGGTAAAGCACAATTGGCCACATACATCAGCACGCAGAAGCAACCCCAAGTTTAACTTTTAGCATTAATGAGCGTTACCGGACAATCCGCATAATAACACTTTTATCATGAGCTTTGCATTTTCACCCTTACTTTAATCCAAAACTGCCACCTAGTTTTCTGTGGGCAGGTATTACCCCAAGAAATGAATAACTAACACCACCCATTAACTAAGGGAAGTAGCTAATCTTTAGAAGAATTTAGCAGCTGTACACAATCTTAAGGATGTCATTCAAATAATACAAGCAGTACACCCAAAAACATTTCAGATTTGTTCAATAAGAGGCCCTAAAAATAGAGATATAATGATGCATTTTGATTTTTGAGTACAAGATTAGTATTCTTGTTGAAAGGTTCCATCCAAATACTCCCAGTTATGCTCCAATCATGTTATTCCCATTGCCAACTATGAGAAGTCTATAGTGACGGAATTTCAGGTCTATTTTTGTGACGTTATTTACCGTCAAATAATGCTCTATAAAAGAAATCTTTCAACCAAGAACCATCTGATCAAATATCACCTATACTTGATCATATTTTCATGATCTAATCTATAATACTCGTTACATTTTCAGAAAAGGATGGGATTGATTAGAGTAGTTGGAAATGGTGCATGTATTTGTCGAAAATAGGAGTCATAAAGAAGAAAACCAACACTGTTAACATAGAAAATTTACCCGAATTCCAAATTTTGAGAAAAAATGAACTTATACATCTCGTAAGTGTTTTTCAAATTATGGCCGAATCAAAGGAACCCGTTATATTACCTCCTCCACATCTCGATATAGTGAATTCTCAAATGTTTAACATTTTTGTACCGTTTACGTGTCATTAATAGAGCAAGACTCGTTATTCTTTGGTTCTGGAGTGTGAGGGAGCAAAATTGTGCATTAACTGCCTGCATTTCATTTTATTGTAAATTACCAGTCATTCGATTCAATTCTGGACATAGTTTACATTTTGGATCATCTGTAAACAGCCTCTTTGTGTTGCTAACACAGAGGTAAGGCTGCGTACATCCGGTCTCCTTTAACTCGCAATATGTGGGAGCCCTTGAGACACTGAGGTAATGTTGTCGTTGTTGTTATAGGATCACTAAGCTATATGCGCATCTTAAGTAATGACTTATTAGTGGTGAATGCAATACTTAATATAACTTTCAACCTCTCTATACTTCCAAATATAGATAAAATTAACCCCCTGCCCTGCCATTGTCACAAGCCTTTGAGGGATTGGGGTACCATTGTCGACGTTGTGATTATTGTTACCATCTACGACTACGAGAGTAGCCATGAGCAGATGAGCTACCAAGAAAATAAATGAACAAGCTGCATGTCTCATGATAGAAATCTATTACCATGAACATCTACTAGAGACATTCCAAATAAAATTACACACAGATCTAATCATCAGCCCTTCCAATTATCACAAATTCTTGCCTAAGACCGTCTTAACTTAAGACGTACTCACAACCGATTTAAATAAGGATAAATGCAACAAGGGCTATGAGAGGTTTTAACTTAAGACGGTCTTAAGTAAGACTTACTATCCAATTATTGATTAAACTTAGAGGTGATCATGGGCCGGGCCAGTGTGGGCTTGGGCCGGGCCTTTCTAACAAAAACGGCCCATTTGTGTGGACCGGGCCAGGCCGGGCCAAATGTGTGGGCTTATTTGGCAAGCCCAAACCCGGCCCTTATGGGCTACTTTGGGCTTTTGGGCCGAAATGGGCTTTTCGGGCCCTAAAATTTACGACTTACACTAGAAAGTAATTAGCATAATACCTTCCATTACTACTTTAAAAACATACGTAGTTGATAAAATTGTACAAAATATGATGAAGTGCTTATGAATTGCTCTCAAAATAAAATAAAGACAAACACCCCCACTTTAGAATGCTTAATCATGCATCCGTGATATGATTTATGTTATATACACATTGTTTCATAAATCTAAACAAAATATACTTGAGTTTTTAAAAAGTTGTTTATAACTTAAACGCTATTTTAATAGGTTTTGTAAAAAAAAATATTCATTTATTAATAAATATGGGCCGGGCTGGGCCAAAATTTGGGCCGAATGCTTGGCCCAAACCCAACCCAAAAATACGTTGGGCCTTTTTGGGCCAGCCCATGGGCTTTTTTGGGCCAAAACGAAAGGCCCAGACCCTTCTAAAAAGCGGGCCGGGCCGGGTAGGGCCAATGGGCTTGGGCCATTTGATCAGCTCTAATTAAACTGTAACACACAAGCAGTAAAACAAACAAAAACATAACTGCATAAAATTTACCCTATTTCTTATGAATTTTCCAACAGAACTACACAGAACAATCTACTAAAACAACAATATGAACAATTACTAACTAAATTCCTAATTTTCAAACAAATTTCTCATAACTCAGCATATCCACAAATATATTACAAAAAAATGAAAATATAAACAAAATTACAAATTCACAAAATACCAGCACAGTAAAATTACCTAATTAACTAATTATAAGAGAATTTAGTACCTTAATAGTACTTTTATGGATGATCTGAGCTAAAATTGGATCATAATCATAATGACCCATAAACGAAAACAACAAAAAGATCAAATTTTGAGCACTACCCAGTTGCTAAATTAACCCCAAAGTACAAATTATTGAATATTCAGTTGAAAAAGGTAAAGAAAAGGAAATTAATTTATGAGAAAAATTAGGGTTCTTGAAGAAAAAAGAGGGGGTTGGGAAATTGGGGGTAAAATGTTGGAAGTTGAGGGAAAAGATGTGGATTTGGATCGTCTTTGCCTGGTCGAAGCCGACAGCTCCTTTTCTTACCTTCAATTATTATTTTAATTTATTATTTTTAATATTTTAATTTAATGTTTTAATATATTGGAGTAGTGATAATTCAATGTACACAAAGGTTTTTAAAATATTTTCACTCTCCCACTACACTATTTTGTGGGGCCCAGTATAATTGTTGGTTAAAATATTGAATATTCATAAATTCTCGTATAAACCGTTACTATCCGTCTTAAGTTTACGTCTGAAGTTTAAGAGGAGGGATCAGATATCATATCACTTATTTAATAAGGCAAATGTATTACCTTTTTGTTTTCTTTGAATTCTTATTTGACTCGTTTTAAACTTAAGACGAATAATACCGTCTCAGATATATTGTTGAATATTTGGATTGTTAATTTTGTGATGTTTAGTCAAAGAACAAGAAGAGTTATGACATGTGAAGATTTTAGGTTTTTTTGTAAAATGGAATAGTTTAATGTTTGTTTTTGTTGTGTATCCTATGATCTTACCTTGTTTTGGTAGTTTGGTGTGAGTGTGTGACTTGAGACTTGAGAGGCTAGTCAAGTGGACTCAGATAAATTGTAATGCCACCAACCACCATGCAATTAGCCAATTATGAACTTATACGTTACATTGTCCTTATCGATCATTAGTCTTTTATAAAACGGTTTTATATAAAAATAGTGCAAATACTTTTGTCATGTCACATTTTCTTAATTCCAATGCTATTGCTCTTATGTCTTGAAATCAATTTGATTTGGCTAAAACTTTTACATTCTCATTAAAAGTTTTCATGCACATCATTTATGCAATAGGGTATAAATTTCCCATGCCCTCTTATTTATTTCAGCAATTCTCCCTTGTGACGGTTACAATTTGCGACGGGCAAATGTGACCACTTTTTGATAAAATGTAACCACTCAAGTACTGTTCATAAAATGTCACTTATAAAAAAATGGTCACATTTTCTCAAAAATTGGTCACATTTGGCCCGTCGCAAATGTGAATAGTGTTTGTGACGGAGTAGTACCCGTCACAAGGGAGAATTTGCGTATTTTCAAAGTAAATGAACAAGGCTTAATCATTGTAAATTCTTGGATTCAAGAAAATGAGAGACGGATTCGTGTTATTTTCAGCGGAGTTGTAGTTTTTAGAAGTCTAGCCACTAATATGTATTGGTAAATGATTCTATAAATATACTCTCTCTATTCTAATTATTTTCTATACATTCCCAACAATATGTTTTACTACTACGGGCTATTTTATAAAGCAATTGCAAATTTGCAATCTATGTCATATTATGACTATTATCATCTCTTCGTAAACTGAAACTGGATAATCATGGTTGCGTCTAACCTTAAGGTGATGGTTGAGGCTCAACTATTATAGTTATTTCTATTACGCTCCCTCACTCAAATGCCCGTTGGGTTTGAAGAGTGGTTGGTTGTCTGTGCCGGCTCCCCGCACCGTGTCTTTGGGTTTCCACTTCGAGTTTTTTGAGGGGTTTTGAGGTTGCCAGGATTTGAACTCGTGACCTTCGATCACACTGGCTCTGATACCATGATAGATGAACCAACTCAACCAAAACCTTAAGGTGATGGTTGAGGCCCAACTATTATAGTTATTTCTATTACGCTCCCTCACTTGACGTGAATTTTATTTGGTCCGGTCACTATTATATCGTCAACGTACGTAAATTAAAACAAATAAGGTTGTGTGAATGGTGTTGAGGATAAAAAGTGACGGGTCGGATAGAGAATTTCGAAAACCTGGAGCAATAAGGTAGGTCTTTAACTCAGTGTACCAGGCGCGTGGTGCTTGTTTGAGACCGTAAATAGCCTTGTTAAGTCTGCAAACATAAGAAGGGTTAGTAGGATCAACAAAGCCAGCTGGTTGACTCATAAAGACGGACTCGGTGAGGCGACCCTGCAAGAAGGCATTGTTAATATCAATTTGGTGTAAATGCCACTTTTTCGTGACAGCAAGGGTTAGAATTAGTCGAATTGTAGTCGGTTTGATAACTGGACTAAACGTTTCCGAATAGTCAATTCTGGGACGTTGATGAAAACCTTTAGCAACGAGGCGAACCTTGTGTTGCTTGAGACTACCATCGGGGTTGTATTTAATGCGATATACCCATTTACAACCAACAACATTAGGTGCTTGGTGAGGTGGGACGAGAGTCCAGGTTTGATTTCGGGTGAGAGCTTCAAACTCGGTGGTCATGGCTTGGCGCCATTGAGGGTGAAGGAGAGCTTGTTTGGTTGTAGTGGGTGTAGTGTGGGTAAGGGAGAGAGTGGCAGTTTGGGCATGTTTATTGGTGGTGAAGTATTTGGGATTGGGCATGATGATATTATTGGAGAGGCGGGTTTGATGAATGGGTGGTGGAGGTGGAGGAGGTGGAGGCGTGGGGGATATGGCAGGGGTCGATACATGAGGTGGCGAGGTATTAGACGGCGAGGCAGAGGGTGGCGAAGTAGGGGGGTTGTGGCAGGGGTTGTGGTAGTTGGGGAGTCGGGTGGAGAGGGTTCAAGGGTATGGGCAGGCGGTTCTAGTGGTGGTAGGAGAGGAACAGTAAGGGTGCACCATTGACTTGGGGTGTGTAATGGCGCAAGAGTGGAGTTCGATAGCTTGAGGTACGGAAATTCCAACTCGACAAAACGGACATGTTTCGAGGTGTATAGTTTATTGGTTGTGGGATTAAGACAAAGATAGGCACTTTGAGTGGTGGAATAGCCAACGAAAACACAAGGAGCCGATTTGGGTTCGAGTTTGTGACTAGTGTAAGGTTTTAACCATGGGTAGCAAAGACATCCGAAGGGACGTAATTTGTGGTAGTTGGGGTGTTGGCCGAAGAGGAGTTTGTAAGGTGATTGGTTGATGAGTGTTGTAGAAGGAAGACGATTTATGAGGTAGGCGGCAGTGGAGAACGCATAGGGCCAATATTTGGTTGGCATTTGGGCTTGAGTGAGTAAGGCTAGGCCGGTTTCAACAATGTGACGGTGACGTCGCTCCGCGAATCCATTGTGCTCGGGAGTGTGCGGTGGTGATGTGAGGTGGGTGATGCCATTGTCGAGTAGGTTGGGGTTGAATTTAATGTATTCGCCTCCATTATCCGAATAAAATTGTCGGATGGGACGATTAAAGTATTTTTCAATAATAGCTTTGAATCGATGAAAGGTGATGGCGGTGTCGGATTTATTTTTTAGTGGGTATAACCAAAAATAGTGGGTGAAATGGTCGACGAATATAACATAATATTTGTATGAATCATCGGATACGATTGGTGACGTCCATACATCGGAGTATATTACATCGAATGGTGCGTGGGACTTGAGAGTAGAAACTGAAAAGGGCAGCTTGTGGCTTTTGTTGATTAAGCAAGAGTTACAGTGCGATAAATCGGAAATATCGAAATTAAAAATAGAATTTAATATCGTAAAGTTGAATTGGAAGGGTGTCCTAAACGAGTATGCCACAAAATACTCGAGGATTTATTTGCTGCTAGGGCTTGAGGCGGCTTGGTGGAGGGGTTCTATTGGTACGATCCATCAACGAATGGTCCTTCAAGCAGAGTTTCCCCCGTCTTGATTTCCTTAAAACAAAAAGAGGTAGCAGAAAATAAGGCATAAGCATGGTTATCGGTGCAAAATTGCGAGACATAAATTAATGGTCTAGAGATTTTAGGAACGAAAAGAACATTGGTAAAACTTAAAACATGAGTAGGGGTAGGGATAGAAAAAGAACCAAGGTGCGAGATGGACAAAGACGAGCCGTCACCGATCACGAGGTCGTCTGGGCCATCATATGGGGTATGAAAAGCGAGGGTGTTGAGATCATTGGTGATATGATTAGAGGCCCCACTATCAATAAGATATGAGGTGGAGGGACCAGCGGAGGTGGTGGCGGTATGGGCAGTGGGTCGTGGTTGTCGAGTAGGGGGTGGAGGGAACACAACATTCGGGTAGTCCTTTTTGAAGTCAGGACAGTAACTAATGACGTGACCGTTGGCGCGACAGTATTGACAACGGCCTCGAAACGGGTTGGGGTTCGAATTATTGGTGGGTTGGCCACGATTTTGGTAATTATTTTGGTAGGTATTTTGTTGTTGATGGTTGTAACGTGGCTGATTGTTGTTGTTTGAGGATGAATGGCGTGAGTTGTTGTTGTGGGTGTTGTGATAAGGCCGGGTGTAGGCTGCGTGAGCCGAGGGGTTAAATACGGTGTTAGTGGTAGTAGGCGGCTGATTTTTGATGGTAAGTTCATGTTGAATTAATTTTTCATGGAATAGTTCAAAGGAAATGGGTGAGTCACGTGCACGAACTGCATCGATGACGGGTTTATATAGGTTATAGTCGAGGCTGAAGGAAATGTAGATTCATATACATACTAACATACTCATATATGTCGAAAATAATTTGTCATAAAATTAAATACGGATTTTATGCATGCAAACAATAATAATATAGAGGAGAAATCATGTTCTTACTTTGATGATTTCGGTTTAGAGGGCACAAGAGAGATCACCTTTCTCTTCTTGTTCTTGAGCTATTCCAATGGAAGAATGAAGATCTAAGTGTAAGATCTCTCCCTAAGCTTTATACCCAAGGCTTTCACTTAATCTAATTAATATTATAAGTACTAGTATAATATTAATCTTAGTAGAAAATTGAACCAAAACTTTTATAAAACACTTATTTGTTTCGGTTTTTATGAGAGAGGAAGAGAGGATTTTATTTCTCTAGAAATCTCTATATTTGATGATGGAATTAGAATGAATAATTAATCTACAACATTTTGTATATTATGGGTAAAATTATAAGAAAAACAATGATGAATTGTTTTTCTCCAAAACCGTGTAAGAGAGGACATAAAGGGAGCCAATGCATGAAGAAATTGTTCTTCACAAGGAACAATAGGTATGCAAGGCTAGGGTTGCCTTTAATCATTGTGTTTTCCCACTAATTATAAACAACATATAATTAGCTTAAGTCCCTCTATTTTTCGGCCCATTTGGTAATATGGAATCCATATTATTTTTGTCAATTGTCTATATGTTACATGTCATATGTCACATATATTTGTTATGTATTTTTAACATGTTAAAAATCAACGTATTAATAAAAATACGTCACATACAAAAATTGACTTAGTAATTTCATAATTACTTGTGCCAAAAATATTTTACCATTTATAAATCACAACAGATTGTATTTATAACAATTCATTCAAATTTAATTGTTACATTAAACAATTTATTTCATCCGAGTAATGATACAATTCAATTACTCAGACCGTATCTTATTTAATCACATTTCAATATGATACGTAAATTTTACTTCCAAAATCGTCCGTCAATTTTCAAGTAATTTAATTAACTCGTAACATTATACGATTAATTAAATAATCAATTAAGAGTATTGCCCTTTAGGTATGACCTAGGGGGTCAATCGATCACCACGGTCACACGACAAGTAATGTCAAACTCTAGTCACCAATCATTACCGATATATGTTGACCGGTTGACAAGTAACAATATTACTTCCCAATTGTATTCATTTTAATGAGACTTAAACATGTGATCATCATGATCAACGGTCGTGATCGCATTATTGTCGGAGGACACATATTCCAACAATCTCCCACTTGTCCTCGACAAGTGTGCGTCACCAATTCTCTTGTCCTATTACTATCTCCCACTCAATGCAAGGTGTCTTTCGGTCGTACTTGCAAGTGATCATATCGAGAGTGGTTTCCTCGATCCGGAGAATAATCGATTGACCGGATTTATCCACTCGGATACCTTCCGAGCGTGGCCACGCATTTCGATTCATTACTCCTCGAGTGGCCCCGAGATATTGTTATAACCCTGACAAGGGGATGGACAATTCCTATCGCACTCATTCCCTTCGACTAGCCACAGCCATCATAACCCAAAATATGCCCATTTGACCCCATTTACGAAGGTCGTAGTAACACAAATCAAAGTTAATCTGAAACTGAGCCATCTTAGGTGAATAGTCTTTAGTCAAAAGAATCGACTCATTTGAATACTATAGCAGCTCTCGCCACGACCAGGCTATATAAATTTGCCAGAACTCTATAAGCGGTCATTAGGCCCGACAAAATGTTCCTAACAATCTGCCTATGTGATCGACTAGTCATCTCACATGACTGTATGGCACTTGAACTTGCCATCAATCGCATCACACTCTAGTCACTTCGAGACGTCACCTCATATAAGTGACTATGGGCGAATACAATGCTAATCCGTGTTCACTTTAACGGGGTTCAATTGTCTCCACAACCCGTTTGGATGTAACAAAGTATAATAAAAGAGTTTTAAAGTAAAACTCGAACGACAAATGCGATTATCACATATGAATAGTCAATGCCTGATTACTATTTCATGTTCTATAATCTAATTTGATCTTGTACGTAGTTGTTCATTTCAATTCAATTGAAATGACATGACTCATCATGTTTAGCCTTTAAGAAGGCTTTGGTTAGTAGGTTTTATCAATTTCTTGTACCTTACTCAACCTCACCACATACTCGTTTTCCTTTGTAATGTATACATTTGCATTACAAAACTTTCTGAGTACGTGTCGAGATCCAATCAAGACATAGGCCCTCTTAGCCTAAGAATAGCTCCCACTGTTTTCACAGTGTGCGGGACTCATCCTCTTGCACATCTCATGATTGCAAGTGTACTCAATTTCCGTTATAAATATCTCTCATTGTTCTTCATTGCCTAGAACGATTCTAGAAAATCTACTTCTTAATTATCATAGCAACAATGGCATCTTAACCATCCTAATGTGTTTTGATTATGGTTTTGTCGGAAACCATGCGCAACCTCAATTGTCAATTGTCACTTGTGTAACACCCTTACACAAAATTGCATCATAAACACTTTGCTTTACTTCCTTAATGCTTCTGCATGCACTTAAGGGTAATCTTTATATACTAGGTAAAGATTACTTAAATTCGATTTTGAAAACAGGTCATCATACTCGAAGTATATGAAGTGTTATACATCATTACCTATTTAATTGATCCGGCAGCGGAAGCAAATGAAATCAATCAAATATGTTCAATTTAATTGAACTAGTCATGAATCTTATCAACATAAGACTTCTTACTGACGCTAATATCATGTGGATTTATCTTCATAAATCTGGATATCAAAGATGTATTATAATACTCCAAAAGTCTTAAATCATTCTTGATGATCAATATGTCATCCACATATCGGACTAATTAAAATTTCCGTAACTCCCACTAAACTCCATGTATAAACACAACTTCTCGACTTATCGAGAAATGTTTTATCACATGATCAAAATGTTGATTCTAACTCATTGATGTCCTACTTAAGACCCTCTCTTAAGTTTCACATTATCTTAGGATTGCAAGAATCTTCAAAACTCAAGACATGTATTGAATACATTCCTTCTAATTGAAGAAGTGGGTTTTAGATTCACTCGCTATGTATTTCATAATAATGAAACACAATCCCTAAGCAGATCCAAATAGACTTAAGCATTTCAATTAGTGCAAAACCCTTTGCAACCAATCTTGCTATAAAATATCTCTTTATTAGTGCAAAACCCTTTGTCACTAATCAAGCCTTTTATTTCGGATTCTCATGGCTCTAAGCCTTGTATTGAGTTGTGACTTAAACACTCTTATGTAAGTCATATGTTCATTACTTTCCAGAAGTAATCAACTTGAATCGAACGATTTCTTTTGTAAGTTATAAGCTCTTTACTTTCTTAAAAGTAGCATGAATTCATCATTTTCAACAATTTGATGAATTTAACCTCCTAGGTTTTGAAGAAACAATGTCTTACACAAAACGTCTCATGTGGCCAAGAAAGACCAGTTTCTTGCGACAACGTTTTACACAAAATATCTCACGTAGCCAAGAAAGACCAGTTTCTTGCGACATAACATCTTTGTGGCTCTTTGAATAATTTCTCCCACTCTGTCTTCTAAAAATAAACTTGTATTTTAGAAAGACAGCTTGATGAGCCGCAAACCCGTCGTACTCGTGATAATTGAAAAGGGAATAATGAGCATTTGTTTCTTTGTTAAAACTTACAACCATGGTACCCTTACCATTTCATATCTCATATGATTCGATTTAGTGGAAAAATAATTTAGACAAAAATGATAAAATCCCCAAAAGGATCAAGTAACTCAAAGTAACTTGATTGAAATCCAAACCATATCGAATAGCGTTTGATTTCTTATCCATCCACACATTATTTCATAATGCGTGCTAAGAGAGATTAACTTGTGATACTATATCACATTTTCTTTGGCTTATATCAAAGTCTTCACTTTGATAATCCCATCACGACTATATCGTGATTCCTTGAACTCTTGAACTTCTTCAAAGAAAAAATTTCTCTATTTACCTTATTAAGTGAACACACTAGTGTCAACTTAAATCGTTGGTAAAAGAAAATGATCAACCTATTTTGGATCAATGATTTATAACCTCGATCTCCTTTTCAACCAAAAGGCACGAGACATCTTGCTTTGAATACAAGATACGCATAAACCATTAACAATCTAATGGTTTCAAGAGTACTCGATAACTCTTTGCGTTCATCATTCCAAAAATCTTTAAGGTTTAATCTTGGGTTACCAATTTGAGTCTTGCATCATCTTCATGATATATCATTCTAGTTTGGTTTAGAATATAATCACCTTGATAATGGGCTAGCCATACATCAATTCGTGGTGTATAGGATCACAAAAGTGAAACCTCTTTTGTATCTTAACAAGTTTATATTCTCATTTAGAGTTTATGTACTTAATAGTCACAATTAAGTATAACTCCAAACCCAAAAACTAGATTTAGTACACAATGACTCTTTCTCTCAACTTCATTGTTGCTAGTCATCATATTCTAATCATCCTATGTATCAAACATAATGATGAAAACCTCCACTGGTTTCTAATATTGACGAAGTAGTACTAGCAAAATTTATGTTTAATCAAATAAACATTTTTAAAGAAGAAGGTCCCATTAGATGTCCCACAACTAACTTGTTGATTCTTCAATAATTTGGGGTAGTTTCCTTTCTTGTGTCCAACATTTAAGACAATGGAAACTTTATCGGTCGGAATTGATAGGTTTAGTATCGTCATTCTCAACAACTTTACCTTTAACATTACCTAGTATCAATTCCATTATAATCTTTACTTCTTGAACCTCGTTCTCATCTTAACGGTTTAAGAGAATGCTCCCACTAAATTCAATGAGTCTTTACTTAGAGAAGCAAAGTTGAATCTTATGAAGATTACTCTTCATTTGTTCGTTTTAGTCTTAAAACTTTCATTGAAGTGGGTGCGTTATTTTGGTCAATTACGAATTCCAACAAATCTAATTACCAAAACAATTTATCGCTTCAAGATACTTAATTCAATTAAGTATATGAATAACAATCCATTGCAAGTAGATGTGTTAGTCAAGAATCAAAAACCTGTTTGATAATGAATAACTTTAATCTATACTCTTTACAAGAGATCCTTAGCAATGGTTTATTTGAGGTTTTAGAAGCAAATTCATATTTGTCTTTAGTTACGATATTTTAATGGAGATTTGAATCAAAAACGAAATGATATCGTATATGAACTGTGGTAAAGAAATAGAACAATATAAAAACGGAATAATGGAAAACTTAACATTCATCGTTTTATTAATACTTGTAAATAACAAGTAAAGCATTTACATAGTGACCTCTACCCAACTATGATAAATGATTCCAAGATCCAAATTCATATTAACTTGGGCACGGTAGGGCCGATTCATCCCTTATCAATATAACTCGGTGGATTAACGCTTTAATCGATTCTACTTTTAGAACTCTTGGTCGATAAAATTACATTAACTTTTATCTTTAGCCCAAAACACATCCGACAAGGGCACGGTAGGGCCGATACATCCCTTATCAAAAAACTTTTGTTGAGTTCAACCCAAATTTCGAATAAATGTGTCCATGATCCAAATCCACATCAACTTGGGCACGGTAGGGCCGATACATCCCTTATCAACATGAATTCGGTGGATTAACATTCATCACCCACTTCCCCTACGTAACAAGGTTTGTACCCCGGTAGGGCCGAGTGCACTCCCTCGCGAAATAGGTTTTCATGGTTTCTACTATTTGGTAAGGCTAAGTCTCAATTGTTTGTTTTAGCGAGAGGTCATGTCAATTTATTATCTATCACGTTTTAAGTGAACTAAAGCGGTGAACTACGATAATTCGAATTGACACGGTCGATGAACTCGATAAAATAACAATGCATGTTTAGTTATGGCGATTTAGCGATGCATGTGACATAAAATAAAATGCAAGCATAAAATAAATAAATAAA
This sequence comes from Silene latifolia, assembly GCF_048544455.1. NCBI lineage: Eukaryota > Viridiplantae > Streptophyta > Magnoliopsida > Caryophyllales > Caryophyllaceae > Silene > Silene latifolia. The sequence continues at coordinate 10,231,716 of NC_133534.1, forward strand.
TCCTAGTATGGCCTTTCCTAAAATAGAAAAACTCTTTAACTATTACAAATTCGGAAACCAACTCCATTGGTCCCTTGAACTTCGGTTGTGGCACGCATCTCGAGGTAACACCGTCTTTATGTATCGCCATTCTTGAAGAAATCCATCTTTAGGAACTCCGGAATGAATAAAATTACATAATGAATTACATAATTCCTATTATACATATGTAACTAAAATAAAATAAATCTATTAAATTACAAAACGGTGATACGAGATCACAATAAAAATTACAACCGAATCGATACTCCCATACATTTCGGGAAATACCAATTAAAATCTAAGGCCATACTAAGTAAAATTACATAATTCAAAATTACATAAATTAAAATTATGACAATCAAAAGAAAAATGCAGCATTATAATATGTATGAACATGCTTCATTTTATGCTAAATCGCCTTTAATTTGCCAATATCGTATATTACTCGGTTTTTACGGATTTGCGTGATTTCAACATTTTATAATCACAAAAATACATAAACTCATATTTATGCATAAGTTAATTACCCTAACCACTTAGGACTCAAAATATAGTCTTCACTAATAATTTGACCATAATTAACCCATATCTTATAAAATTGTTCATAAATGGACCAAAATTACAAAAAATAAGCTATTAAACTTCAAATAAATCACAAAACTTCAAATAAATTCAAAATTTGAAATTTAAATTTATGAACATTCTGGAAAAATACCATGACACTCATAATGTTCAAAATATTAGGTTAAAAATTTCGAAAATTTCCGGGAAAAACAATGTTGCGGTTTATCGATTTTTACTAAAAATAATCATAAAACATGAGGAAAAATTATATTCATTAACTTTTCAATTTTAGATCTGAAAAAGATAATAAAAGGCAACATTAGACGTTTTTCCTAAGTCATAGATTATGTTTTATTAATTTTCAACTAATAATGTCACTATTTATGCCATTTTTCTTCAAAAATTCATAAATCATGCTAAAAGACTTCTTTATAGCCAATTATTTTACACACATCTTGTAAAATTGCATGTGACAACATATTAATTTTCTATGACCAGATTCGAAATTTAACTCATATTAACCTATTTTTCACTTTAAAACCGAATTAAAATTGAAAAATCCATTTTTCGAGCATAACAAGTCCTAAAATTATGAAAATTTACAGGTTATCTCAAAATAATATGTATCACAACATATCCAAAAACCAATGAAAAATTCGAAGTATAGCAAATTTTAGACCAAAAATGACATTTTTACTCATAAAATCACATTTAAATGCCATTATTGTAATTATGAACAATAAAAATCCGAAAAATTAACCAAAAATTCCTAAAACACTTTAGGACCAGAAATATTAACATGCATGTAATGATTTCGTGATATATCATAATAACACAAATTTTACAAGTTTTATTTGTTATTCATATAACTCGGAAAAACTTTTAACCAATTTGCATGCAAACAACCGTGGCTCATGATACCAATTGAATGAAATGTAGATTCATATACATACTAACATACTCATATATGTCGAAAATAATTTGTCATAAAATTAAATACGGATTTTATGCATGCAAACAATAATAATATAGAGGAGAAATCATGTTCTTACTTTGATGATTTCGGTTTAGAGGGCACAAGAGAGATCACCTTTCTCTTCTTGTTCTTGAGCTATTCCAATGGAAGAATGAAGATCTAAGTGTAAGATCTCTCCCTAAGCTTTATACCCAAGGCTTTCACTTAATCTAATTAATATTATAAGTACTAGTATAATATTAATCTTAGTAGAAAATTGAACCAAAACTTTTATAAAACACTTATTTGTTTCGGTTTTTATGAGAGAGGAAGAGAGGATTTTATTTCTCTAGAAATCTCTATATTTGATGATGGAATTAGAATGAATAATTAATCTACAACATTTTGTATCTTATGGGTAAAATTATAAGAAAAACAATGATGAATTGTTTTTCTCCAAAACCGTGTAAGAGAGGACATAAAGGGAGCCAATGCATGAAGAAATTGTTCTTCACAAGGAACAATAGGTATGCAAGGCTAGGGTTGCCTTTAATCATTGTGTTTTCCCACTAATTATAAACAACATATAATTAGCTTAAGTCCCTCTATTTTTCGGCCCATTTGGTAATATGGAATCCATATTATTTTTGTCAATTGTCTATATGTTACATGTCATATGTCACATATATTTGTTATGTATTTTTAACATGTTAAAAATCAACGTATTAATAAAAATACGTCACATACAAAAATTGACTTAGTAATTTCATAATTACTTGTGCCAAAAATATTTTACCATTTATAAATCACAACAGATTGTATTTATAACAATTCATTCAAATTTAATTGTTACATTAAACAATTTATTTCATCCGAGTAATGATACAATTCAATTACTCAGACCGTATCTTATTTAATCACATTTCAATATGATACGTAAATTTTACTTCCAAAATCGTCCGTCAATTTTCAAGTAATTTAATTAACTCGTAACATTATACGATTAATTAAATAATCAATTAAGAGTATTGCCCTTTAGGTATGACCTAGGGGTCAATCGATCACCACCGTCACACGACAAGAATGTCAAACTCTAGTCGACCCAATCATTACCGATATATGTTGACCGGTTGTGAATAACAATATTACTTCCCAATTGTATTCATTTTAATGAGACTTAAACATGTGATCATCATGATCAACAGTCGTGATCGCATTATTGTCGGAGGACACATATTCCAACAGAGGCCACTAATAATGTGGGAGGTTATATCTTCGGCGTCGACTGGTTTGCCTAGTTGTGCTAGTTGGGTGGTGCACTCTTTAATGGCAAGCATAAATTCGGAAATGGTTTTCCCGGTGTGTGAAATGGTGCGAAGACGGTCCTTTAATTGTAGGATGTGTCCTCGGGAAGGGTTGGCATAGGTTGTGGCTAGGGTTGTCCAAGCCTCGTGAGATGTGGTTGCATCGAGGAGGACGGGTGCTACGGCTTCGTCGAGGGTGCCCGCTAGGGCTCCTAGGATTAATTGGTCTTGACGAAACCATGTTTCATAGGCTGGATTGGGTACGGGTTGAGGGTCGGGTTTGGCTGTGGTGGCGGCTGGGGTTGTGGTTTTGGGTGGTGGCGTGGTTATACCATCCAAGTAAGAGAAGAGGCCAAAGCCTAGGAAGAGACGGCTGATCTGGTAGTGCCATGCTCGGTAGTTGGTCGGGGTTAGTTCCGTGCAAGTTGGAAAGGATACAGAGATAAGGGGTTTATTTGGTTCGGCTGAATTGGGTATTTGGGTGCTGGTGGTTGTCATGGGTACGTCGACGGTGTATAGGGCAGCGGAAATGGTGAGTAGTACAAGGACCGATGTGAATCCTGATACCATGTAAAGTTTATATGAATGATAATTGTATTGACAATTAGGTTAATTACATAGAGGAGTTTATATACTAATGTACATGAGCTTAAGCAAGGATAATAAAGATACATTCCACAATTAGTGGAGCTAAAGTAGGTAACAAATAAACTAATTGCAACAATATAGTATGAGATATTATATGCTAACAAATCACGTATGATTTGTTTCTTGTTTGAGGGATTCCAATCTTGAGATATTATTTTGGTTGACATGTATCTTTAACAGCGTCTACTTGGAACACAAATCAATACATGCTCATAAACTTACTATTCCCGCTATTCCGATCATTTGTTTGCCTTTCTATTTTAGGAATACCTTTGATAGGTAATTGGATCATCCGCACTAAATTTGGTCTGCTTGTCTTCTAATAATCAGTCTCTTCCTATTTCCTTGGTCTTTGTGTCAAAACCAAAGACAAACAAATGACCGGAACGGAGTATTAGGTTGTTATCATAATAAGACTATTAAATGTGAATTATTGGCACATGAACTACAAAATAAAAGCACTCAATTGCTATGAATAATACCCATAGGAGTCTTTTCAATCACACTTGTTCTAAAATATCAATCTAATCTCTCTTCACATGCTATGATCTTTGTCATCGTACGTGAATCTCCTTTCATACACTTGGGCACCCACAAATTATAGAGGAAAACGGTTTCATACCGTGAGACAATTCACTTTTATAGAAAAAAATTATTTATTTAATCCTAATAAATGAGTTTTCTTTTACATAATGAGACCACCTCACAGTAAAAGACGCAACTAATGCAATAATTACTGTTGTACGCCCATGCGCTCTTATAATTTCATTAATCAATCAATCAGATATGAATCTTCACTCGTACATAAGTACATTGCCAGTTTTGGCACTCTACTTTTATCAGAATCATCTACGTTATGTCATTGTTCTAACCAACTTTTTCCCCGTAATTGTCGAAAAAGCCGTGCTTTACTCCAGTTCTGCGGATTAGACTGAATTCTCAAGGGACTTTGTGTGTGGCAAGCAAGGAGAACCTAGCTCACCGACGCGCAGGTGCGTGGTCATGGGCTTATCATGTTAGTTGGTGTTTTCGTCATCACATCTACTACGGTTAGGTATTCTGTCAACGGTGTAGATGAATGGTGGTCACCGGTGGCAGTCAACGGATTGATCGTACAATTGAGTAGGGGTTGATAGGGGAAGGGCAGTATACTCCAGGAGTACAAATGTCGTTTAAGGAGTCGAAGCATCATTTCATAGATTAAAAACTTACAAAAAACAAAATGCAAACAATTTTTTTTACTAACATATCCAAAATAGAATTCTATGATGAAACATTAGACTATAATTCTGTCATGAAACGGATGCATAATCGCATATTATAGCGATCATTAATACACCTAATGACAAAGCTCTTAGTCTTCACTCTTCAGCATTCTCATTGTCTATGTTTGCACCCTTGAGATGCAAGTGCTTTTCTCGTCTCTGAAAATCAGTCAATCCCTTCCCACTACCAGTAACACCGACCTTACCAAACGGATCCTCTGGAGACTTGAAAATGCTTTCTCGTTTTCGGCCTGAAAAGAAACCAACCTGGGAGGGTAGCTTAATTAGACGGCGTAGACAACACAGAAATATTCAACAAGAAGATCAAACATGAAAGGTAAAAAACCCAGGTAAAAAAAAATAATACTATGAAACTACAAAAGTATTTATGATATCTAGCACGCTACTAGAGATAAAAACCGGATCATATCTAACAAGGAAAAGGATAGTTTCTTAAAAAACAAAAAAATTCTGAATAGTCTAAGATTTCATTAATTCCACATTGCTCTCCAGCTTTTACTAATTCCACTTTGATGACCTAAGCTTTAAGTAATTTCTCACTTGAATGATCAAAGGTTTGAAAAATTCATACCAAGTGACCTATGTTATAACCTAATCAAAATTCATCTAAATTAATGAAAATTTAATAATAATGAAGTGTGCAAACAAACATTAAATACCAAATCACACCGATTCCTAAGGCACAATTTGCCAAAAAGAAAACACTTCATATGCTTAAATATTTTTGTGAGAATAGTACCATAATTCAGAAGGTAGCTAGAAATAAAAAGAGTCAAGAAGAAATAATACCTTCTTAGCACGTCCTTTAGTAGTTTGGAACTGCTGCCAAGCATTTTGCCGTTTGTTCTGTGTTACTTCAAGTTGCTCAAATCGCATTTTTGACTTAAACGCGTGTAACTTCTTGCGCTTTGCAACTTTCTGTACGGAATAACACCAGAGTTGTCAGAACATTGACTTATGGACAATCACCAGTTCAGCACTACAATGGCGAAATATTGGACACTAATCAATAAATAATGAGATCAATGCAACTTGAACTGCATCTCTGGAGTTCAGATAGGAAATACTGTAGGACATGGGGGAATGTTCATAGCATCATCGAGGACAAAGAACAAATTTTTATTTTTATTTTAAAAAAGGCCATTGTACCCTGCAAAATTGAATCTGAAAGGCAGGAACCAACTAGAAAAACCCTACCAACAGCAAACACTTTATAATTTGATCTTCCCTTGAATGCAAAAGATATATATGTAAATAAATAGAAAGAATGAGGTTGCATTAGGGGATTAGGAATGAGCACGATTTCCTTGTTGGGATATCAACTTGGATTGGCAGGAAAACATAAGGATCCATTTCCCCCCTACAAGTAAATCCCTTATGACATCGGAAAGATTTGGAAGGAACGCCATAGTCCATTCCCCCTCCTCTGCCTTTCCCTCAAATTATTTAGCCCAAACAAACCTTTAGTGACTTCAGCTAGGGGTACATAGTCCAAAAAAAAAACATAGCAAACCGTAATATTTGCCCAGAAATACAATACTCCAACTTACCACGTCTTCAGGGTCATCAGGATTTACGCGAAGCTTAGCTGGTATCGCTTTAGATTGATAATCAGCGGCAGCAGCTTGTGCAATTTTCCTCTTCAAAGCCTGTTTAGTAGCTTCAGCCTCCTTCTCAGCTTCCAACAATGTGTTAACCACCGCACCTTCTTCCTGAATTGGTCGCACGTTGGCAGGATCTACCTGAAAAGTCAAAGCAGCAATATTAACAATGCTTACATTTTATTCTCTTTGTTAACCACCTTTTTAAAAAAAAATAGACCCGTGCATTTTTGCACGGGTTTAACACTAGTAATTGGCTAATTGCAACTAAAAGCAGACTTAGATAAAGAAAAATCATACCTCTTCCTTATTCCCCCATTCGTTGAAGGAAACATAGTAGCCATTTGGAGTGAGAGCCTCAACCGTTGCATCATACCTGCGTATTCAACTCATCAAACACAAAAAGAGGTTAAAACAGCCAATAAAAAGTAGATTAGTTCGAAAAAACATGATGTCTGCTTCTCTTACCATTCTCCGTCTTCACTCCACACTGCTTGAATTTTTGTACCAACCGCAAACTTGTCATGTTGCTCATGCTAGCAAGAAAGAAAAGGTAATAACATCAATGTTTAAGCAAAGGATAATAACGAAACTATCAAACGCAGCCAGAACAATATAATAATGTTGGTTGTTTTTTAGATAAAAATATGTTCTAAAAAATTAATGTGTGTTAAAAAAATGTGCGGTCAAGAGTTTGAGCAATAAAGACAAAGGACTTTTACTCATTAAAAAAAACAGTTAGATAAGGTTTGTCGCTTTTTAGTTCTAAAGATGTGTTAGAAAAAGAGTCTATCTATGGCTTCTTACAAACATAGTTTGTCGGGAGAGGGAGAAGGGGAAGTTTAGACAGTCAATAACTCAAGAAGTCAAACGCCCTCAGTGATCAGTTTTTTCACTATTCTGGTTTTCGTTTCCAGGAAAATTCAGTTTTATGCTTTTCAACCAAACTTCAGTTATGGTATAGACATTTTCAACTTATTTTTCAACATATAAGAAAGGCTCTTCTTCAAAAGATGCAGCATCTGAAATTTCTGGCCATCCTCAAAAGTTAGGGTGCCCTGCGTGGCTGCGCCTTCACTAACTAAAGACTAGTACAAGTCAGGCAATGCAGTATGTTCATAAATCATGAAGATATTTACCGTTTCAAACTGAGATATTCCACGTGAATTCAACTGTCCATCAGATGTTCCTGCACTCATATCAATGGCTAAAGCAAAATCCTCATTTTGCCTCGCAGTAGCTAGTAATTCTTCCGTTAAATTTATCACCTGCCAAATATTTTCCACCATTAGAGAACTTCTCTAGGCAATAAAAGTTAATCCCAGTCATTGTTTATCATAAGTTTTAAAAATTTAGGTCAACTCCTGAAAAGACTGAAATCATGAGGAAGTATGCAGAGGTGAAACATCCAACACATGGCAACCTGCAAAGAAATCAAGATAGAAGTGATGGGAATCTGGTACAAATTTTTTAACAAGTCACCATATCTGTTACACTCATAACCATTATGTTATATACCTTTATATCAGGTAACACAAGGTGAATTTAAACCAATCCATGCCCAGCTGGCTATTCTTGCTTGATGAGCAGCATATTTATTCTTCAACAACACATAATACAATGGAAGAGGGAATCAAAACTTATGGCTACACCATCAAACATTTAACAATCAACTTTTAGAATCTAGTTTTGTACCAATGACCGCATACAGAACTAAGAGGCCTGCTCCCTAATCCCCATTCCCACCCACATACTTCCAATCGAGTACTTCAAAGCAATTTAAGTCATATCTATTTGAATAACACTAAAGCATAAAGTTGATACACCAAACTCGCCTTTCAAAGGTACATGCAATAAACACAATATGAAAACGGCAGGCAAAAAGCATAGCAAACCATAAATGCAAATCAAATAGGATAAAACACACTTCTGAAAAATGATGTTAAAATCAAGATAGTATCATATTGGTAAGCCCCAAAATCTTCTCTTGACTTATATCATCAAATAAACTACAAGTCTACAATCAACACTGTATTAAAAATGTATGAGGAGTCTTTTGCTAAACTATCAGTAAATTCAACAGCAAACCTTGGGTACCCTTTTGCTAAACTATCAGTAAATTCAATAATTGTACTTCCTAATTAGTACGATATATGAAATTTGAATCAAGCCAGTCATACCAAAAAGAAGGTGAAACTGAAATGTAAATATGCAGAAAAAAATATTGATGAAAGGAGCATGCAACAGTTTAATCTTATTTAAGAATTCTTAGGTAAAACTTATAGTCACCTCCTCCAGTTCCTTTTCCATCTCCATGTATTCAGCATTACCAGGGTCATCAGCCAGCAACGTTTTGACCTAGAAACCAATGCAAAAGAAACAAATGCAGTGTGAGATGGGTTATAGAAGAAAAAAATGAATTGAAAGAGATTACTAATGAGATTGACTAAGACTACAGTACGAAGTTAATACATAGATTTAGCAATTACGGCATCCACAAAAAAGTTAAGTGCAAATACTGAAATACTTAGCTAGTGACCTCGGGTAGCTAGCTATACGCCTATACAGCGCCATATCATCATAATGGCAACCTAGATGTTCAATGACTTGTTAAGTTCTATCCCTCCTATCCTCTATTTTCTTCCCTATTTCCTAAAACGGATTATTCAGTTTTTCTTCCCTATTTCCTTTTCTTGAAGATTTGTGTGGTCCAAATTCATTTGCATGTGGGGTAATGTGTATTGTGCGGTCTGAATTCATTTCCTTATTTCTTGTGCAAAAAGGAAAGGGGAAAAAATAGAGGATCGGAGGGAGTATTATAAAAGGGATATTGGAACACCGGTACACCACTGATTGTGCATCAGCCAGATACAACGACAATGACCAATGATGCTCAAATGGCTGCTTAACAACAACATCAGTAAATTTTGAGCTCTAGACATGAAAGGACAACACTTCTAATGCCGGGTCCTCACTCCTCACTTCGCTTACAACATCGGGTAGGAAAAGACATTATCTACCGAACTTCTACTGCTCAAGCTTCTTTAATCCTTTTCTTCTCGATGACAATAGAGTGACTTTGGCCTTCCCCAGATAACCCCAACTCAACATGAACACAGCTCGCATAAGAGCACAAAAGAACCAGTTACCTACTTCAATTTCCTTACATTCCCGAAGGCCGCATTACAGCATAAGGTCCGACGCAAAGCAACTATCTGAAAACCTAGTCGTGCACGACGTGTAAGGAATCATACACCCAATTACACATCTTTCTAATCCAATAAACCGAGAATCAAGTTGCGGACCTGGCAACACTCATGAAGAAGTACCTAATGCCTGAATCCTAATAAATTTCACCATCACACATCGAATCCAATTAAACCTTCAATTACAAATCATCGTTCAACTCCGACCGTAATTAGGATTGTATAACTAATCAATCAAGGATCGAACTATACGTCGCAACATTAAGATTACCAATTACTCAAAAAACCTAACCCTAGAATAATTGCGAAACCCTAAATCAAATTTTTTTGAAAAACAGAACAATTACGAAATTGGGGAATCAAACAATAAAACCCTAAATTAGAAAATAGAAAAAAAAGAAAGAAGAAAAGTACATGATTAAGCTGTTGTTTGTAGGTAATGATGTTGGAAGTGAGCTCGCGTATGCTCAGCTCGTCACCGCCATCGCCTTGCATTTTTTACCAAATTTTTTTCTTGTGTATTCAAAACGAGAGAGAGAAAGAGGGAGATAAATAATTGAGATTCTGATCTTTACGAGGAGGTCATATAATGCTTACTTGGTATTTATAGGTGGCAATCGGATTAATCGGGTGGGTTAAGTTTAACTTTTACATCGGGTTAAGCCGAGTCGGATTATATCGGGTTTTTGTCAAATCGGGTCATCATACGCTCTTAAGTAAGGTTGTTCAATGGTGTAGGACAACCCGACCCAGCTCGGTGGGCTAATTTTTTTTTAGCATAAATACATTGAGAATTAATGAATTATCATATCTAGTCAAATATACACTCTTAAGTAAGCATGTTCAACGGTGCGGACCAGCTCGAGCCTGCCACTACTTGTGGGTCAATTTTTTTTAGCCCGCATGACTTGTTCCTCTCTTCAGACCAAGCTAGTGTCGCATTTTCCTTAGCCCGACTTGGTCCCATCCTGATAAAAATAAATAAATGACGTTCAGTCTTGCTTGGTCCACTACTCAGTGGGTTGCGCTCAAATTGGAAGAATATGATACGACACAACCCTGTCTCATATTCGGGGTGTGCCTGGTTTGTAAAATTATGTTCCACTTCCAAACATAGGTTTGAACGTGGGAACTGCACATCCCATGCCTTTTTTTAGAGAAATCTTTTCGTTTTACATCAATTAGTTATATTATTACGATTAGCAATTCGTCGTTTTGATTTTAAAAAATTGATTCATTTTACGTTAATTAGTTTAACGTTGTTTTACTTAGTAATTTGTCGTTTCGATTTTAGAAAAATCAATTCATTTTATGTCGATTACTTTAACATTTGTTTCACTTGGTCATTCGTCGTTTTGATTTTAGAAAAAATGAAACGTTTTAAGTAGCTTAATTTAGTTTTAATTTATCGATTAAATTGTTTGACATGTTTGGGGTGGGAAAGGTATATTAAGAAGTTCATTAAACTTATCTAACGATTTAAAGTAATTTGTCGACAATATTTATCGGGACAATTTTAAATTCCATAAATTGATTCGTTACCTGGTCTAATGATCATGGTTTAGGCCTTTAGGGTGAAATATGCTTGGTTTAAAGTAGTGAAGAGTTGTTCATGTACGGGATGGGCTTAACTATCCTGTCCCGGCCTGCTAACAAAGCGGGTTTGTACAACGAATTTTCAGAACTTTACAAAGGCCCCGGCCACGAACATGCCCAAAACCCGCTAAAAAAGTCATGTTAACTCGGCCACTGTCCGGCCTAAACCCACATTTGAACACTTCTAATTTGAACTCGATACTGGAATAGCCAAAATGTCATGCCAAATATGCAACCTTATTAGTGAGCCCAAATTCGGACCAAGTGGGCTAGAGTGGGCTTTTGTCCCCAAAATGTATTTATCGGACATGACTTAGAACTTGGACGCAAGAGTAAAGTATAAGTATATACAGATAGAGAAAAGATCATTTGAGTCCTCCTCTTACCTTTGAGTCCATAAGTCCCCTTTAGAGCCATTGGATGAGGAAGATGGAGGGTTGAGATTGGAAGCAAAAAAAGGAGGATTAATGCCTAATAAAACACTCTCCCTCTCTACTTTACTAATCCACACTAATCAAATATTAATCCACTATATAACCTTTATTTTTCCACCAACTTCTCTCTCATTCACACAATTCACTTCTCTACTCCCTCTCTAAAACCCAAATTAATTCAAAACCCAAATAATTCTCTCATCCAAAAAAACCCAAATAATTCAAAATCTAAAAAATAAAAAAAATTCCCTCCATTTTACCACCACCGTGACCTCACCACCCCACTACCGCCTCCTTCCACCTCGCACCTCGCACCACAAACACCACCCACAACCGACACCACCTCCTCACCCTCGCCAACACCGATCACCTCCTCGGCTCCTCCGCCTCCCTCCTCCCACTGCCGCCCACAACACCACCTCACCCATCGCCACCACCCATAACAAACAACACCACTCACACGCAACCACACCACCACGACCACCGGACACTCACAACCATCGCCACCACGACACCACCTCCTCTTCTCCCTCCTTCCACGTCTCCTCCTCCACCACACGCCCACCCACCACCACACCGAAACCACCCCAGACCTGCGGCTGCACCTCCACCGTCTGCTTCCACCCTCACCGACACCTCTTCTCTTTTTCTTTTCCGTCTTTCAATTCCAGATCTCTTTTTTTTTTCTTCAATTTTGTTCGTTTGTGTGTGTGTTTTGGTTTGTGTGTGTTTTGGTTTGTCTGTCATTTTTTTTTGCTTTTTCTGATTTTTTGTTTCTTTTGTTTTTAGGTTTGTCATGTCGTTTTTTTTTTTGTTTTTCCGATTTTTTTTTCTTTTGTTTTTTTCCGATTTTTTTTTTTTCTTTTGTTTTTACATGTTTTGTTTTTTTATTATGAACTAGATATTTAAAATTTTTAGATCTCACATAATATCTAGTTTTAAAAATTTCAGATCTTAAAGTTTTGTTGTTGTTGTGAATTGTTATTATAAATTATATTATATTTTGATTTTAATATTAAATCTACTAAATATGAAATATTTTCTTTATATTTTTTTTCTTAGTTCTTATTTTTATTTTGTGAGATATTTTTATTTTAGTTTTAGATGTACAAAATAGATCTAAGATTATTTGTTGATTTTAATCTTAGATATATTTAAAATATAGTCTTATTTTTAAGGTATTACACTTTTTCCATTAAAATTACACCTTTTTTTTATTAAAATAACACTTTTTTCGGCTAGAATAACACTTTTTTCGGCTAGAATAACACTTTTTTCTGTTAAAATCACACTTTCCTCCATTAAAATTACACTTTTTTCTGTTAAAATTATACTTTTTTTTGCTAGAATAACACTTTTTTCGGCTAAAATTACACTTTTAGTTGTTAGAATTACACTTTTTTCTGTTAAAATTACACTTTTTTTTGCTAGAATAACATTGTTTTCGGCTAAAATTACACTTTTTGTTGTTAGAATTACACTTTTTTCTGTTAAAATTGTACTTTTTTTTTGCTAGAATAACACTTTTTTCGGCTAAAATTACACTTTTTGTTGTTAGAATTTCACTTTTTGTTGTTAGAATTACACTATTTTCTGTTAGAATTACACTTAGCTCTATTGGACTAATGTTACACTCTCATTGGACTTGGTCATATTCTCATATTCTCATTGGACTAATGTTACATTCTCAATGGACTAAAATTACATTCTCAGTGGACTGAAATTATACTTTTCTGGACTAAAATTACACTTTTCTGGACTAAAATTACATTCTCCTTGACAAAAAATAACAATCTTATTGGACTGAAATTACACTTACCTGGACTAAAATAACACTTTTTGTCATTAGAATAACACTCGTAAAATGCTAAATTACAATAACTTGTGATAAAATGACAAAAATTCAAAATATTATTCGTTAAAATCACTCGAAAAAAATTGAAGTTAAACTTGTAAAACGCTAAATTCTCGAAAATATTCCTTAAAATTACACTTTTTGCTGTTAGAATTACACTCGTAAAATCCTAAAATGTCGAAAACTTATCTCGAAAAAAAAAAAAAAAAAAAAAACAGTCGAAAACTTGTCTCGAAAAAAAAAAACAAAAAAAATACCGAAACAGGTAAAATGTTAACAAAATTTTCATAAACTTTGAAGTATAAGACAAAATATGGTGTTAATTGTGTATGATAATGAATTAGTGAATGTATTATTAAAACTAGAAAGAGAAGTGAATTCATTAGTGTTAAGTGTGTTTTTTGCTTTCAATCTCAACCTTCCACCAAACATGATCCAAGGGTTGTGGGAAGGACTTATGGACTCAAAAAAAAAAAGGGACTTAGAAGAACTTGACTCTATACAGATATACTAACATTTCGTATTTTAGTTGACGGTTTTAACTTAAAACGTCTCACATCACTTATTTTCTTTGTTTTAGTTAAATTAATTGTGAATATTGTTTTAATTTAAGACGGTCTTAAATAAAAAATTGTATTAAATAATGTGCGCATTTTATATATGGATCTTGGCAGTAAGAAGCTTTGTGGATAGATTTTACGGGTGCTAATGTAAATCTTCTTAGATAATAATGACATATCACATATGCGTACTCTCTATTTTCTCCTTACTACCTTTTGAATATTCCGAAATTTTACTATTTGCTGAATGTCCAATTTATATCTCTATTTTTATTAGTAAACTATATGATTTATGAATCATACAAATTAAATTACCGATTCACTAACTACTATTTAGTCTCACTTTTAGGAATCACATTTTAAAAGAAGTTAATAATAATGTTCCGGGTGTGATTACGGAGCAGTGTTGTTACCACGTAAGCTTTGTTGGATGATGGCTTTGCTTGACTCTTCCTTTCGGCCTCTCCTGAAACAATGAACAATCTGAGGGCTCGGCTTGGCACCGAGCGTACTCACTCCGACGCTCAAGTCAGTAAACTTAAAGGCATTAAGTTGTGTGATACTTGGCAAAGTATGTTGTAGAGAGATAAGAGAGTTTATACCAGATTATGAGTGGTTTAGGTTATATTTCCCATCCTTTTCTCGTTGAGAGAAGTGGAGTATTTATAGACTTTCACCTTTTGTCACGTAGTGGCCAAGTGGCTAGCAGGTGGAAAGACCGTCTTACCCTCGGCCGAGGGACCCATGACAGGCCGGCAGGCCTGGTTGACTCCATGCCGAGGGGTCTTGGATGTGAGTACGCGGATATGTCTCTCGGCTGACTGGTTGCCTAGCCGAGACCCAAGTGACAGGCCGACAGGCTGCGTCGGTTAGGCTGTCAGATACGTTGACTTGCTGTCTTTTGTCTTTGACCTTGGTCAGTATGTTGACTCGGTCAGCGGGTGCAGAATATGCCCCATCAGATAATAATAGTTATTCCTTCCGTTTATACTTTCCTGTTTAAAGTGTCAGTCGATACTCGATAATTTACATTTTTCTTTTATAGTAGTTAAACCAACCCACGTGGTTGAAGACCATTACATTTCTTCCTTATTTCAAGTTGATTTTATTTTTTTTAGTAATTATAAACCCGTTCCTTAATTAATATTCGAAACGGAGGAGTAATATCTAAAGCTAATTCTACTATGCATACCTATTTCAGATTTTAATATTGAAAATAACAATTCAAATACTCCGTACTTCTTAATTTTTGTACCTATAAACCTTAATTTCATGGAGTGTGAATGTGAATACATTTAGGACACAATTATCTCAAAAGATACTGTGCATATTACGCAAAGATTTCAAGAAATCATGACCTAATTTTTTTTAGTAAACTTCTCAAACGAAATATCATAATTAGTTTACAAAATTACACCAAACTTGCCTTCTAAGAAAATCTACGTTCTTGGTAAACACTAAACAGCAAAAAGGAAAGATTTATTTACCATTTACCATAAATAATAAATCTACCAAAAAATTATTATAGCAAAATTGATTTTTACCTTAAATAATAATTACTTTAATTTCAACTTTAGTTTACTACAAAACGTTATATATAGGTCAACAGTTTACACAATTTTTCATCACAAAACAATTACAATTACAATACAATTATAATAATTATAATTAACATGTTTTTCCCGATCATAATCGCGCTTGTTCTTTTCGCTTCGTCTTCAAATGCTAATCAAATTGAATTTGATTATTGTGTAGCGGATCCAACCCTTCCTCATGGACCGTCAGGTTACTCATGTAAGGATCCCACAAAGTTGACAACAGATGATTTCTCTTACTCGGGTCTACGAGCACCTGGAAACTCGTCCAACATCTTCAAATTCGGTGTCTCGTACGCTTTAGTTGATCAATTCCCGGGTTTAAATGGTATGGGTCTATCCATGGTTCGAGCCGACATAGAGGTAGGTGGGGCTGGACCTATTCACGCCCATAGGGTTGCGGAACTTGCTATAGTGACCGAGGGTACGGTTATTTTTGGTTTTATTGACACGAATAACAAACCCTTTTATAAGACTTTGGAAAAGGGTGACTTGTTTGTTGTCCCACCCGCACTCGGGCATTTTCAAGTCAATGTTGGAAAAGTTCCCGCAGTTGTTTATGCTGCTTTTGCTAGCCCCACTCCCGGGATTTCAACTGTCGATCTCTCTCTTTTCAAAAATGATTTGCCTACTGAGATTATTCAGAAGATTACCCTTTTGGATTCGGCTCAAATTAAGAAGCTTAAGAGGGGTTTCGGTGGAACTAACTAGGTAGTGAATTAAAACTTGCGTTTGTCGCCAAATGTTCATGTATGATTCAAGTTCATTATTATAATTCAGACTATTTTTGCCGAATTTTTTTCATGACTTATTTTACCAAACGATGAAGTATTATTTTTATAAATTATTAAATGTTGGTCGAAAGTACATAAAATGGAAAGAAAAACTTGTCTTATAAATTTACACACTGAGAATAGGTATTTGTATGTAGGGTTGAGCAAAATTATACGATACAGATACGCTATATGAATTTAATTATACGGATTTCCGGATATCCGATACGAATTTCCGGATATCCGATACGGTTCTTTAAAAACCGTATCGGATAAGGATCGACAAAATATGAAACCGGATATACGGTATCCGATACGGTTGCCTTTTTTCTAGAATCAAATATAAAAATATATACATAAATCACCAAATATCCAATATGTTAGTGATTAAACCTTATTAGTATTAAATTTTATAAGTTATTTACTCATATAACTTTTTAAAACATTTTTAAGTTACTAAAAAACAAACAATCACACATAGAAAAGAAAAAAAAATATTAAATTACATAAGAGAGGCTGAAAATCGGATACCGGTATTAGTGTGAATATTATTATGTAAATATTATTATGTAAATATAGCCCATGATTCTAGCCTAGTATAGTGCTTGTATTTAGGGATATGATTGTAACCGTATATTGTAACTTTGCTATATATATGATATACTAGATCAACCCCAAGTCAGGGGATTCCAATCTAATATGGTATCAGGCTTTTTCCTGGAACCCTAGTTTTCCTTTTGCTTCGGCTTCCCAAATCGCTGTTCTCCCCGCAGCCAGTCGTAGGATTACACGAACTCATTGACGCACGGCTAAGGATTTTCTCGGCATAAGTGCGTTGCGTCAAGAATAAGCCGGTTCCATTTCGAGTCACCGTACCGTAATACCCAAAAAATGATTAAGTACCCCCAAATCTGTCATAGCAAATTCCTGTGATAGAGAAGTAATAATGCGATGCAACAGGGACGTGCTAGAGGCAGTGAGAATAATATCATCCACATATAATAATATATAAGCAGTGTCAGTACCCGAATGATAGATGAAAAGAGATGTGTCACACACACTACCTTTGAAACCCTGAGATAAAACAAATGTCGCAAAGCGCTGGAACCAGGCACGAGGGGCCTGCTTGAGACCATATAACGACTTGCGCAGTCGACAGACATGAGTTGGAGCACTGGGATCAACAAAACCGGGGGGTTGATGCATATAGACAGTCTCAGCCAAATCACCATGTAAAAAGGCATTTTTAACATCGAGTTGGTGTATGGGCCAAGAGCGGGACACAGCAAGGCTAAGAACAGTGCGAATGGTAGTTGGTTTTACAACAGGACTAAAAGTCTCATCACAATCAATACCAACCTGCTGAGATTTACCATTAACAACAAGACGGGCTTTATACCTTTGCAGCGAGCCGTCACTGTGAAACTTATGTCGAAAGAGCCATAGACAACGGATAATATTGGCATCACTCGGCCTAGGCACCAAATCCCAGGTGTGATTTTCTTTTAATGCACGAAATTCGTCTTTCATGGCAAGAGTCCAGTTCGGGTCGCGGAGAGCCTCATTGGGTGATTTTGGCAATGGTGACAGTGAGGTGGGTGTAGATACAAGTAAGGATTTGGGCTTAAAGATTCCGTTCATCGCACGAGTAGACATCGTGTGAGGTCGAAAAGGCGGTGGTGGAGGGGGTGGTGATGGTGGCGGGCTGGGTGAGGGATGCGGGTTGGGCTGGTTAGTGGGTCCGGGTTGGGGAGACGGGTTGGGCTGGGTTGCTGGGTTGGTCTCGGGTGGAGGGGAGTGTGGACTGTTTGGAGTTTGTGATTGGGTTGATGTGGGCGAGTTGGGCTGAGATGTAGAGGGATTGTTGGGCTGTGAGGTAAAGGGAGGATTGGGCTGTGAGGTTGAGGGAGAATTGGGCTGTGAGGAGATAGGCGTGTTGGGCTGGGTGGGAGTTGATGGAGTGGGCTGTTCTGTTGTGGCAAAATGGTCATAAAGGAGGGGATTTAGAGGTGACGGGTTAAGAAAAGAGTATGTGTCGGGTTTGTTCTGAGACGTCTCGGCGAATGGGAACACGGATTCATTGAAAGTGACATGACGAGATATGTGAATTTTACCCGAGACAAGATCAAGACACCTATACCCACGATGTTGTGGTGGGTAGCCTAAAAAGACACACTTAGTGGATCTAGGAGCAAGTTTATGAGGTCGTTTGGCGGAAAGATTTGGATAGCATGCACCACGGGAGCCGCACCTACATTTCTTAAAACGTCTGCTCCGTTATGTTAAGGGTACTCTTGCTTATGGCTTAACTATATCAAAGTCACCATCGCTATCCATCACGGCGTACTCTGATGCCGATTGGGGCGGATGTCCCGACTCTTCACGCTCGACGTCTGGCTATTGTGTTTTCTTGGGTAATAACCTTGTTTCATGGTCGTCGAAGCGTCAACCCACTGTTTCCCGTTCCAGTGCCGAGGCCGAATATCGTGGCGTTGCCAATGCAGTTGCTGAGACTAGTTGGCTCCGAAATTTACTCTTTGAACTCCGTGTTCCTATCACTCGGGCCACTATTGTTTATTGTGATAATATATCTGCTGTTTACCTTGCTGGTAACCCCGTTCAACATCAGCGCACTAAACACATCGAACTTGATATTCATTTTGTGCGCGAGAAAGTTCAGGTTGGATCGGTTCGTGTTTTGCATGTTCCCGCCGCGTATCAATATGCGGACATTTTTACTAAGGGACTTCCACGATTTCTTTTTAATCGTTTTCGATCCAGTTTGAGCGTCCGGCCTCCTCCCGCTCCAACTGCGGGGGCATATTAGTGTGAATATTATTATGTAAATATTATTATGTAAATATAGCCCATGATTCTAGCCTAGTATAGTGCTTGTATTTAGGGATATGATTGTAACCGTATATTGTAACTTTGCTATATATATGATATACTAGATCAACCCCAAGTCAGGGGATTCCAATCTAATAACCGGATATACGATTTCCGGATATACGGAAAAACCGGATATACGGTTTCCGTATATACGGAAAAACCGTATCGGATAAGGATACTAAAAAAGGAGATTTAAAAAACTGGATATCCGATACGGTTTTCAAAACCGTATCGGATATCCGGTTTTGCTCACCCCCATTTGTATGCATTGCCATCAACATATAGGAACTTCCGTATAGAATAGACTATAAGTATAGACAAATTTCTTATTTAAGATGGGCGTTATATCCGTCTTAAGCTTAAGACGGGTCAAATATTTGTACTCGTGCTATAAAGTAACAATAAGTTGGTAAATGACTAGACTCCAAATTTTTATCATTGGTAAAAAACATAGTTAGATTTTAGACTAAATAATTCAGTGGCAAACATTTAGTTATTATTTAATTTGAGGCCTCATAAAAGAACGTAATTTTAGATTTCAAAGGCAAGTATTAAACTTGCGAGCATTAACGTGAGCTCGAGTCAATATGAAGCTCAACTTGAGCCAAAAAGCGACTAGTTTAGGAAGACATTTCTACGGTTCTACTAGCCTTGAAAAGATAAAGGAAAAGGCGGCATATATTCTTTTCCTTTGGATTCTACATTTCCATTTTCGTGTGAAAAAAATTATGCTTAATGCCTATTTGAGATTCGGCTTTTGTCCATGAGCCCTATGGGCGTTATCTCTACTTACTGTGAATAAATAAAGTAACCGTCCACCAATAAAGAGAATAACACGTTAATGAATAAACTTTGATCCCCACCAACGAGTATGGGGATTCTTTTTTCTCAAAAATAAGATTTAATATGAAAGAAATTAGCAAAATAATGTTGACTTAAACTAACTGTCATAAAAGGGGTCAAGTTAGTTTGATTCCTCTTTTCTCCCTCAGTTTCAGATTAAATTGTTAAATGGTTAAGGAACGTTAGAGTAAATGCGCTAAATAAATCAACTATCTTGATGACTTGTAAAGAAATATATAAATGTAAAAAAAAAATCGACCTTTGGAGCGTGGAATGATTCATTGCTTTGCTCGATTCTACAAAGATTTCATAATATATAGAGTATAAAAAAAGAAATGGGTACAGAGCCGGAAAGATTTCTACAATGATTCGTTCAGCGACTAGTTAGGAAAACCCAGCTAATCTCTGAATTATTTAGCAATTGGTTATAATGAACCGTAGAAAAAAAATGGTGACGTGAATCCATTTTGTGTAAATAGTTTGGAATGAGCCTCATTTATGTAATTATTTTGCTTTAGAACGCCATTTAAGAAAAAGATTTTTAGTTGTGGCAGACAACGTATATAATGACCAGCCTTGTGATCATGGAACTATTATTCTCTCCTTGTTTAAGATAATGATTAATGTGTTCAATTGATTTAATATTTTATCATTAGCAAAAGAACCGTTGGCTATTTGTAAAATTTTGGCCTTAGCTTAAAATTGGTCCAAGCTTCGTCCCTAGTTAGAAGGGTATAATCCGGTGACTCCCGTTTATGCAATATTTCCTGTGGATTTAGGTACGTTTTCGCTACAGCAATATACTAACTAATTTAATACTCCCTCCCAGTCACTAAAATGTTTCCTCTTTCCCGAAACGGATTATTCAACTAATGTTCCCCTTTCTATTTTTAGAAACATTTACTCTTATTTTATTCATTTCTCTCTCCTATCACCAAACCCACACAACTCTTTTACTCCTATTTTATTACTTTCCTTTATGTTTTGGCCCCACAATTCTTTATTTAACTACTAATAATTCATTCATCTCTCCTATCACCAACCCCACACAACTCTTTTACTCCTATTTTAATACTTTTCCTTAAGTATTTTGCCCATATCAAATGGGAACAATATAGTGACTGAGAGGGAGTATCAAGTTATAACGATATAATTCCTCCATTCAACTCCACTCTACCATATTAGTTTTTGCACACTATTCACAAATAAACCTTCAATTGTAATTTTCTCGCAATACATAAGTGAAAATATATTCAAGTGAGATCTTGTTTAATTCGTCTCTACGAGTACATTAAAAATATCTAACTTTTATAATTTTTGCAAATACGTAGCTAACGATATTCATCCGACCCGGGACCAAGTTTGCTATAGAGAATGCCCATGGCGACTTAGTCCACATACGATCCTGCTCAAATAACAAATATTGGGTCAGGTACGTATATTTATTTATTTATTTATCCTAATTTATATTTATTCATAAGAGTTAGTCTTTTATAAAGCGGTAGTCTTGAATTGTTGATGAATTGGTAGATTGAATGACAGGGATGCGAAGAATTTGATAGTCGCACAAGCAGTTGAAGCAGTGGATGATCAGACATCTCCGGACTGCACCTTGTTTAGCATACGTATAGATAACAACAAAAGAGCAACATTTTATCATGTTCAGTCGGGCCGGGTTGTAGGTCTGGCTCTGGATGTTAGTGGAATTCCCACCAACATCCTGAGCATAGATCCTACTGCCACAACACAAGCTGTGTCTGTTGTTGTTGATTACGATGCGTTGCCGGTACTTTCCACGGCTTTCGGCAAGAAGGAAATTGGTATCCCTGATATTGTGTCCCGCAACGTCAATATTGTAACTGGGAAGGGTCTTGCAGGAGGCATGATGTGGAGTATTGAACACGATGATGTTCATAATAATAATTGTAAATGGGATAGTACTAACTCACCATTTGTAATTGAAAATGAGAATTTGCCTTTGTGTCCTTATAACAAGAAAATAATATTGTTAAAGAGCAACAAAAAATGAATTCTTGTATTACATCTAACTCGCTCCTATTTCCCTTTCTCGTATGGATTCCTTGGCAAGGTTATTTTTTGTGATTTTGTAATAGTTTCTCTTAAAACGGGGGTCAAATTTGTTAAATAAGACAAAAGTGCAATGTTTATTGGAATAATAAAATGTTTATCTCTCGACCCTCGTGACATGTATTCCCTAAATCAGTTACATTAGTACTATATATTTGTGATTTGCGCCATTTTCAAAGGTTTAGTCAAATCTTCGATGAAAGGCAATAAAACTGTAACACTACGTTCATTTTTTTGGGAGTCTTAAAAAAGGTTTTTTTTATACCGTTGACATTTGACTCATATGGTCAAATACACTTCCCCCTTATACTAAAAGAATAAGAAATCCTAAAGTTTTCCCGCCTAAATGAATTACTCTATAATTGGGCTTTGGGCTTCATTTTATCTTGCTTATAACTGGGCCATATTGATTTAATTTCATACAATAAATAATTTAATGTCACTTAAAAAAGGGATAATATTTTTTTTCAACTTGTATAGACAAATTAATAGAATATTCTTATTTTGTTACATAAATGAAATTGCACTTATTATACGTATGATGTGATAGAAATATTTTTCTACTATTATTTTTAAAAATAAACATGATGGTAACGAACACGTTTTTACCAAATACTTTCTAATTAATTCTATAGTTTTGTCCTTTTGATACAAGCGTATTACAAGTAAGAGTATTCATAGATTGTTTACTTCTAAAACGAAAAGTTTACGTATAATATCTTTTTTTTTTCTTATCCTTTAACTTAATATCACATTTATCTCATACTATGTAAAATATTTAAATATTGGTTAATTTTACAATTTAACAGTGTTTAACCTTCTCTTTTCCAACTCTTAATCTATATCTATCTATCTATATTATTAAAGGAAGCTTTTTTCGAGCGATTACAGAGAGTCCAATTCAGATAAAAGACTGAACACAAAATAAAGACAAACAAATAAAATATATTTAAAATAAAAGATCATAACGCAGATAATAAATAACGTGATAACTATCTAATTCGTTGCTCCAAGAGTTCTAAAGGGAGTCATGTTAATTAGTTAGAGTTCTACTTTAATTAATTCATAAATAAAAAATTATTATAATCGTGTGATTGTGGAGTCCTGTTAAAACTAAACTAGTGTAGATCCCGCGCAAATGCGCGGTAAATATAGGCCTTTTAATTTTTAGTGTATTAGTTATAAATTTTAGATTTATATCTCGTGAATTTTTATAAAAAATAACTAATATTAAAATTAATCAAAAGAATTGAATAATTTCATGAATTGTGTTTTTTATGAAAATATTTTAACTACATCAAATTTTTTAAAAAAATCTTTTTTCGTCACGAAGTTAATAATAGGAGATACAGTTTTTATTGCTCCAAGAGTTCTAAAGGGAGTCATGTTAATTAGTTAGAGTTCTACTTTAATTAATTCATAAATAAAAAATTATTATAATCGTGTGATTGTGGAGTCCTGTTAAAACTAAACTAGTGTAGATCCCGCGCAAATGCGCGGTAAATATAGGCATTTTAATTTTTAGTGTATTAGTTATAAATTTTAGATTTATATCTCGTGAATTTTTATAAAAAATAACTAATATTAAAATCCATCAAAAGAATTTAATAATTTCATGAATTGTGTTTTTTATGAAAATATTTTAACTACATCAAATTTTTAAAAAAAATCTTTTTTCGTCACGAAGTTAATAATAGGAGATACAGTTTTTATGTATAGATTATTTTAAATGGAAAATTAGTTTAATAAATTAAAATCTAATTTGTTTCCATATATAAGTTTAAGCACTCTGAAGGAAAATTTTAAAGAAGTTGTATTCTCTTAGTATATAGGAGAATTTATACTTTTAAAATTTGCACCTCATTAATATTTATCTGTTCACTCCATTGTATTTTGATATGAAACAAAAAAATTGAAATGGAAAACTAATAAAAAAAAATTATTTAAGTTGTGGATTTTTTTTAGTGAATGTTTTTTGTCACGAAGCTAATAGTAAGCATGTGTTATGTTATTCTCTACCGTAATAATTATTGCATTGCTGAAAAATTTAGCAACTTATACTTTATAATTTAATATCAATTTTATTTTATTTTAATGAAAAAATCATAATTATGAATTTATTTAAAAAATTAGAGTTTATTTATAAGAATATATTCATTGAAAAGATAATAATGTAATGAAAGAAAATTTTATTTATTACCTTATTTAGCTAGATACTTTTTGGAGAGAAAACTAAGAGAATTTTTATTCTCTTAGTAGTAGGGGGGAAGTGGTATCCTTTGATCGTTGCTCTATAAATGGTGTTGTGCCTGAATTCCAAAATCAAGCTACTCTTTGTCTCTTTTCATGCTACTCTTTCTTTGATATTTGATCATTTTCATATGGCTATAATTTTATGTTTTTTTTTGTATTATAGTTTTGTATGTATGGTCTTGGCTACATAAATCACGCTACTCTTTCTTTTGATTACTATTTTTATTTATTAATGACTTTATATGCTATGCATTGTCAGGGGCGGATTTGAGCCTTGGATCTCAAGGTTAATACCCAAACTTTTCAACCATTGAATCACCCATGTTTATTGCTTATATTAGCATTAGAATGTACTATATCGTTTAATGAGAGATCTTATTTTTCATTAACTATAAAATACATTTATTTTAAATTTAAAATAAAATATTATCAATCATATTAGAAAAATTATCCCGAATCAATTCTTTTTATATTTTTACATTATACTCCGTACAACATTAGTTTAAGCGAAAACAAATTGAAAATATATTTTTTAAATTTTTTTTTGAAAATGCATTGAATTTTTTTTTGGGTGCCCGGTGCCCCCCTTGTAAGAATAAGGTATATATTACAATATACCGTAATCAGCATAATATAATACTAGTGGGAAAGCCTGTGCGATGCACGGGACTCACATTAGGATTATCTGTAAAAATATAATTCTTAAGTTATAAGAAAGTCCTACTATGTTGTCATTGTTGAAAAAAAAAAATGTGATTGGTGTAGATGATAACCGATGAATTATTAGTGCTTTTAGCATAAAAGTTTTGCCATCGATTAGTATAACATCAAGTGACATAATTATAGTAATTAGTATGTAGCTAACTTTTTCATTGTTAGAGGCATAACCAGTATGGTGGAGCTTAGCAATATGAACCCTTGAAAAGTTAAGAACGATAAACACCTAAGAGGGGGAGGGGGTGAATTAGATGTACCTTTTAAAAATTTTCTCCTTTACTTGGTTAGAGGTTAACAGAAGTAAGAGCTATTAAGTACAAACTTGAGAAACTTAATGGATTATAAGTTCATAAGAGGTACAACAGCTCTATGCAATAATATGAATGACTGTTGCGCAGCACTGTCAGCGAGATTTGATGAATAAGAGTAAAATGATAAGAGAACATAAAAGTAAATAAACAAACAAGACGATGTTTAAAAAATTGGTTCAACACCTACTCCGGAGCCTACGTCCAACCGTATTTTATTGCTTGTATAGAAATTTACTCAAACTTAACTAAACCATCACAATGAAAATAACTCGCCAACCTACTCCGGTTGCAATTGCTCGGAGCTACTCCGCTTGAAGACTTTCTCTTGCTCAAAGTTACTCCGATTCAAGACTTAAGTTCTATCTCATAGGTTTACAGAGTCAGAATCTCAGTGGTTCGCTTAAGCACGTGGAGATTACAATTAAGACCTAAACACGAGAATCATTGAACATACTCTTTATGCAACAGTGAAGCGAACTGATACTTGGAGATTTTATAGCTTTAAAAAACAAGTGAAAACTTTTGAAAATAGAAAAACGGTTTTGCAAATGATTGAAGAACAATGCTTTAATTGCTGAAAAGATCCTGCAAAGTGTTTTTACAATGAATGCTCTTAAAAGTCTTGGCAATAAATGATGTCTAAGGCTCCTTATTTATAGTAGAAGAAATGACCTAAGGTGGGTACCTTAGATAATATAATTCATTAATAAATTAAGTAGCTTAGATTGATTGTAAGTGTTAGGTGTTGCTTAATCACACAAAAATCAGATTACTTTAACCTTTCTCACATTTTAAGTTCTAACACACTCAACACGACAACTTACCACAAATGGTAAGAAACATTTGTACTTGACTACTTCAACTTTCCATTTATGTAAAAGTAAGATGCACAATTAAAGAGGAGGAGAATTATTCAATTTGAGCTCTTTCATTTCTGAAATTATTTCAAAACTTTGTTTTTCAAATTTCAAACCTTTTAGAATATTGCTTTTGAAAGGATTTGAACACTTATGAATTTTTCGAAAATTCTCCATACGTTAGTACCATAAACCGTGGTGCAACAGTCACAAGAACTATTGCATGGTTTTGCAATCACTTATGCTTAAAAGAGGATATGTTTAACCACCTTGTTTACAACATTCATTCTAGGCAATGAGTTTTCTTGACTTGTCTTTCCTCTTGATCATCTTTGGGCTGCTTTGAACAATCATTGGATGCTTCAATTTGCTAAACAATTTAACTAAGAGGCAAACAATTAAATGACAATGAAACTTGGCATCATCAACCAAGTGTGTTCTAACAAATTCCCCCTTTAATGATGACAAGTTTTAAATATGTACTAAGTTCCCCCTAAGCCCATGGTGATTCGGTCTTTAAACCAATAAAGGACATCAAACAAATATGATCAAGGTGAATAAGGGTCAACATGCTTTTCCTAAGTAGAACATCTAATCATGGTAGCTAAGACATTTCCACGGTGAACGTTAGCCTAAGAGTCATTGGTCAACACATAAACACATAATTAACTACTTCCCCCTCTTGACACCATCAAGAGAAGGACATAACATGTTCAAGTAGTACAGAATTTAAACCAACGACAAAAGTTCGAAAACAAGGCTTAAAATAGTTCACAATTTGCGTAAGAGTTAAAAACTAAGACCCAAAAGGGTAGGAAGGCAATTTAGGCACGTGATGCCTCATTCATCATCAGGAGCACCATTATCAAGAGCTTGCATACGCTCAATGAGATCTTCATTAATGATTTTGAGCTCGTCAACTTCCTCCTTAAGGGCCTCATTGTCAACGACCAATTTAGACACCATGGTCAATAAGTTATCCAACTTAGCATGTACTGCACCCATTTCAACAGTTGAGCCAACTGTTGCACCAGACCTACCCTTTCCCGAGAACTTGCGAATCAACTTCCCATTGCTAATAGCCAACGTCATTTGAGAAAGTAAACCCATGGTCATTTCATCACTCAACTTATCAATATATACCGGGGCTACCTTTCATGACTAGCTTCCTCTTCATGAAGATAATAGACAACCACATACCATAGGGAATCACGGGTTTCTTGTCAAATTTTCCCTTTTGAAGGTCGGGGGCTATCTCATTTATACGGTGAAGAATGAGTTGAGGAAGGTTGATTGGGCAGCGCTTGAGAATATGGTGGAGAAGAAGCATCTCAAGAAGAGAGCATCTTCCCCGACTATTGTTGCTTGGTAATATGGCTCGGTGAACAAGGTTAAAGGTGAAACAGTGGGGGGCACGAAGTTCATGAGCATAAATGTTGGTTGGTCCATTGTCATTATTGGGTTGAAGGGTTCTCACAACCTCACTTGCCATAACTTCATCAATATCACCCCAAGTACTCTTAGGAAAGGAGGTAAGGCCCACAGCTTCAACCTCAAGGTAAGAGGCTAGTTGGTCAATGGTCAAGACAAAGGGTTTTTGGTTTATGAATGCCGAGAGAGTTCCTGATGCAACATTAACCTTGACTGTTGCATACACTACGCCAAATAAGTCCTTCAATAACGGTCAGATAATGCAATTACCGTTTTTAAATAGAAACACGAAAACGTTATTGCAACGACGGTTGTTAAATATATACCACGGTTGAACAAACACGCGACCGTTATATAACATCAATAACGGATCTATAATACTGTTATCACAACTCAAGAACCGTTATAAAACTGTTGTTAAATATGTTTATGGCAACGGGTATATTTTTAAGAAACCGTCATTAAATCTTAATAACGGTTTCAAATTCGTTGTCGTATTTACTATTGACAACGGTTTAGCGATTCCAAAAGCATTGAAATTTATCTATTTGACAACGGTTTAGTGGTTCCAAAACCGTTGTTAAATTTATCTATTGCAACGACCAAGAGAGTTCCTGACTAACCAGACCAATTCTTTAGATGTATATGACATACTTCTATGCTCAGCTTCTGCAGAGCTTTTACTTACTGTTTTCTGTTTCTTTGTTTTCCATGAAACCAATGAATCTCCTAGAAATACACAGAAGCCACTCAATGACCTACATAAGAATGCACATGTTGCCTAATCTGCATTTATGTATGCTTTAACAGTAACAAAAGTCTTAGTAGGATAAAATAGAGTAGCATTAACAGTCTTTTTTAAATATTTGAGAACATGATATGTTGGGGCTGGTGTCCTTTACAGTTAGTGCAAGGACTTATAAATCTCTAAAAGGATCAAAGGGTATACTTTTGTATCATAATCAGTTGGTCCACGTTTATCAATAACGGTTGGCTTGCTAGATAAGTTTGACGTTATTGTCATACAGATGGCGGTGATCAACTGGTCCCTAAAAGTCACACCTATAGGATACGTTTGAGAGATGTGACGGTATGAAAATACAGTCATGTAGATGCCAAATTTGACTAACCAGTTAGTCTGAGTTATTTGACTAATAATTAGTCAAAATGTGATGTTGAGATATTTTATTTAATACGGATTAAATAATAATGGCTAAGGCGAATTAAGCAGTTAATTCGTAAATTGAATATAAGCGTTTTATATTTAATTAAATGTATATTGAATATAATTATACAATATCGTCTTTGTCGGACATGTATTAATATTTCAACTAATCCGTATTATTAGTTGATGCTTTAATAACCGATAACCGATGACGATTTATAACTAAACCGCGTCATATACATTTTAGCGATTTACGAACCGGACCATGAGCTAAAATTAAAAGGAAGTGGAAGCCCACTTCCCAAGAGGGCTCACGGTTTGGCCGAGTAGAGCAAACAAAAGGAGAGCATCTCCTCATTTGCAACTTAATCATTTTCATTTGTAAAATTATTAGGGTTTTGGGAGAACATTTCCTCTCTAAACCTAGATCTCTCATCTAAAGAAAACTCACAAAAATAATCCTCTCAATATTGCAAGGCAATTAGAGGATTCATTTTAGCACAAGGGCATTTCTCGGACGATCTTGGGTGCATCATTTAGGAGGAGATCTACTTTGATCTCTCATTGCCAATTTGCACTAGGACCGAAGGTTAATCCTTAATCTTTATCGTTTCATCATTGTTTTTCGTTTATGACAATAATTTGCATATAAAATTTGCGTTATAATCCTATAATTAAAGGGTATTATACGGATATTACCCCACAAGTGGTATCAGAGCGAGGCCACGTAATTTTTTCTATGTGATTTTCATCAAACGAAATGGATCGATAATTTTTGTTGTTGCTTAAATCCACACGGCTGAAAATTTTTCACGGCTAAAATTTTTTTTGTTGCACGGCTGATCTTTCTTGGAAACCGTGTCTAATTTTTACACGGCTGTTTTCTTGAATTCCGTGCCTTTTGTTTTCGATTTGATCTTTGCATATTATTTTGTAATCGATATTCATTGTAATATGTTAAAGATCTATCAATTGCTATTACATTTCTATACGGATTAGGTGATATAACAATTGGTTTTTATCAAACCGTGTGGCCTTTTGTGTCTCGGCCTGTTTTGCTTTGGGAACCGTGTCTAGTTTACACGGTTGCATTGTCGATCTTTTTGTTTTGTTTTGTTTTCGATTTGTTCTTTGCGAATTGTTGTTTTAAACGATAATTTCAACAATATGTGAAGATCATGTCAATTGTAATTTTGTTTTAATCCGGATTATGTTCAAATTGCAATTGAGTTTTGTCAAATCGTTTTGGTTTGGTTTGATGAGGCTCTCGGTTTTGAGCTGATTGTTTTTTTTTTGGGCTGTTTTGAGCTCTCGGCATTTAGCATCAAAATAAAAAAAAAAAAAAAAAAATTTTGTGGGACTGTTCACGTAATCAGACGTGAAGACAAAAAAAAAAAAAAAAATTTAAGTTTTTTTTTTCCGGCCAAAACTAGTGTACAATACGAATTTTGTGCATTTCGCTTGATAGTGAAACGGTTCACTCACGTACCATTTAGTTACTTTAAAACGATTTAAAGTAACGGATTATCATGAATTAAAATTAAGTTGATGAAGCGGTTTTGTCACATAATTTTAATTATCTTTGGTGGTTTGGATAATTTAACATAATTACGGAATTATGTCACGAATAAATTTAATTTAGTTGATGCATTTTATTTATCGTTTTTGATTATTTTGAATGCTTTTAATTACGTATTTATTTATTTTTGCAAACGGTTGTAACTTAGTGTGGCCTTAGTAGAACGTGTTACCGTAATGATGGAACACGGTCTTGGTTGTATTTTGAGATCTCGTAAGTCGTATCTCCCTTTTTATTTCTTTTAATTACAGTTTTTATATAGAATGTAAATAGGTTTATATTTGTAAATTTTAAATTGTAATTTTTGAGAAGACCAAAGGTGGAGACCGGATGCTCACTTCCGCTACATGGATCAAGATGGAACATCAAGACAAGCTTCTCGGGTCCAACGGTGGATTCCAAAGTTGTTTTATGTTCTTTTTATTAGGATAGGCCACACTAGGAATTTTTATTTACGTATTGCATTCTTTTATTTATTTTTCATAACGATAATATGCATCATATTCCGCCTAAAACCAAACCACCTAATTATTGCATGAAAACTGACACATATAGAGGTCACGAGTTAGTTTTATTTGACATTCTTATGTCACATGATTTTAAGCCATCACCTAAATTAATTCATTCACGCAGACGCTAGCTATTCGTTCACTTAATATGAATTATAATTTAGTTGATGGGATCTTCCTCGTATAAACAAAAATTGAGAATAGTCTTTATAGGTCAAACTCCAATGAGTCCCTTCTTCGTCGGTAGGCATAATATGACCCCTTCTACGTCGGGTAAGTTGGAACTGATTGACCTATTTTATCTCAACACTATGGTCACTCGTACGATCCTGTGATTATGGTGGACTATAGATAGGATTTACGGAAATCTATCGACCAAGAGTTCTTACAGAAGAATTAGCTAAACAGTTGGCTTATCAATTTACAGAAATTGAGTCTTGGGATCACTTGTATCATTCTTGAGGGAGATCAATTATGCAAGTGCTAGAGTCTACACGTTAAAATGAATTTTTAAATAGACTTAAATCACCTCGATGAGTTGCTTATTTCGTTTTTGGTTTTTCTTTCTTTTTCAGTGTAGATCACGATAATTAAACTGCTAATAACAAAATGGCTGGCCGTACTGACGACCCAATGCCAAGTGTCACATTGGACCGTGAGTCCTGGCTTCGGATCTTTATGGATCAGATGAATCAGTCTACTCGACTGAAGAATGATGGATCGAACTTCGCGGACTGGGAAGCGGCATTACGGAATGTTGCCATTGCTGATGGGAAGCTCAAATATCTGATTGAGCCCATCCCACCAAACCCAGGCCCCACGGCTGGAATTAACGAAATCAACAAGTATAACGATTTCGCCATGGAAGCGGGTGCGGTAAAGAACGTACTTATTTTTGCAATGGAATCCAATTTGCAGAAACGCTTCATAGCCCAAAGTGCAAACAAGATTTTCACTACGCTCACAAAGGAATTCTCGAAAGCTCCGAGAATCGTGACCTATGAGCTTACCAGTCGCTTCTTTGAGGCGAAGCTCGAAGGGCCAACGGTTAGCCCACACATTCTCAGCATGATTGAGAATGTCGAGAAACGGAGACACTTGATTGTAAGATCGGTGAGAACACACCGTGATTGACCGCATGCTTCATTCACTCCACGATGGTTTTGCGCTCTTTAGAGCCAATTACTATATGAATGATTTGAAGAAAAGTCCTCATGCACTACACTCCCTTCTCGTACAGACCGAGAAGGACATGAAGTTTAGTGGGAGCATGAAACAGGATGTTCTCGTTGTGTCAAACAAAGGCAAGGGTAAGGGCAAAGTTCAGCCAGGCCTAGCAGTAGGCAAACCGAAGTTTAAGAAGTCGGGTTCAGGAAAGAGTGGTCCTGGTGAGTCGAGCAACTCATCAGGCGCGACAAAGAGCAAGAATGAAAACATGGAATGCCATCATTGCCACAAGACTGGGCATTGGAGGCGTACATGTCCTGTTTGTCATGAGGACTTAAAGGCAGGTCGCGTTAAACCTGTTGGTAAGTCTTCATCATCTTCTACTTTTATTCATATGATTGAGATTAACCATGCAAGTTACGGAACTTGGGTACTTGATACTGGTTGTGGTTCTCATCTGTGTAATCATGTGCAGGGGCTCCGAAACATCGAACCCCTCGTAAAGGGTGAGGTGGACCTGCGTGTTGGGAATGGAGCACGAGTGGCTGCCGTCTCAAGGGGAACATATGTGATCCAGCTTCCTAGCGGATTTGAGTTATTTTTATATAACTGCTATTATGTACCCAGTCTTTCCAAAAACATTATTTCAGTTTCTGCACTTGACAAATTTGGATTTTCATTTGTAATAGAGAATAATACTTGCATTTTCTCATTACACGATATGATTTATGGCAAGGCAGTCTCCATGAACGGAATTTATGTTTTAGATCAGACCACCGAAATATTACACGTAATGAATAAAAAGTTAAAGGTTGGTGACAAAGATCAAACGTACCTATGGCACTGCCGTATGGGACACATTAATGAGAAACGCGTTAAACAGCTCATCAAAAATGGAGCTATCTCGGCCTTTGATTTTAAATCATTTGGCACGTGTGAATCATGTCTCATCGGTAAGATGACTCGTATTTCCTTCAAAGGTGTTGGAATGCGCGCTGCTGACCTATTAGGACTCATACACACGGATGTATGTGGACCTATGTCAATCACCGCACGAGAAGGCTATAGGTATTTCATCACTTTCACGGACGATTTAAGTAGATATGGCTATGTCTACTTAATGAAGCATAAAAGTGAATCCTTTGAGAAATTCAAAGAATACCAGAATAGGGTATAGAACCTATTGGGTAGAAAGATTAAAACACTACGTTCAGATCGTGGTGGTGAGTATCTTTCTCACGAGTTTGATCAACACCTCAAAGACTGTGGGATTGCCTTACAGTTAACTCCACCTGGAACACCTCAATTGAATGGTGTATCCGAACGGAGAAATCGAACACTACTTGATATGGTTCGATCCATGATGAGTCACACGGTGTTACCTGATTCATTATGGGGTTATGCTCTTATGT
This sequence comes from Silene latifolia, assembly GCF_048544455.1. Lineage (NCBI taxonomy): Eukaryota > Viridiplantae > Streptophyta > Magnoliopsida > Caryophyllales > Caryophyllaceae > Silene > Silene latifolia. The sequence goes on from NC_133534.1 coordinate 10,265,338, forward strand.
CAGCCGCTCTAATACTTAAATCAAGTCCGTCTAAAGTCTGTTGACAAGACTCCATATGAACTATGGAAGGGAACGGTCCCTAACTTGTCCTTTATACGGGTTTGGGGCTGCGAGGCTTATGTCAAGTGGCGACACGAGGATAAGCTCGGCCCGCGATCGGTCAAGACATACTTTATAGGTTATCCTAAAGGAACGCTTGGTCATTACTTTTATTCGCCAACCGAACAACGTGTTTTTGTTGCGGCTAGTGCGACATTCTTAGAGAAGGAATTTCTCGAGAATGCAAAGAGTGATAGAACCTTCGAACTGTCGGAGATTCCAGAACCAAGTACCGAGCAACTATTGGAGGAACCTATTCCTTCAATCCCGGCTGCGGTTAACATTCCTGAGGAACCTAGGAGGTCGGGAAGAGTCTCTATTCCTCCGGACAGATACATTGGTATGGTCGAGGAACATGACATAGATGACATTCTACTCTTAACGAGTAGTGAACCCGCAACCTATAAAGGTGCCATGACCAGTTCCGACTCAAAGCTATGGCTTGAGGCCATGCAATCCGAGATGGACTCTATGTATGAGAACAACGTATGGGATCTTGTTGACTTACCTGCTAAGGTTCGTCCCCTTCAATGCAAATGGCTTTACAAGATAAAGCATTCTGTGGAAGGTCAACAAGATATCTACAAAGCACGACTAGTTGCTAAAGGTTTCACCCAAGTGCCAGGTTTGCACTACGATGAGATTTTTGCACCCGTAGTCATGCTGCGTTCCATTCGGATTATATTAGCGATTGCCGCTTTTCATGACTATGAAATTTGGCAAATGGACGTGAAAACCGCCTTCTTAAACGGCTTTTTGGAGGAAGAGTTGTACATGGTACAACCCGAAGGTTTTATCGATCCACAACATCCTAAGAAAGTGTGCAAGCTTAAGCGTTCCATTTATGGACTTAAGCAAGCATCTCGGAGTTGGAATCATCGCTTCGACCAAGTGATAAAAGAAAATGGATTCATTCGATCAGTCGAGGAACCATGTCTCTATATCAAGTCGAGTGGGAGCAAGATTGTCTTCCTAATATTGTATGTTGACGACATACTCCTGATTGGGAATGACATACCTCTCTTAACTTCGGTGAAAGTATGGTTGAAGAACCATTTCCAGATGAAAGATCTGGGTGAGGCACAAAGAATTTTGGGCATCCGTATCTATCGAGATAGATCACGTCGGATGTTATCTCTCAGTCAGGAGTCTTACATAGACAAAGTCCTAGAGAGATTCAGCATGACTAACTCCAAAAGGGGGTTTCTTCCTATGGCTCCAGGGGTGCATTTGAGCAAGTCTCAGGCACTAGAGACACCGGAAGAGAAAGAGCGCATGACACGGATTCCTTATGCCTCGGCTATAGGATCAATCATGTATGCCATGATATGCACACGTCCGAACGTGACATATGCATTGAGTATGACAAGTCGATTCCAACAGCATCCAGGTGAATCACATTGGATGGCTGTCAAGAACATTCTTAAGTACCTACGGAGGACTAAAGATTGGGCATTGACTTATGGATCGAGATGACTCGAAATCTCAGTCTGGATTCGTTTTTACTCTTAATGGCGCTACTACGATCGGTGGAAGAGTTCCAAACAAAGTGTTACAGCAGATTCTACGACTGAGTCCGAGTACTATGTCGCGTCTAGACATGTACAACGGAAAGCTCATCTAATCCGAGATTACGTGGAGCAAAAGGAAGTAGTGATAGAAAAGATTGCTACACATGATAATATAGCAGATCCTCTCACTAAACCATTACGACAAGATACGCATGAGGGGCATGTTAATTCCATGGGAATTAAACGTGTTCCTGAGTTGTAGTACTCTTTTATGGATTAGATTCATCATCTGGTGTACTCTATACGACATCATCGTTTTGATATTTATATATATTATGTTTTTCATGTGGAATTGTACGACAATTTTGAACACCACAAAGTGAACTGAACAAACATTATATTTTTAGTCCTTAATTGCCCACATGAGCTGATAACTCTGGCAATTATTTTGTGACGTTGGTTGATGGTGGGTTCAACGAGCCATAAGTCAAACAGTTGACTGACCAATCACAAAGGCGATTTATACGGATATCTCGTAGGACACAATTGTGACATCGACGTGGAGTCCTAAATGTTTTATAACATTCGGTGCCCGGTCGTGGATAGGACTTCCATGGTGATCCTAAGAGTCGATTCTTTTGACTATCGACTGTCTCTTGAGACTAAGGCAGATTTTGGGTGACTTTGGTTTCTTTCTCACGGTCATCCGTAACAGGGGGCCAAGTAGATTTTTTTTGGGTCATTTCATGCTGTGCTTAGATCGGAAGGAGTTCGAGTTGAAGGAAATATTCAGCCTTTATCAGGTACTCGATATTTCTCAGGGCCACTCGAGGAGCTGTAACTGAAATGCATGGCCATGCTCGAATACGGATTCGTTTTATCAGTTAAGTTACTCTCTAGTCGGGGAAACCACTCGTGATCCAGATCGATTGTAAAATACGACCTTTGCGGATCCAGATCTGCAAATTGTTTTACATTGAGTGGGAGAAATTTTAAATGAATATGAGAATCGGTTATCGCACATACACTTGTACGGACAAGTGGGAGTTTGTTGGAGGTGGTGTCCTCCAGTTAGTGCGGATAACGTCATTGCACATACACTTGTACAGACAAGTGCGAGCTTGTTGGGGCTGATGTCCTTTACAGTTAGTGCAAGGACTTATAAATCTCGAAAAGGATCAAAGGGTATACTTTTGTATCATAATCAGTTGGTCCACGTTTATCAATAACGGTTGGCTTGCTAGATAAGTTTGACGTTATTGTCATACAGATGGCGGTGATCAACTGGTCCCTAAAAGTCACACCTATAGGATACGTTTGAGAGATGTGACGGTATGAAAATACGGTCATGTAGATGCCAAATTTGTGACCGGTTAGTCGAGTTATTTGACTAATAATTAGTCAAAATGTGATGTTGAGATATTTTATTTAATACGGATTAAATAATAATGGCTAAGGCGAATTAAGCAGTTAATTCGTAAATTGAATATAAGCGTTTTATATTTAATTAAATGTATATTGAATATAATTATACAATATCGTCTTTGTCGGACATGTATTAATATTTCAACTAATCCGTATTATTAGTTGATGCTTTAATAACCGATAACCGATGACGATTTATAACTAAACCGCGTCATATACATTTTAGCGATTTACGAACCGGACCATGAGCTAAAATTAAAAGGAAGTGGAAGCCCACTTCCCAAGAGGGCTCACGGTTTGGCCGAGTAGAGCAAACAAAAGGAGAGCATCTCCTCATTTGCAACTTAATCATTTTCATTTGTAAAATTATTAGGGTTTTGGGAGAACATTTCCTCTCTAAACCTAGATCTCTCATCTAAAGAAAACTCACAAAAATAATCCTCTCAATATTGCAAGGCAATTAGAGGATTCATTCTAGCACAAGGGCATTTCTCGGACGATCTTGGGTGCATCATTTAGGAGGAGATCTACTTTGATCTCTCATTGCCAATTTGCACTAGGACCGAAGGTTAATCCTTAATCTTTATTGTTTCATCATTGTTTTTCGTTTATGACAATAATTTGCATATAAAATTGACTAAGATGCTGAACAGTATATGACATATAAGGTCTTGTCATATTTAAATACAACAGCTTACCAATCAAACTCCTGTAAACCTCTGGTTCAGGTAAAGGATTACCTGTATCTGTAGATAACTTCAATGCTTTCTACATTGGAAAACTTGCAGGAGTACAATCCTCCATAGAATTGGCTTTAAGGATATCCAAAATGTATTTCCTTTGATTCAAGACAATTCCCTTTTCATTCCTAGCAATTTCTAAGCCTAGAAAGTACCTAGCTTCACCCATGTCTTTGATAGTGTACTTAGAATGTAGACTATTTTTGAGGGACTGTATATCTATTAAAGAACTACGAGTAACTAAAACATCATTCACATATATTAAAGCAACCAGGAAATGCTAGGTAATACTATCATTTTTTTTGAAAAGTGAGTAATCATATCTAGACTGTACAAAACCTAGACTAATTAAGAACCTTCAAAGCTTCAGATTCCGTTGTCTAGATACCTGTTTGAGACCATATAAAGACCTAACAAGCTTGCAAACCCGACCTTTCTTTGCTTTATAACCTTGAGGAGGTTTCATATACACTTCTTCATCAAGGAAACCATGTAAAAAGCATTATTAATATCTAAGTGATGCAAAGGCTAGTTCTTAATAGAAGCAACTGCAAGTAAAAGTCTAACAGTAGTAAACTTAGCAATATGAGAGAATATGTGCTTATAATCTTTATCTTTGATGCGTGCCTATTTCATACATTTACTTTAATCATTTGCACGCATTTCTATGCATATTTAGTAGTGACTAGATACTATTCCCCCATGAATCAGTTACTTTGGGTTATTTTGTATTTTATGCAGATATGGACCCGAAAGGAAGATTAAACAAGCCAAAACCAGTCCCCGGAGTTGCATTCGGGATACTAGTGAAGTTAAACTCGGGAATGATCATCTTGGAATGCGTGATGACGTAAGGAAGCACGTTAGAAGTAAAGTGGACGTTGCTGTTTAGAAGAAAAGTCGATCGACAACCTAAAGTGGTCGATCGACTGGTTTCGCTTTGAGAATTATTCGATCGACTGGTATTATGGTCGATCGACTGTTTTCATACCAGGCCGTGTTTGCTTAACTTATTATTTCGGCCCATTAGTCGTTTAATTAATAATTGTCAGCTAATTCTATATAAAGAGATGCTGAGAACTTGATTAGGGCATCTTTACTTTTGGCAAAAACTAGTTTATACGTTACTTTGGTTCTTTCATTTTCCGGATAAAAACTTGTGATTCCTCTCTTTCAATTCGGTAATTTCAATTGTTCTTCGTTCTTAAAATTAATTTAATTGTTTGTTTCTTCTTCTTCTTTATTAGTTGCAAGTTTTATGTTCAATTATTATTTACGTTTCGTCATCATGTTTAATTCGATTATTACTATTATTGTTGAATTAGTTAGTTTAATTATGCGTAGCTAAAATTCTTATGCTAGGATTTAGGGGATCTGCGGTTCTATGACATAATATATTAGGGTTTTAGGTCTAGGTGTAATACTACGGATTTCTTAGGCTAAGTACTCGACCGAGTAGAGCCTACTCGGCCGAGTAGTGTAGATTGTGTAGTCTGTTTGGCTACTGCCGAGGAATACTCGGCCGAGTATGATGAATACTCGACCGAGTAGAGGATACTCGGCCAAGTATACTTTATACTCGACCGAGTATCCGGTCTGGCGAGTAATATTTCAGCGGTTTGATGCGGGAGTGTTTAGGGAATATTTATTCGATAAAGCAGTTTCTAAACATCATTTTACAAAACCTAATCATACATACGACATCCTAATCACTCCCAAATCTCTCCTCTGTGTGTGTGGTCATCGTAGCTTTTGCATTCAATCTTTCATTCTTCCGTCGGTAAGTCCTTATCCCTATGTCATTGATGATTAATTCTAGGGTTTGCTTTATTTATGAATTTGGGGGAAATGGGATTGTGCAATGTGTAATTGTGTTATGTGATTATTGTTTAGGCGAGGACTTCGTAGAGGAGCCGTTCTAGTGATTGTCTCCATCATTGTTGATTGTTGCTAAGGTAGGGTTTCCCTACTCAGTTACTGTTAATTGATTTAAGATTGTATTTGTATTGTAATTGTTGTTACCTGCTGATCATCAGAGTATGGGTGTTGTGGTGACGGTGGTGATGTGGGTGTGTTGTGACGGTGGTGGTGTTGTGACAGCTGTGATGCTGTGGTACTGTGATGTGTGTGTTGATTGTGGTGGAGTCACTTGCGGGAGTGGCTTCGCACCCTAGTTCGCCCTCCGTGAAACCCGTCACGGGAGGGGATGTGCATATTAAGGGACAGGTTGTCGCTCGTTGATGAGCGGGATTTAGGTGGGGATGGGCTGCGGTCCCCCACCGGCGGAGTGAATTACCTGTTGCGATGGGTAATCCGGCAGGGCTTCACACTTCGGTGTGTAGTCAGTTACTGTGAAGGATGATCAGCCGGTTACATTACTTGTTTGTCTTATCTTGATTGAACGGTACTGACTCCGTCATTGTTGTTTTATAAAACCTGCGGTGATCCATTCGGGGATGGTGAGCAGATTGTGACAGGTAATGCAGATGTTTAGCTATGAGACAGTCATGGGGAGTCATTACTCGAGTCTAGCTTCCGCCGTCAAGAGACTTAGCTTGCATTCTTTGTAGTTGTTAGACCTTTCACAGTTATACTTTGGTTTGGTTTTAGAAACTTGTAATCACTAACTCTTTATACTTTAATAAAGGTTGTTTGGAATTGGTAACTTTGATATACTAACCTCGGGAAACCGAGATGGTAACATCATTTCATGCTAGGGTAGTCCTTGGTAAGGTACCTTGGTATGAGGGGGTGTTACAAAGTGGTATCAGAGCCGAAGATTCTGGCACCTAAAACTAATCAATCCAATGAACTTAGGGAGTCTAAATAAAATGAACCCGCGCGGGGAGAGTTGTTTGGAGCTACCGCAAAGACTTGGGAGACGTCGCGAAGTCGCACTAACGCCTTTATGATCTCTAACCGGTCACATGGGGGAGTCTTGGAAATTGTTGTATGTCGAGTCATGTATGTGTAGTACTTGTAACTTGAATTTTGTGATATGGATGGATGAAATGACTGGATGAAATGGTGAAAGTGATGGAATATGGTAATATATGAAAGGTGGATTGTGAATTCGTATATGATGGATCTTGAGCATGAAGAATGTGATCATTTTACCTGTTTGATAGAATCTTGAGCATGAAGTATGGTAGTAGCATGTGATTAAGGTCATGCATATATATATATATATATGAATGTCATGTTTAATTTTCATGTGGGTATGATAAAAGTTCAGCTATGTACTGGTTTTTAGAAGTGTTGGGTTGTTATTGTTGCCTTATGCATGTTCAAATTGTGTTGGTTTAGAAAAGTTGATTTGTATGAAGACCGATTATGGAAGGGCTGTCTTAAAACTGCCATAAGTCGAGTTCTAGAAATGATATTGTTGTGATTCCAAGTTGAGGTGATAGCTTGTCTTCTTACGATTCTAACGACAGGTCACACGCCCAAAACGACCAAGTAACGGTCGAGTAATATCTCTGTGATAATTCTGTTTAGCTTCTGGAGTCGTTAACTCGGCCGAGTAGTCTCATTACTCGACCGAGTACCCTGTACTCGGCCTAGTATGCCACGTACTCGACCGAGTACCTCAGTGGGCGACCATTTTGAGTCGGTGGCTATATTTTCACCTTAATTTTGAGTCGGTGGCTATGTTGTTACATTTGTTTTGAGTCGTGGGGTATGTGCACACGTATGTTTTGAGTCTTAACGCATTCTTTTATATATGTTGTAACACCCCGGCCCAAACCGGGTCGGGAGCGGTCACTTATGATAGCTCACCAGGCTGGGTACATGGCCCACAGATCAACACGGGTCCTTTATAGCGCATTTTGTCCTCACTCATGTGCATCCCGGAAACCTTCCCAGGAGGTCACCCATCCTAAGACTACTCCCAGTCAAGCACGCTTAACTTTGGAGTTCTTTCGCATGGATGACCATAAAAGAAAGTGCACTTTGTTGATATGAGTAGTACTTCCAATCCCTTTAAGCACTAGTCATTTAAGCCTATCACTGGACCTCTTCAATTACCGTGGGGTGTTACATATGTGACGGTCTTGATACATAAGTTACCAAATGCTATGATAGGGAGAATGCCGGCTTATGAGGGATATGTGTTGGATAAGGAAGACATGTGTTAATGTGGTTGTGATAGATAGTGAAAAAAGGAAATGGAAGAATGATGAGCTAATCGAGATAAAGAGTATGTTTTGTGAGATATGGTGAGTGATATAGCCGTGTGTTGAGTAATATAAAAGTAAGTATATATGGGCAAGGATGATGTAAGTGTAAAGAAAACGCGAGAATGAAAGATTGAGATGAGGGATATGAATTAATGGAATTTGAGTTGTGTAGTAACAAGAAGGTAATCGGATTATTAAGGAGTTAGGTAGAAGAAGGAAGAAGATAAATTATTAAGTGGTATTACTGGATGAAGGTAAATTAGGTGAACGTTGATCAAAGTTATGGGACATGGAGATAAGGAATCAAGGAAAGGCAAGATAGCATTATGAGAGGATGTGAGTTAATAGTTATATAGGAATTCATGACGACATGTTAGCTGTCGGTCTTGAGGTATTAAGGGAGTAAGAAGCTGGTAGAGTGTTTATGCGATATGAGATTTTGGTGGGAGGTTAGGTTACAACGCGATAAAGGATAAAATTGGAAATAACGTTGAGGTAAATTTTGTTGATGGATTTGATGTTCGTTATTTGGGATGATAACCAAAGAGATAAAACGGATTGTGATATTAAGAAATGATAGTAAGAGAGTAGTCACATGAAGGATGGTGGTGTCGTATTGTTGTCACTAGTGGTTGAGGATGATGTTACATTAAGAAAGTTAGTTGTGCTAATGGGGTTGATTATGTGGAGACTGATCAGTAGGTATGGTTGTGAGGGAGTATAAGAGGTGGATATATGAGGTGTTCGCTAGAAGTTGGGTACTGATGATATGGCTACGTCCGTCGGGTGGTGATAATTGTGTGTATGAGAGGATATATTATGAAGGGCACCTGAGTTAAGGGCACCTGAGTTAAGTCCGGATTGGAGGTATTCACTATCAAGTGGTAACTTACGTGATCAGGATTGGCTAGTTAGATTCGATTATGGGTCCATGAGGTGTGTAAAACTTTGTGTGAGGTCCTGGCCTCACGAGTAATGGTGTGGCGTGATAGTTACGAGTCGTTATATGTATGTTACGCGTCATATGTGATACTTATATGTGTATGTATGATCTCTGTAAGTAATGGTGTGAGGTCCCGGCCTCAAGAGTCATGGTATGGATAATATTCATAAGGTTGGTATTTGTGATCCCGTATAATATGCTGCGTCGTGATCTGGTAGAGCCGTTTTAAGAAAGTCTTGTGGTCAAGGAAGTTGTGCTCAGTCAGTGTTATGCGATTGTAAAAGTTGTGATGGCTATCGATGTGGTGTTGTGCACTGGGCACGGTAATTCGTGTTGTGATATGAGTATTTTCATGTTGTCACAGATTGTTGTTTGTTTACTGTTGCTTGTTGTTAGTGTCGGTGTTGGCATATCGAGTGTTGTTTTGTGTATTAATGTTTCTTATCAGTTTCGGCTTCGGATTGAGGGTAGAGTGTGATATGGAAGAAAGCTGAGTATGTTTCCGTTGTGGTCATGGTTTAATGGCATTCTGTCAATGGGACACAGTTGTGAGAGGTTGTTAGAGTACTTTTGATCTTGTTTTAGATGAGGCATTGATGGACATAGTTGTGGCAAAAAAAAAATGTGTGGAGCATGTATGGCATTGAACTGGAACTACATGTGGTTTAGCACCTTTTCTTGGGACAGTGAGTACGGAGTTTTGGGACTTAGTATCATGTCAAGTCAAGGGTGAGTTCTTTGATCGCGAGTAGTCACAACGAGAAAACCGTCTCTAAAGTCGTCTACCACGCAAACATCAAAATACGTAAGTTTGAGGGTGTAAATATCTCACTTATTTCATGTCTCTACTGTTTTTATGAGTTCATGAGCATGAAGAATGCATAACACGATTCAAATATAGGTTAGACAAGCCAAAACCGAGTTTTGGCCTGAGACAGAAGCTCCTTGCCATGCAGGGAAGCTCGCGTCTCTTGTGGGTGTCCAGGTCAGACTCAAATGTGTTTGAGTTCGTCTTTCCTCCATCACTTTCTTTTATTTTTACTTCTTTCCTTTTACGGTTTTTACCATTTCAAATGTTTCAAATCATTTTTATGACAAACATTTTAGCCATAAATTATAATCACCCTTGGTTCCATATACCATGACGGTTTAATCCGTGACTCGGTGATATTAATTGGTTAATTACATTTTAAAGGAAATTCTTTTCTTTTATTTACCATTTTAATTCATTTTTATGATAAACATATTTTGACCATTACAAAAATCATCCTTGGTTCTTTATACCATGACGGTTTATTCCGTGACCCGATGATATTGTTGGTTAATTACATTTTAATGGGTATTTTAACACCCTTTTCTTTTATTTACCATTTTTCTCATTTATTTACATTTGTAAATATATTAGTCATAATTCATAATCATCCTTGGTTCTTTATACCATGTTGGTTTAATCCGAGTACGATGATTAACTTGACTAATTACAAATAATTGAACTTAACATAATTAGTTCAAATCAAACATTTTCCTTTTACCATTTTATTATGCTTTTCAAACTTGCAAATACGACAACGAATATTACTAACATAATAGTAATTATTCCGAGTCATGCAAATCATACTTGCAAATCATTAATCACAAAAAACGGTTTTAAACAACCTTTTTTTAACAACCAGGAGGCATCTCTTGGTTCGCCCCATGGCTCGCGCCCCAAGAGGCCCTCTGCTTTCATATTTCAAAACCTGGGCAGAGCCCCTTACCTCGCCAATAGGCTCACGCCTCAACAGAGCTGCCTCGTACTGTTCTGCCTCGTTTTTAGCACTTGTCTAGGACGATCCCGATTACGGTTTATCCGAATACATGACGGATCAGATTGACAAGCTTACGTTTTTACACTTTGTCATTTGACATCCTTTTTCAAATAAATGGATCGTGTTAAGCATCATAATCTGAATTTGGTAAATGGATGTTTAATTTCCGCTCTCACATGCAAATCAATCTAAATCCAACTTGACATCTTATACTTGATACTTGGATTAAATCAACCGACATAGAAAGCTCTCACATGTTAGGTTAAACTTTTGGATGTGCATTCATGCATTTACACCGTTTTATCAACTTTTGCACTTAAACAACCACGATCGATCAGTAAAGGCCGCTAACGCGGGCGGGATTGGGTGTCCGATTAAAGGGCTTCCCAATATGTACCCTCACCCCTTACTCAGAACCTTTGGATAATGGATGGCCTTATCCGGGGTGCACGAGAGTCATTTTAGGCATAGAATGCTAAAAGAGGGACAATTCCTTATCTTTAGTACCTATGTCAAACACCGGTTTTTGCCTTGATCGACCTAGGTATAAAGTGGATTCGAACGGGTTCCAAGCATCCCACAAATGCTTGGTGGCGACTCCGAACATCTCTAATCGTTTCGAGACCTTTACCGAGACGAAACCGACCGATCTAAAGCGATCCGGTCGAAAGCATTTTTACGCCGTCGAGCGTGGCTTTCAAAAGAACGCTGCATGTCCACAGTTTGGCTTGGCGTGCAGGTGGCCCGTGACCGCAGATCGGTAGGTGGCCCAAATCCACAGACCGGCCCGTGGCCCATGTCCACAATTATATTTTGTGGATTGTGAGCTAAGATCGTGGAGAAGAGTGTATAAGTATATAGAAGTATGTCGTTTTGCGGTAATGGGGAAGAGATGGAGTATGGTGATACTGAGGATTTTATGATATATGTGAGTACAGAATAATTGGAGACACTAGAACTGTTAAGGAAAGAGAGTCCTGGATATAGGAATGGTTGTAGGTCTTAAGGTTATAGTGGGTTATCGTTGACATAGGGTGGTAATGAGGTTTATGGGAGGTATAGCAAAGGACCTAGTATTAGTGAGTTACGAGGACGTAACATTTATCTTAAGAGGAGTAGGATGCGACAAGAGAGTTTGATGGTCATACAGGTGGCAATTGGAAGTTGGAGTGTTGGTGTAGAATAAGGATGGATTTGTGTGATGGTCGATTTTATTACAGGTAATGGCAGTGCTTGTAGTAGTATGATGTTTAGGAGTGTAAGTAACGGATTGTGTGAGGATGTTTAGGTGTGGGAGTAAACTTCGAGGACGAAGTTCGTTTTAAGGGTGGTAGAATGTAACATTCCGTTATGATGGTTGATCTTGTTTGGTAGATTGTCTTGGTATTGAGGTGCTAGTGAGAGTTATAGTAGTGAGACAGAGTTGGCAACACTTATGTTATGGTTATTCGATGGTATTATGGAGTTAGTGTCGAGAGGCTATGTTGTAGTTGAGACGATATCGTAAGTCGTGTTGTGGAAGTAAGCTTGGTTGGTGGAGTTAGTGTTAGGTATCCATGTTTTATAGGTTGGGTTGGAACTTCGGGGACAAAGTTCTTTTTAAGGGGGGAAGACTGTAATACTACGGATTTCTTAGGCTAAGTACTCGACCGAGTAGAGCCTACTTGGCCGAGTAGTGTAGGTTGTGTAGTCTGTTTGGCTACTGCCGAGGAATACTCGGCCGAGTATGATGAATACTCGACCGAGTATAGGATACTCGGCCGAGTATACTCTATACTCGACCGAGTATCCGGTCTGGCGAGTAATATTTTAGCGGTTTGATGCGGGAGTGTTTAGGGATTATTTATTCGATAAAGCAGTTTCTAAACATCATTTTACAAAACCTAATCATACTTACGACATCCTAATCACTCCCAAATCTCTCCTCTGTGTGTGTGGTCATCGTAGCTTTTGCATTCAATCTTTCATTCTTCCGTTCGGTAAGTCCTTATCCCTATGTCATTGATGATTAATTCTAGGGTTTGCTTTATTTATGAATTTGGGGGAAATGGGATTGCGCAATGTGTAATTGTGTTATGTGATTATTGTTTAGGCGAGGACTTCGTAGAGGAGCCGTTCTAGTGATTGTCTCCATCGTTGTTGATTGTTGCTAAGGTAGGGTTTCCCTACTCAGTTACTGTTAATTGATTTAAGATTGTATTTGTATTGTAATTGTTGTTATCTGCTGATCATCGGAGTATGGGTGTTGTGGTGACGGTGGTGATGTGGTTGTGTTGTGACGGTGGTGGTGTTGTGACAGCTGTGATGCTGTGGTACTGTGATGTTTGTGTTGATTGTGGTGGAGTCACTTGCGGGAGTGACTTCACACCCTAGTTCGCCCTCCGTGGAACCCGTCACGAGAGGGGATGTGCACATTAAGGGACAGGGTTGTCGCTCGTTGATGAGCGGGATTTAGGTGGGGATGGGCTGCGGTCCCCCACCGGCGGAGTGGATTACCTGTTGCGATGGGTAATCCGGCAGGGCTGCACACTTCGGTGTGTAGTCAGTTACTGTGGAGGATGATCAGCCGGTTACATTACTTGTTTGTCTTATCTTGATTGAACGGTACTGACCCCGTCGTTGTTGTTTTATAAAACCTGCGGTGATCCATTCGGGGATGGTGAGCAGATTGTGATAGGTAATGCAGATGTTTAGCTATGAGACAGTCATGGGGAGTCATCACTCGAGTCTAGCTTCCGCCGTCAAGAGACTTAGCTTGCATTCTTTGTAGTTGTTAGACCTTTCACAGTTATACTTTGGTTTGGTTTTAGAAACTTGTAATCACTAACTCTTTATACTTTAATAAAGGTTGTTTGGAATTGGTAACTTTGATATACTAACCTCGGGAAACCGAGATGGTAACAGCCTTTCATGCTAGGGTAGTCCTTGGTAAGGTACCTTGGTATGAGAGGGTGTTACACTAGCTGTTTACTCCATCTGAATTGTTAATCGTGGCATCTGATAACGGTTTGATTAATTAAGTGCACGTAATTAATTGACCATCTTGTTAAACCTTGACATGGATCGAGATATTGGAAAAGGCGAAGACTTACTATGAACAATAGGATACTCTAATTAGGGCGAGAGCTATATTATAATTCTAGGGCAAACAGTGGACCGAGAGGACCTGTTCAGTACCCTTCAGACCGTTTATTGCTGACCGTTGACTTTACCTTAGATCGTTGTAGACCGCGGTGAACCGATCATCCTAGCTGTTTCTCTCTTTTATTTGAATTCGTTTATAATTTACTTTCTTTTGTTTGCTACCTTAGTTAATAGACAAACCTATTTCAAACCCCCAACGTTGTGACTCAGACAAACTTGAATTGACATTTAGATTTGCAAACAGCCTCCCTGTGGATACGATCCCGACTTCCTTGCTACATTAGTTTAGGCCAGTTGGTTTATTTTTGGTAGGTATACGATTAGCCTGTCAATCTTTTATCTGATTATAGCCTTTGGCAACTAATCTGGCCTTAAATCTTTCAACTGTGCCATCAGGTTTGTATTTAATCTTATACACCCATTTGCTACCTATAGCTTGTTTGTCAGATGGCAAAGTGGTCATTTCCCAAGTATGATTATTTTTTAATGCAGTTAATTCTTGCTTCATAGCCATAAGCCATCTAGGATCAGCTGTGGCTTGTTTATAAGAAGTTGGTTCAGACTCAATCAAAACATTACACAGAGACTTAACATATTCTTTGTCAAAACCACTTATATCATTAAGAACTTTGACATGTAATGCATTAGGATGAATCAAAGATGGTGGTAAAAGACACCCTTAATCTTGTAGACATCATTCTAGTTCTGCTTGTCTTTTTGACAGTATGATCATCTGTATGTATTGTGGACTGATCTACTGTCGTATCCTCTGTAACATCAGCTGAAACTGCAGGACCAAATTGTAAATCATCACTACCTGCAGGTGATGTAACAATATCACCTGTAACAAGGTGACTATCAGGCTGGTTTGGATCTAAGGATACACTAATAGTTGTATTGTTCTTTGTTTCAAAAGGATCATTTAATCTGTCAGAATGCTGATCTACCAGTGTCATATCATTTGTCTGTTGTAGGTTAACATCATTTTGGAATGGAAAATAATCTTCCTTAAAAATGACATCCCTGCTAGTAAATATATCCTTCTTGTCAAGATCATAAAGTTTATAACCCTTTTGATTAAAAGGGTAACCAAGAAAAACATTTAGTTGCTCTTGGTTTAAATTTATCAGAAGTTGATTTTGCAGCAAAACATAGAGAATCAAACACCCTCAACTCATTATATTTAGGAAGCTCATTAAACAATATTTCATATAGAGTCTTCCATTTGAGTATTTTTGATGGCATTTTGTTAATTAAGTAAGCATCAGTTATTAAACATTCACCCCAAAATTTAACTGGCATATGAGATTAAAACTTCAAAGCCCTGGCAGTGTCAAGAAGATGCTTATGCTTCCTCTCTACACGACCATTCTGTTGTGGTCTACCTGCTACGCTTCTCTGATGAACAATTCCTTTAGAATGAAAGTAATCCTTACACTAATTTTGAAATATTTCTGTGCCATTATCTGATCTAATAACTTTAATTTTTGCATTAAACTGTGTCTCAGCATAAGAGACAAAACCTTTAAGAAGACCAGGAACCTAAGTTTTATTTTGAATAAAAAAAACCCATGTATTTATAGAATAATCATCTCGAATAGTTAGAAAAGACCTGGCACCTGTACTAGATTGAATTCTGTAAGGACCCCATACATCAGCAAGAATTAGATCAAAACATTGCTTAGCATGTGATAAACTTCTATTAAATGACAAGATATGATGTTGAGCAAGTAAACAAGTCTCACAAAAGATAGTTTTTATTCCTGTAAGATCAATACAAGGTACATGTTGTAACTTTTCCAAAGAAGAATGCCCAAACCTTGCATGAATTAAAGACAAAATACAATGCTTATCGACTGATTTTGACGTAGAGGAAACAAAAACAGTAGATATATTGCTTGTAGGAACTAAACTAGATTGAACAGAAAATGAATCTACATTATTCAATGCTATCATATACAAATCGCCAGATCTTTTTGCAACAACAACCACTGATTTGAAGGGTCATGAATCAAACATTTAGATTCCAAGAAACAAACTGTTAAACCAGTGGCGGTTACTAGCTTGCCAACAGACAATAAATTTTGTCTAAAATCTGGAATGTATAGCATTCTTAAGAATAATGTTATGAGTAAAATATGTATTTCCAGTTTTCTGAACTTTTTTAAGTGTGCCATCAGGCAATGCAACATAAATTGGTTTATACAAGATCTTGATATTATACAGTAATTGTTCATGACATATAATATGCTCAGATGTTCCAGTATCCACAATCCATGATGTATCATTAAGCATATTAGTACTATTATGAACATTAAAAGAAACAGGACCAAAAACCATACCTGCAAAGTTAACTGAAGAAAACCAAGTGGTGTTAGTCCAGTGGTAGCCGGGTTAAACCTTGAAACTTGCAGAAATGCAGGAGTTGAGAGGTCCCGGGTTCCACTATCAGCTGGGGCGATGATCACTTGGCCACTGCCGCTCCGGAAGGGGGTGGCTTACATGGTCCATGTGGTGGTGCAGGAATGCATGGGCCGGGGGGGATTCAACCCCCTCGTCATCAAAAAAAAAAGTTAACCGAAGAACTCAAAGGAGATGTTTCAGAATAAGCTTTGGAGACTTGTTGCATAACTGGATTAATAATCCCTTGTACATATCAGAAGACACATTATATTAGCAGGCATACCAGAATAGTGCACATGTTGATTGTAAGGTACCATGGTGTCCAAAGGAGAAATATCAACATATTCTTCATCCTGAACATGATTAGCAGAGATGACATTGTTGACAGTCTGAACAGAATCAGCAACATTTGCTTTACCTTTCTTAGCCATGTAAGCCTTGTACTTGTAGCAACGTTCACTAATATGACCCTTAATATTGCAGTAAGTACAAGTTTTGAGCCTGTGACAGTCATCAATTACATGCCCTGGTTTGTTTCAGTGATCACAAACATCAACACATGCATCAGAATCCTTTGATTTCTTGGAAGCTTGACCCTGGAAAGAGGAATTGTTGAAACGTTTCTTGGAAGCATATGAAGCAGTTTCAACAAAAATCTCATTAGCTGAGTCATTCAATACTTTATGCTTCTCAATCTTCTGAAGTAAATCAAGTGTCCTGTTGATAGAAGGGAGAGGATCCATAGAAAGGACGGTGGTTTGCACTTGTTCATAACTGGAGTTTAAACCCATAAGTAACTGAATAAGCTTTGAATGAGTCTCCTTGTGCAAGATTTTCTTTAAGAGCTGACAAGTGCAAGCAAACATAGCACCACATACACAAACTGGAACATGATCCATCTGATCAATGCTTTCCCAGAGATTCTTCATCTTGCTGTAATAATCAATCAGAGGCTGATTGTCTTGCTTAGCATTGATGAGATCTTTCTTCAATTCATAAAGTTACAATACATTCAATTGACCATATCTTTTAATAATTTCTGACCAAAGATTCTTTGCAGAAGCAGCATACTGCAGATTATCACGACGTGGCTGTGAAATTGAATGAAGAATCCACCTGAGAACCGAAAGATCACACCTGATCCACTGATTGTAAGTTTTATCAGTTTTATCAGGCATTGAGCATTCCCCTGTGATGAAACCAGACTTGTTCTTGGACAGCAATGCTTGGACAACATCTCTTTGCCATTGTAAAAAATTCGTGCCATCAAGCAAGACATCTGTGAGTTTCAGATTCGGTTGATCATTCTGAGTGGGAAACAGAGGATCATCAAAAGTTGAATATTGATCAGGAGTATCCGATGATTCAGGCATGATGATTTTGAAGAAAGACGAAAAAATGATGTAAAAGAAGAGTAAAAGTAAAATTTTGATGTGCGGAAGCTTAAAGAATAACCAAGATCGATCAATCCATGGTGACTGATATCATATGAAATTTCATCATCTTCATCATGATGTTATGAAATTGTACAAAATTAAATGGAAGAAAATAAGAGAAACAAAAGAATGAATTTGAGAGAAATCTAATTATAATTATGCATTTT
Organism: Silene latifolia; assembly: GCF_048544455.1. Taxonomy (NCBI): domain Eukaryota; kingdom Viridiplantae; phylum Streptophyta; class Magnoliopsida; order Caryophyllales; family Caryophyllaceae; genus Silene; species Silene latifolia. The sequence continues at coordinate 10,283,195 of NC_133534.1, forward strand.
TGAAATTGTGAGAGTTACATTGTAAGGTTTGATCTATATATAGGAATACAATAGTTAGGCTCCGTTTGGTACGGCACTTCAGGTAGCTTATTTGACCAAAGTAGCTTATTTGATCAAAATTTCAGCTAGCTGATTTTTTTGCAAGTGTTTGGCAAGTAGCTTATTTGGTCAAATAAGGTATCTGAAATGAAATGCTACCTCAGGTAGCATTTGAGAAATCATGTACCTGAAATGACTTATTTTCCATTTTGTACCCCTTTATTCTATAATATTAAATAATTTTCATATTTTTTTACGTCATTTTACCAAAACCAGCTACCTTTTCAGCTAGTTTGCCAAACACATTTTTATATAATTAGTTACCTTATCAACTCCTAATTTTCAGCTACCTTATCAGTTGCCTTTTCAGATTTCAGTTAGCTTTTCAGTTTTCAGCTACCTTTTCAGGTAATTTTGCCAAACAAAGCCTTAGTATAACAAACCTAACTAATCCTAACAACCTTTTGTAACAACTTTCTAACAACCTTATTATGTGAATAACCGACTTAGTCCATAATTTCTTGCGGTTGTTTATGATGCTTTTGCTAGCCCTAATCCCGGGATTTCAACTGCCGATCTTTCTCTTTTTAAAAACGATTTGCCTATTGAGATTATTCAGAAGATTACCCTTTTGGATTCGGCTCAAATTAAGAAGCTTAAGAAGGGTTTCGGTGGAACTAACTAGGTAGCTAGTGAATTAAAACTTGCGTTTGTCGCCAAATGTTCCTGTATGATTCAAGTTCATTATTATAATTGAGACTGTTTTCGCCGAATTTTATCATGACTTATTAGTCATATATGCTCGAAATTTGATATGAGAAAGGAAAAATTATTTATGGGTTAAAATTTTGACATTTACACTATGGCCTGAAGTTCATAGTCTTTGCAAATAATGAAACTATGACCCGAAGTTCATAGTATTTACATATACAGAATTATGACCTGGAGTTCATAAATATTAAAACCATGGCCTGAAGTTCTCGGTGTTTGCAATTCACATTTTTCATATGGTGAATCATTTTGAGTATTAAAACAAGAATAAACTCGGGGTTTATTCACGGATGTCAAAAGCTCATAAACTATGACATACGAGATTTATTGATGATGCAATATACTTTTCATTTCACCCATATAATTAATGTAGTCTTGAAGACACAATATGGTGAAAAACAATGATTTAGACACTTTATGAGTGATATCTTATCTCCATGTGAAATTATGATTTTATTGGAGGGAATTATGCCACCGGTAGTGGCCAAATACGAGGACGCGAAGTCTGTATTTTGAAACACTAATATTCCCATCGAAAGTGGACATTTACTACACTCTTGAAAGAAAGGTGATAATGTGACCAACTTATGATATATTATGAGGTAAATTGTCGAAAACTACAACTAATTTTGAAGTTGTTGAAACCTTTGTGGTTAAGGGAATAATTAATTTGTAAGTTGAATTATGATCAATTTACATGTATTATCATGCTATACAGTAATACAGCACATTAAAAGGATGTGATAAGTATGAGTATGTTATCATTGTATATGTTAACGATTATAATTATTGGTCATATGAAAATACTTAAAGAGGAATATATTCCTTATTGGAATATTGATGATTCTTGCCTACATATATGGGACAGTTATTGTGTCCTATGTCACATCATTTATCCGGTTGAATAAAGTATTGCTAACCATAAGATTAGCATGAGAAATATAGTTAACTAAACAAATGTGGTATGTGATACATATGAAAGATTGCCATGGATTTTGGGCAAATTAAGAAAGTTCACATGAATGGTTAAAATGTGACAGTTGAGGCCATCCGGGTTCCTAATATACCCGTTTTGATAAACCTGAAGTTTATCCTAAGGAAAATATAAGTGCTAAAACTCTCTCGTGTAAATTTATTAAAGGTAAGACATTACACGGAGACTGAGTATATTTATTGGAGATCTAACTACTACTCGGAATGTAATAAAGAACATAAATGTTCATGTAATATTAAGTGGTTTATAACCACATAATGGTTTTTCGAGTAGTTATTGTGTGGAAATCACAATTTAGTTATAATATGAAATCGTTAGTCTCCGAATTGGGCATTGTGATTCAGCACATTTAAAAAACCAACTGCATAAGACAACTAAGGTGGATATAATGATTTATTGCCCATTAAATCTATCTGGTATAGATAGTTTTTACCATCTTAGGGGGAGAATGACAAGGAAAAGCTGGTAAAAACAAACCAGTATGTTATCCCCAACTGAACCTGAAGTTCAGCGGTTTGTTTTCAATATGAAATACATCAAGTAGAGGTTCATGGAATTGGTATTCATTTGGTTATTAAGATGTATTATGATACCAGTTTGATCACCTAGTGTGATATGTTCATACATTGAAATCTATGATTTAATTATAGACAGATTAGTCCTATATGTGGTATAACGAGCTATACATTAGTCATAGAAAATATATGTAATGAAAAATTAGATTCTTGCCAATTAAACAATATCCACACGTGAAATGTAGTGTGAGAGTCATATCGGTTCACATATTTCAAGTAATAAGGAAATGGCAAGCAGTGGCAGTTGGTACTCCTATGGAGTAAAGAAATTTGGATGTCCCAGAAATGACATATATATCTGAATGATAATTGTTCCGGGTGTAATTCCAGAGCAAGTATTGTTACCACTCGTAGCTTGTAGAATGACGTCTTTGATTGAATCCTCCTTTCGGTCTCCTGAAACAATGAACAAACTGAGGGCTCGGCTTTGGCCGAGCGTACTCACTCCGACGCCCAAGTCAGTAAACTTAAGAGGGTTAAGTTATGTGTTACTTGGCTAAATATATATTGTAGAGAGATAAGGAAGATATTACGAGATTAGGTGTATTTAGGTTCGATTTTGTGGATCCCTTCCTCAATGAGGGTTGAGGAGTATTTATAGACTTTCACCTTTTGTCACGTAGTGGCCAAGTGGCTAGCAGGTGGAAAGACCGTTCTGCCCTCGGCCGATGGACCCATGGCAGGCCGGCCGAGGGGTCTTGGATATGAGTACGCGGATGTGTGCCCTACTGGCTGGTCGCTCTGGCCGGGACCCAAGTGACAGCCGACGGGCGCACGGCTAATTTGTCTAAGTCGTTGACTTGCTGTGGATATCTTTGACCTTGCTCAATATGTTGACTCGGTCAGCGGGTGCAGAATATGCCCCATCAATTTGCCCCCAGCGTAGTCTATGCCGTGGTATGGGCTCCGATGTATGTTGAGCGTATATTTTGCGTAAGTAAAAATTTTTCTTTCCCGGCTTCTTCTACCTCGGCTTGGTTCTGCTTAGGCCGTACCATATCCCCCCTCCACATGGATGTGTAAAGGGCATCCGATGTGGAAAAGAAAGTGACGCTGGCCGAGACCAGGGTTGAGAGTGCCGGTTGTTTTTGATTGCCCCCGGCCGGTGCTACCTAGCTTGGTTGATCATGTGGCCGGCGGAGAACAGATACTTAGGAATTTGCTGAGGAAGATGAATAGGCAAGGAGATATGAATGGGTGTGTTGAAGACGCTTGGTCACTGTTGCGTTGATTGACGTTTAACTGTTGCAACGATTGACATTCCGTGGTTGCATGTCTGACACGTGTCTGTTCGCTGATTGGCTGACGTTTCATGGGCTGTGTCCCGATTTCATTTTCTCCAAAATTTTCTTCTCTCTAAACTTTCAAGGGCTTCTTTTTCTTCTAATCTTCGGAGTCGTTACTTCGGCTAGTGCTTTTCTTCAAGGTAAACAAACAAATTTTCTCAATCTCTTATTTTGTTAAGTAATTGTTGCTACCATGTCTTCTGCTGACGCCAGACCTAGTAATCGTGCGCCGGGGGGTTCCCCGTCGCGTCTTGATGAGGAGGAGGCGTTGGACGCCATCCCGATAAGGTCTGGGGGCCTTAGGTCTCCTTCTCCCAAAGTTGATCCAAAAGCTCTGGAGGATTGGGAGGATGATGATGATGTTGATGATGACGGGGGTGATGATGGTGAGAAAAGGGCTCATTCTGATGGTGAGAGGCCGCATCTCCTGGATCATGGCGAGGCCTGTACGACTGGTATTGATCGTGCCTGGGCCGATAAGTTCGCCAGTTGTTCCGGTGGAACTCTTTTCGAGGGTAACTTCTCTTTCGGTGAGGGGTACAAAATTGTTATCCCCGAGGAGGGTCAGGCGGTCTGTTGCCCTCCCCCGGGCCATATCGGCGTATATATCAGGCACCTGGAGTATGGGCTCCGGTTTCCTTTGCACGACTACGTTATGGCCATCATCAAAGCTATGAACGTCGCTGTGGCTCAACTGCATCCGTTGGCCATTAGGACGATAGTTGGCTTCGTGTGGCTCTGTCTCTTTAAGGGGGAGGCCCCAACAGTTAACTTATTCTGCCGGCTTCACTCCCTTCGGCCGTCGGTTCCCGGTAAAGCGGGGTGGTACAGCGTGCAGATGGAGCCAGGCTACGTTTCCGTGAACAAGGTTACTTCTTGTAAGGACTGGAAGCGGCGGTGGGTGTACGTCCAAGTGCCGGAGGACTACCCCTTGCCTCGGTCTTTCCAGAGCCTTGTTCACTTGCGGTGCGAGAACCGGGGAGAATATGAGAAATATATTTCCCGGGGTAAGCTCAAGATGGACGCTTCGAAGGTCTATCTTCACGCGGATGAGGAGCGGGCGATGCAGCTGTTCGATGCTGAGAAGGGATGGTTACCCCCGACTCAGATTATTCTTCAGGACGACCTGCTTGGCCGCGTCGGCCTCATACCGGCCCTCAACCAGGGTGAGTAGGGTCGGTGTGAGGCCCATCTTTGACTGTTCATGCTCCTGTTTTTAGAGCCTTGTTTTACTTCTTGTATTTAACTCTTGTCTGGTTTCTTGCAGACCGGTTTGGCCAGAATTTGTCTGAGGGGGTCTTGATGAGGTTGGGGCTTGATAAGGACGGGAACATCGTACAACGGCATCCTACGGCTGACGCGCGTGACCGTAGACTAGCTCCCAACGAACTTATGGACAAGCAACTGAAGGCATTGGATCCGGCGGCGGCTCAAGCACGGGTTCTCGGAGGCGTGCCGAAGGGAAAACCAAAGGCAGCGTCCAGGTCGGCGACGACGTCAATCCCAACTCCCTCTTCGATCCCGGCGGTCCAGACGGAGCCGGTGGAGGTCGTCGATATTACCGGTGAGGAGGAAGCTGTTACGAAGGGCCCTCCTCCTCCCAAGAAGAGAAAAGAGCCACCGTCTGCTTCCACCGTTGCCGGGGAGAAGAATGACTCAGCCGGCCCTCCATTTAAGAGGGTCCAGACTGGTACGGATCTAACTTGCGGTTCATACTTAGCTGGTTCATTGGACATTACCGATGACAGACTCTCTGACGTGTCAATGAATGTTGACATGGATGCTCTGTGTAAATTTTTTGTAGATCCGCCGTCGGCAGTCGCCGTTCTCACTGAGCGGCAACTAGAGAAGCAGCCTGAGAAGACGGGTGATAGAAATGTCACCGTTGACTCCTCGCTCCAGAATATTTCCCCCACCGAGCTTGTGGCCGAGGGTACGAGAATATACAAGAGGCTGGCAAAATGGACTCAACTAGCCGGCTCCCACATTATGGAGCAAGAAAAGGCCATGGCCCAAGCTGGGCCATTGATCGAACGGCTTAAGCTTGATCTCTCCGCTGCAAAGGGGGAAGCCGGGAAGGCTAAGCTGGACCTTCTTGCTGCCCGAAAGCGTGAGGAGGAAGCTGAGAAGCTGCTATTGGCCGAAAGGGCCAAAGTTGAGGCTGCTGATGCCGCCGTTGCCAAGCTTCTGGAGGAGCGGGACAGGTATAAGGGCGGCTACGACGCCGTGGTTGCCAAGAGGGAAGAATGGAAGGACCTGTACTTGTCCCAGTCGGAGGCACATAGGGGCACAAAGGCTGTCCTTGCCCAAAAGGAGAAGGATATTGAGATGCTTCAGACTGAGCTTATCCCTAAAATGTGCGCCCAATTCCGGGACCAGGCCGAGGAGGCGACCAGGGAGGCAATCAAGAAGCTCGTTCCTGAGGGCACCTTCCCGTGGCAAGAATTTGAACAGCTTCTGGACGAGATGGCCGAAGTCGCGGAAAAGCGGGCTGCGGAGAAGGCGGAGGCGGCGAAGGCGGCTCAGATAGCTTAGGCCAAGGCGGCCTACGATGCAAAGGTGAAGGAGGCCAAAGAGGAGGCTGAGAGGCTAAAGGCAGCTGAAGCTGAAGCTGCCAAGTCACCTTCTGGGTCACCCACCAAAAAGGATGCTGCTGATGTCGCATTGGCGGCGAGCAAAGAAGCAGCGGGCATAGGGAGACGGGCGGTCGTCACTAGGTTCCCCCGGCATCTCGGATAGCTTTAGCTGTTCGGGGGCCAATTATTAAGCCTTTCCTCCCTGCCATCTTTTGGCGCTTCAAATGCTAAGTCTGTAACCTTTTGCTTTTCTTTCCTTGTTTTTGTAAAACTTTGGTAGGCTGTGTTTTGGCTTATCCCTATGGGGACGGCCGTCGTCTGTATTTTCTTTACTTGCAATCATTTTTAATAAAGCTTGTTTATTGGCCATCGGCTTGGCCGGGGCTTTGATTACAGTTCTTCACTTGTCTTCTTGCGTTATTAATTGAGCGCTTTTTCGTTTTTACCTTCGGCCTAGCCGAGGCAATTAGAATGCGTATCTCAACTGTGTTTAACGTCTTTTAAACATGTTGGCATGTTGGTCGCTTCCTCTTTCACTCTCGGTCTGGCCGAGGCGTCCGATTTGCGATTCCCAACCGCCGCTGTGAACATGCTAGCGTATCGACCGTTGTGTCCCCGTCACTCTCGGCCTGGCCGAGGCAATCGGGGTTACGGCTCGACAGCGTTCGTATCTGTAGACGTGTTGATCGCTTCCTCTTTCACTCTCGGTCTGGCCGAGGCGTCCGATTAGCGTTTCTCAACCGTACTTATACGTTCCTAAGCGTATCGACCGTTGTGTCCCCTGCCAGGCCTTCGGTTGGCCGAGGCGGCTAGGGGTTACGGCGCGACAGCGTTCGTATCTGTAGACATATTGATCGCTTCCTCTGCCAGGCCTTCGGTTGGCCGAGGCGGCTAGATTTGCGTCTCAACTGCACTGAGTATACGTAATCTTTTTCTTGGGGTGACTGCCCGGTGGCAACCGTCGGCGTCTACCTCGAAACGACTATGGAGAGGACAAGCACTTTGATGGAAAACTTGGGTGATTCTTCATTTGATATAATCATGCGTTGGGGTGCCCACAATGGGTTTGGACACCTCCGCCGCTATACAAAGTACTTTCTTAGGTTGTCGGTGTTCCAATGGCTCATCAAAGGCACACCCTCCATGTCTGTCAGCCGGTATATACCCGGCCTTATCTCCTCAACCACTTTGTAGGGTCCCTCCCAGTTGGCCGTCAATTTACCATGAATATTTCCTTTGTTGGTGGCGGCCGACTTTCTTAGGACCAGATCCCCTACTTTTAAGTCCCTTTTGTGGACTCTTCGGTTGTAGGCTCTTCTTATTCGGTTTTGGTATACTGCCAAGTTGAGGCGTGCCGTATCTCGGCTTTCTTCGACCAGGTCTAGGGAGGCTCTTAAGCCTTCCTCATTTTCGGCTGGGTCAAAGGTTCGCGTTCTGTATGTCGGCACCGTTGCTTCAATTGGCAGGACTGCTTCAGACCCGTAGACTAAGTGGAAGGGACTTTACCCCGTTGCTTCTTTCTCCGTGGTTCTAAGGGACCACAGGATGCCGGGTAGTTCATCGACCCATCTTCCCTTTAGGTCTTCAACTTTCTTCTTGAGACCGTTGAGGATTGTTTTATTGGCTGCCTCCGCCTGTCCGTTGCTCTGTGGGTGGCAGACGGAGGAGTATGCAAATTTGATACCAAGGTCTTCCAACCAGCTCATTATTACGTCACCCGTAACTCTCTACCGTGGTCAAATACCATGACTTGGGGTAACCCAAAACGAGTTATGACATTTTCCCAGATTACCTTTCTTACGGCCGCCGTCGTCTTCGCAGGTACCGCTACAGCTTCAATCCATTTGGTGAAGTAGTCGATGGCGACGATCAGGAACTTTCTTCCTCCGGAGGCCGTTGGAAATGGCCCTAGTAGATCCATCCCCCACTGTGCAAAAGGAAGGGGATTAAGTACCGGCTGCAGGTCTCGGGAAGGTGCTGTGGACAGCGGGCCGCCCACGGGGGCGCTTGGTGAGGAGCGAGAAACAAGCGTTTGCATTTTGTATGGAGTCGCCACCAATTTTTATGGGAAATTGGAACCGTTCGAATACCTCATGTCATGTCAAGACATAAAGTAGTGACATGAACACTAAGCAATCGTTACCCTTAGCATTCTATGTCTAGAATGACTCTCGTGGATGCCAATGAACACGGGTGCTCACGGAGATCTGGAGTAAGGGGTGAGGGTACGTATTAGGAAGCTCTTTTGATCGAACACCTAATCCCGCCCGCCTCGATAGCGGCCTCTACTAATGATTAGGGAGTTTATTCGTACTTGATATACCGTCGGTTATATGCATGCAATGCAACATCCATTGATTAATCCTAACATGTGAGAATTAGACTAAGTCGGTGAACAATTAGTTTAGCATACAATTGATGTCGAGGTTGGGATTTAATGCTTAATTACATGTGAAAACATACAAACAATAAATACAATAATTATAATTTACAATAATTACAATAATTACAACGGATAGGCGATTTATGTCGAAAATACCTTTAAAACGGATAATTTGATAAAAAAGAATAAAAGAATAAAACACGACAGATCAGAAGGTGATAATACGGATATTAGTTGATTAATACGTAAACTAATTAAACTAGGTCAAGGCAGAAAAGGAGTTCGAGGACGTAACTCAACTCGAACAGCGCAGAGCGCTGCGCCCTTTGGAAGAGGCGCAGCGATTCTTCGCGTTCATTCAAGGGTGAGTTCGGGCCGAAGCCGAATCGCAAACCGTTAATGTTAATTGGTAATTTTAATGGATTGATTGCGATATTTGACTCGGATGAAAGTTATTAGCAGATTATTTACATATGATTGAGGTCATAAAAAACAAGAAACATGGAGGAGACGGAAATAAACGGATTAATTATGTGAAGGGCCGATGTTAATAAATGATTAATAATTACAAACTAAACAAATTAATTAACTAAACATGATGAATGACGACGGATTAATGACTGAACAGATGAAAATATATCAACAATGAATCCCAGAAACTCAATATGAACGAATTGAATCTCTAAAACTCGAATTGAATATTAACGACGAAAACCCGCAAATATTGATTATAAGGGATTTGAGTCGGATTTATGACGATTAAAACATGTTAATGATGATGGTTAAATATACATGTGAATTATTAAACTATCATGATGAAGAATTAACAGACGAACAAAACAAAGGAAATAAATTTGATACGAATTACAGAGGACGGAGGAAGAAGAAAAGAAACAGAATCGCTGGCGGCCCTCACGAAGAGGCGCAAAGAAAGCCGCGCTCCTTCGAAGAGGCGCAGCGATTGCTGCGTCTTTTCTCGACGTCCATCTCACCGGAAATCCGCAAAAAAGGTTTTAAAAACGGTTTTAGAAATCGGTTTTAATGAGGTACTTTCGACATAAACCTTACAACGATGATATATGAATAAAATACAATAAATAAAAGAGAGATTAATACACCCTCAGACTTACATGTTGACGGAACGAGATGAACTAAGAAAATCGATTAGTGATGCTCGACGCGAACGCAAGGAAAGAGAGTGCCCTCGTAAGAGGAAAACGATTTTAACAAGTTGATTAATTAGATTGATTGAGTGTAGTGGTCAAATTGGTCGGTCATGCAACGGAGAGGCTGGTACCCGGAAAGATCCGAGCTTACGTGGTCGGAAGTCCAAGCACGTAGGCGCCAATTAGTAAGAACAAAGTCTAGAATGCAAAGGGAGAAGAGAAGGGCGGACACTCGCGTGAGAAATATGAGGAACCAAGGCTCCTATTTATACTAATCACGTGAAGGAATAGGGTTTCGGAGACTCTTTGGAAGTGAATCTCGGAAAGATATGAAAAAGATACGTAAATCATGCAAAGAAGGGCCTGGGAAGAGGCGCGCAGCCAGCTGCGTCTCTTGGAAGAGGCGCAAAGACTGCTTGCGTCGTGCTCCCGTGGAGGTTTCCTCCTGTTTAAGAAAGATTTCCGTGTTTAAGTTATGGTAGGACGGATTTAATTCGATTATCCTTAATAGTTATCATGAATATTACGGAGATCTATTTGCCAAAAGATAAAATTTATGAAATATGGAATAGAATTATCCGGAACATTCCAGAACATTCTGACTCGGGATTTAACAGCTATCAGAAAATGGAGACGGTTTTTTACCCGGACTCCGAATGCACTCTAATTACTGCCAAAATGACCGTATCAGGACGTAGATGACAACTAAGAGGTCGACATTAATATTTGAGCAATCACTTGGCGATAATCTTATTTAATCGTCACAAATCGTTCCGCGAATCAAACATGCGGCCCAATCATCACCGGGTGGTTTGCGAGGGGTGCGAAATGAGGTGTCTCTGAGCCCCCACTTTGACTGAGGCTTGGACAAGGCGAAAGTCAAAGTATAGCCATCAGGTCAATCGAAGATTACAACCTGACGACTATGGCGACGCGAGGCGGTTCAAGGGGTCTGAACCAAGGACCTGTCGTCGGGAACATTTTAGAGTCTGTCGACTATCGGGGAGGGTCGTTTAAAGTCCATTAGACTACGTAAGGAAGCTCGCCAGCCATAAGAAGAGACCATACCTGAGACTTCTTCTCGAGATGCTTTCGGAGGTGCATAGGAGCTAAGGTTAAGCGTAGGAGCTAAGGTTAAGACCTAAAAGTTAAGTAAGGATTTGTGCTAGGGCGTGGGGACCCTAAAGGAAAGCATCGGCGGGAAGGAGGCCAAATATAAGTTCAACTTAAGGGGTAACCAAGGTTTGGGTGTAGGAACTCTAAGGAAGTGTGATTCTAAAAAGGTGATCCTAAAAGAATGTGATCCTATAGGGAAAAGGTAGTCCTAAAGGAATATGATCCTAAGAGGAAAAGGTGATCTTAAAGGAATGTGATCCTAAGAGGAAAAGTGTATGAACTCTAGGGAGTTTGGGAACCTAAAGAGCTAGATGTGTGAACCTGGGTATATGAAACTAAAAGGACGGTCGGTATGGGAACTTAAAGGCTTGTGAACCTAAGAGGATTTGGGATTCTAGGGTTAAGTTTAGGAACTACTGGGTTACTAATTCTTGTTTTAAACGCGTGAGGTATGAGAACTCCAAAAGGATTTATGGGTTTATGAACCTAAGGATGTTGGTGTGGGAGCTTAAAGGTTTGTGAACCTAAGGGAAGCCATTTTGGGATCTAAGAATCTAGGGGTAAGAATCCTAACTTTGGGTTTACGAACCTAAGGAAGAAGGCTTGGGAACTTCTGGAGAACGACACCTTTGTCGAACTCTGTGAGGAAACAAGAAATATTGAAAACAGCAGGACGTCGGTAGAAACTGCTGGGGAATCCGCTTGCGTTGGTCTCAAGCGAACTCTGGCAAAACTTGAGGTTGAATCTGCTTGCGTCGGTCTCAAACAAACTCTGGCAAAACTTGAGGTTGAATCGCTTGCGTCGGTCTCAAACAAACTCGGCGAAACTTGAGGTTGAATCGCTTGCGTCGGTCTCAAACAAACTCTTCTTTGGGAATGACTGTCTGGATTGAATCATTTTCGGAAAATCGCTTGTAGACCGCTTTCAACAAACAAACTCCGTCTCTCGAGAAGTGCAATTGGTGTCATGAACTCTCATTGGGGAATATATTGACGACTAGGAACATCTTGATCGTCATGGGAAAAATCTTGAGTGAGCAATCGCAAAAAATACTACTGCGCTGGATATAAGGAAATTGAGCAATACCGCAAAATATTCTTATTTGGACATAAGGTTTTGAGCAATATCGCAAAAATATCATTGCTACTGGAAGCTCACCTGCATGGTTAGTAGCCACACAAGAATGCAATCTAATATATGCACGTAAGCAATTATCACATGGACCTCGAATGAGGAAACACATAGGTTTAGCAAAAGTTGTTTCTTTATAAAAGTCGTTTAAAACTTGTTCAAAGAAGTTTATCGCTTGTAATACGTTATGCATATTCAAATGGGCTTTAGACACGTGACTGACATGACGTAGACCTTATATGGACGTGAAATATAGACTTAGGTTTGACTGACGTGACACTAACTTAGGTTTGACGCGACACAGGGATGACTTTGACAGACTTTGCTTAAGTATGCGCAACCCCTAGCCAAGCGTGGGTGACAATGCGTATCAGTTCCAAAGGTATAAGAATTGCAAGAAATATGGGGACATATAAAGGCAAGGCATGAGCCATGGATCATCTGTCTACTAGGACTTCTTTCACCACCGTTTGCTGTAAAAGAGACTCCTCTTGAGGCACAATGACTTGGAGAATCAATCTAAGACCTTCGTCATTGTCCGGACCGAGTACTAGCTAGGCTGAGAGGAATAAAGGAAGGGTGGCATCTTGGAAAAGAAGCCCCCAGGATGAGAAGATGACTCTGGACGTTTGGTAAAAAGGGAGACTGGGCGACAATAAGGAGCCCCCAGTATAGAGATGTTAGTTGCGGAAGGCATGTTAATTGAGGTTGGAAGTTAGAGATTGAAAGTTGGAAGTGGGGATGGTTGTGTCCTTGAGGACTGCCTACGTATTCACGTGAAGTGAAATCAAACCAGATCGTAGTTCTGAGGTTTGGTTAATTTTGTTTGGGTGTTGTGGTTGTATCCTTCTTGTGTAAGAAAGGACTGCCTACGTATCCACCTGAAGAGGTGAAATCAAACCAGATCGTAGTTCAAGTGTGTGCCTAAGCTATGTTGTCAGGACCTTATAGTGCAGGGGTCACAAGGGTAATATTCCTTTGATGACTCAAAGAATCGATTTGAGATAACTCCCTCTGATCATAGACCAAAGAGGTATAATTAATTTTGTAAAAATTTCCTTGTCGCGTGAGCACACTTAAAAGTGGACCCTAAGGATGAATATGGGTATGTCCCGTTCTAGGTAGCAAAGTATTTGAAGACTCCGTGTTTGGGTCAAGGTGAAACTGGATTGGATATTTGGAATGTGGAGCTCGGACATAAGAGGCTTTGATGAACAAATCTCTGGAGCTTTGATTTTGTGGAGTTAAGGCTTTATGGGGTTAAGGCTTGTAATGTGGCTTGGAAATGGAGTCTCTTGGCTTGATGTAGCCTGAGCACATAAAGGGTAGGTTGAAATGACGTGGGTTCAAACTTCCATGTCTTGGCCCTAAAGGATGGGTATACTTGACGAGCTTGAGAGGATTCTCAAAATTCCTAACTATCTCCCTATAACGGTCTCGAGAAGGACTTAGGGTGTGATGTGTGAAAGGCTAAGTGGGGGTGCTAGATGACCATCTTCATGGGTGTCTTGATTCTTCAGCAGTATTTTGTATAGCATTTGATTTCATATTCGGTCTTGACTCAAACTCAGATTCTTGGTCTAGGATATATTTCGGCTTTTGCTCAGATTTTTGATTCAGGTTTGTTTGAGGATGATTTTGACCTTGGGTATTGACATAGGCTGATTTTGATTGAGCCTTGTTCTTATTTTGACTCTTTTGTGTTGGATATTGATCTTGGTCATTTCTCTTGATTGAGCCTTTATCTTTGATCACGGCTCGTATCATTTTGGACTTGATTGTTACCATGGATTTGGGTCAAACTAGCACCTTTTGATGTGAAACGGGTTGGTCTTTTAGTAACACGGGTTGTTTATTGTGGGAAATGGGCTTGCCTTCCGTCATGGATCGTTAACAAGGGAGATGGTCTGGATTCGTCCTAGAACCTCTAGAGATATGCTCGTCCTAAACTAGGGTTATATTGTGGTTTCTATTGCCAGACATGGAATAGGTAAAGAAAGAACACGGAGTTTCAGGTCCTCTACAACTTTGAACGGAACATCACATAAGTGTACTCACAACGATTTGGAACGTGTGGTTGTTGTTCATTTTTAAAATGTCTCAAACCAATTCTTGTTGTTACAGGAAATGGGTAAAGGAAGAGATATGATAGAGTATATGTGGATGAAAAATGTATTTTTATTGAAATGGATAATAAATGTATTTAGCATAGACTTGAGAAGACACGTGACTCGTGGGACAGCCCCCAGGTTGTCACTAGAAATGGAAATGGACACGAAGAAAGTTACTAGCACAAATATGAGATAGAAAGCCTAAAACTCGGACTCGGACTCGGACTTTGACTCGATCCTAGAACTAGACTCGTAATCATCGGCCCATGCTTGAACATTTTCCCTTCCAGCAACTGGCTTCGGCATTTGGCTTTGAGCATTCACCCATTTGAGCACCCCGTCCTCATCATTGGGAACATTGGAAGGATAACAGTCAAGAAGAGTTTCTTGATAAGTGGTATATCCATGAGGATTGCCTAAGCTACCTTGTGGGTTAAAAGTAGAGAGAGACAATTTCCCGTTTTCGATCATATCCTGAATGACATGTTTTAATTTGTAGCATTTCTCTGTATCATGCCCTTTGCCTCTATGGTATTTGCAGTAGGCGTTCTCATCCCAGAACTTGGATTTTCTTTCGGGTTCGGGAGTAGGTCCTATAGGCTTCAACATTCGTCGCTCCATGAGTCTCTGAAGGGCATCGGCGTATGTAATACCAAGGTTGGTAAATTTCCTAGGAGATGTGCCTTTATTTTCGGAAGCCTTTGTAAATGCCCTTGGAGGGTTGTTAGGTTTCTTTGATGAAGGCTCCATGAGGTTGCCTTTGTAGATTCCGATTCTTGGATGAGAAGAACCAGGAACAGGTCGCTCACTTATTGCTTTCTCCTTGAGACCATGAGGTTGAGGGTTTGTCTGGACATTCTTTATCTTGAAAGGTTGGGCATCAAGCCTCTTACCCATTTCAGCAAACTGGTTCTCTATGTTGGAAAGTTGAGAGTTTAGGATATCAATGGCTCCTTCTATTTTGGAAAATTTATTGTCAAAGGCCCTGGAAAGCATGAGCATTCCATTTTGGATATCGTCGTCTTCAAGCACGTTGATTTCTTTGTCATCACGAGGATCGAGGAGATGAGAACAATCCAGGAATGATTCTTCATCATGTTTAGTGATACTGGACCCAAGAGGGTCGGTCTTCTTGGATTGGCCGACAGAAGGTGGCTTAGGAAGCTTACCCTCTTCGATCATATCTTGGATGGTGTGTTTCAAGAGAAAACACTCTTCGATATCATGACCTCTACCTTGGTGATATAAGCAGTATTTGTTGCCCTTCCAGAGGTTTACTTGCTTCTCTAAAGGTGGATCCGGAGTCGGACCTATTGGATGTAGCTTACCTTGGGCAGTAAGCCTCTTCAAAGCATCGGCATAAGACATGCCTAAATCGGTAAGCACCCTTTGATGCCTCCCAGGCTTCCTTTCAGCTGTTTTCGGCTTTCTAGGACGATGGTTATTGCAAGAGGTTAGCTTTGGATGACTTAGACTAGAGGTTTCTCTAGGTGGGATGTTCTTTTCCACCGTTCCATTTTCAAGGGTGAGGACGCGAATGCTCAAATTTTCCACTGTAGCTTGAACTCGTAGGACCATGGCATAAACGTCCTGGAGAGACATGGTGATTGTGGCTTGAGCTCCTTCATGACTTTGCTGATTGACGGAACTTGTTGGATTCCTACTCGACAGAAATGACGCGCATTACGACTTGATTCGACATGGGATCACGCATACTAAGGCAACCAACAAAGGAAGGGATAAGATGACATATCTAGACTTGACTTGTGAATTCGTGAAATGTCGTGAGCGACTTCTCGTGTTTGAATTCATGGTGCTTGACCTTGACCTTTAGACTCGAGTGTTGACTTTGACGGAGTGACCCTTATATGATTGACCTTATTGACGGGATTGATGACACGTGTTGATTCTAGACTCGAGGTTTGCTTATAGGTGTTAAGAAGACTGTTGTAGTTTAGACTCAAATATGAGGCCCATTGAGACTCGTGTGTTAAGCCTCGGAACGTGTGACTCGAGTGTTTAGATCCTAACTGAATTGGGGTAGGGGGGTCCAAAATGACGGCGTGACGCCTTAGGACTTGACTTGAATTTGAAAAGACCCAAAAAGTAAAGGAAGACGGGTTTATGACTCGACAGAGTTCCGACTAGGACATAGTCGGTTTGAACTTCGACTCTAACTTAGCCCAATTGAATTTACATATTTACATTTACAAGGTTTGAAAATACTTTGGTTTAAATTTTTTCTTTTTTTTTTTGGACCTCCTTTTTTTCGTTTTTTTTTTACGTTTTTTTTTGTTTTTTGGACTTTTTTGGACTTTTTTTTTTTTACAGGTTTTGAAATGGGTTTGAGGCCCGAAGTTTGACTTGACATATGGACAGAGTTTCGGCTTAGGCTTTTTTCGAAAAAAAGGTTTACAAAAAGGTTTTTGATTTTACAAAAAAAAAAAAAGGTTTTGTTTAGAAAATGGTGATAACATAAGGTATAAACAATATACAAGCATTATAACGGGATGCTGAGTGCATTTAAATGGGTTTTGGTTTAAAGGGTGGGTTGCCATACCGAACCATCAAACCCGAAGTCTGTGGAGAGGCTCGTGCCAAACAAGAGTAAGGCCGATTCCTAGTCCATTTCCTCAAGTAGTGAAGGCCCTTGATACAAACAAGAGTAAGCATCATGGTATGGATGACGTCAATCACTATCCATCCTTAGGCCCAAATAAGAATTAGGACCGTTTAGACGGGACGATTGGTTGAATGGGTTGGGTTGGGCCTAGGAAGGCCGAATTAAACGGTCTAGGAAGACCGAGTTATGAAAACCGACAATTGTCTTGTACAAACTATTCCCTAACCTTGTTCAAGTTTCACCCTAGCTACACGTAAGTGTATTATCCCAATGAGTCGCCAAACCGTGGACAGCGGGCCGCCCACGGGGGCGCTTGGTGAGGAGCGAGAAACAAGCGTTTGCATTTTGTATGGAGTCGCCACCAATTTTTATGGGAAATTGGAACCGTTCGAATACCTCATGTCATGTCAAGACATAAAGTAGTGACATGAACACTAAGCAATCGTTACCCTTAGCATTCTATGTCTAGAATGACTCTCGTGGATGCCAATGAACACGGGTGCTCACGGAGATCTGGAGTAAGGGGTGAGGGTACGTATTAGGAAGCTCTTTTGATCGAACACCTAATCCCGCCCGCCTCGATAGCGGCCTCTACTAATGATTAGGGAGTTTATTCGTACTTGATATACCGTCGGTTATATGCATGCAATGCAACATCCATTGATTAATCCTAACATGTGAGAATTAGACTAAGTCGGTGAACAATTAGTTTAGCATACAATTGATGTCGAGGTTGGGATTTAATGCTTAATTACATGTGAAAACATACAAACAATAAATACAATAATTATAAATTACAATAATTACAATAATTACAACGGATAGGCGATTTATGTCGAAAATACCTTTAAAACGGATAATTTGATAAAAAAGAATAAAAGAATAAAACACGACAGATCAGAAGGTGATAATACGGATATTAGTTGATTAATACGTAAACTAATTAAACTAGGTCAAGGCAGAAAAGGAGTTCAGGGACAGAACTCAACCTGGAACAGGCGCAGCAGGCACTGCGCCCTTTGGAAGAGGCGCAGCAGTTGCTGCGTCTGTTCCAAGGGTGAGTTCTGGCTGTGAAGCCGGAACTGCAAACCGTTAATGTTAATTGGTAATTTTAATGGATTGATTGCGATATTTGACTCGGATGAAAGTTATTAGCAGATTATTTACATATGATTGAGGTCATAAAACAGTAAAACATGGAGGAGACGGAAATAAACGGATTAATTATGTGAAGGGCCGATGTTAATAAATGATTAATAATTACAAACTAAACAAATTAATTAACTAAACATGATGAATGACGACGGATTAATGACTGAACAGATGAAAATATATCAACAATGAATCCCAGAAACTCAATATGAACGAATTGAATCTCTAAAACTCGAATTGAATATTAACGACGAAAACCCGCAAATATTGATTATAAGGGATTTGAGTCGGATTTATGACGATTAAAACATGTTAATGATGATGGTTAAATATACATGTGAATTATTAAACTATCATGATGAAGAATTAACAGACGAACAAAACAAAGGAAATAAATTTGATACGAATTACAGAGGACGGAGGAAGAAGAAAAGAAACAGGAACTGCGGCAGCCTCACGAAGAGGCGCAGCAGGTGCCGCGCTCCTTCGAAGAGGCGCAGCAGTTGCTGCGTCTTTTCTCGACGTCTGTCTACTGGAAATCCGCAAAAAAGGTTTTAAAAACGGTTTTAGAAATCGGTTTTAATGAGGTACTTTCGACATAAACCTTACAACGATGATATATGAATAAAATACAATAAATAAAAGAGAGATTAATACACCCTCAGACTTACATGTTGACGGAACGAGATGAACTAAGAAAATCGATTAGTGATGCTCGACGCGAACGCAAGGAAAGAGAGTGCCCTCGTAAGAGGAAAACGATTTTAACAAGTTGATTAATTAGATTGATTGAGTGTAGTGGTCAAATTGGTCGGTCATGCAACGGAGAGGCTGGTACCCGGAAAGATCCGAGCTTACGTGGTCGGAAGTCCAAGCACGTAGGCGCCAATTAGTAAGAACAAAGTCTAGAATGCAAAGGGAGAAGAGAAGGGCGGACACTCGCGTGAGAAATATGAGGAACCAAGGCTCCTATTTATACTAATCACGTGAAGGAATAGGGTTTCGGAGACTCTTTGGAAGTGAATCTCGGAAAGATATGAAAAAGATACGTAAATCATGCAAAGAAGGGCCTGGGAAGAGGCGCAGCAGCCGCTGCGTCTCTTGGAAGAGGCGCAGCACCTGCTGCGTCTGTTCCCAGGAGGTTTCCTCCTGTTTAAGAAAGATTTCCGTGTTTAAGTTATGGTAGGACGGATTTAATTCGATTATCCTTAATAGTTATCATGAATATTACGGAGATCTATTTGCCAAAAGATAAAATTTATGAAATATGGAATAGAATTATCCGGAACATTCCAGAACATTCTGACTCGGGATTTAACAGCTATCAGAAAATGGAGACGGTTTTTGACCCGGACTCCGAATGCACTCTAATTACTGCCAAAACGACCGTATCAGGACGTAGATGACAACTAAGAGGTCGACATTAATATTTGAGCAATCACTTGGCGATAATCTTACGAACTATCACAAATCGTTCCGCGAATCAAACATGCGGCCCAATCATCACTGGGTGGTTTGCGAGGGGTGCAGAAATGAGGTGTCTACAGGTGCGTGTATCACCGGAGCATGCATTTGACAGTTCTTGCATTTTTTGGTTTTGGCTCTGGAATCCTCAAGCATGGTGGGCCAGAAGTAGCCGGCTCGGAGAGCTTTATGGGCTAGTGTTCTTGACCCCATGTGATGACCACAGATGCCTTCGTGAATTTCTGTCAGTATTAGCTCCGCGTCGGCTGGGCCGACACATTTCAAGAGTGGCCTTATTACGGACCTTCTGTATAATTCTCCTTCAAACAACAAGTACCTGGCAGCGATCCTTCTTATCTTCTGAGACAAACTGCGGTTATCCGGCAACTGATTTGTGAGTTTGTATTTCATTATCGGAGTCATCCACGTCGTCTCGGCCTCGATGTTGCCCACCATGCAGAGTGTGTCAGTGATGCTTTTAGCAGTCCTGATATCCACTAGCACGGTTCGGCTGATATTCTTGATGGTTGAACTGGCAAGTTTTGAGAGAGCGTCGGCTCGGTTGTTCTCGGACCTGGGGATGCACTGAATTTTGAAGAACTTCAATTTTGCTGTGTCGGCTTTCACCCTTTCCAGGTATCTTACCATTCCGTCGTCTCGAGCCTCATACTCTCCTCTGATTTGGTTGGTTACCAATAGAGAGTCTGTCTTCAACACAATATGTTCTGCTCCGGCAGCTCTTGCTAGCTCGACTCCTGTTATCACCGCCTCGTATTCGGATTCGTTGTTTGAGGCCGGGAAGGTAAATTTCAAGGCATACTCAAACTCGTCCCCGTTTGGGCTGATGATAAGGATGTCGGCGCCTGAGCTGTTCGTTGTGGAGGACCCGTCGGTGAATACTTCCCATACACCGGGATGTACTTCTTCTCGGTATGTGCACTCGGCCAGGAAGTCTGCAAGTGCATGTCCCTTTATCGAGGGCCTCGGCTTGTATTGAATGCCGAACCCGGATAGCTCTACCGCCCATTTGATGAGCCTGCCGGATTGCTCAAACTTTTCCAATGCTTTCTCCAATGGTTGGTCGGTTAAGACCGTCACGGGATGTGCGTCGAAGTACGGTTTCAGTTTTCTTGCGGCAACGACGACAAAGAAAGGCGCTTTTTCAATCGCCGGGTAATTTCTTTCGGCGGGCAACAATGTATGGTCGACAAAGTAGATTGGGTGTTCTTGTTTGTCTTCTTCTCTCGACGATCACGAAGATCGAACGTGGCCGAGGTAATCGCTATGTATAGATATAGCGTCTCCCCAAAGATCGGCCGGACAGTGGTCGGTGAGTGTCGAAGGTGAGCTTTCGATTGCTCGAAAGCCGTGCTCGTTCCTCCCCAGTGAAGTCTTTATTCCCTTTTAGCACCGTGAAGAATGGAGTGCTCTTGTCGGTACCGACCGAGAGATGAAACGGCAAGAGCCGCCATCCTCCCGGTCGGTGTCATTACTTCTTTTCGGTTCCTCGGCTCTGGCAGGTCCAGTATTGCTTGGACTTTTTCTGGATTGGCATCAATTCCCCTGGCACTGACAAGTACGCCGAGGAACTTGCCGGCACGGACACCGAAGTTGCACTTCTTTGGGTTTAGCTTCATCTTGTATTTCCTTAATGAACAAAATGTCTCGTCTAAATCGGCTAGGTGCTCGCTGTCAGACTTGCTTTTTACAATAGCATCGTCGACATAAGCCTTAACGTTTCGCCCTTTCTTATTTTGGAATACTTTGTCCACCAGCCTTGTGTAAGTTGCGCCGGCGTTCTTCAAACCGAACGGCATCATTTTATACATGAACGTGCCGTCTCTGGTGATGAATGCGCATTTAGGCATGTCTTCTTCGGCCATGAATACCTGATGGTACCCTGAGAAGGCGTCCAGCAGGCTCAGCATAGTGTAGCCCGCCATGGCGTCAATTAAACTATCTATTAGAGGCAAAGGATAACAATATTTGGGGCATGCCTTATTAAGATTGGTAAAATCTACACACATTCTCCATGCCCCCGATGATTTCCTCACCATTACAACATTGGCTAACCACTCAGGATAAGTACAAGGCATGATAAAGCCCGCCGCTAGTAATTTATCTACTTCGGCTTTGATGGCCTCATCCTTCTCGGCTGAGGAGTTCCTCATTCTCTGCTTGACAGGGCGAGCGGTGGAGAGTACGTTCAGCTTGTGAACAATCACCTCCCGGCTCACGCCTGGCATCTCGGCCGCTGAGTAGGCGAAAACTTCTTTATTCTTCCTCAGCAGGTCCAGGAGGTCGGCTCTGAATTTTGGTTCCAGGTTAACACCGACAGTTACGGTGCGGCCTGGGTCAATCTCTACCTCCTCGGTCTTCGCTCCTTCGACCATGCCGACGGAGGTGTCCATGCGCTCGCCCTCCTGTTGCAAGGATGGACTCTTCCCCTTCTCTGATTTCCTCGCCACTTTGAAGGATTGCATGTTGCACCCTCTGGCAGATACTTGGACGTTGACTACTTCGTCCTTCTCGTTCTTTGAGACGAGCTTATGCGCTTCCCCCCGGTCCGAGACGTACATCAATGTCAGGGCCCGGATGGACATTACAGCGTCGGCCTCACTCAAAGTGACCCGGCCTATGAGAACGTTGTAGGCAGACGAGCCGTCAATGACCACGAATTCAGACATAACATTCTTGGCCGCGCTTCCCTCGCCGAACCTCACCGGCAGCCTGATTGACCCAAGGGGTACCAGGCCGGCCCCAGAAAAGCTGTATAACGGGTTGGTGCAGGGGCTCAAGTCTTCAACCTTCAGGCCGAGGTTGAGAAAGCATTCTCTGTACATAATGTTTGTGTAGGCGCCTGTGTCAATCAGGCACCTCTTCACCAGGTGGTTGGCTATGTCCAAGTGGACTACGAGTGGGTCGCTGTGAGGGGCGATGACTCCCTCGTAGTCCTTCTTCCCAATAGTTATATCGGGGATGTTGGAAGCGGGGGTTGCTGTGTTGGGCACAAAGTTGATGGCCTGATATAGTTCATTCAGGTGCCGTTTGTGCCCATGAGCGGACCCACCGTTCTCGTTGCCCCCGATGACAACGTGGATTACTCTTATCCGTTCAAAGACGGATTTCTTATTTGACCCGCCGGCGTCTGTTTTTTGGCCTCCGGCAACGTATTTGCCGAGGCTCCCCTTCCGGATCAGCTCTTCAATGGCATTTTTCAGATGCCGGCAGTTGTCAGTTAAGTGACCAGTGTGGCCGTGGTACTCACAGTACTGGCTCGTGTCACCGTCACTCCTTGGCCTGGGGGGCCTTTCCCACTCCTGACGCTCGTTCTTGCTCAGGGCGAAGACCTCGGCAGCAGATACGACCAGGGGGGTGTGATCATTGTACCGCTTTTGGTAGTACGGTCCCGAACTCCCCCCGGCTTTAGCCGAGTTCTGTCTCCTGTCGGACTTGTCAGACCGTGACCTATTATTGTCACGGCGTCTTTCATCGGACCGTGACCTATTATTGTCACGGCATCCTTCATCCGGGTTGTCCTCCCGGCGGCTCTTCTTTTCTGAGTGCTCGGCCTCGCTGGGGCCTACCCAGGTTTTGTGGTAGTCCTCCACCTTGATGGCTTGGTCGGCCATCTTCCTAGCGGCGTCTAAGCCCAGGCCTCCGTACTTGATGAGCTCGTTTTTTAAGTCTCCCCTTGGGAGGCCTTTCATCAGCGCGAAGGCCGCCAGCTCGGGATTAATTTCTCGAATCTGCTGAACCTTGGCGTCGAACCTCTTCACATAGCTTCGTAGAGACTCGCCCCCCTCCTGTCTGATAGTTAGGAGATCCGATGTCTCCACGGCCCTCCTCTTATTGCAAGAGTACTGGGCTAAAAAGGCGTCCCTTAGGTCGGCGTAACAGTATACCGAGCCGTCGGGCAGCCCCTTGTACCAACTTTGAGCCATCCCATGCAAAGTCGTTGGGAAGACTCGGCACCAGACCTCATCGGGTTGTTCCCATACCGACATGTACGACTCAAAAGCCTCGGCATGGTCGGTGGGGTCGTTATCCCCTTTGTATGTGAGCGCCGGCAACTTCAGCTTGGTTGGCACGGTGGTTTCAAGGACATAGGCACTGAGGGGCTGTCTAACCACGTGTCGAACGACACGCGGCGATCGGCTCCTCGTATTCCTAGTCCGGCTCCTCTCCTCGTAGCGGGAAGGGCTTCTTCTCCAACTCGGGCTTCTTCTCCGGCTCTGTTGAGTCAGACTCCTCTGGCTCCTTTGGGGTAGGCCTCGTTGGTGCCGCGGCGACGCCGTCCTCCCGCGAGTGCGGGATGGACTCAGGTCTACCACTGGCACTCTGGGCTCCCCCGGCGTCTTGACTGGGTCAGCTTCTTCCAATGCTCCGTTTAAGTTTCTCGGAGTCACATTTTGGGCCCTGGTCTCCGGTGGGGGTGCCGCCGCTCTTGTCGTTGTGACAGTGTGAGTCGGCGTGCTACCCAATAGGTCCAGGAGTTACTTCAGTTTAGCTGCATCAACCACATGTCCCATGATGGTGACGTGGTCGGTGGGCAGCGGTGTTTCTTGTTCCTTTGGCATCCCGTTCGTCGTATCAGTGATACGGCCGGTGGGGGACTGCCCGATTTCAGAGTTGTGGAATGTGTCATCCTGGTAGAATTCATTTTCCACAAGCGCCTTCTCTGGTTGTTTCGACATCTTCTTAGCTTGTTGGGTGGGTTTTTTTTTTTTTTGTTTGGGAATAAATGTGACTAGCTTCTAGTATCTTTCCCCACAGACGGCGCCAATTGTTCCGGGTGTAAATCCAGAGCAAGTATTGTTACCACTCGTAGCTTGTAGAATGACGTCTTTGATTGAATCCTCCTTTCGGTCTCCTGAAACAATGAACAAACTGAGGGCTCAGCTTTGGCCGAGCGTACTCACTCCGACGCCCAAGTCAGTAAACTTAAGAGGGTTAAGTTATGTGTTACTTGGCTAAATATATATTGTAGAGAGATAAGGAATATATTACCAGATTAGGTGTATTTAGGTTCGATTTTGTGGATCCCTTCCTCAATGAGGGTTGAGGAGTATTTATAGACTTTCACCTTTTGTCACGTAGTGGCCAAGTGGCTAGCAGGTGGAAAGACCGTTCTACCCTCGGCCGATGGACCCATGGCAGGCCGGCCGAGGGGTCTTGGATATGAGTACGCGGATGTGTGACCCGGCTGGCTGGCTGCCTGGCCGGGACCCAAGTGACAGGCCGACGGGCTGCATCGGCTAGGCTGTCTAAGTCGTTGACTTGTTGTGGATATCTTTGACCTTGCTCAATATGTTGACTCGGTCAGCGGGTGCAGAATATGCCCCATCAATAATAGATGACTTATATAGAAAAGGAATGGTACCGTATATATATATATATATATATATATATATATATATATATATATATATATATATATATATATATATATATATATATATATAGAGAGAGAGAGAGAGAGAGAGAGAGAGATTCTAATGATTCCAACATGTGTCATTGAGTCCATAAGTCCCTCTAAGGGCCATTGGATGGCCTCAATGAATGGTTGAGATGAATTTGATTAAAGGCCATTAAAAAGAAAAGGAAAAAAATGTGGATGGTTGGATTGAGATGGATGGTTGAGATTGAAAATTACCAAAAAAAAATTACCATTAATCAAATTTCTATACACTAATTAATTTTTCTTTCTCTCTCTAGCCCCTAATTAATCAGTTTTGAGTTTTAGATTTCAGAAGTGTAAATGTAATGTTGTATGAGTTTTACAAGTGTAAATGTGACGGAAATATAATTTTAACATTTTACAAGTGTAAATGTGATGTTTTACGAGTGTAAATGTAACATTTTAAGAGTGTAAATTTGATTTTTCGTGACGGAAATTTTGAATTTATATAATTTGAACATTTTACAATTGTAAATGTGAAGTTTTACGAGTGTAAATGTAACATTTTAAGAGTGTAAATTTGATTTTTTTGTGACGGAAATTTTGAATTTATATAATTTTAACATTTTACAAGTGTAAATGTGAAGTTTTACGAGTGTAAATGTAACATTTTAAGAGTGTAAATTTGATTTTTTGTGACGGAAATTTTGAATTTATATAATTTTAACATTTTACAAGTGTAAATGTGAAGCTTTACGAGTGTAAATGTAACATTTTTAGAGTGTAAATTTGATTTTTTGTGACGGAAATTTTGAATTTATATAATTTTAACATTTTACAAGTGTAAATGTGAAGTTTTACGAGTGTAAATGTAACATTTTAAGAGTGTAAATTTGATTTTTTGTGACGGAAATTTTGAATTTATATAATTTTAACATTTTACAAGTGTAAATGTGAAGTTTTACGAGTGTAAATGTAACATTTTTAGAGTGTAAATTTGATTTTTTGTGACGGAAATTTTGAATTTATATAATTTTAACATTTTACAAGTGTAAATGTGAAGTTTTACGAGTGTAAATGTAACATTTTAAGAGTGTAAATTTGATTTTTTGTGACGGAAATTTTGAATTTATATAATTTTAACATTTTACAAGTGTAAATGTGAAGTTTTACGAGTGTAAATGTAACATTTTAAGTTTTTTTTGTGACGGAAATTTTAAATTTATATAATTTTAACATTTTACAAGTGTAAATGTGAAGTTTTACGAGTGTAAATGTAACATTTTAAGAGTGTAAATTTGATTTTTTTGTGACGGAAATTTTGAATTTATATAATTTTAACATTTTACAAGTGTAAATGTGAAGTTTTACGAGTGTAAATGTAACATTTTTAGAGTGTAAATTTGATTTTTTGTGACGGAAATTTTGAATTTATATAATTTTAACAATTTACAAGTGTAAATTTGATGTTTTACGAGTGTAAATGTGGTGTTTTATGAGTGTAAATGTAGTATTTTAAGTGTAAATTTAAAGGTTTAAGAGTGTAAATTTGGTCCTTTGAGTGTGACTTTGGTCCTTTATAAGTGTAACGTTGGTCCTTTACGAGTAAACTTTAGTCCAACTACCAACAAACAACACTACCGTCGTCCTCCACCACCAACTCATATCCACAAAAATATATTAGTGCAAATCTATATAAATTTAACGAGTGTAAATGTACAAATATACGAGTGTAAATGTAAAGAAATATGAGTGTAAATGTAAAAATAATGAGTGTAAATGTAAAGAAATACGAGTGTAAATGTAAAGAAATATGAGTGTAAATGTAAACAAATACAAGTGTAAATGTAAAGAGATGTGAGTGTAAATGTAAAAAAAATGTGAGTGTAAATGTAAACAAGTACAAGTGCAAATGTAAAGAAATGTGAATGTAAATGTAAACAAATAAATGTGTAAATGTAAAGAAATGTGAGTGTAAATGTAAAGAAATGTGAGTGTAAATGTAGACAAATACAAGTGTAAATGTAAAGAAATGTGAGTGTAAATGTAATCAAATACAAGTGTAAATGTAAAGAAATCTGAGTGTAAATGTAAAGAAATACGAGTGGAAATTTAAAGAAATACGAGTGTATCTTTTTAAAACCAGATCTAAAACAAAACATATAATAACAAGACGAGATTTGAAATACAAAAATTGAAATTTATAACAATACGATATTTAGGATAAAGGAAATCTGACAAAAAAAAAAAAAGGTGAAAAGCACAAATCTCACAGCATAGAACCGTGAAAAGCGTGAAAACCAAAGCAAAAATCGATGGAGATGAGCGGGGCTTAGGTGGGAACGGCTGCGGTCCCCCACTGGCGGCGAGGAGTATCTGTTGCGATGGGTACTATGGCAGGGCTACACACTTTAGTGTGTAGTCAGTTATGAGGTGATTGGAGATGGAGACTGGGACTGTGTGTGAGCTGTTTGTATGATTGTTTCAGTGTGGCTTTGATTGTGTAGCTAATCGACCCGTTTATTGTTTTAAAAACTGTGGTGATCCATTCGGGGATGGTGAGCAGTTATTGAGCAGGTTTGATATGAAGCGTATGGGATAGCTGGGATGAGTCATCACGTGGCAGTTAGAAGTCTTCCGCAGTGTCAGACGATGTTTTATAGCTTTGATAGTTTTAACAGTAGACCGTCTGAGAACCTTGTATTTCAGTTTAACAGTTTTGGTTTTGATCGTTTAATCACTTTAAACTATATTGTTATTTAAATTATGTTTCTTCATTGTCATTCGGTTATCATTGCCTCGGGTAACCGAGATGGTGACGTTCTCATACCTTAAGTGGTCCTGGTAAGGCACTTGAAGTATGGGGGTGTCACATCCGCTGTGTCTTAAACTTTTGTTTACTTTATTTGAGTTAGCTTTTTGGAACAGTTGTATTTCCTTTTGACAGTTTTGGTTCGAACATGTATCGCTTTAAATATATTTAATAAAGTACGTTTCGTTATTGTCTATTTGATATACATTGCCTCGGGTAACCGAGATGGTAGCATTCTCATGCCTTAAGTGGTCCTGGTAAGGCACTTGGAGTATGGGGGTGTTACAGAGCGGGCCGGCCCGCGGGACCGACTAAAATCAAATACAGAAATTAGTGTTTTTATTAAAACACGAGTTTGTTATCGCTACATCCCACTAAAATTTAACAATTGTCTTTAAATGCTTACCCTTAAGAAAGTATATTAATTTTCAAATGATAAGTTTACTAGATTTTGGAAAAAAACACAAGTTTGACAATGTATGTTCTACTACAAACATCAAAAGTTCATTTTTGCCTTGGTCTTTGTGCGACATTGTTAGCGGTTACATACACTCCGGTGTAATAAATACTTAAAAGATATTATCTTTATACGACAATCCCGTTAGCATGTCTATTCTCGAAGAATCTTTATACGACAAGTGTAAATACCGACAATCTTCCACTTATATGTAAGGCATATATAAGTATTCATTTGCGCTACCTAATTGGTTTAGAGTGTACAAATTGTAAATGAAAAGAGCAGAGAACGTCGGAGGATTGAGGGTTTTTGAGAACTTTTATGAGGTTACTTTTAATAGCAGGCCTAGCGGGCCGCCCATGGGCAATTTTGTTTAATTCAAGCCCGTCCGTTTATTCTAGCGGGCCTAGTTTTCTTGTCCGTTACCCGTTTAATTTTTTTATTTTTCTTGTCCAAGCCCGCTATTTTAGCGGGCCAACCCGCACTTGATGAGCTCTAATTACGCCTTTAGCGGATATAACGATATAATAAAAATAGTTTATTTAAGACAAAGTTAACAAAATAGTTCGAGTAAAACCTGCAATCTTATACGGATTAAAAGTGTTGAACTTACTCTTTTCTACCGTTTAATATAAAACATTACTAATTTAAATTTTATAATTAAATGTCAACTACTAGAGTTAAATACTATTAATATAATTATTATTTTCTCTAATATGCCCATCTACAAAACCGCGCTAAAACCCGCAATCTTATACGGATTAAAAGTGTTGAACTTACTCTTTTCTACCGTTTAATATAAAACATTACTAATTTAAATTTTATAATTAAATGTCAACTAGAGTTAAATACTATAATTATTATTTTCTCTAATATGCTCATCTACAAAACCGCGCGAATGCGCGAGATCTATACTAGTACTTAATAATGCAGTAATTAATTAGAACAATATCATAAATAATAATTTGTTTATTTGTCTTGGGTAATATCCTCATACGGATAAAATAGCTATCAGATTGTCCGTATAATACATTTTAAAAACAATTAGTCTCACTATAGACGGATATATCCGTCTAAAGTGAAATACAGGTCAAATATGCTTAAAGTGGGTGTATATTTGATCCGTCTATAACTATAGATGGATATCTTCCGTCTATAATAAGAATTTGTTATTTATATAAAATACTCCCTCTACATCTTATTGTTATACCCATTTACCTTTTTGGAGGTCAAAGTATTGAAACTTTGACCATAAATTGATCATAAAATATAATAATTTATAACACGATATTTACATAGTTACACTGGCTATACAAAAATCTTTCATAAAAAGTTATTTTTAATCGAAACAAATACTGTATAAGTGGTTAAAATGTCGGTCAAAGCGTCGCCTAGGAGACCGTGTATAAAGTAAATAGGTCGAACAATAAGATGTGGAGGGAGTATGTAAATATTTTAGTATGATGTTTTGGTATATATTGTAATATGGAAATCGTATAGTATCCCGATGTATATCTTGTATTGACTATTTTTTATATGGAATGAAACCGTAATACCCATTCAGAGGATTACACATTCACATGGTACCTGATAATTTGTGATTATCAAATAATGACCATCATTATTGATGATCTTAATTTATCACTTGTTTTTTTAGAAGAATGATCATTTCATTAATGGATGTTACATAGTTTGAGAAATATGAAGATGATATCTACCCAAGTATAGATATTACAAATTTAGAAGTGAGTATCACATAGGGTGAATAGATGATAATGAGACGAGACGGCTCATGAGCAACTCAGTCAAATCTGGACTCGTATGAGTTTGGCTCGGGTTCTGGCTTGATTCGATAACTTAACAAGTCTAGTCGAGCAAATATTGGCTCAGAACGAAAAACCTCGCAAGCAACTCGAACTTATGTGATAATAATACTTGCTCGTATTTTATAAAAAATATTTATTAGCGTTACATTGTATATAAATAAGTATATAACCATATCAGATGTCTTTATTGATTTGCTCAATCTTATTACACGTAATCTCTGAATCCTGGTATTTAAACTATCAGGGAAAAAAATCAGAGAACTTAACAATTATATACAGGTTCAAGTTGAACAATTATATATATACTCAAGTTAAGATCGAACTTGAATCGAGCTCGGGTTAAAACTCGCGAGTATGGTATTAAGCTCAAATTTTTCAAGCTCGAAATCAGGTCAAGCTCAAGCTTTATTTCATGAGCACAAGTCGAGCAAGGTCAAGCTTGGACTCGTTATTACCCCTAGTATCACACGTTTTGAACGGAAAAGAGAGAATTGAACCTCACAAATCCTCAGCATTTGAGAAAAAAACAAGGGAAAATGCACGCGGTGCCCTTGAAGTTTCGATTTTTGTCCAAAATACCCAATTTTTTGTTCCGGAAAACTTTAAGACGTTATAACCCTTGTCTACGAGTTCAGAAACTGATAATTTTTTTTTTCAAATCGATTATCTTTCCGAGAACTACGATTTGAAAAAAAAAATTGCCGTATTTGGATCCCGTGGCTAGGAGTTTTTGTACGTCAAAGTTTTTTTTTTACCGAACAAACTTTGAGTGACCATATCTCTTCGTCACGAATTCCAAACTCGACATTTTTTTTTCAAGTCGTAGTTCTCGAAAAGATAAGCAATTTTAAAAAACAATCGTCACTTTCTCAGCTCGTAAACACGAGTTATAGCCTCTTAAAGTTTTCCGGATAAAAAAATAGGATATTTCGGGCAAAACATTAAAGTTCAAGCGCACCACGTGCATTTTCCGAAAAAACATCCCTCTAAGGCTCTAACCATGATGTAATCATTTCATCATCCCATTATTGTAACACCCCGTATTTTATTAAGTTGGATAAAATTCTTTTAATTGCTATTTTGAATTTAATTACATCATTTGACGATTTATATATATATGCTTAGCTAATTAATTAATTTCATCATAAGTCGATACGTTAATTTTAATAATCATTAATAAGTTTATTTAAAGTTAGTTCGAGTTTATTGAAATTAGTTCGAGTTTATTTATTTAATAATTTCCGTTTCTCTACGAGTCCTTATGAAAGTTGTTTTAAGTGAACCCGAGATGGATTTTGGGAACAAAACCGTCCAATTAGCTATTTTGAGCTTATTTCAATAAATTAGCAATTTTTTTATTAATATCCGTTAGTTTCGTAAAAATCGCTAATAATTCCGATTCAAGCGGATATCGTATTATTTCCGTTAACTAGCTGAGTTTATTTTATTTTCACTCATTAAATTTATTTATTATTGATTCCGTTTTATTACTGAAACTTTTACTTAAATCGGTTAAATTTAACTCGAAACGGTTTTAATAACGATCGAAGTTTCTTAACGACGAAGAAACGTACGTATAATAAATAGCAGGCAGGCAAGCTGCTCCCCCATTTCCTACGTCTCTCTCTTTCCTTCTTCTTCCTTCTTTTTTCTTCCTTTTCGTACTGTTCTTTGAAATTTGATCTGTTAATCGACGTCGGTGCTTCGTTCCTTATCCGTTTTCAACTATTTTTGTTCCATAGCGCTCCTTTCGTCGTTCTCGTCAATCCGTTGTAAGTAAAATTCATTTTCGTCATTTATTTTTACAAACCCAATTTATATTTTCAGCTTTATTTATTATAAGACGGTTGTAGGTGCTGAGATAGACGGTCTGGTAGAAGTTTTGTTAGTCATAAATGATTAGTTCAATCGGAAAAAGGTAACAATGATAGGTTACTCGATATTACTTGTAAAATATGTTTATTTCGAATGCTGGTTAGTCTGTTTTATAGTTGAGACGGTTTATAATTATATAAAGGGATCATTATGGATGTTAATTAGTCAGTTGTATAGTTGAGACGGTGTATACTGATATGTGGAGATGATTGAGACGGTGTATACTGACCTCTAGGGATCATTTGGGATGCTAGCTAGTAAGTAGTATATTTAAGACGGTGTATGCTGACATGTATGGATTGTTTTGGGTGCTAATTGTTGTCTTTTATAGTTCAGACGGTGTATACTGACATGTAGGGATTGTTTTGGGATGCTATTTGGGATCTTGTTTAGTTGTGGTATTGTGCGATAAATTAGGATTTGATTTTTGAGTCCGCTTTGCAGGTACTTTGGGACATTTTTGGGACTGTTTTGACTCGGTTTAGGACTGGTTTAGGATAGATTGAACTGTTTTGGTACCGAGTTTTGTGCAGCCTTGGATTTGTTTTGGGACAGTCGAAATGGAGGTCGTGTGGGCTGTTTTGGCCTCGGTTTTGGGAGCCGTGACAGGCTGAGTTGGGCTCAGTTTTGGGACAGATAAAATGGTGCTTTATGGGACTGTTTCTAGGGCGTAAAAGTTGTGACAATTTTCTTGGTATGCCTGTCAAAAGGGAGGGTCATAATGGTTTATGAACATAAGACAGTAGCTAATGAATATGATTTACATGTTTTGATTTAAATTAATTTCCGTCTCATATTTTATATAACGATAATTCGTTAATATCGTCCCTTCACATAATTATTTTAGGTGACTCATATGTGGTTGAAGATGAAGAGTAATTTTGGGTTTTAGAAGCTTTCTCAAGTTTATTGCTTGTCTCTTTGCTAGCTTAAGGTAACTATTCCGAGTTACTCGACGAATTAATGTCACATTAGTAGTAAATGTGGTGCATGTTGTTTGTTAAGTGTTTAGGTGATTGATAATGTTTTACTTTCATTTTTCACATGATAGAAATTGGAAATAGAATGAGAATAATATAGCGATAAAATTTGTAATTTGGGCCAAAGTAGGCCAAGACTCTGAGCTGGGCCAGATTGACCGAACGAGTTTGGTCAAGCTAGGTTTAAACCAGTCAGCCTCGATTTGACCGATGACCCGTCGCGGGACTCGGGTCGAGGGTTTGTCTTTGAGGTGAGATTAGTTGTTATTGGAGGTTTTATGTTATGCCTTGATATTTGTAATTATCATTTCACATGTTGGTTGTTGGATGCTTTGGATGCCTTATGCTTAGTCTTGTTGCCTCTTTGCCATTTTAGCTTGTTCTCATGAATTATGAGATTAACGGTCAGCTGGAATTTGGATTATTATTGATATTGAGGATATTGTTGGATTGTCTGCTGAATAGACATTTATATAGTCTTTCACATGATAGAATGTTAGCATTTATGTTGGTAAGTTGGACTCTTTGCCCTCTTATGGTTAAGTGGATGTCCTATTTGTCTTGTGTGGTGTGGGCTAAAATATTCAAGCTGGGACCTAGATTGGTTTTATTTAGGTCCTAGGTGAGTATTTCGGCCTTCATCATAGATAGGCCATTATAGTCTTTGACGAGTATATGTTCACGGCTTAATAGCCTTTGTGTTCCTGACTTGGTGGGTTTATATCCAAGTTGGGGCATGACCTCGTTACTTATTTTGAGAGTAAGTGGTCAGCTTAAGTACTAGCCAACCCTTTGGTGGACTTCTTGGGGTACTCACATGGTTTTATAAAATTGTGGGTCTTGGGTGCGGTGGTGTGTATCCGCATGTCTAGGTCTGCGCAGATTTAGGACTAGGGTTGTGTTGTGTCTTGGCCATGTTTTGATAGAACCTCTGAGCCAAGATACCGGTTCGATTACCTTCCCTACCTCGTGGTATAGACTCGAGTTACAGAGTGACTATTGACGGTGCTAAGAACTTATGCCTGTCTTTGATATATTGCCCTTTCTTGTATGGTGATTCTATGAATCATAGAAGGTGAGATGCAAGCCGGCTATGGTTGATAGAGTTTGGATTCCTGGATGTTATGTGATTCACATGATAGTGTAGTATGAGTCGGTCTAGTATTCACTGGCTAGGACTATGTGTTGTTATATTGTTGTTCACATGATAAGCACGATTGTCTAGCATCTATATGCTAAGGCTATGTGTTATTCATATTCATATTCTTATGTTTACATGTTATATTAATTATGACATTTCGTGGCTGGGAGAACTCGGAGTTACTCCCCACTGACTGTGGCTTTCGTATTTGTATAAAATGCGAATGACAGGTAGGTGATGCATATATGGGGTACATGGACGAGCTAGCGAGCAAAGTAACCTTGGACCTAGATTGGTTTTATTTCATTGTGACCCTTAAACCTTTTTTATGTCACGTACATTTTAGGGACATATGTCTCCCTTTCTCATATTTGGTTTGTATAACTTCTCATATTTTGGACCTTGCATGTTTGACACCTTCCCTTTTGGATATCTTTATAACAGGTTCAGGTTTTAAAAATTACAGGTTTTTACCCAATTGAACCTATTACAAACATATCCTGTCAGTTTTTCTGTAGAATTACGTGTTTACTTTTCCGCAATAAATGAGGGTGTCACAATTATCTTCTCTCTCTTAAAATTGAGTGTAAATATTATCGATAGTGAAGTCTATTTATAAAGAAAAATAAAATTAACACGTAAATATTTTTATTTTATTTTTATATATTTATAATGAAAGGCTGAAATTATGAAAAAGTAATTTTTTTTTGTTCAAATATACACAATCATATTACGGATAAAATCAAATCCCCAATTTTATAATTGGAAATTGTTACAACTTGAGCTAACTCTCACTGTACCAATATAAAAGTTGCATGTTATCGTTGCTTCTCTTGACACTCACTGACTCACATATTCATAAGTATTTTATTAAATGATGCTGCGCGTTTTCTTCCTCAACATGTTGCTTGTTCTTTACAATGGAGATTGGACGATCATGCTGAACTCACTAATCCTCAATTTATTGCGGAGCAAGAAATCTTCCGTTGGAGATACTCTTGGTGAGTATGAATTCCGCGCTTCAAGGTCGTTGACCTACGGTACTTGCCAGATCTCGGGATTTGAATGAATAATACAACCATTGGTCTCCCTTGTGACGGGTTACTATTTGTGGCGGATATTTTATGAGTTAAAATGGTAACAAAATGGGTTAGTGGAGAAAGGGGACCACATGAATAGTGTTGCAGAGAGAGAAAAAGTGAGTACTTTGTGAGGTAAAATGGTATCCGTCACTCATGTGCCGTCACAAATGAGATTTTGTGATAATACAAATTTTAGAATAAAAAAATCATTTGTTTATTACTCCCTCTATTTCTTTTTATATGTCATTCTTCTTTTTTGTGACACCCCCTTCTCTCTTCAGAGCATCCACAATAGAGAGGAGAAAATGAGGGATCTTCTTAACACTCTCTTTTCTCTAAGAGGACATTCTCTCTATTGTGAGTCACATGTTACATGTTCTCTTAGTCAGAGGAAGATGTTTACTTCCACTAGAGGAAACCTTATCTTGGCGACTTGGCCTTATTGTCCACCAACCAATCACTATTTGTCTTTTACACAACAATACTTTTGTTTTTTTCCTATTTAAAATTTTAGAGATTATTTAAAGTATGAGAGGTAATATAAGAGGATCATCTTTATTGTTGGGCAAAGTAATGGAAGAGGATGATGATGGTGAGAAATAAGATAAATGAAAGAGAAAATGACATGTCAAAAATTTAGAAGGAAAGAGAAAAATTAAGAGAAATATAGCATACTCTCTATTGTGGATGGTCTTAATATCGTTCAAAATATAAGAGTAAACATGATGAAATGTATAATCATATCAAAGGTCTTTTCATAATGAATTTCATGGTATAGTTTTTATAATTTTTAGACTAATATTTTTTTGTAAAAATGAAATTCAAAGGCTCACCTCTAAAAAAACAAAAATGTCATATAATATGGTACGGAGGGAGTATTATCTACTCCATCAAAAGAAGTTCACAGTGTGCCCGTGACCTCCCTCGGGGAAAATCCCGCATCCGCCCCTACTTCAACGATTAGTTTAAATTTTTGGTTCAGATGTTTCTTGACAGTCGACATGGTATTCGAGTAATGTGACTGAGAAGTCAGAAGTTCAAATCCCATTACCTCTATTTCTAAACTGGAATATTAAACACCAGATCATCCACATTTCAACCCCTGTAGACATTAGTATAAGGAAGCGTGTTAGAGTATAAAACCGATATTAGGACTCCAAGCCTCTAACGACTTTATAATTTATCCACCAAGTTATGTACAAACACAAATTACCCTTTTCTATAACTTTTTATACACACAAATAACATGTACTCCCTCCTATTATAGTATTATCTAGGTTCTTCCACATTTGTTTTTTGGTAGAATTTAGTGAGATGATGATATGTGGATGTAAATAAAAGTAAGAGAGAGAATGTGGGGTCATAAACTATTATAACCACAAAAGATAAACAAATAAGAAAAATGGAAGAATTTTGTAAATTTACCGTTTTAAGAAATGTGAAAGATCTTAAATAATAGAAGGGAGTACTTACTTAATCATTTTTAACTTGAGATGGATAACATTGTTTTAAGGGATAGTACTTACCAATTTATATGTGTACATGAGTCATAACTTATACAATTAGTCTTGCTGAAGACGGGTCGGAGCAAGTGACGGATAATGTCACTCACAAAACGGATAAGGAGAACAAGGTGGGAGGACCCCCATGTGCTTCCTTATCTCCTCTATTTGGGTCATTTGTGAGGAAAAATGGTATCCGTCACTCAAAAGTGACGGATACGTGCCGTCACAAATGAGATTTTGTGTAATTTATAAGTTATAAGTACTCCACTAGATAACACGAATAGCAATAGCACGTGATCTCCCATATCTCTCGAAAATCGGGACTGATTTTATAGATAGAGTAGTTAGTTGTGTGAGCTGATAGGTGTTGAAGTACTTAATCATTTTTAACTTGAGATGGATAACATTGTTTTAAGGGATAGTACTTACCAATTTACATGTGTACATGAGTCATAACTTATAAGTACTCCACTAGATAACACGAATAGCAATAGCACGTGATCTCTCATATCTCTCGAAAATCGGGACTGATTTTATAGATAGAGTAGTTAGTTGTGTGAGCTGACAGGTGTTGAATTAAGGGGTCATGTTTTCAAGTTTATGGTGTTTATTCGTTTAGACCATTCCCAAGCAAGGTCAATTGCTAGATTATGACCTTGCTTGGTCACACTAATTATCAATTAACCAAAAAATTATGGTGACCTTTGGAGAGAAAAGGTCAATTTGTGACCTTTGCTAGTAGAGCAAATTGACTCAACTCATGACCTATATGTGGAGATATATAATTGATTGACAATATTAATAATTAATAAAAATATATCTAAA
This sequence comes from Silene latifolia, assembly GCF_048544455.1. Taxonomy (NCBI): domain Eukaryota; kingdom Viridiplantae; phylum Streptophyta; class Magnoliopsida; order Caryophyllales; family Caryophyllaceae; genus Silene; species Silene latifolia. Next base: position 10,320,487 of record NC_133534.1, read on the forward strand.
GCCCTTATAAATGTGTGAAGTTGTGGAAATTAGTTGCTTATGAACAGTAGAGCAGTGTTTCTTGTGCGTCCCTCGTGATGAGCAGTGTTTTGCTCTTTCTTCTTTTCTTTACACTTCTCTATTCTTCTTTCATTATCTCTTACTCCCATTCTCCTTCTCCTTCCTGGTTACCTTTTCCTCTTTTATTCTCCTTTCCTTCTTCTTTCTTGATTGCTTCTTACTTCATCTGTCATCAATCATCATTTTATTGCACACGGTTTTAACAGAGATCGTGAATCTGAGATCTGGGTGCAGCTTATTACAATTACATCGGCAGGTGTAGGCATTGCTAATTTTTCACGATTTCATTTATTATTTTTCTCTCATTTGCTGATTTGCTTTTGATTGCTTGTATCTTGGTTGTGTTAATTGTCCAAATTCATTTAATAACATTTTGTATGAATGTTTTTTTTCCCCAAGATTTAATTTGATAGGTAAGGTGTTATTCATCTGCCATTGTATTTTGTTTTGTTATTTATTTATTTGATTATTCAGTTTAGATTGATTCATTTATTCATTTTAGATTGATTTCTGCTGTTGTCCTCCCCAATCCAACATCATCTTCTATCGCGATTCTCGAGGCTCGGCATACGGAGCTTAGATATTTATTATTGTTCTTAAAAGGTGGATTATTCGTGCAAGGATTGTTGTTGTGAGGTAATTATTTGGTTTAGGAAACCGAGATGACAGTCCAATGTTCAACTGATGATTGTTGTTACGATTGACTATAATGTTAATCATACAATCAATCATCAATAAGATAAAGCAATTGATGACTTCTCATAAAACTATATTGTTCATAAGTTTTAAATTGAAATTAATTACGTGCTTCATCCCTCATTTCTTTGTTTTTATTAGTGGTTTGTGTTCCTGGGATTTCACTGACTGCTTTAGGGTATTTTATTAGGGTTTATTTTGCTAATTTATTTGATTGTTGGACTGTGAATTATACTTTATGTTATTGTTGTAATGTTGGGGAAATGCTAGGATTAGAGTAGAAATAATCCCCACAATCCTATTGACCGAAAACTGTTGTAGCAAATATGTGGCTTCATGTCTGATTGATGATTGTAACAGTCGTTTTCCGACGGTTGTTGCAGAGGACGCCAGATAGCTTGCACAACGTTCTGATTATAGGTCATAGCATTTCAGATGATCAAGCAGTTTGGGTTAGGCGGTGCTATCTGGAGTCAGTATTATGTTCTATCATTTCAGGTATTTGGCTATTATTATTTATGGCATAAATCAAATCAATTCCAAATATTAATGTCTCAGACTTTACAGTGATTCATATTCTAGCGATGTGTTTGTCCTTTTATAATTCGCCCTATTTACGCAAGCATAACTGGCTTTTTACAGGTGTCGATGCGGGCATTGGTGCTGGCACAGATGTGTTCCGTGTATAATCCTGAGTCCTGACTGCTATGAAAGATTCTTCAATTCATTGCATCTATGATATGTAAGTCTACTTATAAATCTCTACACCTTCGCCAATCTATTCTTAGTCACAATTTTCCCAGATATGTACCATAATTCAATCAATCACCCGATTGATGTCTATGTTGAAAATTGCAATCTTTTTATCATTGGATCTTTGGGTTAATGTGTTGCGTTTTCAATATCTGGTTGCTTTCGATTGCTTCGTTCGTGGTTGTGTTGAATGTCCAAGTTCATTTAATCACATTTTGTCCGAATTTCTTTTACCCAACTTCAGTTCGTTTTGCAATTTTTTTACCTGGATTTATATGCTCCTTTACTGCTTATTTGCTCTGGGGTTATTTTTTTTTTTTTTTTTGCTTGTTTGATTATTATCAGGGCTTGTTTTGATTTTGTTGGGTATGAATTAGAAATACGAGATAGGTATAATTGCTTGTTTGATTACTTCTTTTCCTGCCTTATTGCCATCCGGTGGCGATAGGTGAAAGAAGTTATTGTTTGCGGGATATTTGATAAATCACAAAGGTGGTGGGACAAGAGATGTGACAAGACACTGACAGCGGGGACGACTCTATGCCTTGGGATACAGGGTCCTTAGACTTGTACTCCATATGTGTATAATACTTCGTAATATTTTCGAACTACTAAATGGAACAGCTGAAACCTAATTTTATGGATTGGCAGTGACTGGCATCAAATTTTTTTATTGATGTACATGACTACACAAATCTGTTTACTCTTTTGTGCTTTAAAATTATTGATTGACAACAGTGAATCATAGAATCGAAGACACATGTCAATCTAAACAAAAGGACAGAATTTGATGTTAATCACTTAATCTTGCAGCTACTGATCTAAATAATGATATACACCGCAATTTCTAATGTATGTTGCAGATGTGACTCTTCATTACCATGCTCGCCTAACCTTTTGCACTTAACAAATGAATTAGTTTTTCGAGAACTCAAACTCTGTCGTAGAGTACCCAATCATATTTGATGCCTGCTTTTTATTGTTTTCAATCTGAATGCATTCAAATAAAGTCTGTATGCTGCTCATACAAGTTCAGTAGACCTGTGAAACAATTCATTTTTTCATGATTGTGTTGGTGATAGAAGCTGATGACCTGATACTGAATTATTGTGTTTTCAGGACTGCAAAATGGAGGGCATTAGTAGCAGGTGCTATTGCTGGGCCGTCAATGTTATTAACTGGGCCGAATACGCAGCACAACAGTTTGTCTATCTATATTCTCATGAGAGCAGCGGTATTGGCATCTCGCTGTGGAATAAAGAGCAGGCGATTTGGGCGCATTTGCAAACCTTTAACGTGGGCGCATGGAGATGTTTTCCTCATGTGCCTCTCATCCTCCCAAATTTTGTGAGTGTCTTTTCTCATCATACCAAGCTAGGCATCATAATACACTTGAATTCTTGATGGAAAATCCGTCGGAAATCGGAATATATACAATTAAAGAACAGATGGAGGAAAATTACTGTATTTTAAAGCTGTTTTAATATTATTTTTACTTAATTGATGCATTACACATCCAAGTATTAGTCATATGAAATGCTAGCACAAGTTGCTAGGTTCGTGTCCAATTCCTTTTGAACATGAGTATTGCTTTGTACATGTTTCATGTTTTTAGCTATCAACATGTTTTTCTGATCAGCAGTGTTTGAACCAAACGAATGGAGTCATAAGATTCACTATCCTTAGTGTCCTACTAAACTCTTCTGATTTCTGTATATTGTAAAAGTAACAGTTGGTTAAATTCTTGAGACAATTATCAGTTTTAATCATCGGGAAAAAATCTTTCTGTGTTTGGAAAAGTTTTCGTTATATCCCCTTATCTTGTTATGAACGAAATAATCTTTAAAACATTGGGGTAATATTCTTGCTGTTGTTAGTAGTCTTGTAATTAGGTTTTTCTTGTGTGGCTGTTTGCTCCATCATAGTTAATCATTCTCCTTATGAGTCCTTATTACGTCCACTTTATTAAGTTCTAATGGAAATTTCCTTTTACCGATGAAAAAGTTGACAAAATTTATTTCTATCATCTAGCAAAGAGGGTGAGATGTTACAATTATTAGAAAGTATAATTATTCCTGGGTTTCACCAAAAGTAGGAATTGTTTTGTAAGATCGCAAAATGGTGGGAATATTTTTTGTTCAAGTGTCCTTTATGATGTAACTTTGTCATCTTTTCCTCGAAAAGCTATATGATTTAAGCAGGGATGTCCCTTCTCAGGTCTGCCTACATTTTGAAGCAAGAATCTCTTCCTTCATCTTACAAGTCGTTCCTCAATAAACATGGCGCAAAGGATATGTCCATTCTGCAAGGCGTGAAGCAGCTTGCAAGTGGGAATAAAGTTTCTAATCTGGAGGCAATAGAGAAATTCTACAATTCTCTTGGTGTAAACATCACCTTGGATCCAGAAATGAAAGTCCCCTGCACGGTATACATCTTCAATACCACTTTGTAGCTCACATCATTTTCCGAAACATAAATTGTTGGTTGGGAATAATATATTCACCGGGGATGTTAGGGAAGTTAAAGGAGGAAACATGGGTAAGTATCCTCTCCAACCCTTCAATTATTTCAATTAGTGATCTGTTTCGTCATTGTAGATTGACCCTTAATTATCAGAAGTCATTGCATTCTTGTAATTAATTCAGTACTATCTGGCAACTCTGCAAAGTTTGACGCTTAATGTCAATGGCAATGATATTCACTAGCATCATATGTATTGAGCTTTTGCCTCATTTTTGTGGGTCTTTTTCTCCTCAATGAATTGAGTCATTAGTATTTTTTTGAGGTTCCTTTTTGCCTAATGTTTTTCTATCTTTGCGTGTTATCGGGGGTGAATAGCTTCGTGCCTGCAATATCAATTAGGGTATCATATATGCAGTATCAAAAAGAGTGTTGGTCTGTCATCGATTGTGGAGGATTATTTGGCCTGCCATCTGAGTTTTGGGACTGGCGTAGTTTTCCCGGGTCCACATCTCTTAGTTCTCGCCAGTTTGGGCATTTTATTGAACCTGGCTTACCTAATAGACGCTGTAGTTGAGCGATTCAGGTTACTTGTGGCTGCTATTTTGGCGTAGGATTTTTACTGTGTTCAGTTCCTTCGTGTTCGTAATAGAGGATTACCCCTCTTCCCTTTTTATAGCATTAGAAGTCGATCAAAGTATTTGAATCTGATCTTTGTCTCTCTTGCAACAGTTTGTGCCCTGGCTTGAGTATATTCCAGGGAGGGGAAAAATTGGGGAAAGCTAAAATGGAAACAAATGGTGAAATTGGCAAGGTATAATTACTTGATCTTTGTCGGTCTTGCAATAGTATGAAATAAAGTGTATTTAAGATGCTGAAGTTAGTTTTGCTCTATAAATTTTCAGGAAGTGGATGATTCTGTTGCTGTGAACCCAGAGAACAAGCCTGTTACTTCCTGTTATTGATCTTGACAAGTCCGCGACAAAGAATGCTGAATATGCTGCTCCTGTGAAGGTAAACACAGATCACATAAATGTGACCAGTATCAGGACTGAGCTTTATTGGTATGTACTGATCATTTGTATGATTTTGCTTTATGCTAAAAATGATTTACTCTGAGCAGGAGGTTCTACCGGACAACGAATTTGAGAAGCGCATCAGGGCAGAGGTCATACACTCATACCTGCGAACGAGATTGGTGTGACATTTGGTGATATTGGAGCATTGGACGACATCAAAGAGTCACTTCAAGAACTTGTAATGCTTCCTCTTAGGAGGCTAGACCTGTTCAAAGGTGGTATTTTGAAGCCCTGCAGAGGTATCCTTCTGTTTGGCCCACCTGGTACTGGAAAAACCATGTTAGCCAAGGCCATTGCCAATGAAGCTGGGGCGAGTTTCATCAATGTCTCCATGTCCACTATTACTTCCAAATGGTTCGGAGAATATGAGAAGAATGTCCGAGCATTATTCTCGCTTGCAGCGAAAGTGTCCCCTGCAATTATTTTCGTGGATGAGGTGGATAGCATGCTTGGACAAAGAACCAGAGTTGGGGAACACGAGGCTATGAGAAAAATCAAGAATGAGTTTATGACTCACTGGGATGGACTCTTGTCCAAAGCCGGTGAACAAATTCTTGTTCTTGCTGCTACTAACAGGCCCTTTGAGCTTGATAAAGTCATCATTAGGTGATTTGAGCGCAGGTTCGTTCAATATTTTTGATTTCAGACACTAAGTTTCACACAAATTCTAATCTCGCAGGATGATTAAGTTTTTTTCTTACTAAATTTTCAAGGTGACAGTAATTTTGAAATAAATTTTAGAGAGAACTGACACATGAATAAGGCTGCATACACCTAACCCTTTATCTCGCCACACATAGGCACTTTTGGATGTGGTGGTGGTGTATTTCATTGGTTCTAAGGCCCTGTTTTGCATGATATGCTATTTGTATGTCTTATAGGCACTTTTGGATGTGGTGGTGGTGTATTTCATTGGTTCTAAGGCCTTGTTTTGCCTGATATGCTATTTGTATGTCTTACTCATCCACAACACAGCCCACGCGTTGCCGAAAAGTTCTTTGAACGGTTTTTTTGTTATTTGACAGACCTTCCTAAGAATGCACGTATGTGATAGAGTGATAGACTGTGAGGCCGCTGATATCTTACTCGGAATCCAGAAGCAGATGGTGTTTTTTCTTGGGATCCGACTATTAAGCTTCATGTGTAAGTTTCTGAATTTTAATGACAGCCTTTTTATCCTCGAATTCTTTTCTCAGAAAGCTAAATTTGTGAAGAGGCTAGCCATATGGGTGTAGATGTGCAAGGATTGGGTGGAACAAAGGGTGTATGCATGTTTTTATTTTTAAACCTAAGCCTCATAGGAACATTTTTTTTCCTGGTGGTTATTGAATCAAAATGAGTGAACTCGCACATTTCCCCATATTAGTTCATTTTACACGGGCTTACAATTTGCCAAAGCTAGAGTGTGGTATTTCGATCTGTGTGATTAGATGTCTTACCTAAGGTGATTAAGGTGAAGTTACAGGCATAAGGTTTTAACGAGTAGAAAGACAATTTGAGGTATAAATGCCTTTTGATTTCCTCGGAACAAGTAGAGACAAATATTATAAGGAAACCTCTATGCTCTTTTCCCCCTTACTGGTCACCTTGATGTTGATATGAGTTCTTAGGTTGACTTGTCTATTATAAACCTGTATACTATATCAAATGCGTCAAATGGAAATTAGTTGGTCAATAAGCAAGTAAATGAGATTCAAAATGAGGTTTCATGGTATTATGACAGTAAATTAATGAATCAGTTTTTGTGTTCTAAATTAATACCGTAATTCGTATTATAACAAACTTTGTCCCACATTAGTACATTACACTAAAACCATTCGTCACAATGTATACTATATCAAATGTGTCAATGGCAAATTAGTTAAGTAAATGAGATTCAAAATGAGGTTTCCTGGTATTGTGACACTAAAACCATTCGTCACATGAGTTTTTTTATATTTCCGGTGGAGCCAAAGACTCATTACTCTTTGGCTATGGATTTTCTTTTGTGAATTAGCGGTCCTTCGATGCAGTTCTCGATGCAATTTTCATCTTGGGTCATTCGAAAACAAATGAAGTCCAACCTTCCTCGTATTGGTTTTGAACAACATTTTATTGTGGTTGTCATTTGCCTTATAACTTGAACTTGTTCGCCTCCTCATTAAATTTTTAGATAGCGGGAGTTTATTAAGTTCATTATTGAGTTTCTACCTGTTTGTTTGTATGACAATAACTGCTTGCTACCCCATGGCTTTGATCTTTGCTAAGCTCCAGAGAGGGAGGGAGGACGAGCGAGTAGGGTATGTTTAGCTTTGTTCGATTGATGGCCGAGGGAAGGAGAGGGATAGAGAAAGGGAAAGATCGTGTCTCCCTACTTGGTTTTGTTCAGATTTAGAGGGATGAAGGGATGAAAAAAGGAATTGGAGGGAGGGAGAGGATGTCTTTGCTTGATTATGTTCATATTTAGGGAGGGGTGGTGAAAGAAGGAGATGGGCAAACAGTGAGAGTGAGAGCGTATGTGCTTGGTTTTGTTAAGAGTGAGAGAAAGGAAAGTGATGGATAATTGGGCGGAGTTAGAGGAGAGAGAAAGTAGGAGGGAGGTTGGCGGAAAGAGGAAGGGATAAGGAATGCGTGTGACGGAGAGATGGTCTATATTCTGTTTTGTTGAGATTGAGGGATAGGAAGGCGAGGGGAGCGGCAATGTTAGTTTGGTTTTGTTGATTTAGAGCGGACGGGGAAGGGGGATAGACGGAGGGAGGGATGGGTTGTCCAGATTTATTATTATTCAGTTTTGTGAGAGATGGCCTAGGAGGAGGGATTGGAAGGTAGAAGAGGAGGTTGTTTTTTAGTGTTGAGGTGTAATTAGAAGGAAAGACGGGGAGGGGTGTATTATCAATAGTTTCTTGTCTTTAGGAGAAATAACATCAATTTGATATTATATTTTGTACTTTTCTTAGTATTCGTTCTTGAAAATGAAATAAAACAATGAGGAAGCGAACTAAGCGATAAACATTAAATTTCAATGTAGAATAGAAGGCATGTCGTGGAAAATTGCACCGAGGGGAGGGGAGGGAGGGTATAGAGTAATTAAGAGGCATTAATTATCTTAATGAAGACAGCAGTATTAACGATCAATAACTTTGGTGTGGAGGCGAGAGGGGCGGAGGGTGACAAGAACGGAGGGAGGGCGTTTATGCTTTTTTTTTTCCCGTATTGAGAGGAAGGAGGGATAGATGGTCGGGCGGGGCGGGGCGGGGAGACACATAAAGGGATTGAGGGAGGGAAGACAAGAAGGGAGAGGTAATAGGGAAGCGATGAATAGTAGAGAGGTGATCGATCATGAAATCCAAAATAAAAAATATTGATAGAAGTAAATGTAAAAAAGAGTTGGTAATTCCCTTTTTTTTTCCACATATGTCATGTAGTCTTGTTTTTGTCATAAAAGAAAGTACAACATAGTTTATCTAACCTGAAATTCTCTTTTTATATGCTGGATAAGTCTTTAGGATTCAAGAATCAAACAATTTTGAGCATAGCATTCGTACATTTTCATTGGTTGTTCAGAGTTCAGACGGTCTTGTTCTTGAGTTTGTGTGAATTGATTGCTAATTGGTAATTAAGAGCAACTCTAATATGTTCAATATATATGGGTAATTGAGGGATAGATTAGGAGTAATGTTTTTGGTTTAACAAATGTTCTAAAGTTGAGTGATGGGTAGGATAACTGAGTTTAAATGATCTTGATAGGTGAAATAAAGACCTAACACCTACCATAACGAGTGCTATATTCTGTTTGGAAAAAAAATTCAGAACGATAAAATGACATTTTTGTAATCCGTATTTGAAAGGTTGTTAGAGTAGGGGAGTGACAGTCGGATTGACGGTTTATGAGTTAAGGCATAATTAGTAGTAGAATGATGTTTTTTTTCTAAAGAACTATGTTAGAGAAAACAGTGACCCTAACTGAAAGATCGTATTCATTCAAGTAATTAGCTGTTTGTGGATGTATTTCATCCCGTTGGACAATATTGGAATCTGTGTCTTTCTTAAATCATATCATACAGGTAATAAACTGTTTGTTTGGGTACATTCCTTCCATTTTGTTAAAATTGAAATATTTGTTCCCTTTAATTATCTCTTATTTCTAACATTCATTCATACTTTTCAATGCAGGGATAGAAGCCGTGTTTGCTGATCTTCGACACCTCTCTCAGTTATTTATCAAGGTGCATCAACTTTAAAGATAATGCTAATCTTCGTTGATTTTGTCAGGTGTGGTTTGCATTAGGTTTAGTGATGAGCCCATATCAGGGAAAGGGAGGGGGTGGGAGATGTGAGGAAGGTATCGAGAGCATTTGTTTCGTTCCAGATTAGTTTCGCTCACATGTGTGATATACCCGTCATTCAAGATGACAACTAATTTGAAGAGTAGCTCCTTGGCATACAAAGTGTACAACTATCTTCATTCTCATCTAATGTTGTTATGTGTGTTGGCATGACGTTTTCAATAATTTTCGTGTAATTAAAATATCTCAAGCCTGTTGAATCCATTCCATTTCAAGTATGATACTCATAGATTGGCCTTACATTACGGCAATTTGATGAGGGAGTGCATTCAGCATCAGAGCATTTTAAAGTATGTGTTCTGTATATTAGTTAATCTACTTTGATATTGTAAAACTAACAAGCTATTAATACAAGGCATTCAAATTTTGATGACCTTGCTGGAATCCCACATTCGGAAGTTCTTCGATTATACTATAAGATATTCAGATTTTTACGTATCATCAAATGCTACAACTTTTCGGGCTGACTTATGTGTTTGTTTTGGAGTGTCTGCTAGACATTGCATTAGTCATAGTTTTGACTTCTTGTGAAAAACAAGTTCAATTTAGGTTGAATATGCGAGTTATTATATTTTGCACTCAAATAGCAAGCCCCCTTAGAAGTAGCTTTACGAGGTAGGAGGCGGTACCGAGTCAAAGTGGTTATTAATAATTTTTTTAAGAGTGTTCCCAGGTTTGGATGATTGTCCATTTGGATGATTGTCGGACATCAAAAGAGTTGGATGTTCACCATTCGTCAAATTGATGCATGTTCATATTTTGTATTATTCAGCAATGGAACTACCACAACTCTGGGCAAGGTTGAATGTGTACTACTATTTAAGAGAATATGACCGACTATAGTCATTATCTAATACGAAGTAATGTTTTTACTAAATAAAGATGTAGCGATTATCATCAATTGTTTCTTGGTGCACCGAATAATTTGATAGAGAGCACAAATGACAATATCATTAAATATTTGAAGACAGTGCAATAGATTAAGAAACTAAAACGTCAAATTAAGGCAACTACGTTGAACATTACACGTGAAAAAAAAGGTTTCTACACTAGAACAAAACGCAACTACATCTACATACATTCGGTAATTCTCGCCAAAACTGAGACATAGACAGATTCGCTGCAATAACAAATAGAAACGCGTCTTGGATCTCCGCGCGCAACGCGCGCGGAGAGACAACTAGTATATATAAAAAGGTGATATAATGTAGAGAGATGTAATTGGTTGGAAAGTGAAAAATGATTGAGTTGACTTCGTAGGTCGTGACCTTCTAATTGGGAGGGTGAAAGTAGGTCAAGATAAATAAAATGAGATTAAGAGTAAAACCGGGTGTGACACCCCCATACTCCAAGTGCCTTACCAGGACCACTCGGGTATAAGAACGTCACCATCTCGGTTTCCCGAGGCAATGATAATTAAATGACAATAAAGAAACATAATTTAAATAGCCAAACTGTTTAAAGTAATTAGAAATCCAAATCCAAACTGACAAAAGGTACAATACATGTTCTCAAAAACCAAATGTCTAAACAACTAAAATATGACAGCGGAAGACTCTAATCATCTCGTGGTGACACATCCCAATTAGCCCAAATGCCTCTAGTCAAACCTGTTCAACAACTGCTCACCATCCCCGAATGAATCACCACAGTTTTTAAAACAATTAAACGGGGTCAGTACTAATTACACAAAACAAGATACAACACAACAATTACCAAACAACTCAATCGTCACATCAAACCCCGGTCTCCATAATCAATCTCCACGTAACTGACTACACACTAAAGTGTGTAGCCCTGCCAGAGTACCCATCGCAACAGATACTCCACACCGCCAGTGGGGGACCGCAGCCGTACCCACCAAATCCCCGCTAATCTCCATCGAGCGATAAACCCAAGTCCATTAATGTGCACATCCCTTCTGTGGCGGGTTCCACAGAAGGCGAATCATGGGCGTGAAGCCACTCCCGCAAGTGACTCCACTCAGCCAGGGACACGCCCCGAAGAACACAGACAGACAAAACAGTAACCATAACACCAAAATCAACAACCGCCTGAACCAAACAACAATCACTAACTACAGCACAATTCACCACACATATCATGTAACTAATACTGAGTAGGGAAAACCCTACCTGAAATGCAATCACAAACAGCAGACGATCTAGCAGCTGTCTCAAAATCGTTCTTCTACGAATCCTCCTCATATTCACATAATCATATAATTACTACATACACAACTAATCATAAAACTCCCAAATCCACAAATTAGGGTTTAAACAATCTTAACCAATCGCTATAAAACTGGTATGTAGAACTTACCCTTGACGCAAGGATCACAAAGACACAAAGAACAATGAAATCCGACCTCTCAAGCTCCGGGATTTGCCAATCATGCGGATGAAGAGAACAACGTAGTTTGAAATCTCCTTTGAGTGAATTAGGTTTATAAAAAGTGTTTAATAAAGATGACGACATAATATATATACTAATCCGCATTATTAACAAAACCCGTCAAAATATAACCCGTCAATCGAGCTACTCGATCGAGTAACTAACGTACTCGATCGAGTGTCAAGGCTACTCGATCGAGTACCCAACAAACAGAATACTGTTTCGTAAATCAAAACACCCTTACTCGACAGAGTAAGACCCACTCGATAGAGTACCCAGAGACTCATAAAACCGTAGTATTACAGTCTTCCCTCCTTAAAAAGAACTTCGTCCCCGAAGTTCAAACCACAACAAAAATAAAAACATGCTAACATAGTCCCGACGCAACAACAAAAACAAAACTCAATATAAAAACTCCAACACATACTACCAACCCACTCTCAACTCGACTCAAACCACTACTAACTACACTAAAGACAACATAAAAAGATGCAAAAACTCTTCGCGATCATCTCCTACCCCCCAAAAGAAACAAGGTTATGTCCCCGGAACCATACATACCTGATCAAAAAGGAACGGATAGCGCTCTCTCATGGCCTCCTCTGCCTCCCATGTAGCTTCCTCAACCTCATGATTTGACCAAAGAATCTTAAGCAAGACCGTCTCACCATGTCTACTTTTCCTAACCTTCCGGTCAAGAATCTGCTTAGGCACCTCAAGATAAGACAAAGACTCATCTAGCTCTATGTTATCCACCTCTAACACATGTGACGGATCACTCACATACTTCCGCAGCTGAGAAACATAAAACACATTATGTACCCTATCCAAAGCAGACGGTAAAGCCAAACGATAAGTAACCTCTCCAACCCGATCTAAGATCTCATATGGTCCTATGAACTTCTGACTCAGCTTGCCTTTTGTTGGGCCCTAAATTATCCTGCCTGACCTGATATAGGCCAGACAACAGCCAAGGACAACTTCCAGGCAAAAGATAACTAAAATCAGGCATTACTTCAACACGGATAGGCACCAAGCAGGAGTTGGTAAAAGACAGGCGAAAGATAACCAGCAGCCTAAAAAGGAGAAGCACCAGGCCACTGCAGGCAACAAATAGGCAGTTGATATATGTCTCCTACAAAAAAGGAAGACTAATTCCAAATAGCTATGATAAAAGAAGCAGTCAAAACAACGGCTAAGAGAGAAGCAACTACCTCCGGGTAAATAGGGCACATTCCCTATTTACCAGGAAAACCTAAACGGCATGAGAAGGAGGAAGAAGTCACTTATAAATAGAAGAGAAGAGAAGACGAGAAGGATCATCGGAGAGACCATCACTTTTACTCATATTCTTTGTATTCTTAAGCTATATATTACTCATCACGCCCGATATAACAATACTGTCAAAGGCTATCTAAAACCATAGTAACAATCACTCCGGCTTGGTGCCCGTGGTTTTTTTCCCTTATTCCCGTGGTTTTTCCACGTATAAATCCTTGTGTCATTATTTATTAGTTTGGTTTACATTTAATTATACCAATCAAAGCGAGTTATTCGAGTTAGATCACCCTACATATAAATCCTGGCGGGACGCTCTAGATCAATAAAAATCCCGCCAAAACAATTGGCGCCCACCGTGGGGCATCTAACTCAAAAATAATCAAAAGCCCACCATCAAATACCACAAAAAACTAAGAAAAAATGGCAGGAGATAGTATTGAACAACAATTTAGCTTTGCCAAACAACGATTGTTGGAGATGGAACAACCGAAACAAAAAATGATCCAGTCGGGCGAAGTGGCAAAATTGAAAGAATCGAATCCGACCTAAAGATGCGGTGGGAGAAAAAGCTTCAGGATCAAAGTTGAAAGTCCACTGGCACACCATTCTCCTCCATCATAAGGAACATTGACTTCTCCAATATTGGTACTCCAACTCCATCAAAATCCAAAGCAGGAGAAGAAACGGACTCAGGAGAACTCCAAAATCAAGAACTCCAAGATCAAACTAACACGGCCATTATGATGGCTATGCTCCAGGAAATCCAAAAACTTCACGAGAGATTTGAAAAGATCCCAGGAGTTCCTACCCCAATTGAAGAAGCAAATCCAGAGAGCTATCTTTGATTCACCCTTTGTGGATGAAATAGCAAAAATAGACTGCCGCTAAAGAAATTTGTGATTCCCTCAATGAGAATCTATGATGGAACCACGGATCCACAAAACCATGTTGCCTATTACAAGCAAAGGATCTTTGGCGGCATCAATTCCCGATGAACTACGTCAAGTATGCATGTGCAAGGGATTTGGAACAACTCGAACGGACTGCCTTGCAATGGTACATAAACCCGCCAAATGGAAGCATCAAGTCCTTGTCGACTGGTCAATTCTTTCAATCATCGGTTTGCCAGCAGGGGAACTAGAAAAGAGATCCCGGTGACATGTACGGGGTTAAACAAAAGCCTGGAGAATCCATCAGATCCTACATGACAAGATTCAACAAAGAAAAAGTGTCAATCCCCAGATGTGATGTTGGAACAGCCGTTGAAGCTTTCAGGCAAGGGCTACCCCTGGACAGTGACTTCTACGATGAAATGACCATGAAGCCCTGTCATACCTTTGAAGATGTCCAAGCACTAGCCATAGGCTATATCAGGCTGGAAGAAGATAAAGGCTACAAGGCAGATAATCCTGACAACAACTCAGGATATGACAAAACCAACAGAAAAAGCTTTAACCACAAAGGAAGCAGTTCCAGGCCATCTCCCTACACAAGACCTAACAGATCAGAAGTCAACTATACACATGAACAACGAGGTAACTCCTATACTTATCCTCCTGTCCAGGAATATAACTTCTCTGTTGACATTGCAGGATTAATCAAGAGACTTGACCATATGGGAGACATTGTCAAGTGGCCAAAGAAGTCAGACAACCCCAACTCAAGGAAGGACACCACCAGGTGGTGCGAATTTCACATGGACATAGGTCACACAACAGAGGAATGCCTGGGATTACGGAGACAAGTGGCTTACCTGCTAAAGAAAGGATACCTTAAAGACTTGATGCAAACAAAGAACAGGGAAGACGATGGAACAAGAAGAAACACAGAAAGGCAACAACGTGACCTACCCCCTGCACCACCCATTTATGAAGTCAAATTCATCAATGGAGGATCGAAATTTGTGGCTGACCAGCTCATTTGCTAAGAAAATTGCCAGGGAGTCAAAAATGAAATCTCCTTTTAAACCTATCAATTTACCTCAAATTACTTTTGACGACACCGATATGCGGGGCATTCAGGACCTCCACCATGACACCTGGTGATCACCATGCAAATAGGGACCGCACGCGTCATGAGAATCGATAGATGGAGGCGATTCGAAAACCCGATCATGCTTGATGTCCTTAAAGCAATGAAGATTGATGAAAGCCAAATCATAAAGAAGTCTAATGTCCTAGTAGGATTCAGTGGAGAAACAAGAAACACACTGGGAGAAATACACCCGCCACATACGTGGAAGGAGTATCTTCATATGAAAGATTCGGAGTCTTGGGTACTGTCATCCTATAATGCCATATTGGGAAGACCATGGATCCACAACGTAAATGCCATACCCTCCACCTATCACCAATGCATCAAAATACCAACAGAATGGGGAGTAACAACCATTAAAGGTGAACAAAAATCGCCCGGGAATGTTATCTTGAGTCATGAAGCCTTCAAGGCGGTAAGTCCCTCGCCTAGCAATTACGTACCACTCGTCGGGACAACTCATGTGGCGTAAAACCAAAATGGAAACCGATCAAGTAATTTTAGACCCGAGTACCCCGGCAGTGCACGCATCGGTAGGATCGATGTCCATGATAATATCAGGCGCCGTAATTAGTAAATTTTCTTAAAGGTAAATCTTCATGTTTTGCCTGGTCACATTTTGATATGACCGGAATAGATGCCAATATTATTACACATAAACTAAATGTTGATGAGTCTTATAAGCACTGTCCAAGAGAAAAGAAGAAAGTTTGCATTTGAAAGACATGCTATCATTAATGAAGAAGTAGAAAAACTATTGGACATGGGGATGATAAGAGAAGTCATGTACCCTAGCTGGCTAGCCAACGTAGTGGTGGTACAAAAAAAGAATGGCAAGTGGAGAGTTTGTGTAGATTACACAGACCTCAACAAAGCCTGTCCAAAAGACCCATTTCCACTCCCACACATAGACGCAATGGTGGATGCTACGGCGAGGACATGAACTCCCGACATTCATGGATGCCTCAAGTGGATTCAACCAAATCAAGATGCACCCATCGATCGGGAACATCTTTGCATTTATCACGGAAAGGGGCATATCTTGCTACACAAAGAATGCCCTTTGGCCGAAAAATGCGGGGGCAACATACCAACGCCTGGTCAATACAATGTTTAAGGACCAAATAGGAGACACCATGGAAGTCTATATTGATGACATGGTAGTCAAATCAAAGAAAGTCAAGATCATGTCGGGGGACTTGGAAACGACCTTTAAGATCCTAGAAGAATTCAATATGAAACTTAACCCATCCAAATGCCATTTTGGGGTATCCTCGGAAAATTCTGGGATACATGGTGACCAAAAGAGGAATAGAAGCCAGCCCAGAACAAATAAGAGCCATATTAGAACTGGAATCCCCAAGTCGTCAAAGATATTCAAAAGCGACGGGACGAGTTGCAGCCCTGAATAGATTCATTTCCGGATCATCGCAAGGTGCAAAGCATTCTATGACCTACTCGGGAAGAACAAAGCATTCAAATGGTTGCTCGAACACGAGTCGCCTTCCAGGAGCTCAAAACATACCCGACTACACCTCCGCTACTTGCCAAACCAGACAAAGAAGAACCCCTGACGGTCTACCTATATCTGTCACGAAACAAAGAGTAAGTGGAGTCCCGACCAAGGAAATTGATGGCCAACAGCATCCAGTCTACTATGTAAGTAAAAGTCTCCTAGACGCAGAAACCAGGTATGGACTACTTGAAAAATATGTACTTGCTTTAGTAATGTCCTGCACTAAACTTCGACCTTATTTTGAAAGTCACCCAATCATTGTAAGAACCAACTTGCCTATCAAATCTGTCTTGAGAAAGCCCGAGTTGTCGAGAATGACAAAATGGTCGGTACAAATCAACACCTATGACATAACCTTTGAACCCGGGACGCAATTAAATCTCGAGGCACTAGCGAGACTTCGTGGTGAATTCGGTCCTACCCTAGAACCAGACCTCATAAAAGAGGTCAATCTTCTCGACACCCAAAAAAAGGACCGGGAATGGACTCTCCATGTAGATGGGGCAACAAATATGAAAGGCATTGGCCTAGGATTAGTCCTAAAATCACCACGGGGAGACGATCGATTGCACGGGCTATTAATTGTGAGTTCAAAGCCACGAATAATGAGGTGAATATGAAGCCCACGATTCTTTGGATTAAAGGTATGTATAGAACTCGGTGTAGCCAATCTCAAGGTAAAAACTGACTCTCTCTTAATTTCCAATCAAATCAAAGGAGTATATGCTGCAAAAGATTCAAAGATGATACTCTATTTGGAATATGTCAAAAACCTTTGCAAAAAAATCAAAACCTTTGACATTGACCAAATACCAAGGGATTTAAATACCCAGGCAGATGCCCTATCCAGCCTAGGATCAAACTTCAGCCCTGCTATGTTTGACAAAATACCCATCGTCCACCTGCTGGAACCAACCATAGAAAGGCCTGAACAAATTTGCCCTATCCAGGAAAATACAACCTCCTGGACTAAACCTTACTATGATTGGTTCCTACAGGGGATACTCCCTACAAATAAAAACGAAGCAAGGGCCCCGAAAATCGAGCATCCACTTATACCATTATAAATAACACCTTGTTTAAAAAGTCTCAGACTGGACCTTACTTACGTTGCCTGGAACCAAATGAAGCTTGACCAGGTCATAGAAGACATACATAATGGATCTGCGGAAATCATAAAGGTGGAAGGAGCTGGCAAGCAAAATTCTCAGATGGCTACTTACGGCCAACCCCGAGAGCCGATCGCATAGCATATAGCTCAAAATGTGAAGCTTGTCAAATCCACTCCCCTTATATCCATCAACCATCGAGCTACTACATTCCATCTCCCCGGCCATTCATGAAATGGGGCATGGACATAGTAGGGAAGCTAACTCAAGCACCTGGACAAAAAGTCTTCATGCTAGCAATGACTGACTACTTTTCCAAATGGATAGAGCGGAGACTCCTGTGCAAGTCAAAGAAAAAGATGTCATATCATTTATCAAAAGGAATATCATATGTAGATATGGAATACCTTGTAAATAATCTGTGATAATGGTACGCATTTGTGGGAAAAAGAACACTAACTTCGTGCACAATGGAATATAAATCTAGTCACATCTACACCAGGCTACCCTAAAGCCAACGGCAAGCGTAATCAAGCAACAAAGTAGTAATCGTTGCACGAAGAAAAAGTGAAAAGAAGAAAAGGAAGATGGGCGGAAGAGCTCCCCTAGTCCTATGGGGTGACAGGACCACACCCAAAACGACCCACAAAGGCCAAACACCATATTCCCTGGTCTATGGGCGAAGCGATAATACAAGCGAGAAATTCATGTGCCAACTACCAGAAGCAGCCTGAACACAATAGAAGAGAACAAGCCCCTATTACAAGATAACCTACTCTTGACAGAAGAACTGAGAGATGCAGCCAAAGTCAGGATAGCCGCCTACCAACAGACTGTAGCCAGAAGTTACAACAAAAATGTCAACATCAGAGTATTCAAAGAAGGAGACCTGGTATTAAGGAAAGTTTTCCCCAACACCAGAGAAAAGAACGCAGGCAAACTAGCCCCTACATGGGAAGGACCGTACTTAATTGATTCAATAGTGGGACAAGGAGCTTACAGGCTACAAACTTTGGAAGGAGAAATGATCCCTAGATCTTGGAACATTTCCCACTTAAAACTATTTCATATCTGAGAAGCAGGTAAAACTACCCACCCTATATATATGTGCTAAATTTCATACCTGCTATGTGCTAAGTTCCCACTTAAAACTATTTCATACTTGCTATGTGCTAAGTTACTTGCCTGTTATTCTTAATTTCACCTAAAACTTTATTTCAAATCCTGAAAACTTGTTTTACGCCTTCTTTTCACTTATTATATGTTATACTTTAGGCTTAAACAAATGTTCAGGATTGAGGGCCACTCCACCCAACCCGAACAAACATTTCTAAAAATGCTCTAATTTGGCACCGCCCGCCTAACCCGAAAATTAAACCGAGCTCAAGATACATAAAAAGACAAGTACAAAGGTGGAATAGACCATAGTACTTGTCAAAGAAGCCCTCCTCGACAGCCGAGGGCCATAAGCCCTCCCGACCGGCAACCACCCTCATTCTTAAAAGCCCTCCTGACAGGCAGATAGAGCCACCATTTCCCATAAACACAGGAATGAGGGCCATAAGCCCTCCTGACAGGCATTACTCTAACAAAAAATATCACATGAATGTACAGGTACAAATTCCAGTCAAACACAGCAAGAAAATCAAGAAAAGAAAGGATATATATATTAAAACCTACCCAGTAATACACCCTTCCCAGGCAGGAAGAACACACCGTTTACCCAGGCAAAGCCAACAAAAACCAAAACAAAATCCTAAATTATTTGTTCAGGGAACATCCCCCCCTGAATAGGCCAAAACAACACAAAATCCCACAAACAGAAAATATCAAACTAGCCCACCTTGGACACGGTAGCAGAGCCAATCCCCTCATCAGCAGCCTCCTCTTCTTCATCTCCATCCCCTTCAGCATCACTATTTTTCCCTTTAGATGGAGGAGAGTCCACCTCCTCGTCAGCATGCAACTTACAAAGCTCAGGATAAGTGGTATTGAGATCAGCCAACTCCTGATCAGGATTCCAAAAAGGCCTGACTTCAACAGGCTCTTTCATAGCATCCACACGGCCCTTGCCAAAGAAATACAGTGCAGCATCTTTGTACCTGGCCTGAACCTCATCCCTCTCTACAGCCAATTCTTCATTTACCTTTAATCTGCTCCCCTGCATAGCTCGCTTTTCACCTTCAATTCTTCCGGGCAATATCAAACTTAGCACGAAGAGCTTTCAGAGCATCCTGAGCAGATTTCAGCTTAGAAGACTCCACCAGCAACCGAGCCTTCCCTGCCTCATTATCTTCCCTCAAAGAATGATTCTCAGCCTTGGACACCTCCAAATCAGCTTTAAACTTCTCAGCATCTTTTTTTCAAGATTTGTACCTCCAATCCAAGGTGTTCTTTAGACCATGGACTGATTCCAGTTGACAGGCGCTCCTCAGCACATCATTAACATTCTAAAACAAAAGAAAAATACCCACCTAAGCCACAAAAAAGAAAACACACACAAAAACCCACAACAAACAAAGACAGAGAATATATACCTCCTGAAGCATGGTAACCAGGTTGGCAGCATAATCCCTGGAACGATACATAGCAGCCAAAGCACGAGCAGAAGCTTCCTCTGCCTGGTACTTGAAATAGGGATCATCAACCACAAAAGCCTGAGCCTGAATTTGATCCTTAGCAAACTGGACCTCATCCATACGAGCCCTGACTCCCCTGACCTCATGAACTCCTCCTAAAGACTCATCCACTCTCTTCCTCTTCTCAGGACGATGACTTTCATCAACAATCTTTTCAGGCGACACCAACTGAGCCCCCTGCACAGGTTCCTGAATTTGAACAGCACTATCACTCCCCGTTGCCTCACTACTCTTTGACTTCTCCCCTGTAATTTGAGAAACCCCTGCCTTCACCAAAGACAGACCAAAACTAGCAATTCTGGCAGAAGCCCTGGTAGCTGCACGACGAGTTTCTAAATCAGCAATATAAGCATGAATCCAATACAGGAAACTGTAGACACCTCGTTTCTGCACCCCTCGCAAACCACCCGGTGATGATTGGGCCGCATGTTTGATTCGCGGAACGATTTGTGACAGTTCGTAAGATTATCGTCAAGTGATTGCTCAAAAATTAATGTCAACCTCTTAGTTGTCATCTACGCGCCGATACGGTCGTTTTGGCGGTAATTAGAGTACATTTGAGTCCGGGTCGAAAACCGTCTCCATTTTTCGATAGTTGTTAAATCCCGAGTCGAATGTTCGGAATGTTCGGATATTTCTATTCCATATTTATCAAATTTTATCTTTTGGCAAATAATATCCCGTAATATTCAAAAGATAATCGAATTAAATCCGTCCTACCATAACTTAAACACGGAAATCTTTCTTAAACAGGAGGAAACCTCCTGGGAATAGACGCAGCCAGTGTCTGCGCCTCTTCCAAGAGACGCGATGGGCTGCTGCGCGCCTCTTCCCAGTGCCCTTCTTTGCATGATTTTACGTATCTTTTTTATATCTTTCCGAGATTCACTTCCAAAGAGTCTCCGAAACCCTATTCCTCCGTGTGATTAGTATAAATAGGAGCCTTCGTTCCTCATATTTCTCACGCGAGTGTCCGCCCTTCTCTTCTCCCTTTGCATTCTAGACTTCGTTCTTACTAATTGGCGCCTACGTGCTTGAACCTTCGACCACGTAAGCTCGGATCCTTCCGGTACCACCTCTCCGTTGCATGACCGACCAATTTGACCACTACACTCAATCAATCTAATTAATCAACTTGTTAAATCGTTTTCCTCTTTCGAGGGCATTCTTTCCTTGCATTCGCGTCGAGCATTCACTAATCGATATCTTAGTTCATCTCGTTAAAATCAACATGTAAGTCCGAGGGTGTAATAATTCCTTTATTTATTTTTATTTACTTTTCGTATCACCATTGTAAGATTTATGTCGAAAACACCATTAAAACCGATTTCTAAAACCGTACTTTAAAACCTTTTTTGCGGATTTCCAGTAGACAGACGAAGAGAAAGGACGCAAAGAATCGCCGCGCCTCTTGAAGGAGCGCGGCACTTTGCCGCGCCTCTTCGTGAGGCCGCGCAGATTCGCTTCTTTTCTTCTTCTCCGTCCTCTGTAATTCGTGTTTGTGTTTGTTTTATTTGTTTCTTTTTGTTCATTAATTCGTTCATCGTAATAACATATCAATTCACATGTATATAATCGTTCATTCATCATTAATACGCTTAATTCATCATTGTTCCGACTTAAATCCTAGATAATCAATATTTACGGGTTTTCGTCATTAATATTCAAATCTGGGTTTTAGAAGTTCAATTTCGTTCATGTTGAGTTTCTGGAGTTCATCGTTGATATATTTGCATCCATATTCATTGATAGTTCGTCATGTTTAGTTAATTAATTCGTTTGTTTGTTTAGTCTAATCAATCATTTATTAACATCGACCCTTCACATAATTAATCCGTCTTAATTCCGTCTCATCCATATTTTGCTGTTTTATTGACCCATTCATATGTAAATAATCCATTAATCACTTTCATCCGAGTCTAAATCGCAATCAATCCATTAAATCACCAATTAACGGTAACGGTTTGCAGTTCCGGCTTCACAGCCAGAACTCACCCTTGGGAATGCACGCAAAGAATCGCTGCGCCTCTTCCAAAGGGCGATGTCTCTGCGCTTTGTTCAGGATGAGTTCTGTCTCTGAACTCCTCTTCTGCCTTGACTTAGTTATTTAGCTACGTATTAATCGACTAATACCTGTATTATCACCTTCTGACTTATTCGTATTTCTTTCTAATTTATTCTTTTATTTCTTTTTCTCAAATTATCCGTTTTAAAGGTATTTTCGACATAAATCGCCTAATCCGTTGTAATTAATGTAATTTCCTTTAATGTAATTTTCTTTTATTGTATTTATCCTATTTCTTGTATGTTTTCACATGTAAATGAATATTAAATCCTACTTCGACATAAATTGTATGTTAACTAATTGTCAACCGACTTAGTCTTAATTCACATGTTAGGATTAATCAATGGATGTTGCATTGCATGCATATAGCCGACGGTATATCAAGTACGAATAAACTTCCCTAATCATTAGTAGAGGCCGCTATCGAGGCGGGCGGGATTAGGTGTTCGATCAAAAGAGCTTCCTAATACGTACCCTCACCCCTTACTCCAGATCTCCGTGAGCACCCGTGTTCATTGGCATCCACGAGAGTCATTCTAGACATAGAATGCTAAGGGTAACGATTGCTTAGTGTTCATGTCACTACTTTATGTCTTGACATGACATGAGGTATTCGAACGGTTCCAATTTCCCATAAAAATTGGTGGCGACTCCTTACAAAATGCAAACGCTTGTCGTTCCCGAGCTCCCCTCGTCCCAAGCGCCCCCGTGGGCGGCCCGCTGTCCACAGTTTGGCGACTCCGCTGGGGATATACACTTACGTGTAGCTAGGGTGAAACTCGAACAAGGTTAGGGAATAGTTTGTACAAGACAATTGTCGGTTTTCATAACTCGGTCTTCCTAGACCGTTTAATTCGGCCTTCCTAGGCCCAACCCAACCCATTCGACCAATCGTCCCGTCTAAACGGTCCTAATTCTTATTTGGGCCTAAGGATGGATAGCGATTGACGTCATCCATACCATGATGCTTACTCTTGTTTGTATCAAGGGCCTTCACTACTTGAGGAAATGGACTAGGAATCGGCCTTACTCTTGTTTGGCACGAGCCTCTCCACAGACTTCGGGTTTGATGGTTCGGTATGGCAACCCACCCTTTAAACCAAAACCCTTCTAAATGCACTCAGCATCCCGTTATAATGCTTGTATAAATATGCAAAAACCTTATGTGATCACCATTCTAAACAAAACCATGACGAATTTTCGAAAATCAAAACCCATATTTCAATCAAAAATTTCGAAAATAGGGCCTTTAATTAGTACAAAGTCCGGTCAAAACTCTGTCCGTTTGTCGTGTCAAAATTCGGGCCACAAGCCCATTTCAAACCTCACTTCGAGTCCACTCCTACAACTACACTACAGTTGGCTAGGACGCACACTTTCAAAGACCTTGTCTTTCTTCAAAACTCACTCAACACAAGTGGCACACACCCACTTCACGAGTCAAAACTTTTCCTCTTTTAGCAAGTGTGATAGAATGGTCGATCGTGTTTTGATTCGTCGCCGATCTCTTATCCAGTTTCCAAGATGCCTGGGTCAAGTGATGAAACGAACCTCCAACAACTTCAAGAGAATAGTGATCGAATCCTAGCCGCTACCGGCCCAAATGCAAATCACTCAAGAACAAACCTATGACCGCCTTGAACTTATCGAAGGCCGTATCTTTGACGTAGAGGGAAGGTTGCCTTCCCCTAAAAATGAAGCACGCTTTTCTGATGGTGAGTCTAAAGATGAAAATCCCCCCATAGGGACGACTATAGCTGAGAAAAGACTCCAATACCTAGAGGAGCAATTGATGTACCTCAAAGGGAATGACATTTACATGGAGAACAATCGCAAGTACGAAGCCGTCAATTCCAAACTACCCACTAACTTCAGCATGACGGATATCCCCAAATTTAAGGGACATGAGAACCCTTTGAACCACATCCGTGCCTTCAAGGATTACATGTCTATCAAAGGCATCAAACCTGAGATGTTCTTAAGGATCTTTCCTTCATCTCTCGACACCATCCCGAAGCAATGGTTCTATACCCTGGATCACAAGAAGGTCGCCACTTGGGAGGACGCCGCGATCGAATTCTCAAAACAATATGCGGATAATGCCGAAATCCAAGTCAATATGCGTACTCTAGAGGTTCTTACCCAAAATGACAAAGAAGGATTCACCGACTTCCTAAGTAGGTGGAGGAAGACTAGTACTCAACTAGTAGAACGCCCGGATGAGGCCACTCTTGTGGAGAAGTTCGTGGACAATCTCAAGCCCATATATGCCAACCACTTGAGATATCAAAACATCAAGACTTTCAAAGATTTAACCGTGTTAGGGACACGAATTGAAGATGACATCCGCAAAGGACTCTTGTCCAAAACGGTAGGTCGAGGATATCAAGGGTCCACGAGTCGTTCATACGGCTCTACTAGCAAGACCGACGAAGTTAACCTTCTCGAGCCATCCAAGAAAACTAGCCCACCAAGGAAGTTCACAAACCTTGGGGACACGTACTCCAATGCTCTAAAAAGGCTAATGAAGCAAGGCAAACTCCAACCCATTGGACCTACTCCCGAACCTGAAAGGAAGTCCAAGTTTTGGGATGAAAATTCCTACTGTGAATACCATAGGGGCAAGGGGAACGACACAGAAAAATGCTACAAATTGAAACATGTGCTTCAAGATATGATTGAAGATGGTCGACTCCCAATACCACCAGGTGGTAAGCCCAACAACACTGAGAATCCTCTTGGAGTTCTAGTGATTACAAGTGACGAATCTACCTTAGATTGCTCACACCTCATCCCTCCCACCGAAAATGAAATTCATGCGATTGAGAAAGAAGAACTCTACTCTACCATCTCCCCTACCCTTTCCGACTTCATCGCATGGGCAAAGAGTGTAGATGGACAAGTGTGGAAACTAGAAAACATGGTAATGATGTTACGCGATCCCAAGGCAACACCTAAAGAACGCGTGCCTCTGATCTTCTCTTCAAATGCCACTATGCAAGAAGTGGTCACCGTGGTCGATAAGCTAGTTGGTCAAATCATACAACTAGAAAGTGACATCATAAGAATGAGAGAACTAGCTGCAATTAATGGGGTGTGGGCCGACGACGACGAAGACGAATACCTCATTGAAAACTCTTTGGTAAAAGAGATAGTCCAAAATGGCAAAGACCAAGATGTGGATCACCTAACTCGTTCGGGTCGTCCATACCAAAGCACTACTCAAAACAATCCAACCAACGTCATCACACCAAATGACAATGAAGATGACCCCACTGATCATTTGCTCAAGCAATTACAGAAAACCAAGGCTGATCTTTCAGTCTGGCAACTAGTGGCAAGCTCATTTCCGCATCGCCAAGCTTTACTGCAAGCTTTGGCCAAATTGAATGTGGCACATAACTCTACTCCCGAAGATGTAGTCAACTTGGTCTTCCAAGAATCACCGAAGCTAAGTAATCCTATTACTTTCTCGATTTAAGACTTGCCACCTTTCGGCACTAGTCACAACCTTGCTCTATACATCACGTCATCCTGTCTAAAGAAAAATGTGCCAATGACCTTGGTAGATGATGGCTCCATGGTCAACGTCATACCCCTCAAAACGGCATACAAGCTAGGCATGAAGGAGTCAGACTGGACTCCTACAAATCAAGGTGTACGCGCATATGATGGTACACGACGGAAAGTGGTAGGACTTGCTAACCTAACCATAGCAACAGGACCAATCGAACGAAAGGTCAACTTCCAAATAGTGGACATCGAAGCTTCATTCAACATACTTCTGGGAAGGCCTTGGATTCACGCTTCCAAAGCGGTAACATCCACCCTTCATCAAAAGATCAAGATCCCACTAAATGGCAAAGTTGTGACAATCACTTCGTCACCCATCAAGGCCATAATCGAGAAGCAATCAAATAATCAAGTCCTTGCGGATCCCATATACGAGCTTGGGGGCTTCCAAAGTGTAAATGTCATAGAAAGTGAGTTGGCACCCCTATACTATAATCCCTACTCTAACTTGGTGGTCAATCACATACTCAAAAATCAGGGATACTTCCCTGGAATGCCTTTGAACCCAATTCGGAAGAACACCTTCGCGCCATACAAGGAAGGCAACTCATCAAGAATACCACTTGGACTAGGGTACAAACCCACAGCTGAAGAAGTTCTCGAAATGCTTGCTCAAGTCCAAAATCGCAAGTATGTAGGGGTCCAAATGAAACCATATCTCCCTACCTTGAATGGGTACTTCGTTCAAGAAGGAAGTTCGGAACTCTTTCATGGATTTCCCGAACCTTGGCATTACCTTGAGAGGAAGTTAGCCGGAATCGAGATCTTTCACGATTGCTACTTTATACCTCCAGAAACGGTTCCTACCGTCAAAACCCGTCCAGCATCTTGCTTAGACGAACAAGCTGTTAGCCTCCTGTTTGGAGAGGACCGATTTGTTAGGGCCGCGCAGGATGAGATCATTACTACGATACTTCAAGACGATCGCTTCAACCCCACCGCCTTGATCACGGAAATCAACACAAAGCAGCAGAAAGGGTGGAGAAAATCAATCAAATGGACCAACAACCAAGGAAGACTCTTCAAGCTCACCACTGGAGAAGGAGAGATGTTCAAAGAAGAACCAGAAGACGACGAGTTCGAATCGAGTCGGAGTCGGAGTCGAGTCGAGTCAGAGGAGTCATTAGAGAGTCTACTCCGTCGTCAATCCCACTCCCTTCGTTTCTCCTAGCTTAGCATCGAGTAGTCACAGTAGTTCGGGAAATGCCCCATTTATTCCCTTTTCCGCCACCGACCATGGATCGGTTGGCTTCTTTGTTTCAACTTTACTCAAATCTTAATATGAATAAATCGGGTTCTGCTTACTCTTTGCGTTATCTTGAGTGCAATTCTGTTTATGATGATCCGAGGATGACCAAAACCCGGACTTGACCGAAATACCTCCCTACGTAGCCAAAGAAATACTACGGGAAGGGGAAGGGGGACCTGTAATTGAGGACACCGAACCCATCAATGTAGGAACTGAACTAGAACCCCAAGAACTTAGGATAGGGACTACCTTGAGCTCTACCGAACGGGCCGACTTCATAGACCTCCTAAATGAATTCAAAGACGTTTTCGCTTGGTCCTACAAAGACATGCCCGGATCGACGGGGATATCGCCGAACATAGAATTCCGATTAAGCCAGGTTTCAAGCACAGAAAAGCGAAGCTTCGACGAATGAGAGCAGAATGGGCTCTAAAGATCAAGGAAGAAGTTGACAAGCAATTCAAAGCCGGGTTCATCAAAGTTTCCGAGTATTCTGACTGGGTAGCTAACATAGTACCCGTACCCAAAAAGGATGGGAGAATCCGAGTTTGTGTTGACTTTAGGGATTTGAACAAAGCAAGTCCGAAAGACGACTTTCCTCTACCTCACATCGACATATTAGTGGACAATACTGCAGACCACGCATTACTATCCTTCATGGATGGATATGCGGGTTATAACCAAATCAAAATGGCCATGGAAGACATGCACAAGACCGCGTTCGTCACCCAATGGGGAACCTATTGCTATACAGTAATGCCGTTCGGATTGATCAACGCCGGAGCTACATACCAACGCACCGCGACTACACTCCTACATGACATGATGCATAAAGAAGTTGAGGTATATGTAGATGACATGATCGTCAAATCCAAAGAGAGAGAGGGACATATTGCGAACCTTCGCAAGTTCTTCGCAAGGCTACGGAAGTATAACATGAGACTCAACCCTCAGAAATGCACATTCGGGGTAACATCCGGCAAACTCTAGGATACGTCGTTAGCCAACGAGGTATAGAAATAGACCCCTCGAAAATCAAAGCTCTGATTGAAATGCCACAACCTCAAACAGAGAAAGAAGTCAGAGGATTCCTGGGAAAAGTTCAATACATAAGTCGATTCATATCGAAACTTACGATGATTTGCGAGCCTATCTTCAAGAAACTCAAGAAGACAGACCACACCATGTGGGATGATGATTGTCAAAAGGCGTTCGACAGAATCAAGGAGATATTGGCTAAACCACCAGTGCTCATGCCACCACAACCAGATCAACCTCTTGGTTTGTATCTCACGAGAATCGAAAGCGCCATGGGTGCTATGCTAGCCCAAACCGTAGGAAGTGAAGAAAGAGCTATTTACTACCTAAGTAAGAAGTTCTTGGAATACGAGTGCAAATACTCACAACTCGAAAAGACATGCCTCGCTCTTGTGTGGGCAACAAAGAAGCTACGCCACTACATGCTTAGCTACTCCGTCAAAATATTCTCCAAGATGGATCCAGTCAAATACCTCTTCGAGAAACCTGTCCTCAATGGACGCCTAGCGAGATGGACCATGATGCTCTCAGAATTTGACCTCAAATACGTGCCACTAAAAGTAATAAAGGGTCGCGCCGTCGCCGAATTCTTCGCAGAAAATCCCATCAACGACGCACAAGCCATAGATACTTGGTCATTTCCCGACGAGGATATACTTCAAACAGATGTAGACTCCTGGGACCTATACTTTGATGGAGCATCAAACCTAAGAGGATTTGGGATAGGAGTGTTGCTCATTTCTCCTGAAGGTGAGCATACACCGATCGCTGTCAAACTCGACTTCGAGGTGACAAACAACGCCGCAGAATATGAGGCTTGCCTAATTGGACTACAAGCGGCAGTAAGCTTAGGCATCAAAAACCTCCGAGTGCATGGAGATTCGTCACTAATCATCAACCAAGTTACAGGATCCTGGAAAATCCGAAGCGAAAGCCTAGCACCCTATCAAGCTAGGATTGACCAAGTCGCTCAATTCTTTGATCACGTAACCTACTTACACCTGCCTCGAGAGGAAAATCAATTTGCAGACGCTCTTGCGAAACTCGCATCTTTGATAAACATGCCAGATTACATGATAGAAATGCCTTTGTGTATTGAACGACGGTCAGAGCCGGCATATGTCCACCAGATTACCGATGAAGAAGAAATCGCACAAGAACCCTGGTTCCAAGCAATCCTGAACTTCAAGCTTAATGGTACCTATCCACCAGATATGGACAAAAGGGGACAACGAGCTATACGCCTACTGGCTTCCCAATACATCCTAATGCAAGGAGAGTTGTACAAAAGAACACCTCTTGGTGTAGTCCTACGTTGTCTTGATCATTCACAGGCACGAAAGGTGATGGAAGAAGTCCACGATGGAGAATGCGGTCCTCATATGAGTAGACCTATGATGGCAAAGAAAATCACACGTCTAGGGTACTATTGGACCACAATGGAATCCGATTGCATCAAATATGTGAGACATTGCCACAACTGTCAAATCTTCGGGAACGTGCAACACGTCCCTCCTTCGTTGCTCTATACAATGACGTCTCCTTGGCCATTCTCCGCATGGGGAATTGACATAATTGGGAAGATAACCCGGTAGGAACAGGAGGCCTTTGTTTCATCCTAGTAGCAATTGACTACTTCACAAAATGGGTAGAAGCGGCTTCCTACACCGCTCTCACGGCCAAAAATGTAGCCAAGTTCATACAAAACAACATCATCTGTCGATATGGTTGCCCACATGAGATCATTAGCGATAATGGGTCCCACTTCCAAGCCGAAACCGAACAGTTGCTAGCCAAGTACAAAATCAAGCATCACCACTCCTCGCCCTATAGACCACAGACTAATGGCGCGGTAGAAGCGGCTAACAAGAACGTCGTCACAATCCTCAAGAAAATGACTGACAATTATAGAGATTGGCCAAGCAAAATACCCTTTGCTTTGTGGGGGTATCGAACATCCGTCAGGACGCCCACTGGGGCCACTCCTTTCTATTTGACCTACGGTATGGAGGCCAGTACAACCGATCGAGCTAGAAATACCATCCTTGCGTATTCTACTCGAAAGTCAAATCCCTGAAGCCGATTGGAAGAGGGATAGGTATGAAGAACTCATCCTCCTGGATGAACGTAGGCTACGTGCCTTACACAATGTTCAAACATACCAAGCACGTATCAAACGGGCTTTCAACAAAAGGGTTAGGCCAAGAAACATCAAAGAAGGAGATTTAGTTCTCAAATCGGTCAGAGCTCTTTTACCTGTCGACCCAAGGGGAAAATTCAAACCTAATTGGGCCGGACCATATCTAGTAAAATCCATACTCCCAGGGGGTGCGGTTAGAATCACGGACCTAGATGGAAACGAGTTTTCAAACCCCACCAATCTCGACCAACTGAAACGGTACTATGCCTAGGATAGAACAAAAACGCGCCTCGCGTAAGCCTAAGTGTCACTCCTGCGGCACTAAATAAACGGCCCCTGGCCCATTTGAATGTCATTATGCTCTTGCATCTTGGCAAACTTGTCATCCTCATATCATCAAACAAACTCAATTCGCACCTCACGAGTAAGCAAAGCTCATGCTTATTTTCTATGTTCATTACAAGCTCTTGCTTCGAACAATTATTCTTTTACATTTACTCGAACTACGCGCAAGGGTTTGATTTCGCTTTTTTTAAGTGAATACGTAGGCAATCCTTCACGGGATTCAACCCACTGTTATATTTAAAATGTAAATAGAAGGACATCTGCATTGCATTTGAAATTCGACAAGAATAATCAAAAGAAAATCACAATGGTTTCATAACCGTTTAACCTCTTTATTTCATTCAATTTCTAATAATAATAATACGACAAATAATAGAAAATAGATAAGCTAGGATTCTAAAAATCCCTCCTTTTTATTACAACAATAATAATAAAAATCAAATAATAATAATAAGACTTGGGCTATTCCTCCATCTTCCCCTTGCCCTTGTCGTTCTTGTCATATTTCTTGTCACGACCTCGAGCCGGGCGCTCTTGCACCACTTCAGACCTAATCACCAACGGTCTTTCTCGAGGCCTGACCCTTCCGTTCTTGCCAAACACCATCTCTGCGACAGGAGTAGTCTTCGATTTCTTCGAAGGATGAATGACTTGAAAGCCGGCTTCTTCTTCTCCTTCAGTTAGATGCTTCTCCTTCTCTTTCTCTCCTTCGCGCACTTTGTAGTCGACAGGCTCACGCTTCCTCAGTCTTTCGCGCTCTTCCGAAGTTGCAGCCTTTCTCCACCTCAGATAGGAGTCCGACACCCACAAAGCATTGGCGGAGAAGCTCAAGAACCACATGTTTCTTTGGGCCCATTTCATAGCCCATTCTCTTCGACTCTCGGTAGTCAACGCCATAGCAGTCTGCGGGACGGTGTCAAGCCTGGGAATCATCTGCTTCAACCCGACTTGCCTCATCAATCTCTCAGGGAAGATGCATACCATGAATTCCAATCAGGGATGCGCACGGACCGAGTGGGATCGAGAGAAGACACTCCAGTGACAGACTTGAGGTGCCACCACGGTACAACCCACCTGATCAACGGGCCATCGTCATTCTTCAGCTTGTTTTTCCAGTAGTCGCAGACTCGGGTGAAGTCCACCATGTACAACCTCGTCCTCATCGAAATCATACGGGCATGATAGGAAAGTGCATGAACTGGGGGCTCGAGCAATCGGAGCCGTTCCATAAGCCAAACCTACCAAGGCAGGTATTAGACATCCGAAAAAAAAAAAAAAAAAAAAAAAAAAAAAAAAAAAAAAAAAAAAAAAACGAAAAGAGAAAAGAAAGAGGGTGTCTTTTACCTGTAGGATGACGGGACTCCCCAAGAATGGAAGATCACGATTGGATTTCCTGTTATCCAAACCCAAGATAATCTCCCCTAAACACAAGCAAGCTGGGCTCCTGCGCAGCTCCATTTGCTCAACGAGGCCCAATAAGCGGGGATCACCTCTCAAATCTTCGTCAACATGTCCCTGGAAGACATAAACATGAAGCAAACAGAAGCCAAATGCTCTCCTTCTAGCAACATAAGAGACAGTAGGGTCGGCCCTGTTGATGAATCGATCTATAAAATCCAACATCCGCACGCCTTTCGAGGTAACAAGACGATCTACCTCGAGTCTAGTAAGTCCAAGCAAATCTCTAAACTTGCTCTTATACCCTTGGGCAGTAGAAGGGATGGCAGGTAAATGTTCGGGGTCCCACCCGCCAATAGCAGCAATTTCCTCTGGAAAAGGACAAATATCACCTCCGGGGAACGCAAAAACATGGTAATTTGGATCCCAATAATCAAGGCAAGCATCCAAGAACGGTTTTACAACCTTAATGAGTTTCAAACTCAACAAAGACCCAAGGTTATAAGCACCCATATCGTGCTTCTCAATGTTCGAAAACTCTTTAGTCCATTCCTTCAAGCGGATCTCCAAAGTATTCATAATTTTCTCTTGAAAATTTATTGGGAGTTTTTATGTGTGAATCAACGAAGAAGAGACGGAAGAATTATATGATTTAAAGCTTCATCGACGCTTCTATTTATACTAATTGCTTTGTTTCCAAAAATCCGTCGAATCGACTGCTTGGGAACAGCGCGGCACTTTGCGCCTCTTCAAAGGGACGCGACTTATCTGCGCCTCTTCCCAATTCACTCTGTGATTTCCGTGTTTGGATCTTTCCTAATTCTATAACGAATAATTTCCTATTCCTACGGGATTTTATTTTGGTAAATCCGAGAAATTTACCATGCTTCAGGTTTCCTAAATTCGCGGGCACGCATTTCGAGGCGACATCGACACTTCCGCCATTACAGCACACTTTAAATCATTTCATTTTCATTTTAATAAAATTTCAAATTTCAATATTTCTAACTTATAGATTTCTCTTTTTTTTGCGGGGGTAGCCCTCCCTACTGTCCGGTCATTTCCGACAATTTTTTGCATTTTCGCGTCCTTTTCGAGTCTCATTTTGCACTAATTAAAGGCCTTATGTGTATATAAAATGTATGTGTTGCGTGTTTTTTTTTTTTCCATGTAAATTTTCGGCAGCATGACGGCGTAAACCGTTGTCTACCAAACTTGTTCAAGAACTAACCTGCAGGTACAATCAACACAACCCAGCAGCAAAGGCACTCAGGCCGCCATATATGCAACAAAAAGCAAATGCACAAGCAAACTGGGGGCTTGCGCCCCGAACAAGGTACAAATGCACAAGCAAACTGGGGGCTTCGCCCCAAACAAATCAAAAAGTCCAGGCAAACTGGGGGCTTGCGCCCCAAAACAAGTCCAAAAATGTTTCAAAATCAAATGTACAAATATACAAGTCTACAAAACTACTGCTGGGCACCCTCCAACTCAGCAACCCTCGCCGTGAGAGCGGCAATCTCGGCGTCCCGAAACTCGAGCTCCCTCAACAAGCGAGCCGTCTCCTCTCGAGCCTGGGTCAACTCTCGCTCCGACTCACGATCAGCCTTTAAACAAACAACAAGTTGGCTCATGTCAACCAATTCATCCAAAAATCAAAATAAAATCAAAATCAAAATCAAAATAAGGTTCATACCTGACGACCTCGACCACCGACGAGTGCCTCGATGGCGGTAGCTCGTAGCCGGTTGGCCACTCTCCATAGTGCCACGAACCGAGATGGCGCGACCTGCATTTCAAAGAAGTTCTTAGCAAATTGAACAAGTTTAATCAAATGTGTTCTTACACAAGAAATAAGCTAGAGGCTCACCCTCCGGATCAGATGCTGCCAGTCGTCTAGGCCAGCATCCGTCACCGCTACGTCAAAGTCACGCAACTCGGAGATCGTCGTCCTCCCAGTCGCGTCGGTGTACTCAAGAGTCTCGGGGTACACTGGGGGCTCGATGCCCGCCGCCTCAACCTCCTGTAAAGACAAATGACTCTCATTAATTGACGATCTTTCGTCGTAACTCTCAAAGTCAAACCAAAGAAATAAAGGATGCTCACCACTACTGGCCAGTACGCCAACCTCCCGTAAAGGAACGCCGAGTAGTCCTCGCCAGGCAGAAGAAGGTCGTCACCACCAGCACCAGCTAAGTCTGCCTCTCTCTCAGCCTCAGAAGGCTCCCTGAACATCGTCCTCGGAGGATCGACGGGAACCGTCAACGCGCCCCGAAAGCACTGACGAGCTAACCGCTCGCCCAGATACCATACAGGACCCATCGACGTCCACAACAACAGCCGACTCGAGCTCCTAGGACGGAGGACCTCAAAGAACAAAAGGAGGCGCTCCGGCGTACTCCGCCCAAGGTCCTGGGCACCTTTGTGATGACATGAAGGCAAAGGTCATTCCTATGATCAAATTAAAGCAAACGGCAAAAAAACGAATACAAACGGAATACTCACGCGCTCACCAAGAGCGTTCACATCCGTAGGTAGATGTTGTGAGAAGAACGCTTGCTCTTCGTCCAAGCACATGACCCAATCCCTCACCACGGATAGGCCCTCTCCAACGGCTCCGTCCTCTTGGGCGCGAGGCTCGGGAAGTAAGAGTACACCCACGCCTATAAAACAGAATAGTCAATGACGATCTTTCGATCTCTGATAAAAAAAAAGGGGGGAATTTATTTCGCTATCAAAGGAAGGTTCATACCTCCAACAGAGCCTGTGTCCGACAAAGACCAGGAGAAGTCCCCTTCTCCATCAACTCCGGACGAACCATGGCCCTCATAAAGCGGATGAGGACCGCAAAACCAGTGATGACCCGGGCCCCAACGCCCTAGGGAACTCGGGTCGAAAGAAAGGGAAGAAGCTTCGTCGATAGCCTCTCACCCTTGTCTCCAAGGTAGATCGAAGACAAGAACCACCAAAGCCACAAGCGAGCCCTGCCCTCGCTTCATTTTGTACAAGGAGGAGGAGCCGTCTCCCTCCCATCGATCACCACCGATACCGGGGTCTTCCCGCAAAGTAATCCCGAACATAGGTACGGGTACCAAACCCGCACCGCAACACCTTCGGCGACGGGTTCCAGCCGATCAACCTCCTCGCCTCGGCCGAATCCGCCCTCATGCCGTCTCGGCCATACCATCTCCTCGATCCGCACGGCGGCAGAAATCATGCCGTAATCCTCCAAAGTGACTCCCACCTCACCGAAAGGCAGGTGAAACGTGGAAGTCGTATCCCAAAATCGATCCAAGAAAGCGCGGACCAGGCTAAGGTTGGCCCGCAACTTCCTCTTCACGATATCTCTCCGGACACGAACCAGGAGGACCAAACGCTCCGCGCTCGATCATGGCCCTCTCCTCCGCCGATGACCGCTCGTAATGCTCCATCGCCGTCGTGTACCCGAGAACGACAGGATGTTCCGGCCTCTGTTATGATTTGAAATAAAGCTATCTTTAGTTTTGAAATAAATTCAAAAGGAATTTAAATAGAAAAGGATAAGTAATGAGTTAGGGAATTCCTATTTACCAAACTCTTCACCGTCTGAGGACAAGTGACCCTCTGCAGCCCACACAAGGTGCCTACTCTCCCGTGTCTCGGCCCACGCGGAGCTCCTCTCGGTGACGACCCCCTCGTCCGAGGTGGGCCCGTCGCGGAATCTCCTCCTCATCGACCTCCTCCTCGGGAACCTCGTCTGCAGCGGCCATCACCGCGTCGGTGAAAGCCTGCTCCAAAGCCTCCTCAACCGCACTGGCGTCTACCTCCATGGGAGTCCTCCGGAAGTGGAAGCATCATCACCGCAACATTAAAAATTTAGGCGCGTCACGTGACGGCGAGCCTTTGATTAAGAAGTTTTCGGGCCTCCGGGGCCCTGGAAGCTATCCTTCCTGGCCATCCTTGGCCATGTTCTCACCAATTCAATCACTCATGTGACAAATTGGGTCAAGTCAAGTCCAAAATCAAGACCTAGTTCCGAGTTCGAGTCGAAAA
This sequence comes from Silene latifolia, assembly GCF_048544455.1. Taxonomy (NCBI): domain Eukaryota; kingdom Viridiplantae; phylum Streptophyta; class Magnoliopsida; order Caryophyllales; family Caryophyllaceae; genus Silene; species Silene latifolia. Next base: position 10,356,673 of record NC_133534.1, read on the forward strand.
TTCGGCAGCATTTCGCTACAATGGCGGTTATGCCCTAAGAAGTGTCCTGCAAAAGTTGTCACCAACCAAAATTCCGAGATGACAGGGAGTTTACCCGTCACCCAAGGGTCCCAAATATCAAATTTCATCACAAATGGGCAATCCTAAGGCCGTTTTCGAAGCCATTTTCGATCTAGCTGTGAAACCGTCTCAAAATTCGCTCAAGGGCTCGAAACTCGATGGAAATTCAAAGTGAATGCATGGTTATGTTCCTAACATTGCCTATTATTCATTTCTAGCATCAATTTGGCAAGACAAATCCATTTGGGGGAAAAGCCCCAAATTTTCGAGTAAAAGGGTCGAAAACCCTAATGTTCGCGGCTCAAAATTCGACAAATACGGAAGATTAATGCAAGATTAAAGCACATACCTCGATTAGTCATATTCCGAGCAAGCTTTTGAATCCAACCTTGACGGAAATGGTGAAGATTTGAGAGAGAAATTGAAGGATTTGTGTTTCGAAATAATGAATTAAAACCCCTCTGATTTCGCGTTTTTACGCAAGAATTGCCGAATTGGGGAAAGGACGCAGCAGGTGCTGCGCCTCTTCCAAGAGACGCAGCTCTTGCTGCGCCTCCTCCTTTTGTTCCCTCCTTACGAATTTTCAAAAATTCGTTATGAGTTCGTTATTCGTGGGCCCATCTTTGGTGCGCCTCTTCCTCGACGACATTTTTTATCATTTCGGTCCGTTTCGACGATTTCTTCGTTCCGGCCCGCATCTTATCCAGCGCGACAATATTTTGCAGTATCGTCCAAGTTCATCCCTCACAGCAGTATTTTGCAGTATTGCTCTTCTTGTTTCAGCGCAGTAGTATTTTGCAGTGCTGCTCGCTCAAGACCTTCTCTTTCGACGATCAAGATGTTCCTAGTCGTCGACATATTCCCCAACGAGAGTCCGCTTGAGACCGACGCAAGCAGATTCGACTTCAAATTTCGCCAGAGTTCGCTTGAGACCAACGCAAGCGGATTCCCACAGCAGTTTCTACCGACGTCCTGCTGCTTTCAATATTTCCTGTTTCCCCGCGGAGTTCGACAGGGTGTCGCTCTCCAGAAGTTCCCAAACCCAAAGCCTTCTTTCTTAGGTTCGTAAGCCCGAAATTAGGACTTTTTAACTACAGGATCCCAATCCTTTTAGATTCCCAATCCTTTTAGATTCCCAAGCCTTCAGATAACCCCTTTTCAGTCCTTTAGAGAGAAGTATCCTTCAACCTTCCCTTTAGAGAGAATTATCCTTCAGCCCTCCCTTTAGTGAGAGGTAGCCTTCAGAGTTAGCCTTCGGAAGTATTAAGAAGCTTCTTCAGAATCCCTGTGACCCCCTAATGCCTTCAGACACCAAGTTATCTTCAGACCAAAGAGTTTTTTTTGCCGAAGCGTCTTGATTCCGCTTCACCCGGGGTATCTCGGTATGGTCTCTTCTTATGGTGGCGAGCCTCCTTACGTAGTCTAATGGACTTTAAACGACCCTCCCGATAGTCGAAAGACTCTAAAATGTTCCCGACGACAGGTCCTTGGCTCAGACCCCTTGAGCGGCCTCGCGTCGCCATAGTCGTCGAGTTGTAATCTTGATTGACTGATGGCTATACTTTGACTTTCGCCTTGTCCAAGCCTCGGTCAAAGTGGGGGCTCAGAGACACCTCGTTTCGCACCCCTCGCAAACCACCCGGTGATGATTGGGCCGCATGTTTGATTCGCGGAACGATTTGTGACGGTTCGTAAGATTATCGTCAAGTGATTGCTCAAAAATTAATGTCAACCTCTTAGTTGTCATCTACGTACCGATACGGTCGTTTTGGCGATAATTAGAGTACATTTGAGTCGGGTAAAACCGTCTCCATTTTTCGATAGCCATTTGTTAAATCCGAGTCGAATGTTGGAATGTTAGGATATTTCTATTCCATATTTATCAAATTTTATCTTTTGGCAAATAATATCCCGTAATATTCAAAAGATAATCGAATTAAATCCGTCCTACCATAACTTAAACACGGAAATCTTTCTTAAACAGGAGGAAACCTCCTGGGAATAGACGCAAGCCAGTCTTTGCGCCTCTTCCAAGAGACGCAGTGGGCTCGCTGCGCCTCTTCCCGTGCCCTTCTTTGCATGATTTTACGTATCTTTTTTATATCTTTCCGAGATTCACTTCCAAAGAGTCTCCGAAACCCTATTCCTCCGTGTGATTAGTATAAATAGGAGCCTTCGTTCCTCATATTTCTCACGCGAGTGTCCGCCCTTCTCTTCTCCCTTTGCATTCTAGACTTCGTTCTTACTAATTGGCGCCTACGTGCTTGAACCTTCGACCACGTAAGCTCGGATCCTTCCGGGTACCAGCCTCTCCGTTGCATGACCGACCAATTTGACCACTACACTCAATCAATCTAATTAATCAACTTGTTAAATCGTTTTCCTCTTTCGAGGGCATTCTTTCCTTGCATTCGCGTCGAGCATTCACTAATCGATATCTTAGTTCATCTCGTTCCGTCAACATGTAAGTCTGAGGGTGTAATAATTCCTTTATTTATTTTTATTTACTTTTCGTATCACCATTGTAAGATTTATGTCGAAAACACCATTAAAACCGATTTCTAAAACCGTACTTTAAAACCTTTTTTGCGGATTTCCAGTAGACAGACGAAGAGAAAGGACGCAGCAACTGCTGCGCCTCTTCGAAGGAGCGCGGCACCTGCTGCGCCTCTTCGTGAGGCTGCCGCAGTTCCTGCTTCTTTTCTTCTTCTCCGTCCTCTGTAATTCGTGTTTGTGTTTGTTTTATTTGTTTCTTTTTGTTCATTAATTCGTTCATCGTAATAACATATCAATTCACATGTATATAATCGTTCATTCATCATTAATACGCTTAATTCATCATTGTTCCGACTTAAATCCTAGATAATCAATATTTACGGGTTTTCGTCATTAATATTCAAATCTGGGTTTTAGAAGTTCAATTTCGTTCATGTTGAGTTTCTGGAGTTCATCGTTGATATATTTGCATCCATATTCATTGATAGTTCGTCATGTTTAGTTAATTAATTTGTTTGTTTGTTTAGTCTAATCAATCATTTATTAACATCGACCCTTCACATAATTAATCCGTCTTAATTCCGTCTCATCCATATTTTGCTGTTTTATTGACCCATTCATATGTAAATAATCCATTAATCACTTTCATCCGAGTCTAAATCGCAATCAATCTATTAAATCACCAATTAACGGTAACGGTTTGCAGTTCCGGCTTCACAGCCAGAACTCACCCTTGGAACAGACGCAGCAACTGCTGCGCCTCTTCCAAAGGGCGCAGTGTCTGCTGCGCCTGTTCCAGGATGAGTTCTGTCTCTGAACTCCTCTTCTGCCTTGACTTAGTTATTTAGCTACGTATTAATCGACTAATACCTGTATTATCACCTTCTGACTTATTCGTATTTCTTTCTAATTTATTCTTTTATTTCTTTTTCTCAAATTATCCGTTTTAAAGGTATTTTCGACATAAATCGCCTAATCCGTTGTAATTAATGTAATTTCCTTTAATGTAATTTTCTTTTATTGTATTTATCCTATTTCTTGTATGTTTTCACATGTAAATGAATATTAAATCCTACTTCGACATAAATTGTATGTTAACTAATTGTCAACCGACTTAGTCTTAATTCACATGTTAGGATTAATCAATGGATGTTGCATTGCATGCATATAGCCGACGGTATATCAAGTACGAATAAACTTCCCTAATCATTAGTAGAGGCCGCTATCGAGGCGGGCGGGATTAGGTGTTCGATCAAAAGAGCTTCCTAATACGTACCCTCACCCCTTACTCCAGATCTCCGTGAGCACCCGTGTTCATTGGCATCCACGAGAGTCATTCTAGACATAGAATGCTAAGGGTAACGATTGCTTAGTGTTCATGTCACTACTTTATGTCTTGACATGACATGAGGTATTCGAACGGTTCCAATTTCCCATAAAAATTGGTGGCGACTCCTTACAAAATGCAAACGCTTGTCGTTCCCGAGCTCCCCTCGTCCCAAGCGCCCCCGTGGGCGGCCCGCTGTCCACAGAAACAGAATGACAAAACAAGCAAAAGAACTTACTCCCTGACGAAGATGCCCCTGGAACCTTAGTGCTCTTCACAGGCTTATACGTGCTCAACTTAGCCTTCTTAAAACGAGGCATAGCGCTTGCCCCCAGGCAGGCGGGCCAAGCCCTCTCCTCTTGAGCAACGCCATAAACGCCGCTATCCGGTCGATCGACCCCTCAAAGATCGTGGATCATTCACCCAATCATTTACTAAAAGAAAGCGGGGGCAAAGTAAGTAAACTCTCCAAAAATATTATTACCAAACCAAAAAATAATGCGGGAAAGAAAGATTACCTCCTTCAACAATTTGGGTAATTGAGATAGTCCAGGTCGGGGGCAATTGAGTCACCTTGATAAACATATAAGTTTGAGCCCAGACCTTTATCATCCCCCTGAATCAAAATTGGTGATCGGGTGAGCCATCTTTGACCGACTCGAAAATTAAACCTCCCAAAGAGAATGACTCTTCGGGTGATAGACATTCTTAAAATCATCCAGGGTAATAACCAACTTATGCTTAGAACATAAATGCTCAATAGAATGGACAATCTTCCAAACCATTGGCATGAGTTGAAATGGAGGAACCCTAATAGCCCTAATCACCTCAGTCATAAAAGGAGAAAGGGGAAGTTGACCACCACCCCTGAAAGCCCACTCAAAAATACAGAACCAACCCGGGCTACTCCAATTAGCCCTGACAGGACCATTCTCAGGAATCCAAACCTCAGCCCCATGAGGAATGAGGCCCCTGCCCTTTATATAATGCTCAAAAGCAGGTTTCAGTTGATTGGCCTCATGGAAAGAAACCGCCAAAGCCTTATTAGGAGAATATTCAACCCCCTTATAAGACATAGACAGAATCTCTGGAAGAGCGACAATCTCCACCCCATCATCCTCAGGGATGATATCAGGGACCCCCTCAACCTCAACAGAAACCATTTCAACTTCAACAGGAACTTTTTCAACCTCAGCAGGAACTTTTGAAGCTGCTGTTCTTCTCCTGCCACCAGCCATATATTATTTTTTCTGGAAGATGAATTTTTCAAAGAAAGAATTTTTAGAAAGAGAAAGAAGAAATTTGGAGATTGAGATATGGAAACAATCACGGCAAAGGAAGGCTATTTATAACCGCAAATCCTAAACGGCTAGAAAAGCAAGTGGTAGAGACTAATCATGACTCTCCTAGGGTTTTGTGAACCTACCCTATTAATGACAAATAACCGTTGCAAGAAGTTGAACCAAACACAAATTCTGAATCCGATAGAAAGTCCCTGCACAAATCACTTGCCTGGCCCAAATTTTTATCTCCTCATTCCTGGCCAGACCCAATAAAGGAATAAGCAGATAAGGGGCAATTGTTGGGCCCTAAATTATCCCGCCCGACTGATATAGGCGGACAATGACCAAGGACAACTTCCAGGCAAAAGATAACTAAAATCAGGCATTACTTCAACACGGATAGGCACCAAGCAGGAGTTGGTAAAAGACAGGCGAAAGATAACCAGCAGCCTAAAAAGGAGAAGCACCAGGCCACTGCAGGCAACAAATAGGCAGTTGATATATGTCTCCTACAAAAAAGGAAGACTAATTCCAAATAGCTATGATAAAAGAAGCAGTCAAAACAACGGCTAAGAGAGAAGCAACTACCTCCGGGTAAATAGGGCACATTCCCTATTTACCAGGAAAACCGAAACGGCATGAGAAGGAGGAAGAAGTCACTTATAAATAGAAGAGAAGAGAAGACGAGAAGGATCATCGGAGAGACCATCACTTTTACTCATATTCTTTGTATTCTTAAGCTATATATTCGCCTGTCACGCCTGATATAACAATACTCTGTCAGGCTATCTAAAACCATAGTAACAATCACTCCTGGCTTGGTGCCCGTGGTTTTTTTCCCTTATTCCCAGGGTTTTTCCACGTATAAATCCTTGTGTCATTATTTATTAGTTTGTTTTACATTTAATTATACCAATCAGGCGAGTTATTCGAGTTAGATCACCCTACATATAAATCCCTGGCAGGACGCTCTAGATCAATAAAAATCCTGCCAAAACACCTTTCTTACCAAATCTCATGACCCCACGCATAGAAGACACTTTTAGAAGAACCTTGTCCCCAACCTGAAACTCTATGTCCCAGCGATGTAGATCTGCATAACTCTTTTGTCTATCCTGAGCCGCTCTCATCCTCTCCCTGATCAGCTTAATCTGCTCAACCATCTCATGTACCATCTCTGGTCCTAAAACCACTGCCTCAGCACTGTCGTCCTAACAGATCGGACTCCTACGTCTCCTCCCATATAAAGCCTCAAATGGCGCCATGCCAATACTGGTGTGATAGCTGTTGTTGTAAGAAAACTCAATAAAATGTAACCTCTGTTCCCAGCTACCACCAAAATCCATCACACAAGCTCGTAACATATCCTCAAGAGTCTTGATTGTCCTCTCAGTCTGACCATCTGTCGCAGGATGAAATGCTGTACTCATCTTCAATGTCGTTCCCAAAGACTCCTGCAACTCTTTCCAAAACCTTGAGATAAATCTCGAATCTCTGTCAGATACTATGTCTTTAGGCACTCCATGCAATCTCAACACATTCTTTCGATAAGCCATAACTAACTGTGCCTTAGTCCATGTATCTTTCATTGGCACAAAATGAGCTGACTTGGTCAGTCGATCCACTATAACCCATATCATGTTGTTACCCTGGTGACTCTTCGGGAAACCCACGATAAAATCCATAGAGATGGACTCCCACTTCCACTCAAGTACCTCTAAAGACTGAATCTTACCTTGTGGTCGTCGCTGCTCCCCTTTAACTCTCTGACATGTCAAACAACGGGCCACAAACTCAGCTGTTTCTTTCTTCATCCCAGGCCACCAGAAAGTCTTCTTTAAATCCTTGTATAACTTGTCACCACCTGGATGTACCGAATATGGTGTACAATGAGCTTCTGTCATGATTGTCTTTTTCAGCTCCTCATCATTAGGGACACACCACCTCCCATCAAACCTCAAATTACCATCTGTATGAATAGAGAATCTAGACACTGTCCCTTTCTCTACTCCAGCTCTCCACTCCACCATCTTGGGATCCAACTCCTGTTTACCGCGAATATCATCATAAAGATCAGGCTGCACCGTCAAATATCCCATGGCATCCCCTTTCTGGATCATATGTATCCCAAACCTCCCAACCTCATCTCTCAATCTCATCAACGATATAGCTGTGCACAAAGAATGTACACTCTTGCTACTCAAAGCATCTGCAACTACATTGGCCTTCCCTTCATGGTAGATAATATCCATGTCATAATCGCCAATCAGCTCCATCCACCTCCTCTGTCTCATGTTCAACTCCTTTTGAGTGAAGATGTACTTGAGACTCTTGTGATCTGAAAATACCTTAAAGGTCGCCCCATATAGGTAATGTCTCCAAATCTTGAGAGCAAACACAACTGCACCCAACTCCAGATCATGTGTAGGATAATTCTCCTCATAAGGCTTCAATTGCCTAGAAGCATAGGCAATTACCTTACCGTTCTGCATCAACACACATCCCAAACCATTCTTTGAAGCATCTGTATACACTTCAAAGTTCTCACTCCCTTCAGGCAATGCTAAGATTGGAGCTGTGGTCAAACGCTCCTTTAATGTTTGGAACGCCGTCTCACAACTCCCATCCCAACGAAACCTGTTCTCTTTCCTCATCAAAGCTGTAATAGGTCTAGCAATCTTGGAGAAATCTTTCACGAACCGTCTGTAATATCCAGCTAAACCCAAGAAACTCCTTATCTCAGCTACATTCTTTGGTGCTTCCCACTTGGTAACTGCCTCAATCTTTGCAGGATCCACAGCTACCCCTTCCTTTGAAATCACATGCCCCAGAAAGGCAACTTTCTCTAACCAGAACTCACACTTGGACAACTTGGCATACAACTCATGCTCCCTCAAGGTCTGCAACACAATCCTGAGATGCTCCTCATGCTCCTCCTTAGTCTTGGAAAAGACTAAGATGTCATCTATGAAAACCACCACAAACTTGTCCAAAATCGATCAAGACTCTGTTCATCAAGTCCATAAACACAGCTGGTGCATTAGATAACCCAAACGACATCACTACATACTCATAATGGCCATACCTCGACGTGAAAGCTGTCTTTGGTATGTCCTCCTCTCTAATCTTCACCTGATGGTACCCCGACCTCAAATCAATCTTAGAAAAGACTGTTGCACCACTCAACTGATCAAACAGGTCATCTATCCTTGGCAAAGGATACTTGTTCTTCATCGTCACCCTGTTCAACTCCCTGTAATCTATGCACAACCTCAGGCTCCCATCTTTCTTTTTCACAAACAAAACTGGCGCTCCCCACGGTAATACACTAGGTCTAATGTATCCCCTCTCAATCAAATCATTTAACTGCTTCTTGAGCTCCTCCAACTCCTTAGGACCCATCCGGTACGGTGCCTTAGAGATTGGCCCCATCCCCGGTTTCAGGCTCAACACTGAAATCTATCTCCCTCTTCGGTGGCAACCCCGGAATCTCCTCTGGAAAGACATCTGGAAACTCGCCCACAACTGGTATCTGCTCAACTGTCGGACTCTCCATCCTTTCATCTCTCATATGACACAAGATCATCGGGCACCCCTTCCTCAAATAAGACTTCAAGGTCACAACTGCAATCAACTTAACTTTGGGTTTGACCACAAACCCACGATAAGACACACTAATCCCCTTAGGACCTCTCAGAGAAACTTTCTTTTGATGACAATCTATCTTAGCTTTGTACTTTCCCAACCAATCCATCCCGACTATCATCTCAAAACCGTCTAAAGGAAACTCTAGCAAGTCTACAGGTAGATCAACTTGCCCAACTAACATGGATACATCTCTATACAACCTCCCACACGATACAAACTCACCCGAAGGTATAAAAACTTCCTCTCTTACAGACTCATACTCTCTCAGACCCAACTGTTTAACATGACCCGAAGATACAAACGACTGTGATGCCCCCGAATCAAACAAAACGAAGGTATAAACACCATTAACAAGAAAAGTACCAGTGATAACATGAGCGTCGTCCTCAGCTGCTTTCTTCTCCATCATGAACGACTTGCCATCGGTCTTTCGCCCACCTCCCTGGACAGTACTAGCTGAAGTAGCCGGTTTAGCACCCGACCCATGGTTGTTGTTGGTGTTCGTAGCTGGTTTCTGATAAGAGTTACCGCCATTACGGTTGCCCCCACCGTTGTTGCTCTAACCTCCCTTGTTGTTCCATGACCCAGCCGGTCTATTACCCGCATAACTCTGTGCAGGACCCTGAGAAAAGCTCCCCTGTCCCGGCCTCTGAAAACCTCCACTCACCGCACTGGTGCACTCATGTCTCTTGTGGCCTATACCGCCACAGTTGTAGCAGGTCATACCCCAGCTACCACCACTACTACCACGACCTCTCCCGAAAGAAGCCCCAGCGCTAAACCCCGAGCCCGATGGATATGCTCTCGCCTGAGTGTGGTTACCTTTCAAATAGTTGGATTGGCCACCTCCCTCACTCTCAGCCTTTCTTTTCTCAGCACCTCTCTCTCGAGTCATCTCCACTAGCCGCTCAGCCCTCTCAGCTCTCTCATAAGCTTCCTTAACATCCGTAAGGACACCCACATGTAGTTTCTCCATGATCTTGGGGTCAACCCCTTCTCAAATCTCAGAGCTAAGTTCTCATCACTCAACCCCATGTCCTCAGCATACCTAGCCTTCTCATTAAACTGTCGGTAGTACTCAGCCACCGTCATATCAGATGCCATCTTAAACCCATCAAATTCCTCTCTCAGCTTACTCCTCACATGCTCCGGCACGAACTCTCGCCTCATAGCCTTTCTAAACTCTTCCCAAGGAATAGCAGGTAACCCCTGCCTCGCATACATATCTCTAGCATTCACCTTTACCTTATCCCACCACTCTCCTGCCGCCTCCCTCAAGTAGAATGCATCTTGTTCCACTTTCATCTCATCCGGGCAGTGCACCAAATCCAGGATGTTCTCCATCTCTCTGTGCCAATTATCCAGAAGAATTGGCTCCCCGGTCCCCTTGTACTCTTTCGGGTTAAACCTCGCTATGTAGAGACTAATCTTTGAATGATCAACATCTTTATCCTTCCCCACTCTCTTCAACGCATCTGTGAGAGCATCTTGGTGCTCTAACATCTTTACTATGTCATCGACTGACATACTCTCAGCTCTAGCATAAAGGGCGTTTCTCTTTGGCGGCATCTTGTAACTATATAAGAAAAGGTAGATATAAACACGCATACTATAACCCAAAACAAGTATATAGCCTGCTCAGACCCCACTCGATCGAGTACCAGAACCCACTCGATCGAGTTGAGGCTACTCGATCGAGTGCCCAACCAACTCGATCGAGTACCTCGACTCCATAACCTAATCAGACCTCTGATCACAAACATACTCGACCGAGCTGACCAACCACTCAATCGAGCGTCCCCTACTCGATCGAGTGCCCCTATGTACTCGATCGAGTACCCAAAAACACGATTCTGACAGAAAAACATCAAACTACCTACTCGACCGAGTTACACCCACTCGATCGAGCACCTCACCTACTCGATCGAGTGCCCCCCACTCGATCGAGTCATGCAGACTCGCATACACTACCCGCATGTTTATCTCACTTTCCCAACATAATATACAAGTTTTATAATTTCAACAAAATAACCGTAACTACACATGCATTTCTACACAACTCTTTATAAAATCAACAAACCAATTTACTTCATATTATCAAAATGCCATATTATAACATAAATCATGCTTTTCATCCATTTCAACATGTGAATCACACATCTTTCATCTGCTACTCCATATTTCCAATTTTCCACATTCAACATCCAACGATTCATTACACATGCCACTAAGTACACATACAAACCAAAAGACACACATACGACCCTGACACATACCCCATGTGACCGGTTCAAAATTGCAGGGCGAGTTCGCGACTTTAGGACGTCTCCCAAGCCTTTGCATTAGCTCCTACAACTTCTACCCCGGGTTCATTTTAATTGACACCCTATGTTCATTAAATTCATTAGTTACAGGTTTCAGGATCGTCGCTCTGATACCACTTTGTGACACCCCCATACTCCAAGTGTCTTACCAGGACCACTCAGGTATAAGAACGTCACCATCTCGGTTTCCCGAGGCAATGATAATCAAATGACAATAAAGAAACATAATTTAAATAGCCAAACTGTTTAAAGTAATTACAAATCCAAATCCAAACTAACAAAAGGTACAATACATGTTCTCGAAAACCAAATGTCTAAACAACTAAAATATGACAGCGGAAGACTCTAATCAGCTCGTGGTGACACATCCCAGCTAGCCCAAATGCCTCTAGTCAAACCTGCTCAACAACTGCTCACCATCCCCGAATGGATCACCACAGTTTTTAAAACAATTAAACGGGGTCAGTACTAATTACACAAAACAAGATACAACACAACAATTACCAAACAGCTCAATCGTCACATCAAACCCCGATCTCCATAATCAATCTCCACATAACTGACTACACACTAAAGTGTGTAGCCCTGCCAGAGTACCCATCGCAACAGATACTCCACACCGCCAGTGGGGGACCGCAGCCGTACCCACCAAATCCCCGCTCATCTCCATCGAGCGATAAACCCAAGTCCATTAATGTGCACATCCCTTCTGTGGCGGGTTCCACAGAAGGCGAATCATGGGCATGAAGCCACTCCCGCAAGTGACTCTACTCAGCCAGGGACACGCCCCGAAGAACACAGATAGACAAAACAGTAACCAAAACACCAAAATCAACAACCGCCTGAACCAAACAACAATCACTAACTACAGCACAATTCACCACACATATCATGTAACTAATACCGAGTAGGGAAAACCCTACCTGAAATGCAATCACAAACAGCAGACGATCTAGCAGCTGTCTCAAAATCGTTCTTCTACGAATCCTCCTCCTATTCACATAATCGTATAATTACTACATACACAACTAATCATAAAACCCCCAAATCCACAAATTAGAGTTTAAACAATCTTAACCAAACGCTATAAAACTGGTATGTAGAACTTACCCTTGACGCAAGGATCACAAAGACACAAAGAACAATGAAATCCGACCTCTCAAGCTCCGGGATTTGCCAATCATGCGGATGAAGAGAATAACGTAGTTTGAAATCTCCTTTGAGTGAATTAGGTTTATAAAAAGTGTTTAATAAAGATGACGACATAATATATATACTAATCCGCATTATTAACAAAACCCGTCAAAACATAACCCGTCAACCGAGCTACTCGATCGAGTAACTAACGTACTCGATCGAGTGCTACTTACTCGATCGAGTGCCAAGGCTACTCGATCGAGTACCCTACATACAAAATATTGTTTCGTAAATCAAAACACCCTTACTCGACAGAGTAAGCCCCACTCGATAGAGTACCCAGAGACTCATAAAACCGTAGTATTACACCGGGTCGCGACCTAATTAGCGCGACCTATGCATGAGAATGGTCTTACTAACAACAATAAGGGGGTGTTTGGTTGGAGCTTTTGGAATGGATGGGAATGGATTCAGCCCATTCCAATGTTTGGTTGGAGCATTTTGGAATGGAGTTAGATACCTGATGGATTCTAACTCCATTCCAACCCCTTGGAATCTCATACCCATATCTCCCCTCAAGTTTCCAACTCCATTCCACCCAACACATTATAATTCCCATTCCCGGATTGAACCAAACAACTTTAAACATGTATGGGGTTCTAACTCCATACCTTCTTGGAGTTAGAATCCATTCCATTACACATCTAATGTTTGAACCAAACGACCCCTAAGTTATATGATGCGTGTCCTAAATATGATGTTTTACACCCTATTTTACACACATTTCAGATCTCTATTATGTAGTTTATACTACTATTTTCCCAATTTTTGTCTACTTTCGTGTTTTTGTGTAATATTGCAGAAATGGGAAGAATGCAGCGGAAAATGAGCCGAATCCGTCCCCGAGTACTAAGCATAGGACCTGACGTGAAGTAAAGATTCGGGAAGCAAACTTGGTGCGCGTATCGAGGCCTGAAAGACAAATTTACGAGGCTTTTGGAGCAAAATACCTGCTGAAGTGGTCGATCGACCAGAGCACGATTATTAGAAACTACTGTTCAGCGGAGCTTGGTCGAACGACTGGTTCCAGTGGTCGATCGACCATACCACGAGACCGACGCATGAATTAAAAGGACGAGAATTAGAAGCCCATTGCAATTAGGTTTTAGGAATAAGAGTCACGATATATTCCTATATAACGTGAACCCTTGTTTTAAGAAAATCATGGAATTTTAGAGATCAAATTTTTAGGATTCAATATCAAGTTTTAGCATCAGATTTCGTAGATTAGCATTTAGTTAATAATAATTCAATACAATTTGCTTTATTTTCGTTAATAAAGTTCGTGCTTTCGGATTCTTCTTCCTGCTTTCATTCGGTAATTCTGATTCCTTGATTTCAGTTTGCTTTTATTCATTCATAGATTTAGATTGCATAGATAGTTTCCCAAAGCCTTATTTCGTTTATATATCTTATTTGCTTAGTTTATTTAATCATGCATCCAATTTCGTTAATTGTTAATTTCGTTGTTGTTATAAATTCTATCATGAGTAGCTAAACCCTTCGTGCTAAGATGTAGGGGACCTGTAGTGTAGGCGGCGTAGATTTCGTAGACCTGAGTTGCGTCATGGTCGATCGACTGGCTTAACTGGTCGATCGACCGCTTACGTGAGATCAACTCCGTTTTAATTAATTAAATTGCATAATTTGACAAATCGAGTGCACGCGACTAGTTGAATACTTAGTAATTGACCGACCCATTAGATCGGAAGATAGGGGAGAGAATTAGACTACCAATTGAAACGACTAAATTATACTGAGATCGAAAGATAGGTAAAATTTAGGCTTTTAAGAATCACTTTTAGGGCGAGAGTCGGTATTAGTGATACTTAGGGACCCGTAGCTAGATCGAAAGATGCTACCTACTAAGAATGGACCGAGAGGACTTCTTATTTTCCCGTCTTACGTGATTATTTCAGACTTACCTAGGATACTGCCGTCGAAACTACAGTGAATCGACCATCTTAGCATCTTTTTAATATTTGATTTCATTTATTTTCTTTAAGTGCCCATTTATTTGCTTTAGTTTAGTTTTAATTTTATTGCCTTTAGTTATAGAATCATTCAAATCAAACCCCCCCCCCCCCCTAAAAACTGTTACTTTTGACTTAAATTAGACAACTTTAAATTGCTTGCCTCCTTGTGGTTCGACCCTGACTGCCACTATCTATAGTAGTAGTTTGGATTATAAATTTTATCTTTGATACTCTACGACGGTATCAAATTTTGGCGCCGTTGCCGGGGAGGCAATTGTTCAATTTTTAGTTGTTTTTATTTTAGTCTTTTTCTTAGTTTAAGAGACATCTGTTCCTTAAACTGTTTTCATATTCTACTTGTAGTTTCCTCTTATGCGCAGGTCACAGGGTGGTGAATTACTACCGTTAGATCCTGAGATCGAGAAGACTTTGCGTGAGTTGAGACAATCATCTAGAGTATTGCCGACAGAGGAAGAGCTGAGTACTCTGTCCAGTTATTACGAGAACGAGTTATTTGAGGAGGATCCACCTTCATCTCCTATTTCTAGTTCTTCAGCTGAGACCGTCACATCTCCAGATATGGCTGAAGAAACCTTGTAAATCATTTGTGCATTTAAAGCTTTGCTCTTCAAGTGTTTGCAAAACGTTTTTCTGATTTTAAAGTCTTCAAATTGTTTTTCGAAAAAGCTGTAAAACCTCCAAGTATCAGTTCGCTGTACTGTGACATAATGAGTTTGTTCCATGATTCTCGTGTTAGATCTTCATTGTGATCTCCATGTTCATTTAGTGAACTCTTGAGATTCAATATTCTGTAACACCTTGAGATAGAACCCATAAACTCTTGAAGCGGAGTAGCTTTAAGTTTGAGTGCAACCGGAGTAGGTTGGCAAGTTATTTTCATTGTAAGGGGTTTAGTAAGTTTGAGTAAATTTCTAAACAGGCAATAAAATAACGGTTGGACGTAGGCCTCGGAGTAGAGGCTGAACCAATTTTTAAAATGTCGTTTGTTTGTTCATTTACTTTTACGTTCTTCCACTTTGCTATTTCTCGCTTGTACCTAATCAAGTTCTGTGTCACAGTCACCTATACTGTGACATAGAACTGTTGTACCTTCTTGTGAACTTACATTCAATTAAGTCTCTCAAGTCTTGTACTTCAATATTCTTTACTTAAGTTAATTAATTAACCAAGTTAAGGATAAAATTTTAAAAGGTACACCTAATTCACCCCCTCCCCCTCTTAGGTGTTAATCGTTCTTAACTCTTCAATTGGTATCAGAGCCTCGTGCTCTTGATATTGGTTAAATCCAAAGAGTTGATCCTATAGTTATGGACGATTCAAAACACACTAAGTATCCCATTTTCAAGGTAGAAAACTATGCCTGGTGGAAACATCGCATGAAGCACTATGTCAAAAGTGCGGACTATGAATGTTGGTTAATCATTCAAAAGGGACCCCTCAAAATCGAAGTGACTAATGCTGATGGCACTAGTACCTTGAAAAGCGAGGATAAGTATGTTGAGGCCGACTATAAGAAAATCGAGAAAAACTCTAAGGCCATGTCCATTCTTCAATATGGGATCGGTGACCAAGAGATTAATCGTATATCTGGATGTGCTTCGGCCAAAGAGATTTGGGACACCCTAAGCCTTGCTTATGAGGGAACGTCACAAGTCAAGAAATACCGTATTGATCTTCTCATGCAACAATATGAGATGTTCAATATGGAACGAGATGAGTCAATTAATAGTTTGTCTTCACGTTTTTCTAGTATTGTCAATAACCTTAAGAGTTTAGGTAGGAGTTTTCAATCCGAGGATTTAGTCCGTAAAATCCTTCGTAGCCTAACTGAAAAGTGGCAACCGAAGGTTACGGCTATTGAGGAAGCTAAGGACCTTTCTTTGCTCACCCTTGATGAACTTATGGGCTCACTTATGGCTCATGAGTTAACTCTCATGAAGCGTTCTAGTGAAAGCTCTAAAGGGAAAGGACTCGCTCTTAATGCTCTCTCAAGTGATGAGGAGGATGAAGACGATGAGTTTGCAATGTTCACTAAAAACATTGTTGGCATGATAAATGGTCGAAACTCTCAAAGGTATAGCAACAACTCTAGTAAACGCCGTTTTCCTAAGAGAAGATCTAACTCCACTGTTGGTTGCTTTAAATGTGGTGACAAAGGTCACCAAATCAAAGAATGCCCAAAGTGGAACGATATCAAACCTAAGGAAAAACGTGACTTTTCAAAACGTGATTACAAAAACAAGGTAATGACTTCTATTTGGGAAATGTCTGATTCTGAAGAGGACGATGTCCTTGAGGATGAATTAGACGCCAAATTGTGCATCTCTTCTAGCTCTTCAAAAAGTGGTTCCAAATCTTCAAAGAAAGAAGACATCAAATGTCTTATGGCTCATTCAGCAGACTCCGACTCAGATTCAGGCCATGAGGTAATTAAGCTCAAGAAAAAGGTTCGATCCTTCTCTAAAGACAAAATTTGTCTCCTCCTTGATCAATTTATTGATAAATGTCGTGTCCAAACTAATAAGTTGGAAGCTATGCAAATCGAAATTGAGGACATAGCTGAGGAAAATGTCGTCCTAAAAGAAAGTCTAAATGAGAATGATCAACCTAGTTCCATATTGAGTCTTGAGAAAGAAATCAAAAAGCTTCGAAAACAAAATTTGTTTTTAGCCAACAAAGTCGATGAAACCGGTGCAACAGATCCCTGCACTGTTGCATCCAGTTCTAACAAAGGAAATGTGTCGTCACTAACTCAAGAACGTGACCAACTTTTGATTGACTTAGCTACTCGTAACAACGAAAAGGATGATCTTGTTAAGATTGCTGAAATGTTAAATGATGAGTCTAGTCATGTCAAAAGTGCCTTAGAACGAGCTCAAAAAACAAATGATGACCTTCTTGCTCAAATTGAGATGTTAAAAAGGGTTTGAACAGGACTCATGCCACGAGAGGTCTCTCTTTGTGGCATCTGAGTCGAGAAAAGAAATAGATACTCTCACGGAATTAGTGTCTTCTTTGACTAAGGAACGTGACACTCTTCTAGATGACCTCAAATTGTGTCGAAGGGATAATAAACAATTGGAACAAATTGGGATGTTACTTAGTGATGAAGCAAGACTTGCAAAACAAGCTTTCGACAATTTAGGTAAATTGAATCTTAATCATCTTGCTAAAATCGAAACATTGAATAAAGAGCTAGATGAGGCTAAGATGTTCTACTTAAAATGGGAAGGAAGTCAGAATGTTTTGGAGTTTCTCTTGAAACAATCACAAGAATATGAAAAATTTGCAAAGAAAGCTGGACTTGGTTTCAAATGCAAAAGTAGCACACACTGTTGCACTCGAAACCAGGATCCAAGTCAAACTGACTTCAGAAGAAGAAAGTATGCTGGTCTTCCTGAGTACATCATTTGTAACTATTGTGGCAAAATAGGTCATGAGTTTAATGGTTGTGAAAAAAAAGTCCGTGACTTAGAAAGAAACACTAAAAATCCACTTGTTTGGGTTCCTAAACTAAATGTTTGATTTCTTATAGGCATTAGTGAGGGGCAGCAACAATTGGTACTTAGACAGTGGATGCTCTCGTCACATGACGAGAGATGAAAACTAATTCCTCTCGCTAGAAGCCTACGATGGTGGCATGGTGACTTTTGGCGACAACAAGAAAGGTGAAATCATTGGTATTGGAAAAGTTGGTAAGTCAAAGTCATTATGCGTGGACAAAGTGTTGCTTGTCAAAGGTTTGAAACACAATCTCTTGAGCATTTCACAACTATGTGATCGAGGTAATATTGTTGAATTTCTTGCTAGTGAATGTAGAATCATCAATGGAAAAACTAGAGAACTCATACTTGAAGGTAAACATGTCAAATATGTCTACATGACTAACTTATATTCATTGTTGGGTCAATCACTATCATGCATGAGTGTTCAAAAGAACGACCCTTGGCTTTGGCACAAACGACTTGGTCATGTAAATGCTAAGACACTTAACACCCTCGAGAGACTTGATCTAGTTGACGGCATTCCTAACATTAAGTTTGAATTTAAATCACTTTGTGATGATTGTGTTAAAGGAAAACAAGTTAAATGCCCATTTAAATCCAAAAAGGTTGTTAGCACTTCCTTACCTCTTGAACTCATTCATATTGATTTATGTGGTCCCATGCGCATTGTGAGTAGAGGTGGAAGTCGTTATATTTGTGTCATTGTAGATGACTTCACAAGATTTGTTTGGCTTCTCTTCTTAAGTTCTAAGGACCAAACATTTGATGAGTTCTTAATTTGGGTCAAAAAAGTTCAAAACAAATTTGGTTATAAACTTGTCTCATTGAGATCCGACCATGGAACCGAGTTTGAGAACTTGTCATTTGAGTCTTATTGTAATGAGAATGGTATTAGTCATAACTTTTCGGCCGCAAGAACCCCACAACAAAATAGGGTTGTGGAAAGAATGAACCGAACTCTTGAAAATATGGCTAGGACCATGCTCATTAGCTCTAAAGTTCCTAAGAATTTTTGGGCCGAAGCCGTAAACACATCTTGTTATATTTACAACCGTGTCATGATTAGAAAAATCACTGAGAAAACTCCCTATGAACTACTACGAGGAAGAAAACCTAATCTTTCACACTTAAAATGCTTTGGTAGTAAATGCTTTGTGCACAATAATGGAAAAGATTTGATGCTCGTAGTGATGAAGGAGTTTTTGTTGGTTATTCCGATCATAGTAAAGCCTATAAGGTTTATAACAAAAGGACTATGAAAATGGAAGAAAGTGTTCATGTAATATTTGACGAATCTAGTCTTTTTGTGTCAAACACACAGGTTGATGATGAGGATGATGAATATGATGATGATTTTGAGATTGGTATGACACGACATGATATGGATCAAGTGGTGGAAGAGGCTAAGCAACAGTTGGAGCCACTGTTGCATGAGGAGGATGTCCAAAATTCAGGGGGAACTAATCGTCCTCCTACACAAGATGATTCTACCTCATCCAGGGGGAACAAGGATGGTGAAGAACAGCCCAATCTAATCATAAACGAACCACAATCACCTCCTTCAAACAATCCTCATGCAACAGTCCCCTCTACTGTTGCAGACGAACAAACCGAATCCTCTAACTCACTTATTCCCAAAAAATGGAAAAACCAAAGCTCACATCCTTTATCAAATCTAACCAGTGACCTAACCTCTGGAATAAAAACTAGATCATCGCTTCAAAATTTCTGTGCACACAATGCTTTCATCTCACAAATTGAACCAGACCATGTCACAGTAGCCTTGACTGATGAATGCTGGATGATAGCAATGCAAGAGGAATTGGAGCAATTTGAAAGGAACAAGGTATGGCATCTTGTCCCTAGGCCCTCCCAACGTACTGTAATTGGTACACGGTGGGTCTTTCGCAACAAGCTAGATGATGTCGGAGAAATCGTAAGGAATAAAGCTAGACTAGTGGTGCAAGGTTTTAACCAACAATAAGGAATTGATTATGATGAAACCTTTGCACCGGTAGCTAGGCTTGAGGCCATACGAATGCTTGTTGCTTTTGCGTCTTTTCAAGGTATAAAGCTTTTTCAAATGGATGTCAAAACCGCATTTTTAAATGGATACCTTGATGAAGAAGTGTTTGTTGAACAACCTCCGGGCTTTGTAAACAACGAGTTTCCCAACCACATTTTTAAACTTGATAAAGCGCTTTATGGATTAAAACAGGCTCCTAGTGTAACACTACGGATTCTCCTTGGTGACTACTCGACCGAGTAGAACCTACTCGGCCGAGTAGTGCTGAGGTTGTGTATTGTTTTGGTTCTGCCGAGGAACACTCGGCCGAGTAAAGTGAACACTCGACCGAGTATGGGACACTCGGCCGAGTATACACTTACTCGACCGAGTGTCCGGTTTGGCGAAGTGTTATTTCGACGGTTTGATTAGGGTGCGTTTAAGATTTATTTTATATCCGCGTCAGTTTCAAAATATCATTTCTACTTCATCATTCTTACGTAACCCTAATCTCTCCCTAATTATTCCCTAATCACCCCCTTTGCTTTGTTGATTGCGAAACCTTCGGAGTCCTTACGTACATTTCCTCATCCTACTGTTGGTAAGTGTTATTCTATGTTGTTGTATTCGTTGGGGTTACTGTGTGTTTACGGAATTGGGGGAAATGGGGTTTTGCAGTTAGTGATTGGAATTATGTGATTGTTGTTGTAGGTGACGATGTGGTAATTGTTATGCATTTGTATGATTGATTGCAGCATAGCGGATTGCGAAAAGGTAGGGTTTCTCCTACTCAGTACTGTTAATTGATTGAGATTGCATTATGTTTTATAATTGTTGTTATCTGCTGATCATCGGAGGTTGGGTGTTGTGGTGACGGTATTGGTGTGGTTGTGCTGTGACGATTGTGGTGTTGTGACAGCTGTGATGCTGTGTGTGTGATTGTGGTGGAGTCACTTGCGGGAGTGGCTTCACACCCTAGTTCGCCCTCCGTGGAACCCGCCACGGGAGGGGATGTGCACATTAAGGGACAGGGATTGTTAGTCGCTCGTTGATGAGCTGGACTAGGTGGGGATGGGCTGCGGTCACCATCGGCGGCGAGGATTACCATTGCGATGGGTAATCTGGCGGGGCTACACACTTCGGTGTGTAGTCGGTTCTTGTGTGAGATCGATGATCGGTTGGTTGTATTGTTGTTGTCTTATATTGATTGAGTAATCCGACCCGTGTTGTTGTTTTGTAAAACCTGCGGTGATCCATTCGGGGATGGTGAGCAGATTGTGACAGGTAATGCAGATGTTTAGCTATGGGACAGTCATGGGGAGTCACCACGTCAAGTCTAGCTTCCGTTGTTATGAGTTTAGATGTCTTGGAATTCATTTGTATTAAGACCTTGTACGTTTATTTTGAGTTGGTCTGAGATAATGAAATCTTTAACTTTTATACTTTAATAAATGTTGTTTGGAATTTGTAACTTTGATATACTAACCTTGGGAAACCGAGATGGTAACAGCCTTTCATGCTAGGGTAGTCCTTGGTAAGGTACCTTGGTATGAGGGGGTGTTACAAAGTGGTATCAGAGACGACGATTCCGGCACCCAAAACTAATGAACTCAATGAACTTAGGGAGTCTAAATAAAATGAACCCGGGGAGAGTTGTTTGGAGCTACCGCAAAGACTTGGGAGACGTCCCGGAGTCGCACTAAGGCCCTTACGATCTCAAGCCGGTCACATGGGGGGAAACTGTTATATGTTTGAGTTATGTGTGTTTGATATCTGTAGTTTGAATCTTGTGCATGGTTGGATTAAAGGAGGAAAGAAGTGGAATATGGTAATAGTTGAAAGATGTATCGACGATTTGTTGATGTTGAAACTTTGAGCATGGAATATGTTGGCATGTTATGTGTTGGAACATGGTAAAAGATGAAAAGTGAATTGTGAAATTGTATCTGGTTGATATTGAGCATGAAGAATGTGATCATGTTACCTGTTTAATACAATGTTGAGCATGAAGTATGGTAGTGGTACATGTGCATATGAATCTGATGATTTTAATGCTTGATTGTTGGTAGAAGCATGTGATTAAGGTCATGCGTCTGTATATGTAAATGTGGTGTTTAATTTTAAGGTGAATATGATAAATGTTCAACTATGTACTGGTTTTCAGAAGCATTGGGTCGTTATTGTTTGTTTTATGCATGTTAAAGTTGTTTTGAAAAGAAATTTTGATTTGTATACAAACCGATTTTGGAAGGGTTGTCTTAAAACTGTCATAAGACGAGTTATAGAAAAGATATTGCTGTGATTCCAAGTTGAGGTGATAGCTTGTCCTCTTACGATTCTAACGATAGGTCACACGCCCAAAATGACCAAGTAACGAGTGAGATACGACTGTTTTACGAAAACTGGACGGTCTTTGTGAATGCGCCTATACTCGACCGAGTAGGGACTACTCGGCCGAGTGTCTTTTATACTCGACCGAGTATTCCATATTCGGCCGAGTAATCTCTCCGTGATAATACTTGTTTAGCGTCGGAGTCGTGAACTCGGCCGAGTGGTCTCATACTCGACCGAGTAAGGTCTACTCGGCCGAGTATTCCCAATACTCGACCGAGTAATCCTTCGCGATAATTGAGTTTGCTTCGAGTCGAAAACTCGACCGAGTAATATAGTTACTCGACCGAGTACCTTGTAATCGACCTAGTATGTTATGTACTCGACCGAGTACCTCTTTGGGCGGCCACTTTGAGTCGGTGGCTATGTTCTTACTTTTGTTTTGAGCCGGTGGCTATGTTTTTTACATTGTTTTGAGTCGTAGGGTATATACACATGTATGTTTTGAGTCTTAACGCATTCTTTTATATGTGAGACGGTCTTGATACGTAAGTTCTAGGAAGTTATGACATTGAGAATAACGGCTTATGAGGGACATGTGTTGGATAAAGAAGACATGTGTTAATGTGGTTGTGAGAGATAGTGGAAAAAGGAAAGGGAAGAATGATAAGCTAATCGAGGTAAAGAGCATGTTTTGTGAGATATGATGAGTGAAATAGTCGTGTATTGAGTAGTATAAAAGTAAGTGTATATGGGCAAGGGTGATGTAAGTGCAAAGAAGCATGAGAATGAAAGATTGAGATGAGAGATACGAATAGTGACATTTCGGGATGTGTAAGGACTTATAGAGGGAGACGGTTAGCATTGTGTTGCTTAAGGATATATGTAATGAAAGGTTGCTTTAGAGGGATAGAGAAGAGGGTTATATAGTGAACTTAGATAGAGTTATGTCGCGACGTGGATTTGTAGATGGTGACCAAGTTTGGGAATTTGGAATTTTCACGATGTGAGCCTAGTGAGTAATTCTTTGGGCAGCTAACGTTATGAGATGAATTTTGGTTTCCTAGTGATGTAAAAAGGGAGATGCAATTGTTTGAACTTTAAACGTTGATTTTATGGATAGATTAGTGACAATTGGGAGTTATAGTATAATGAGAGAAGACCCATGGTAAGAAAGAGTGAGATGATATCGACATAAAATAATGGGGATTGAGTTTGGAGCAATGTGAAGGTAACCGGAGCACTTAAGAGTTAGACAGAAATAATGAAGAGTTGAATCATTAAGGGAGTTTGTCGAGGGTAAAAGAAAAGAATAAGGGGAGTAAAACTAGGAACATGTTCACGGAGAATATGTGATATAAAAGTAAGGAATCGTAGAGATGTATGATGCTATCATGAGGATTTGAGTTACTGATTATATAGAAGTTCCAGGACAACATGATAATCATGAATTTCGAGGAATTAAAGAAAGCAAAATTTGGGTAAAGAATTTGCACGATATGAGATTTTGGTGGTGAGTCGGGTGACGATACGATTACGGATGAAATTGGAAATAGTGTTGAGGTGATTTTTGTTGATATATTTGATGTTTGTCGTTTGGGATGAGAACCAAAGGGAGAAAAAGGATTGTTATATTAAGAAGTGATAGTAAGAGAGTAGTCACATGAAAAATGTTGGTGTTATAGTATTGTCACTAGTGGTTGAGGATGATGTTATTTTGGGGAAGTTAGTTGTTCTAATGAGGTTGATTTTGTGAAGGTGATTAATGTTTGGTTATGAGGGATTTTAAGGTATGGATATATGAGGTATTCGTTAGTAGTTGGGTACAGATGATATGGCTACGTTAATAGGGTGGTGATAAATGTGTGTAAAAGAAGATATGTTATGAAGGGCACCTGAGTTAAGTCCGGATAAGAGGTATTCATTGTCAAGTGGTAACTTACGTAATCAGGATTGGCTATTTGGATGTGATTATGGGTCTTAGGAGTATGTAAATGTTTGTGTGAGGTTGTGACCTCACGAGATGCGGTATGGTGTGATAGTCATAAAGTTGTTATATGAATGTTTGTAATATATGTTGGATACGGTAACTTAATGGAATGATGATAAAAAAAAAAAAAAAAAAAAAAAAAAAAAAAAAAAAAAGTGAGTGATAGTTGGGTGGTCTGACAAGACTGGTTATACTTGCATGTGTATTCATGATATAGGTTTAATCCATGAAAAGTATGGAAGGTATGCATGAGATTCTTGTCTATTTATTCCGTATAATATGTTGTGTCATAACTGCAAAGCGATTTTGAGTAATTTTGTTGTCCAAGATGTTATATTGAGTCAGTGTTTATGGGATTGTGTATGGCACGGTATCTACTGTTGTGATGCGGGTATTTTCGCACTGTGGTGCGGCTGTTGGTGGCAATTTTGCGATGTTGTCACCGGTTGTGGTGGAGTAGGTGAGATGACTATGTTACGAGTTTTCGAAAGTGCTTACCAGTTAAACATATATTGTTGTTTGTTTGCTGCTGTTCCTGGTGAGTTTTGGTTGAACATGCAGACTGTTGTTTTGTTTGTTGATGTTTCTTACCAGTTTCAGCTTGGGAATGAGGGTAGAGTATGATGTGAAAGAGAGTTGTATATGTTTTCGTTGTTGCCATGGTATAGTGATATTCTGTTGATGGGACACAGTTGTGAGAAGTTGTTACAGTAATTTTTATCTTGTTTTAAGATGAGGCATCGGTAGTCATAGTCATGGCAAGTGATTCGTGGAATATGTGTTGTAATGATCTGAAAGCGACAAGTGGTTCATAATCTTTTGTTGAGATAGTGGGTGCAGGATATTGGGAATTAGTGTCATGTTCAGTTATGTATGAGTTTTGCGGTAATGAAAGAAAAGAACTTGAGGAGCTAGTGTGAGTGTACGTAACAAGTGTGGAGTGTGAATTATGCTTTTGGTGATATGAGTTTTATATAGTTTATATAAAGATATATGTCATGTTGCGGTAATGTGGAAGAGTTGAAGTTTTGGGTTAAGTTAAGGATTTTGAGGTATAGGTTAGGGGGTGTGACGAGTGAATTGAAGGATGAGAGTTGTTTAAGTAAGAGAGCCTAAGATATATGCATGGCGACTGTTCAGATTATAAGTGGTTATCTTTGACATGTGGTGGTGATGAAGATAATGAAAGGTATAACTAAGGATCTAGTATTAGTGAGTTACGAGGACGTAACATTTATCTTAAGAGGAGTAGGATGCGATAAAAGAGATTTTGATGGTTGTGCATATGGTAGTATAACTGGAAGTAGAGTGTTGGTGTAGCATAAAGGACGGATAATTGTGTTGATTTTATTAAAGGTCATGACCGTGCTTGTAGTAGTTCGATGTTTAGCAATGAGAGAATATTTCAACAGTGTTGACAGTTGAATGATGATATTTATGAGTTCGAGAGTTTTGGCAGCTGGATGATGATGTTGAGGAGTGTGAGTAAACTTCGAGGACGAAGTTCCTTTTAAGAGTGGTAGAATGTAACATTCCGTTTTTATGATTGATCTTCTTTTGTGGATTGAGTGCTATTGAGTGTTATGGAAGTGATACAAGGTTGGCAACATTATATTGTGGTTATTGGGTAATGTTATGGAGTCAGTATTGAGAGCCTATGCTATAGTTGAGACGATATCGTGAGCCATGTTGTGGAAGGAAGAGTGGTTTGTGGAGTTGGTGTTAAGTGTCCATGTTTTATAGGTTAGGTTGGAACTTCGCGGTCGTGTTTTGTATTGTTGTTGTTTTGCTTTGAGTCGGGATAATGATTTTTGTGGTGACTTGTATAGTTCTATGGTGTTGTTATATGTGGTTGGTATAGTCTTGTGGCGTAGTGTTGTGCTTTGTTTTATAGTAGAGTGTGAACTTCGGGACGAAGTTCTTTTTAAGGAGGGAAGATTGTAACACTACGGATTTTCCTTGGTGACTACTCGACCGAGTAGAGCCTACTCGGCCGAGTAGTGCCGAGGTTGTGTATTGTTTTGGTTCTGCCGAGGAACACTCGGCCGAGTAAAGTGAACACTCGACCGAGTATGGGACACTCGGCCGAGTATACACTTACTCGACCGAGTGTCCGGTTTGGCGAAGTGTTATTTCGACGGTTTGATTAGGGTGCGTTTAAGATTTATTTTATATCCGCGTCAGTTTCAAAATATCATTTCTACTTCATCATTCTTACGTAACCCTAATCTATCCCTAATTATTCCCTAATCACCCCCTTTGCTTTGTTGATTGCGAAACCTTCGGAGTCCTTACGTACATTTCCTCATCCTACTGTTGGTAAGTGTTATTCTATGTTGTTGTATTCGTTGGGGTTACTGTGTGTTTACGGAATTGGGGGAAATGGGGTTTTGCAGTTAGTGATTGGAATTATGTGATTGTTGTTGTAGGTGACGATGTGGTAATTGTTATGCATTTGTATGATTGATTGCAGCATAGCGGATTGCGAAAAGGTAGGGTTTCTCCTACTCAGTACTGTTAATTGATTGAGATTGCATTATGTTTTATAATTGTTGTTATCTGCTGATCATCGGAGGTTGGGTGTTGTGGTGACGGTATTGGTGTGGTTGTGCTGTGACGATTGTGGTGTTGTGACAGTTTGTGATCTTGTGTGTGTGATTGTGGTGGAGTCACTTGCGGGAGTGGCTTCACACCCTAGTTCGCCCTCCGTGGAACCCGCCACGGGAGGGGATGTGCACATT
Organism: Silene latifolia; assembly: GCF_048544455.1. NCBI lineage: Eukaryota > Viridiplantae > Streptophyta > Magnoliopsida > Caryophyllales > Caryophyllaceae > Silene > Silene latifolia. The sequence continues at coordinate 10,383,578 of NC_133534.1, forward strand.
AAGGGACAGGGATTGTTAGTCGCTCGTTGATGAGTTGGACTAGGTGGGGATGGGTGCGGTCACCCATCGGCGGCGAGGATTACATTGCGATGGGTAATCTGGCGGGGCTACACACTTCGGTGTGTAGTCGGTTCTTGTGTGAGATCGATGATCATTTGGTTGTATTGTTGTTGTCTTATATTGATTGAGTAGTCCGACCCGTGTTGTTGTTTTGTAAAACTGCGGTGATCCATTCGGGGATGGTGAGCGATTGTGACAGTGTAATGAGATGTTTAGCTATGGGACGGTCATGGGGAGTCACCACGTCAAGTCTAGCTTCCGTTGTTATGAGTTTAGATGTCTTGGAATTCATTTGTATTAAGACCTTGTACGTTTATTTTGAGTTGGTCTGAGATAATGAAATCTTTAACTTTTATACTTTAATAAATGTTGTTTGGAATTTGTAACTTTGATATACTAACCTTGGGAAACCGAGATGGTAACAGCCTTTCATGCTAGGGTAGTCCTTGGTAAGGTACCTTGGTATGAGGGGGTGTTACAAAGTGGTATCAGAGACGACGATTCCGGCACCCAAAACTAATGAACTCAATGAACTTAGGGAGTCTAAATAAAATGAACCCGGGGAGAGTTGTTTGGAGCTACCGCAAAGACTTGGGAGACGTCCGAAGTCGCATTAAGGCCCTTACGATCTCAAGCCGGTCACATGGGGGAAAGCGTTATATGTTTGAGTTATGTGTGTTTGATATCCGTAGTTTGAATCTTGTGCATGGTTGGATTAAAGGAGGAAAGAAGTGGAATATGGTAATAGTTGAAAGATGTATCGACGATTTGTTGATGTTGAAACTTTGAGCATGGAATATGTTGGCATGTTATGTGTTGGAACATGGTAAAAGATGAAAAGTGAATTGTGAAATTGTATCTGGTTGATATTGAGCATGAAGAATGTGATCATGTTACCTGTTTAATACAATGTTGAGCATGAAGTATGGTAGTGGTACATGTGCATATGAATCTGATGATTTTAATGCTTGATTGTTGGTAGAAGCATGTGATTAAGGTCATGCGTCTGTATATGTAAATGTGGTGTTTAATTTTAAGGTGAATATGATAAATGTTCAACTATGTACTGGTTTTCAGAAGCATTGGGTCGTTATTGTTTGTTTTATGCATGTTAAAGTTGTTTTGAAAAGAAATTTTGATTTGTATACAAACCGATTTTGGAAGGGTTGTCTTAAAACTGTCATAAGACGAGTTCTAGAAAAGATATTGCTGTGATTCCAAGTTGAGGTGATAGCTTGTCCTCTTACGATTCTAACGATAGGTCACACGCCCAAAATGACCAAGTAACGAGTGAGATACGACTGTTTTACGAAAACTGGACGGTGCTGTGAACTGCGCCTATACTCGACCGAGTAGGGACTACTCGGCCGAGTGTCTTTTATACTCGACCGAGTATTCCATATTCGGCCGAGTAATCTCTCTGTGATAATACTGTTTAGCGTCTGGAGTCGTGAACTCGGCCGAGTGGTCTCATACTCGACCGAGTAAGGTCTACTCGGCCGAGTATTCCCAATACTCGACCGAGTAATCCTTCTGCGATAATTGAGTTTGCTTCTGAGTCGAAAACTCGACCGAGTAATATAGTTACTCGACCGAGTACCTTGTAATCGACCTAGTATGTTATGTACTCGACCGAGTACCTCTTTGGGCGGCCACTTTGAGTCGGTGGCTATGTTCTTACTTTTGTTTTGAGCCGGTGGCTATGTTTTTACATTGTTTTGAGCCGTAGGGTATATACACATGTATGTTTTGAGTCTTAACGCATTCTTTTATATGTGAGACGGTCTTGATACGTAAGTTACCGGAAGTTATGACATTGAGAATAACGGCTTATGAGGGACATGTGTTGGATAAAGAAGACATGTGTTAATGTGGTTGTGAGAGATAGTGGAAAAAGGAAAGGGAAGAATGATAAGCTAATCGAGGTAAAGAGCATGTTTTGTGAGATATGATGAGTGAAATAGTCGTGTATTGAGTAGTATAAAAGTAAGTGTATATGGGCAAGGGTGATGTAAGTGCAAAGAAGCATGAGAATGAAAGATTGAGATGAGAGATACGAATAGTGACATTTCGGGATGTGTAAGGACTTATAGAGGGAGACGGTTAGCATTGTGTTGCTTAAGGATATATGTAATGAAAGGTTGCTTTAGAGGGATAGAGAAGAGGGTTATATAGTGAACTTAGATAGAGTTATGTCGCGACGTGGATTTGTAGATGGTGACCAAGTTTGGGAATTTGGAATTTTCACGATGTGAGCCTAGTGAGTAATTCTTTGGGCAGCTAACGTTATGAGATGAATTTTGGTTTCCTAGTGATGTAAAAAGGGAGATGCAATTGTTTGAACTTTAAACGTTGATTTTATGGATAGATTAGTGACAATTGAGAGTTATAGTATAATGAGAGAAGACCCATGGTAAGAAAGAGTGAGATGATATCGACATAAAATAATGGGGATTGAGTTTGGAGCAATGTGAAGGTAACCGGAGCACTTAAGAGTTAGACAGAAATAATGAAGAGTTGAATCATTAAGGGAGTTTGTCGAGGGTAAAAGAAAAGAATAAGGGGAGTAAAACTAGGAACATGTTCACGGAGAATATGTGATATAAAAGTAAGGAATCGTAGAGATGTATGATGCTATCATGAGGATTTGAGTTACTGATTATATAGAAGTTCCAGGACAACATGATAATCATGAATTTCGAGGAATTAAAGAAAGCAAAATTTGGGTAAAGAATTTGCACGATATGAGATTTTGGTGGTGAGTCGGGTGACGATACGATTACGGATGAAATTGGAAATAGTGTTGAGGTGATTTTTGTTGATATATTTGATGTTTGTCGTTTGGGATGAGAACCAAAGGGAGAAAAAGGATTGTTATATTAAGAAGTGATAGTAAGAGAGTAGTCACATGAAAAATGTTGGTGTTATAGTATTGTCACTAGTGGTTGAGGATGATGTTATTTTGGGGAAGTTAGTTGTTCTAATGAGGTTGATTTTGTGAAGGTGATTAATGTTTGGTTATGAGGGATTTTAAGGTATGGATATATGAGGTATTCGTTAGTAGTTGGGTACAGATGATATGGCTACGTTCACTGGGTGGTGATAAATGTGTGTAAAAGAAGATATGTTATGAAGGGCACCTGAGTTAAGTCCGGATAAGAGGTATTCATTGTCAAGTGGTAACTTACGTAATCAGGATTGGCTATTTGGATGTGATTATGGGTCTTAGGAGTATGTAAATGTTTGTGTGAGGTTGTGACCTCACGAGATGCGGTATGGTGTGATAGTCATAAAGTTGTTATATGAATGTTTGTAATATATGTTGGATACGGTAACTTAATGGAATGATGATAAAAAAAAAAAAAAAAAAAAAAAAAGTGATAGTTGGGTGGTCTGACAAGACTGGTTATACTTGCATGTGTATTCATGATATAGGTTTAATCCATGAAAAGTATGGAAGGTATGCATGAGATTCTTGTCTATTTATTCCGTATAATATGTTGTGTCATAAACTGTAAAGCGTTTTGAGTAATTTTGTTGTCCAAGATGTTATATTGAGTCAGTGTTTATGGGATTGTGTATGGCACGGTATCTCTTTGTTGTGATGCGGGTATTTTCGCACTGTGGTGCGGCTGTTGGTGGCAATTTTGCGATGTTGTCACCGGTTGTGGTGGAGTAGGTGAGATGACTATGTTACGAGTTTTCGAAAGTGCTTACCAGTTAAACATATATTGTTGTTTGTTTGCTGCTGTTCCTGGTGAGTTTTGGTTGAACATGCACGGATTGTTGTTTTGTTTGTTGATGTTTCTTACCGATTTCGACTTGGGAATGAGGGTAGAGTATGATGTGAAAGAGAGTTGTATATGTTTTCGTTGTTGCCATGGTATAGTGATATTACGTTGATGGGACACGATTGTGAGAAGTTATTCTGATAATTTTTATCTTGTTTTAAGATGAGGCATCGGTAGTCATAGTCATGGCAAGTGATTCGTGGAATATGTGTTGTAATGATCTGAAAGCGACAAGTGGTTCATAATCTTTTGTTGAGATAGTGGGTGCAGGATATTGGGAATTAGTGTCATGTTCGATTATGTATGAGTTTTGCGGTAATGAAAGAAAAGAACTTGAGGAGCTAGTGTGAGTGTACGTAACAAGTGTGGAGTGTGAATTATGCTTTTGGTGATATGAGTTTTATATAGTTTATATAAAGATATATGTCATGTTGCGGTAATGTGGAAGAGTTGAAGTTTTGGGTTAAGTTAAGGATTTTGAGGTATAGGTTAGGGGTGTGACGAGTGAATTGAAGGATGAGAGTTGTTTAAGTAAGAGAGCCTAAGATATATGCATGGCGACTGTTCGGATTATAAGTGGTTATCTTTGACATGTGGTGGTGATGAAGATAATGAAAGGTATAACTAAGGATCTAGTATTAGTGAGTTACGAGGACGTAACATTTATCTTAAGAGGAGTAGGATGCGATAAAAGAGATTTTGATGGTTGTGCATATGGTAGTATAAGTGGAAGTAGAGTGTTGGTGTAGCATAAAGGACGGATAATTGTGTTGATTTTATTAAAGGTCATGACCGTGCTTGTAGTAGTTCGATGTTTAGCAATGAGAGAATATTTCAACGGTGTTGTGATTGAATGATGATATTTATGAGTTCGAGAGTTTTGGCATGGATGATGATGTTGAGGAGTGTGAGTAAACTTCGAGGACGAAGTTCCTTTTAAGAGTGGTAGAATGTAACATTCCGTTTTTATGATTGATCTTCTTTTGTGGATTGAGTGCTATTGAGTGTTATGGAAGTGATACAAGGTTGGCAACATTATATTGTGGTTATTGGGTAATGTTATGGAGTCAGTATTGAGAGCCTATGCTATAGTTGAGACGATATCGTGAGCCATGTTGTGGAAGGAAGAGTGGTTTGTGGAGTTGGTGTTAAGTGTCCATGTTTTATAGGTTAGGTTGGAACTTCGCGGTCGTGTTTTGTATTGTTGTTGTTTTGCTTTGAGTCGGGATAATGATTTTTGTGGTGACTTGTATAGTTCTATGGTGTTGTTATATGTGGTTGGTATAGTCTTGTGGCGTAGTGTTGTGCTTTGTTTTATAGTAGAGTGTGAACTTCGGGACGAAGTTCTTTTAAGGGAGGGAAGATTGTAACACTACGGATTCTCCTTGGTGACTACTCGACCGAGTAGAACCTACTCGGCCGAGTAGTCTTTGAGGTTGTGTATTGTTTTGGTTTCTGAGGAACACTCGGCCGAGTAAAGTGAACACTCGACCGAGTATGGGACACTCGGCCGAGTATACACTTACTCGACCGAGTGTCCGGTTTGGCGAAGTGTTATTTCGACGGTTTGATTAGGGTGCGTTTAAGATTTATTTTATATCCGCGTCAGTTTCAAAATATCATTTCTACTTCATCATTCTTACGTAACCCTAATCTATCCCTAATTATTCCCTAATCACCCCCTTTGCTTTGTTGATTGCGAAACCTTCGGAGTCCTTACGTACATTTCCTCATCCTACGGTTGGTAAGTGTTATTCTATGTTGTTTGTATTCGTTGGGGTTCTTGTGTGTTTACGGAATTGGGGGAAATGGGGTTTTGCGATTAGTGATTGGAATTATGTGATTGTTGTTGTAGGTGACGATGTGGTAATTGTTATGCATTTGTATGATTGATTGCAGCATAGCGGATTGCGAAAAGGTAGGGTTTCTCCTACTCAGTACTGTTAATTGATTGAGATTGCATTATGTTTTATAATTGTTGTTATCTGCTGATCATCGGAGGTTGGGTGTTGTGGTGACGGTATTGGTGTGGTTGTGCTGTGACGATTGTGGTGTTGTGACAATTTGTGATCTTGTGTGTGTGATTGTGGTGGAGTCACTTGCGGGAGTGGCTTCACACCCTAGTTCGCCCTCCGTGGAACCCGCCACGGGAGGGGATGTGCACATTAAGGGACAGGGATTGTTAGTCGCTCGTTGATGAGCTGGACTAGGTGGGGATGGGCTGCGGTCACCCACTGGCGGCGAGGATTACCTGTTGCGATGGGTAATCTGGCAGGGCTACACACTTCGGTGTGTAGTCGGATTCTTGTGTGAGATCGATGATCACCTGGTTGTATTGTTGTTGTCTTATATTGATTGAGTAATCTTGACCCCGTGTTGTTGTTTTGTAAAACTGCGGTGATCCATTCGGGGATGGTGAGCAGATTGTGACAGGTAATGCAGATGTTTAGCTATGGGACAGTCATGGGGAGTCACCACGTCAAGTCTAGCTTCCGTTGTTATGAGTTTAGATGTCTTGGAATTCATTTGTATTAAGACCTTGTACGTTTATTTTGAGTTGGTCTGAGATAATGAAATCTTTAACTTTTATACTTTAATAAATGTTGTTTGGAATTTGTAACTTTGATATACTAACCTTGGGAAACCGAGATGGTAACAGCCTTTCATGCTAGGGTAGTCCTTGGTAAGGTACCTTGGTATGAGGGGGTGTTACACCTAGGGCCTGGTATGATAGGCTTTCAAAGTTTCTATTGGAAAATGGTTTCTTACGTGGGTCCGTGGATAAAACGTTGTTTATTAAGTCACAAGGAGATGAACTGTTGCTTGTGCAAGTATATGTCGATGACATTATTTTTGGAGCAACTAACAATGTTCTTTATAAGTACTTTTCTGATTTAATGACTTCCGAATTTGAAATGAGTATGATTGGAGAACTTGGATTCTTTCTTGGTCTTCAAATCAAACAATGTGAAAATGGAACGATGATTCATCAACAAAAGTACTTAAAAGAAATGTTAAGTAAGTTTGGGTTGACTGATTCTAATCCTATGCCTACACCAATGGTGCCTAAAATCAAGCTTGATAAGGACGAAAATGGTAAGAGCATTAGTGAAAAGGTCTATCGAGGTATGATCGGTTCCTTACTTTACTTAACCGCTAGTCGACCCGACATACAATTTAGTGTGTGTGCTTGTGCCCGTTTCCAAGCAAATCCTAAGGAATCACATTTTAAAGCCGTCAAACGGATTTTTAAGTATTTGATTGGAACACAAGGGCTATATCTTTGGTACCCAACTCACTACGAACTTGATCTTGTAGGTTTTTCGGATGCGGATTATGCCGGTGATACATTGGATAGGAAAAGCACTTCGGGCATTGCTACTTTCCTAGGTCCGTGTCTCATTTCGTGGGCTTCTAAGAAGCAAAACACCGTCGCATTGTCCACGGCCGAAAGTGAATATGTGAGTGCCGCTCTTTGTTGTGCACAAATTCTTTGGGTACGTCAACAATTGCATGATTATGGCCTTATTTTCGAGACTACCCCTATATTTTGTGACAATACTAGTGCGATTAATATATCAAAGAATCATATACAACACTCACGAACTAAACACATCGACATACGACATCATTTTTTACGTGATCAAGTTGAAAAAGGTAATATATGTCTAAGCTTTTGTAAAACGGAAAATCAAATTGCGGACATTTTCACAAAACCGTTGGAAAGAGAACAATTCGTAAGACTTCGGTCGGAAATTGGTTACTAGGTGACATGTAGCTAAAATAAACTATTTTCTTCAATGATTGACTAGAGGTTGGAATTAATATGTTATTTAGCAAAATAAATTTCATATGCATACAAATATGAACCGTGCATCATAATTTAAGATCCTTTAGTTGCATTTGAGTCTTTTCTTTCTTTGTGCATTGAACCACTCCCACTTTATGTCCCATCAATCACCATTAAACACTCCACCTACCCTTATTAACCGTGCCCCTCACAAAACCACATTCAACTCTCTTTAATCCCACCGTACACATCATTGCCCTTCATGCAAATTCACAACCAACGCCTTTTATCCACTAAATAATAAAAATCCTTTCAAAACTTTCTTTATTCTCAAAAACCGTCCAAATCAATCCCTTTATACTCAAAGATGCTTCCAAAACCTCGACTGTCCAAAGAACTTGTAAACCTTAGAAACACCTTTAATCCAAAGTTCATTGCAAAGCAAAAAATGGCTCCCAAAACCGCTGCAGAAACTATTCCCGCCACCACCAAAACCACCAAACACACCACCTCTGCTACCGCTAAACCTACTGTTACACGAAGGAAAACAACTGCCAAAAGAGGAGGTGGTCGAGGCAGAGAAGGACGAGGTAGGAGACCTCCAATCTCGCTACAGTTGGATGCCGAGGTTGACATTGATACTGATGAGGAACCCACCACTATGGAATCTGAGAAAGTTGAAACACTCGAAAAGGAGGAGGAAATTGTGAAATCGAAAGAAAAAGGACCATTAATGTTAATAAAGTTCAGCAAGGTGATGTTAGACGTTTCTTGCATATGAATAATGTAGGGTTTTTTGGCCTTATTGAAACTAGGGTCAGGACCATTAATGTTAATAAAGTTCAGCAAGGGCTTGGCTCTCACTGGCAGTTCTTGAATAATAATGATATTTTGGATAGAGGTAGAATTTGGATCTTGTGGGATGCCTCTCAGTTTTCTGTAGCTGTACTTGGCAAGGAACTTCAAGTTGTGCATTTGAGAGTGACTCACCTGAGCTCTGGATTCAGCTGGGTTCACTCTATGGTTTATGGTTGCAACAAGGATAGTGAAAGGGTTGATCTCTGGAGCTCTCTGAAGCAGCTAAAGCATAGTTTAGTGGATCCTTGGTTAATAATGGGTGACTTCAATAATGTTCTTCACTCTGATGAACGAATTGGCTCCCCTATAACTCAGGCTGAGGTTCAAGGTTTTCAGGACTGTGTTGATGAATGTGGGCTTTATGATGTTGTGACTTCAGGTGCTTTTTTTACCTGGAATAACAAATAGGAAGGTGTTGATAGAGTGTTTAGTCGTATTGACCGAGTTATGGCTAATGGTCAGTGGCTCATTCAGGGCCCTTCTGGGACTGTTACCTTTCTACCTGAGGGATTATATGATCATAGTCCATGTCTTATGGAGCTGTGGCATTTATACCCCAGGCAGAAGTCTCGTTTTATGTACTTCAATATGTGGGGCAAAGATGATCAGTTTTTGAGTATTGTCCAGCAGATTTGGGGTACATCAATCACTGGGTGTTTGAGTTATCAAGTTGCAAAAAAGTTGAAGCTTCTGAAAGGTCCTCTTAAGAAATTTAATAGAGAAGGTTATGGGGACATTGTCAACTCTGCTCAGGTGGCTAAATTGTTTTTGGAGGATATCCAGGGGAAACTTCACCAGGACCCCACAAACATTATGCTTATGGATGAGGAGAGGATTGCCTCTAAATCTTATCAGGATTTGGAAACTGCAAAGATCTCATACCTTTCTCAGAAAGCAAAGGCTCTCTGGTTAAATAATGCTGATGAGAACACGCATTATTTCCATAGTACCATCAAAGCCAGAAGAGCTATGAATAAAGTACTCAGTATCCAGGATGCTAATGGTCAGATGTGTGTTGAAGCTGATACCATTGAGCATGCGTTTTTGGAGTACTATGAGAAGTTATTGGGTACTTCTGAGGTTGTGGTTAAAGTGTGTGCTGGTGTAGTTAAACATGGCAAGCTGGTTACCCCTGATCAGGCTGCTGCTATGTGTAGAACTATTACCAAGGAGGAGATCAAGGTAGCTTTGTTGTCCATTCCCAGTGATAAAGCTCCAGGCCCTGATGGGTACTCGTCTGGTTTCTTCAAAGATGCATTTACTGTTGTTGGTGATGAGGTGTGTGGTGCAGTCCAGGAGTTCTTCAGGACTGGTAAGCTGTTAAAACAGTTTAGTGCCACTATCCTTACTTTAATCCCTAAAAAAGATTGTCCTACCTCTGTGACTGATTATAGACCAATTGCTTGCTGCAATGTGATTTACAAGTGTATTACTAAGATCATTTGTAATAGAATTGCTAGCACCCTTGTTGAGCTTGTGAGTCTTAATCAGAGTGCTTTCCTACAAGGGAGGGATATCATTGATAATATCATGATTTGTCAAGACCTTGTTAGACTCTATAACAGGAAGACATGTTCTCCTAGGGTCCTGATAAAAGTTGACCTCGGGAAAGCATATGATTTTATTGAATGGGAATTTGTTGAAGGAATGTTGTCTGCTTTGGATTTTCCTATGACTATGATAAATTGGATCATGCAATGCCTTACTTCCCCTTACTATTCTCTAGCTCTTAATGGGAACCAATTTGGATTTTTCAAAGGAAGGAGGGGGCTCAGACAAGGAGATCCTATGTCTCCTCTTCTCTTTACCCTTTGTCTAGAGTACTTCACCAGGATTCTCAGTGTGGTTACTCAAAGACCAGAGTTTAGGTTTCATCCTATGTGCAGGAAGTTGGGGTTGAGTCATCTGGCTTTTGCAAATGATCTTCTCTTGTTTTGCAGAGGTGACCTTGCCTCTGCGAGAGTCCTCATAAGAGCTTTCCTTTCCTTTTCTGAGGCCTCTGGCCTTCGTATGAATCAAGACAAGTCTGAGATGTATCTTCATGGTATCACACCTATGGCTGCTGAAGCAATTCTGCAGCTGTCTAGTTTTAAGCTTGGTCAGTTCCTCTTTAGATACCTTGGCATTCCCATATCTTACAAGAGACTCACTAATGCTGAATGTAGTCTTTTGGTGGATAAAATTGTGGCAAGGATAAGAAGTTGGGGGGCAAAAAAACTGAGCTATGCAGGAAGACTAGTCTTGGTAAGGTCAGTACTGTCACAACTTCACAGCTACTGGTCTAGGATCTTTCTCATACCTAAGAGTGTCCTCAGTAGAGTGGATGCAGTCTGCAGGAACTATTTGTGGTATGGCAATGATGACTTCCATAAGGTACCAGGAATTGCTTGGGATACCTGCTGCCTGCCTTGTAATAAGGGTGGGCTTGGTATTAAACACAGTCTTCTCTGGAACCTGGCAGTTCTGGGCAGGTATACCTGGTAGATTTCCCAGAAGAAGGACACTCTGTGGGTGAAATGGGTGCATCACCTTTATATAAAACAATCAAACTGGTGGGATTACAAGGCTACTACTAACTCTAGTTGGACTTGGAGACAAGTTTGTAGAGTTAAGGAGATCTTACAGTCTGGTTTTTTCACTAATGGCTGGCTATCTAAGGATTATGTCTTGAATGAGGTTTATGACTGGCTGCTCAGGGATCATGTGTAGGTCAGTTGGATGCCTTACGTATGGAATAGGCTTTGTTTACCAAAAGTCTGTTTCATTAATTGGGTTTATGTGCATCAAAAATTGTTGACTAAGGATAGACTTCTGCGGTTTGGGATCATTAGTGATGGGGTTTGTGATCTGTGTGGTGCCCAACAGGAGACTCAACAACATCTTTTTTTTGATTGTGTCTACAGTCAGAAGTGCTTACTGGTTCTTCAGCAGTGGTTAGGGTATACCTGTCAGAGAGAGCTTATTATTTGGCTCATTAACTGGAGATGCAGGTCTTTGCTACAAAAGAAAGTCGTCATGGCTGCTTTTGCAACACTGATTTATCTCATTTGGTTCAATAGGAATATTGCTCGGGTTGAGGGAGTGGTACATCATCCTCAGGCGATTTTGAGCAAGATTCAGAGTGTTTTAAAAGGGAAGCTAGGCTCTATAGAAACTTGTAAAAGTCATAGGAAAGCTTTGTGTTGGCTGCAAAAGTTAGATTTAGTCTAATTTCTTTTGAGTATTGTATGATGTTAACGTACTTGGTGTAATGTTCCTAATTATTAATACAAATTTACATTTCACCAAAAAAAAAGAAAGAAAAAGGAAAGGAGGAAAGAAGTCATTCAAGTGAAAAGAAAGAGGGGGAATGTGATGAAGATAAACAAGAAGAAGGTGATGATTTCAATGAAGTTGAGAAACATATGAGGGAAGATGAGTTTGAAAATCAAAAGGAAATACAGAAAGAAAAAGAGAGTGGAGAAAAATCAGAAAAAGAGGGAGAAATTGGTGAGAACAATGAAAAAGAGGAAAGGGAGAATGAAGAAAAATCAGAAAAAGAGAGTGAGACAAGTGAGAAAAAGGAAAAAGAAAAGAGTGAAGAAAAATTAAGTAAGGAAAAGAGGGATGATGGTATTGATGAAATTCTAAAAGACTTGGTGAATGAGAGAATGGAGGAAGATGTGCCGGATGAGACTGATGCAACAAAGGCATCAACTGTTGAAGAAATGATCAATGTTGATGATTGTGATGTTGGAAAGGAAGTTGATGATGGGCTTGATCCACTCTTTCCAAAAAGGTCCTCTCGGACACGATCCAAGAGAAAGATGATCGAAATATTTGGTGATGATGATGATGTAACACCAGAAGCATCCCCACCTAAACCTAAAGTCACTCAAAGAAGGAAGGGATCCGGTTCAAGAACCAAGGCACCCAAACGACCTCGGTATCATCGGGATCTGCCAAGTTTGGACACAATCGATGAAGATGAGATCATTGAGGAGAAGATTCTCCTCAATATATGCATGGATCTGACTGTTGCACCTCATTCCGATCAATTCAAAAATGATATCTTAAATCATCTTAACTCCATTGACCTTCCCGAAGAAACATTGAAGCTGTGTCATGGTATTCTGCACTGTTGTTTTCATAGTGGCAGACGATACAAAAAATCCTGGTATGACTCCTCACCCGCCTTTAAATACTTCAAAGAGGCAAGGGTAACTCAGGGTTGGATAAATCTTTTGGACAAGTATAGCCATATTTCTTTGTCCGAGATTATTCAATGTTATGCCACTGTCAAGGTTAATGTTGCATCTGGTACTCTCTCGGCCTACATCAATCAAAAACCCCTTGTCCTCACAACTAAGCAACTTGCGACCCATTTAGAAATTAATGATGTTGGGCTAACCACCTTTCCAAAACGTGACTGGGGTGAGGTTGAGGAAGTCACATCTACCGAGGTTATGAAAGTTCTTAGACCTCACGAGGAACATGGTCCTACAAATGTTTACGCCCTTGAACTCCCGGCCCCAATTCGATTTATCTTCAATCTTGTCTTTAGGAATCTGGTACCTAGCAATAACAGTCGAGGGAGGTGCTCTCTCCTCGACATGCTCCTCATTCATCATATTGTCAAACATATCCCCATTAATCTTCCCCGTCTCATGTTCCACCGCATCAATGAGATAGCTGTCGAATTTCAAGATGGGAATTATGATAAGAATATCGTGGTTCCATATGGGATATGGCTTTCTCTAATTTTCGAGAAGGAAGGTTTAGTGTTGAAAGGGGGTCCCGCTGTTGAGAAGCTAAGTGATGAGATGACTCCGGGTCTCCTTTCCCGAATGAATATGGAAATTCAAAATAGGAAATTGACAAAGAAAAATCTGGGAAGAGGTGATGCCACAGTTCAAGCTTCTGTTGATCTTGGCCTTGTGCTTAGTAAGTTGGATCAACTCTTGGGAATGGTTAATCGCTTGGTTAAGGAGAATGCTAAGCTTCAGGATGAGATGAATGATTTGCGTACCATGAATGAAGATCTCCTTGAACGTCTTGACAAGAGGAAGTCATCCCCGTAACTTTGTTGTTGCCTTTCTAACCCTCTTTCTCCTTAAGCTTTTCGGCTCTTTGCTTTAGAAACTTATCTTGCAACTCTTAGATGTTTTTTCTTTTATGCTTGGACTTATTTGTGTGTGTTTTGACCTATTCTCGCTATCCTTGAACATGTTTTATCCTCCTTTGACGATGTCAAGAGGGGGAAGTAGTTCAACTATGCTATGTGTGATCTTTTAACTCTTCGGCCAACGTTCACCGTGTCTATGCCTTAGCTTCCATGATTAGAAGTTTTACCTTAGCCAAGCATGTTGCACCTTTCGACTACCTTGATCATGTTTATAAATTATGTTTATGTTGAAATGACCAAGGACCGACTAACCATGGGCTAATTTGTTAGAACACATTATATCACACATGTTTGGACTTGTCATCATCAAAGGGGGAATTTGTTAGAACACATTGTGTTAATGATGCCAAGTCCCTTTGTTATTTGATTGTTTGCTCTTAGTTGAAATGATTAGTGATTGAAGCAATCAAATGGACTTTCAACAATGATTCAAGATGATCAAGATAATCAAGAAAGTCAAGACAATGATATTTTCTAAGCCTTAGTCGAAATATGTAAGAGTAAGTGCAACATTCTCATTTAAGTCAAGTAATGGCAAAACCATGCAACAGTACGCTGTACTGTGGTTTCTGGTACTATCATACAGAGGAGGAATTTCGACCAAAATGTTTTAAGTGTTAAAATTTTGCAAACTTCAAACCTTAAACATTTGAATTTTCAAAAGCTTGAAAATAATCTGAAATTTTGGAGTCACAAACCCACTTGACTAAGCCTCTAGATTTGTGCAAACACCTTTTATTAAAATGGCAAAGAAGACTTGTCAAACTTCTAAAGTAAGAAAAGCTTTTTGCCATTTTGGTAAAATGTCACATGTTGAGTGTAGTAGCTTAAGTTTTCTGATTTCTTAAGCCCCAAGCCTATAGTCTAACACTTACCATCACTCAAGGCTACCATTTTAATATTGGATTTAAGTTTTCTAAGTTGTACTTACCTAAGACTAAATCCACTATAAATAGAGTATCTTAGTCACATTTATTTCTCAAGACTTCCAAAGCATTTATTGTAAAAACCTTGCAAATCATTTGTGCATTTAAAGCTTTGTTCTTCAAGTGTTTGCAAAACGTTTTTCTGATTTTAAAGTCTTCAAATTGTTTTTCGAAAAAGCTGTAAAACCTCCAAGTATCAGTTCGCTGTACTGTGACATAATGAGTTTGTTCCATGATTCTCGTGTTAGATCTTCATTGTGATCTCCATGTTCATTTAGTGAACTCTTGAGATTCAATATTCTGTAACACCTTGAGATAGAACCCATAAACTCTTGAAGCGGAGTAGCTTTAAGTTTGAGTGCAACCGGAGTAGGTTGGCGAGTTATTTTCATTGTAAGGGGTTTAGTAAGTTTGAGTAAATTTCTAAACAGGCAATAAAATAACGGTTGGACGTAGGCCTCGGAGTAGAGGCTGAACCAATTTTTAAAATGTCGTTTGTTTGTTCATTTACTTTTACGTTCTTCCACTTTGCTATTTCTCGCTTGTACCTAATCAAGTTCTGTGTCACAGTCACCTATACTGTGACATAGAACTGTTGTACCTTCTTGTGAACTTACATTCAATTAAGTCTCTCAAGTCTTGTACTTCAATATTCTTTAATTAAGTTAATTAATTAACCAAGTTAAGGATAAAATTTTAAAAGGTACACCTAATTCACCCCCTCCCCCTCTTAGGTGTTAATCGTTCTTAACTCTTCAATAATCAAACACACAAGTTTTTGCTTGCTTAGCAATCTTTCGTTATTATTCAAACGCGTCTTTGAATACTAACTTGTTCGATCTCAATAGGTCTTGAGTTCGTTCATCATTGATGAATTATAGGTCTAATTCGTCAAATATCGCTTCCGCATTTTAAATTCGTATCAATAAGAGGAGGATAAGGGACTTGGAAGGTATAAGGGAGGAGGAAGCTAGGGGAGAGGGATGGAGGTCGAGAAAGAGAGTACGGGGAATGAAGATGAGTTAGAAAGATGGAAATAGAAGGGTCTGAATGACAAGAGGTGGAGGATGAGGAGGCGGTAACATTAAAGAGAAAAGAGAGAAGGAAATGGGGAAGTGGGAGAGGAATAAGGGAGTGAAGGAGGAAGGGGGTAAGGGGAGTAGGACTAAGTTGATGGGTGTACTACGCTAATTGAATGATCCTAATTCTATATAATACTCGCACATTTTGTCCAAATAAGACTAAACACACTCCTAATGAATATAGCTAGCCGAAAACACGATAAAAACACCAACCAAATTGCAAGCGTAAAAGGAATTAGCCATCTAAGCAAAAGTCGCGGAAACATAGAAGGTATAAGGAAGGAGAAAGGGGAAAGGAAAGGAGGACTACGAGGTTGAAGCAGAGAAGGTAGTTTAGGATGCGACGGCGTTGAAGAGAAAAGAGGGAGATAAATAGGATGACAAAGTAGAGGGGTGAGGAAGGTTGGGGAAAAGGAGAAGGAAGAGGAGGAGTAAGGACGGCTAAGGGGAGAAGAGCGATTAATAGTAGGAGAAAGGGGAGGAGGAGGTGTGATGTTTACGTTACTTCGCAAAGTACAATATAATACTAATGTATTATGTATTCTATGTAATTGTGTTCTTTAACAATTAACCATCTAAGCAAAAAGTGTAGTTATATTCGGATATTCATGCTCTCAACAAAGTTAAATACAAATTATTTACGAATGGTTATAAATTTGTTTGCAATCGATTCAACCATCAACATAATATAACAACAAGAGTTTCATTGTGATCGACACCCAACATGTACAGACAACCGAACCAAATCGTATATTCATGTCCCTAAAAAATTTAGATATGAAATATTTATGAATGTGATCTTGTTTGCAATCGATTCAAACTTCCAAAAAATTATAACGATAAGAATTTCATTGTAATCGCCAATCAAAATTTATAAAACCAAACCAAATCAAGATTCGCTACTATGCATTTGAAATGTAAACGATTAAAATAAGAGCTAAGGGTAAGACAAGGACCCGAACTTTACAATTTTTTTCCGTTAAGGACCTCAACGATTATTTTTTTCCGTTAAGGACCTTAACACTAACACCGTTAAGTTTCCGTTATGTTTCTAACATTAAAATAGATTTGAACAACTAGTATATTTTATGAAAATATTTGTATATTTTATAAGGCAAAATATTTTATGAAAAATAGATTTTAACAACCAATATATTTTATGAAAATACTTATATATTTTAACAATCAAAATTAACTAAGGCAAGAGCAACACATACCCATTAATCGAGTTAAGGGTAAGACAAAGACTCGAATATTGTTTCAGCATTATATCAAATATTGTTTCAACATACAATAAACAATTGAAACATCATATCACAAAAATCGGTTGGATTGCAAGACAAAGTTATCCAGTTGAGCAGCTAGGTTCACGCATTCAGCTACAAGTCTACAACTTGGGAACTTGTGGAGGTAATTGGTCTGATAGTTTTGATTTTTGAAGCAAGAAGAAGCTTAATCTTTTGTAGTTTGCATTTTGGGTTGTTTTTCTACGTCACAAAGATTAATCGGTATGTGTGTTGCTCTTACCTTATTTAACTTTGATTGTTAAAATATATAAAGTATTTTCATATTGGTTGTTAATCTATTTTCATAAAATATTTTGGCTTATAAAATATACAAGTACTTTCATAAAATATATTGGTTGTTAAATCTATTTAATGTTAGAATGATAACGTAAACTTAACGGTGTTAGTGTTGAGGTCCTTAACGGAAAAAAATAATTGTTGAGGTCCTTAACGGGAAAAAGTTGCAAAGTTCAGGTCCTTGTCTTACCCTTAACTCATTAAAATAACTGGGGGCATTACGCCGTGCAACCAACGAATAAAAAAAAGAAGTGAAGAATCTTTTTATTGGTGCTGGTAAGAAATTTTCTCCTATAAAAAGCAAGACATGAGGAGTTATAATTAAGTTCAATTCATTAACCAGTACAACATAAGAGCGAGAGAAGTGTTTTATTATTTTTATTTATTTAATTAATACTCACTGAGAAAATGGCGTCTTTGACAAACATGGCTTTCAAAGCAACACAGGGTATAACTCCATATATGTATCTGGCTGCCCAAAAAGATGGCCTGCTTCTGTACAGAGCCACTGATTTCTTCGAACCAGAGGCCAAGTTTGCTATAGAGAATGCCGCCCAAGGCAACTTGGTCCACATACGATCCTGCTCGAATAACAAATATTGGGTCAGGTATATCTTTATTTTCTTATTTATCCTAATATATTTAACTCCCATGTATTGATCAATCTAGTAAAAATTTGTTTCAACTGAAAAATACAGCAAAATTCTTAAATTATGTTCGGGGTCTGATTGTCGTAAACCTCACAAACAGATCGGGTTGTGTTGGGTTAGTGTTCTTGTCACATGTAAACGGGGGTCACACACCCTTCAACCCAAACCCCACCCTGTTAAATCCCGGAAATCACGTGTTGTATTCGTATCGATCCACTTACGTAAATGAGTCAATAAACCTGAACCCAAATCCGTTAATTTCGTGTCCATTTTGTCCATTTACATTATCAATCTAGATTTATAATTTCATTCGTCATTTTCATAGTATTTTATCAGTCGTCTCGTTCATTTGTTATCTTTCATTAACATCTCTGGCAAGCATAAAAACGGTAACAAATGAATGAGATAAATCATGTACATATATATGCTACTCTAGTACGATTAGTTTAGAACTTCGGCTACTAATTTAGAATCCGTTCCACGATAACCTTTGAAAAAGCAAAACAAAAAAACTACTACTCTACTACAATGAAATGAAATAACACGAATATTTGAGATGACATCCAACGTTTTGTGCCAAAATTTTAGACGAACATGAAAAAGGAAAATGCTTATTCAATGTTATATACTCCCTCCGTCCTGGTCATTTGTTGTCCTTTAGTTTTGGCACAAAGATCAAGGAAGGGGATGAAACCAATTACTAAATGACAAGTGGAATAAATTGAGTGTGAATGATCAAATTACTCATCAAGTTCCTTCTTAAAATAGAAAGGACAACAATTGACTGAGACACGCTAAAATGGAAAAGGACAACAAATGACCGGGACAGAGGGAGTATTACGGAGTAGTAAAAGTTACATCTTTTGGGAAGGTAATGGTCTCCCAAACATAAATATACATCATCAGGATGGTGAAATCTAAAACTATGTTGTTACATACTATATTCTTTACTCAATCTGTTAAAATAAATTGTACGACAACTTTGTCAAATCCGTGAAATCAATTATTTGCATTTTCACCTAGTGGTTGAGTAAAAGTCGATACCTGACATGAAAGACAAAAAAAAAAAATCTCAACAAAAGTCGTTAATAATTATAATTAATAATACTTTAGCTTATTTATTTAATTCGGTTTCCTTAATTCTCGTGCCACCCTTGAATAGGGAGAGTTATTCGGAATAGGAAGGAATATTTTAGATGCCTGATATTGTTTAGGAAGTTGATTTGGAAAAAATATTTAGAAATTGATTTAAAAAAATTAACAATTAAGATAATAAAATTTTTAATGCGGTAGATATAAATATTTAGATAGTTTAATAGATTATGTGGTTTTGGACTTTTGGTATTTTTTATTGGTGTGGCCGGTACAATATAGGTTGAGGAGAATTTGAACCATGACATTAAAGTAATCAAACTATACCATGTTGGATTGTTGGTAGATCATCGTCAATTGTGGCGCCTGACAAGAATCGGATAGTCGCACAAGCAGTTGAGGCAGTGGATGATCGGACATCTCCGGGGTGCACATTGTTTAGCATACGTATAGATAACAACAAAAGAGCAACATTTTATCATGTTGAGACGGGTCGGGTCGTAGGTCACCTTAAGAGTAGCAGGGTCCTGAGCGTAGATCCTGCTACCACAACACAAGCTGTGTGTGATGTTTTTGATTACGATGGGTTGGTGGTACTTCCCAAATACGTAGCGTTTAAAGGCTCCAATGGCCTTTATTACGAAAACTACGCTAACGACGGTCATTCAAGTTTTGTCCAGAAGGAAATCGGTAGCACTAAAATTGTCTGCAAGACCCATTATACAGCTGGCGGCTACCTCCGCATCTCTGACGCATTTGAAAAACCGATGTTTTGGTCAGCTGGTTGGAACCCAACAGGACCTGCGCTGGTTGCGTATGATAACAATTTTCCTGATAGTGTTCAATCGATGTTCAGTGTAATAAAGATTGCTAAAAATGTGATTGCTCTTCGAAGCCGTCACAATAACCTGATTTGCGTGAGGGCTGATTATCCTGCAAGTGCGAGTCCGAAAGATCGTTTAGTAGCCAAATCAACCGGGATTGACAAGGACGCGCATTTAGAAATTATAGAACCCGTTTATAATAGGACAGTGAACGTGTACGAGTTCGATCTCGATAGAGCCCGGATCTACAACACGGAGCTTCTTTATTCGAGAGGCGACGCCTGGGATAACTACACCGATGTGGCCCAAAGTGGTACAGCCGACGGCAGAATTACGACCACCAAGTCCCATACTTACACCAACACCGTTACGGTCTCGGCTACCGTCACTACCACCTTCGAGACTGGGATACCCTTTATTGCCAAAAGTAAAATTGAGGTTTCAGCAACAGCCAGCTACTCTCACCAATGGGCCGAGACTACAACTGAGACACAGGAAGTGGGCCACATCTTCACTGTTGTTGTGCCCCCAAGGAAAACAGCTGTAGCAAGAGGGACGGCTATAAAGTCCAAATGTGATGTCCCCTTTGCTTATATTCAGAAGGATTATCCTACTGATGGAGGACCTGTTAGAGTTACCCAATTGTATGACGGTGTTTTCACCGGTGCCAACGCATACGATTTCCGTTCCGAAATCCGCTATGAAGAGTTGCCTACTTATAACGGACCTCATGCCCCCACCGAGGTACGTACATATTATCTACTAGTACTAGGAGTACATATTAATTAATTGTCCTGGCCTCACTCATAAACCCTCTTTAATTGATAGCGCTATAATAATCATGTTTCACGTTTTGAGTTTTCATGTGTGAGAGAGAGAGAGAGAGATGTTGAAACTCAGTACCATCCAATAGCGTGTACCATTGTGAAATATTTCTAATAGTAAATTAAATGTCTTACCTTGGTACTAATAATATATGCTCGATCGTGGTTTTTCGATTTCAGTGCATTAAGCGTATTGAGCCGCACAAGGAGTGATCGAATGGGTACCTGGAACGCACAGTACGTGCGCATCATCAACACTTGGTTCAACCTTCAACAGTAGGTCTCCCTTGTGACGGGTCGGATCTTGCGACGGGTATTTTGTGAGTGGAAATGGGTAGAGGGGACAAGGTGGGCACCCACCCCATGTGCTCCTTCTCTCACCCCCTATGGGTCATTTGTGAGACAATATGGTACCCGTCTGTTGTTTGTGACGGATACCCTCCGTCACAAATAAGAATTTGCGAATAATAATATGGTTGTGATCTCATTTATGTTTCTTACTCTCTTTAATTCCATTACTATTACTATTGTGTTGAATGGATTCCAGTATTCCACTATTTCACTTGAAAGAAAACGAGATGATAAAAAAGGAAAAAACGTTGGGAAATAAGAGGGATACTTAAGAGATTATGATTTAGCCATTTAGGCTGTCGGAACGGGTTCGGGTAACATTAAATGAGTACTAAAAATATGAGTTATTGTATTTAGGGAAGACAATTAGCAACACGATTTCTTTCATCAGAACGAATGCTCGCCCTATGTTGGAGGACCATTAGGAGGAGCGGCAAAAAAAATTAACACCTTTCGGGTGACATGTGTTCATCACCGTGGATATAGCCGCAACCCTAAGAAAAATTAACAAGTGGGCCACGTTTTCAATGTTGTTGTGGCCCCCAAGAAAAGAACGGTAGCAAGAGGGACTGCTACCAAGGCCAAATGTGATGTTCCCTTTTCCTACACTCAGAGAGACTATCCTTCCGATGGAGGACCTCCTAGAGTTACCACACTGCATGACGGAGTTTTTACCGGCGCAAACGCCTATAGTTTCCACTCGGAAGTCCGCTACGACGAGTTGCCTACTTATAGTGGACCTGCCCCCACCAAGGTACATTACAATATTATCTACATACGTACTCTCTTGATTGCTTGCCCTCATAAACCCTCTTTAATTATAACTATAATATTGTTTCACGTTTTGAGAGATGTTGAAACTCAGTACCCACTAAAGGACTTTCGTTATGCCAGGAGAGGGTGTGGGCCCGACTATCCCTTTATATTTCTGTGTAAAATCAGGGCGGTTCTGTACATTTTGAGGTCCTAGGCAAAATTTTAAAATATGGCCCTTTTAAAAAAATTGCGTAAGTAATTATCATGTCATTTTCCAATACAATTCAATCCTTAGCGACATTGATTAAAAAATGTATGTGTCGCACCAATACTTTTTTTATATTCAAGTAGTGAGCCTTACAAGACAGTTAAAACTTAAAATCTACATATGTGTACCATAGGAAAATTCAACTATATATTACAGTATTACTCTATTTTAGTTATTCTGTAAAATTCTTATAATTCAATTATTTTAACGTCAAAAAAATTGCAAAAGATCGAAATTATTTCAAATATAGATATTACCTCTATTAGATGAGTCCATTGAATTATCACTTGTATTAAGAAAAATAAAGAAACGTAACCATGAAGGATAGAACACAAGATCACCTACAATTTGGTTAGATGATTATCACTAGATTATTTTCCTAATTCCGATCAGTTCTACATGGAATAATTCTATTTGACAAAAGGACTCAGGCTACCGCCTTAATAGTGAACTTCTAACTCCGCAATCGGGCCTCTATTAGACTTTGCCCTTGTCAAAAAAACCCACCAAACAGGCCTCAAGACCGACCCTGTTTAAAATTATCATCTGGCCCTAACGCTCAATGGTTAATCAATATCTATCTATATTAATAAAGGAAGCTTTTTTCGAGCGATATTAGAGTGTCCAATTTTTGCGAACTACCTAAAACAAAAGATAATATATACAATTTTCTTTATAAAAAAAATTCAAATAAAACAATGAGATAGAGTTTATGAGCAAATAGTCTTGATAATGGACACTGATTATCACCTGCCTTGCGGTCTTACGGAAGTTTAATTGTAATTTGTATGACTAAATATCTATTAAGAGTTCAAGTCAATCTCAAACTTTGTAAAAGCATAGGGAAGACTATATATACGGATTGTGTATACACGCATACGCCAAATTTTATGATTTCTTACTCATTCTTGAGGCTTGATTGATTGCAAGCTTAGATGGCTCCTTTTTTTTTCATCTTATAAATGTTGATTGTGTATTTGTGTATATGTATATTAATTTTTGTATAGAAGCATGTGGTTAGGTACATGGATAAATATATTGCATCTCCTTTTATGCTCTAAAACAAGTAGCAAGAAGTTTTGTTTAATACGGAGTTATGAAATTATCTCTTTTGTACTAATAATTTGGGTTAAAATTTCAGGCCTGACTTAAATTAAGAGCATGAGATGGTTGAACTTATGGATGAAAGCTCCTCAGAGATAATTTATTCTTAAAGGTATGGTAGATTGGTAGAGACGTAAATTTTTCCAATTTCCGTATAAAGGCAAATAAGTCAAACTTCGTATCTATAAGTGCTTAAATAAATTATACAGAATATACAAATTATATATAGACATGCATATATAGTTCCCGTACTTAGTAGTGGTTATTCATATTATTTGTTCTCTTAATTTTAATGTTTGACGATTTGGTCATTGCAGATACTATCTTATTTAGACCCGCCTTAACGACTAGAACTTATAATCAAGTTCATTATATATACTGAATGTATCAAAGTTTTCGAACTGCACATTAAAAGTTGACGCTTTTGACTTTCACGTTGTTCTTATGCTCACTGATTGTATAGAATCTTTGAGGAAATTCTTTAATTGAGCAACTAAAACAAACAAATACATTGAGAAATTAACTATTCCTAATTAAGGTATGATTATATCTTATTGGACATTAAGTTGAATTATCACGTTCAGATTCTACAATGTGCGTGATTTCTAATCTTCATGTCATAGACTCATAGTGGATGGCGTAGCCATTAATTAGCTCTTTATTTTAGACCGCGATGATGTAGTTATTAACTCTTTATCGTTGAACTTGACTCAAGAACGAGTGAAATCACAATTTTGAAAATAAGGAAAAAAAAAATCTTTGGAAAGACACAATAATACTTATTAAAATTTAATTAAGCTAATTCAAATTATAGTTAGCTTAATAGATTTGGTTTCGACCAAAAACATTAGTTTATTAGTTTAATGTATGATCTTATTAAAAAAAATCACCAAACAATAATTTTTTTTAATTGTTAAACTTCACATTTATATTCATCTATCTATATTATTAAATGAAACTTTTTCGAAGGCGATTACAAAGTTAATCCGCGCTTTATTTAACCACCTCTTAATAAAATATTAAGAATTACTATCTCTACGTACATCAACATCTCACCAATACTAGGAATAATAGATAATTATTCAAACAAATAAGACTCCTACCTTGATTCTAACGGTAGTATAGAGCATTATAAAAGTAATCAATTAATCCATAATTTGCTAATCATATTGCTTTGTTTTAGTAATTCGTTTGTATTATAGTGCATTATCCCCTTTGATTTTGCCTGCCCAAGAAAGAAGTTAGCAGCAGAATAATGTGAGCTATATATATCTTGTGAGGTTGAATATATACATGGCCTGGTTCATCAAGTTATCAAAATTTGCTTCTTCGTTAATTCTCAAAGCGCGTCTATCATTCAGATATTTCACATCTTTATTTTGCAATCTTCAGTCGTGGCTAAATTTGTTGTAAAGGAGTTTATGAGGTACTTAAAAAAGCATCACAATATATATACAATTATCCAAACACGATTCAGTTGCATTGACAACTTTCTTACCCTACAATAATCAGTCTTAAGACTCTTTTATATCCGGAAATAATATTTATGCTCCGGGCCCTAAAATTTGATTAGCTTTAAACTTGAGTAAACAAGAGGGTGTTGGAGTATTGCTCCAAAATTAGTTTAAGATATTTACATTTTAGTTAGTGGATTATGGGTCAAAATAAGTTAATTAGTTGCTATTATAATTTCTAATAATATGGACATTAGTTGTGAACAAGTCAAACATGGGATACCTCCCACTTAGGTTAGTTAGTTTTAATTTTTGTTAAGTAATGTAAGCATATATAAGGGCAACGAGTTTATGTTTAGTAATTGAGCAAGTTTATACCGATAACTCTTCCTTTTTTCTATAATTATATTCCCCTTAGAAATTCTTTAGAGGGCTAGATTCCCAATACTAATGTTAGAATATAAAACGAATCAAGGAACTTCAACCATCAGCTTGAGCTTTTGGTTGAGTTGGTTTCTTGACATGGTATCAGAGCCTGGTGACCAAAAGGTCACGGGTTCGAATCTCACCCCCTCTATTCTAAAGTGGATAATCAAAACAGGCCAGGGAATCCCGCCTGCACCCACACTTCAAGCCCAAAAAGAAAAAAAGGGCCTTCGTGTGAGGGGGAGTGTTAGAATATAAAACGAATCAAGGAACTTCAACCATCAGCTTGAGCTTTTGGTTGAGTTGGTTTCTTGACAACTAAGGAACTAAACGAGGGAGTGCAACTCCCAGTAAATCTTCACGAATAATAGCCCGAAGAGGCTTTGGAGGAGTGTCCAGATAGGTGACGGAAACGGAAGCCTAAACCCCTTGATTCGTTAGCCAGTTAGTAGCTCTATTTGGCTCTTTGTAAACATGCTAAGCTAATACTAACACAAACCCTATAATTTTATTATTTGACCACTAAATTTATACTAACACAAACCCTAGAATTTTATTTTACACAATCATCTTTGCTAATCCAACTAAAATTTAGTAGTCATAAGGCGCATTTGATAAGTTTGGAAAAAAATGAGTAGTAACTGAAACGGTTTTGAACTTAGATCTCCATTCATGGGACATTATGTATGCTTTGGAACACGTTTGTTTGCACTATAAAAACAACACTATGTATAGATATGAAGTTTTAACATTAAAATAGTGTGAGACTATTTCATACGAAGTACAAAAAATTGAGTTACGAGTACATGTTATGGAGTAAAACCTTTTCTTATATTACGAAGTTTGATGTAGGATTTAGGAATATTGATAAGACCTTTGTTTATAGGAAGAAAGTATCTGCACTATAACCGGGCTTCCTGATGTCCATAGTTCTCATATACTCCGTATTACTTTTGTATCATGTTTCTGACATCTAATGCATTAAGGAGACACACGTAAAAGAAAAGAAAAGAAAAACAATATTTCTAGAACAAAATAACTTAAGGACGATAATAAAGGGGAGGCAAAGTTTCCTTTAAATATGTTGTTCGTAAGTAGGTAATTAATTAAGTAAAGCATGACCAAATAGCTTAGTATGTAAATTAGGATGATGTAGCTGAGTAAACTAAGATGAAGTAGCAAAATTTGTAAACTACTTGACAGGGGCGGATCTCCATACACCTGCGCAGGGGCCAGGCCCCCCCTGACTTTTGGGCCAAATACTGTGTACAACTAGCTTGGCCCCCGTCAACTTTAGCGTAATCTTATGTTGCAGTACATAGAGCCCACGTCATTACCCAGCCCACTAATTCGGTAATGGAAAGGAAAAACACAACTTATCTCACGTGATTGCAACCTGAGTAAAAAGGTACCACATGGCAATCCATAATTGGTGGGCTTATTTCTTTTAATTTAGCAATGTTTATTTGGTTTAAAAGTGCTTATTAATTTAATTTTACTTGTATAATTTTTTTTTTTAAAATACTCCATTGTTCATAATTTTTTATTCTCTACAAATAGAGATCACATTTAATATATTTTAGAGCTTATTTAATTTTTATTTTTTTAAGTACTTCTATATTCTAATTATTACTATCAAAATTTTAATAAATTATAAGGTATAAAAAACGGAACAAAGATATTGTGTTAAATTTAATAATGAATTGCTGAGTAATCAAAGTAGTTAACATTAACGAGACAATCTAAAATGGAATAGGTAAACAAATGAGCAGGATGACGAAGGGAGTATACATTACGGAGAAAAAGGATTACGCATCTGAGAATGCCACTACACTTTTATTTAATGACAAAAAATACAAGGCAAATTTAAGGATACGTTGCTATTCGTTGTCTCACAAATTTAGTAGTGCCTTTATACATTATTCCCTATTTTTAATTAATCGTATTAGTTTTCTGAATATGAATTACAAGTTTAAATTTAAATAGAGTAATCTCTTGTTAGTTACATTTATGTGAAATTGAAAATATAGGATTGTCTAAATACAAAAAAAAAAACACTATATAATTGACACGGGAATTCAGTATGAGTTTGTATTCTTTATACTACTCCCTCCATTCAATTTTTATCAACCCTCTTAGGTTAAAAGTTGAATGGAGGGAGTACTAATCTAATCTATGTTTATTGTTGTATGTACTTTTATGATATCTTCATAGAACATCGTTTTTTTTTCTACTTATAATTTAGTTTGATTAAATTTCATTTCA
This sequence comes from Silene latifolia, assembly GCF_048544455.1. Lineage (NCBI taxonomy): Eukaryota > Viridiplantae > Streptophyta > Magnoliopsida > Caryophyllales > Caryophyllaceae > Silene > Silene latifolia. The sequence continues at coordinate 10,410,846 of NC_133534.1, forward strand.
TAATACCTCTCCCTACAAATGGTTTATTACCATTTTATTGAGAAATATTATCAATAAAAGGTAAACAAAATTGGAATCGAAAGAATACAAATTACTCGCTTTAATCTAGCTCGGCCCCCCTTAAATTTTTGTTCAAGATCCGCCACTGCTACTTGAAGTGAAATCCTAAAATATTTGTACAAAAGCGTATCACAATCCAGAACTAAGACTTGAATGGCTGAAAATTTTAAATTATACTATAATAATATTAAAATATTGGAAAGAAACATGAAAACTATGGGGTAGGAAGTAACGAATAGTAGTGAAACTACAGGTTTTAGCTAAATTATAATTGTAACATCACGGGAATTAGCTACAATAACATACGGAGTATTATTGTAAGCCAACTTTACATTATAATAACTTTTCTTTTAGCAAAATCAAAATATTACGAGCTAAGGATCGGAGTACTTAATATTTGAAATGGACCATTTTATCAAGATGCAATCTGACATGATTTTTTGTTTAATCAAGATGCTCCTATGTTTTAGGGTCGATGAGGATGAGTAAGAGGGACGAGTGCTATTACGATAAGTAGCGGAGCTAGGCTCGAGAAGAAGCAAGATTAATTACAATTGTTAAAATAAGGATAAAAAAGCCTTTGTAAAGGTTCAAACATGGCTCTTCACCTTGAAAAGTTTTAAACAGGACGATATTATTTCTAGGCCCGTGCATCGCACGGGCATTAAATCTAGTATATATATATAAAAGAGGCTTTTTTCAGGCAATTCTAGAGACTCCAACTTTATAAAACTACCTAATTAATTTTTAATTATCCTTATCCCCAATATTTGTGCAAATTCTATCTAATATTTATGCAAATTCTATCTAATAGAGTTTTATAAATGATTTACCAGTGGAATATCATAAACTTATATATACCATCATCAAAACATGAAAACCCTAACACAAGCCTTCGCCAAAACCGCTGCAGGGATCGAGAAAACAGTCCAAACAACGGTTCAGGAAGTGACCGGCCTGAAAGCGCTAACCGACTACGATCTGCTAGACCAGATCGGCTCTGCTGGACCGGCTTTAGTATGGAAATTGTTCGCCGCCAAGCCACGTGGCACTGCGTCGGGACAGTACGCCGCGGTATGTGTCTGGTTACTCGACAAGCGAGCGTTATCGGAGGCGCGTGCGCGTGCGGGGATGTCGAAGGCGGCGGAGGATGCGTTTTTTGATGTGTTACGTGGTGACGCTGCGAGGTTGGTGAGGATGCGGCATCCAGGAGTGATTCACGTGGTGCAGGGGTTGGATGAGACCAAGAATGCTATGGCGTTTGTAACGGAAGCGATTTTAGCGTCTGTGGCGAATGCGCTTGGTGATTTGAATAATCTTGGCAATTATTGGAATGGAATCCTACTCAAACATGACCTATCCATCTCACCTGTAGAAAAGCGGGAAAAAGATTGCTCTCTCTTTTCGTAGTATTTTACAGGTTAATCTCCAAGTGGAGGGGGAGGTAGTGTGCCCTACACTAGGGATACATGAAAAATCAAACCGGACACCTATGGGTTAGAAGGTTACATATAAAATTCCAATCTGGCAGATTTTTTTTCCGTGTAAAGCGTGCATCCTAATGCACACGTATGTTGGAGTAATGGAGTTGTGAATGAATCATTTTTCTTTTCTCGCCAGTTATTATATGCTCAATGTATTCCTTTCTTACAGATGTTCTTATCTTGCAGAGACTAGCAGCAGGAGAATGGTAGTCGATATTTTTCTGTGGGACTTTAAAGTATCTTACGGCGTGCAATGTAGCAGCGTAGTCGATATTTTTCTGTTTTGTTCTCTTTATACAGAACTTGTTGAAAGTAAGGCGCATTTGAAGGGAATGTCACCCCATAATGTCTCACAACTTTCTTTTTCCTTTCTCTACGCCTTGAATAATCAATCCACCGGGTATGGCTATTTGTGAAAGTATCATTGAACAATCCAGATGAGGATGATACACGTTCGAGAATTTGCGGATCGTTGCCGATTGGGATGATGGAATTTACGAACGAACCAATCTAAGGTTCATCTCTTGATCAGGATCCGGAATTGTACTAATGCAAACAAGTGGCATCTTTGAGCCGGTTTTCCAGACAATTGGACTCCGAAAAAAGGGACTTTGGCGAATCTGGTGAAAGGAATGGCGATGGATTTGCTGAGTGAAACACAGAAGATGCAGACGACAGTCTTCTTGATGTTGTGGTTGCCAACGATTCCAATTTAGAGCTCTCTTCTCGGAGATCCATAATTATCAAATATTACCTTCCAAGAAGATTTCTTGTGCCATGTATGTACAAGTTGACCGTTTTCCTGTTATCAGAAACAAAATTTAGCATTTATCCACGCTTAGTGGTCGACCTTTGGTCCCATTAAAAACAAAAACAATTTTCCGAAAGAACGTCTCATATATACTAAAATGTGAAATAGCAACTCTATCTTGCACAGTTGCACCCCAAAACAAAAGGAAATAGAAATAAGGAAATTACCCATCAAAGAACTTCTTAAAATAGAAAGGTTAATAATTAACTACGACGGCCTAAAATAAAATAGGTAAAGAAATGACTGGAATGAAGGGTAAAATAATAATAATAATAATTTCATCCTTGATTTGGCTGTTATCTACAAATAATAGTTACCATAATAATAATGCAATAGGTCTTGGTATAGACGGATGGGGCGAACAGACGGGTAAAGACCTCTAATAAAATGGGTAGGGGGACAAAGTGGGGCACCCCCCATGTGCTTCCCACTTTATGGCAAATGTGTATTTTGTGAGGGAAAATGGTATCCGTCTATACGTATAGACGGATAGTGTCCGTCTATAATGAGAATTTGTGATAATAATGATAATACCGCCATGAAGAAATGAATGATAATAGTTCACAAAATTAATAAGATAAATTTACCTTACAAATTGTAATTAATAAGATAAATTTACCTTATTTGAGTAATTGAAATACAACTTTTACGTATCATTCAAAATGATATTAAAAGATCTAAACCATTAGAGGAATGACAAATTTGAAACCCGTGCAACGCACGGGCACAAAATCTAGTATTAAATATTCACATATAAAATATATCGTTTTAAACCTCTTTCTCTCATCTTGTGAAATATTTTTAGTAGTAAACGTCTATCTTCGTACTAAACTACTAATAATGCTCGTGGTTTTTCGATTTCAGTGTATTAAGCGTATCGAGCCGCACAAGGGGTGATCCGATGCTTTCTGGAAATTACGAGCGTACCTGGAACATACAGGACGCAGCTATCAACGTACACTTCGTTCGCCTTTAAGATGTTCCTCTTTCTCGTGTGCTTCGAATAAAGCTAAGCTCTCAGTAGGAAGCAAACACCTATCATTTCCCTTTCTTGTATTTCAGTTACGTTTTTCGTGTGTGTGTGCGTGTTTTTGATTCGATCTGTTGTATGATGGATTACTAATAAAATTGTAAGCTTCCATTCCATCCAGTAGGAAGCAATGCAAACCCTATCATTTCCCTTTTCTTGTAATATGGGTGTTATCTCATTTATGTTTCTTACCCTCTTTAATTCCATTATTACTATCGTGTTGAATGGATTCCAGTATTCCACTATTTCACTTGAAAGAAAACGAGATGATAAAAAAAGGAAAGAACGTTGGGAAATACGAAGTAAGAGGGATTTTGTTGAGCTTATTGTGTTGATGATGACAAACCAAATGTTACTAATGTTTTTTCTTAAGTTTACTTAATAGGAATTGTCGACTTGTTGATTCAAGACGATTGAAGCATTGGATGAAGACCGCCTTGTATTTAATTTGGGTCATTAGAATTGAGATCGAAAATATTGAGTTTGCTATGCCAAGGCAACAGTGTCGCCCACTGTTGCTGTTCTAGACGAATAAACCATGCTTTCCCAAAGATGTCTTTTAAATTGTTAAACAAGTTTGTGAAAAAATTCCAACCAACTATTCTGAGTAATTGGTTTAGTTGGTAACTTGTAAACTTTGCCCAAATTGGTTAAATGTTTTAGGATTGATTTTTTGAAAGCACTTTCAAAGCCTTCCTTTCTTGTGCAAGTCACATGTGTGACTCTTGACAAGGAAAGGAAATTTTTCTTTTCAAAAGCTTATTTTTCAGATTAACCACTTTGGTGCAAGTAAGAAAAACTGAAATCTTTTGTCACATATTACTTGTCTTTGGATTGACTTTCAAACTTGATTTTTTATATTAAAAGACTCCTCCTTTTTCTCTATAAAAGGAGTGCTTCACTCCTTGAGAAAAACACACCACACATTGCTAAAATCTGAGAAAGAGATAGAAAACATTTGCAAAAGCTCTTAATATTTTCAAGTGTCTAAAATCTTTTGGTTGCAAATTTTTCTTATTTCTTACAAGTCTCAAAATGGTTTATTCATCTAGTATGACATAGCTCAATATCTTCTTTCTCTTAGTTAGATCGACATTGAGTCTCTCCCGTTCTTAAGTGAACAAATTAGAGACATTTGATCTTGTAACTACTTGAGAATTAGATGAGCTTTAGAAACGGAGTAGTTTCTTGAATAGCACAATCGGAGTAGATTGTGGGGATCTCGTTGTAATAGAATAATTGTAGTTAGAGTTAATTACATTATCAAATTATTAATGAGAAGTAGATTGGACGTAGGCCTATAGAGTGTAGGCCGAACCAATTCAAAACTGATTGTGTTGAACTTATTTTGTTTATTCATTTCCGCTGCAATTCTTAGTTTGTCGTTTTTATTATCTTGACAAAGTCTACTATCTTGTCACGTTGGTCTCGTTGTTTACGGTTTATACAAAGACAACAAGTTACAGTCTGTTACACTGTTGCCTTCATCACAACCAACGACACTTCTTTTAATCTCCATTTAAAAGAGGTTGTGTTAGGTATTTGAGATATCATTTCATTTAACTAACTTAAATCAATTAAGTTAAGTTAAAAATTTTAAAAGGTACCTAATTCACCCCCTCCCCCTCTTAGGTACTTCGGGATCCTAAACTCTTCAATTGGTATCAGAGCCTCGTGCTCTTGATCGAGGTTTATCACCTTAGAGTTTGAATCTTGGGAAATGGATCCCTCAAAACACTCCAAGATCCCGGTCTTTACCGGTGAGAATTTTGGATGGTGGAAGCTCAAAATGGAGCATTACATTAAAAGTATTGATTATCAATGTTGGAAAATCATCGAAAACGGACCTCTTACTATTGAGGAAACCGACATCCTTACGGGTTTTACTAAGGTCAAAGATGAGAAAGATTACAATGAAAACGATTTTAAATTGGCCGAGAAAAACTCAAAAGCGATGTCGATTCTTCAACGGTGTGTTGGTGAGGCCGAAGTGAGTCGGATTTCTGGATGTCCTACGGCTAAATTAATTTGGGATTCCCTTGTGCTTGCCTATGAAGGGACGTCTCAAGTTAGAAAACACCGTATTGACCTTCTCATGCAACAATATGAGATGTTTCACATGTCAAAGGACGAGTCCATAAATAGTTTTTCATCTCGCTTCGTGTGTATTATAAATGAACTAAAAAGCCTAGGAAGAAATTTCGAGTCCGAGGACATCATTCGAAAAATTCTTCGTAGTCTTACCACTAAATGGCAACCTAAGGTTACCGCCATAGAGGAAGCCAAAGATCTATCCACTCTATCTCTTCATGAACTAATGGGATCACTAATGGCTCACGAGTTCAATCTCGATAAGCATTCTAGTGAATCCTCAAGGGGAAAGAGTCTTGCTTTAGCATCCTCTTCAATTGATGATAAGGATGAAGAAGAAGATGAGTTTGCTTTGTTCTCTAGGAACTTAGTTGGAATGGTGAATGGCCATGGTCATAAAAAGTTCAACAATAACTACACGAAAAAACGCTTTCCAAAGAAAAGACCCTCCACCACTATTGGATGCTTTAAATGTGGTGACAAATCACATCAAATTAAAGAATGTCCTAAGTGGGATGAGATTAAGTCCAAAGATAAGCGAGATAAGGCTAAAATGGACTACAAAAACCGAGTCATGTCCGCCATATGGGGAATGTCCGACTCCGAGGACGATGAGATCATCGAGGAGGAATTAGAGGCCAAAATGTGTCTTACAAGTCGTCTCAAAGAAAAAGTCTCAAAATCTTCCAAAACCGAGCATCTTAGATGTCTCATGGCTCACCCCGACGATTCCGACTCCGATTCCGACAATGAGGTAAAACTTCTAAAGGCCAAAGCTAGGACTTACTCCAAAGAAAAAGTATGTAAGCTTCTTGACAAACTCTTTGATAAGTGTCGTTCACAAACTGAAAAGTTGGATCTCATGCAAGATGAAATAGAGGAAATTGCTCAAGAAAACTTTCATCTTAAAAGTGAACTTAAGGCAACAGACAGTGCGACTGTTGCCTCTGATGAGGTAAAAAGAGTAAATAAATTGAACAAGGAGTTGTCAAACGAACTAAGGTGTCTTAGGTCGAACCCCAATGATGTTTCTGATCTTGAAAATGTCAATACAACTCTGATTTTACAAATGTCTATGATAACTAAGGAACGTGATGAACTTCTAAATGAACAATCCATATCTAAAGGTGTAATTGATGACTTAGTTGATGAGATAAAAGAACTTAAAACAACAAAGTGTCTCGGATCGTTGCCTCGACAATGTCAAGGAAGTGTCAAATGAACTAGTCACTAATTTATCTAAAGAGAATGAATGTCTTAAAGTCAACTTAGATGCCTACAAAAGGGAGATTAGAATGCTTCATGAAAAATTTGTCAAATTTCAAAATGAATCTCCCGAATGTAGCTCATCTAGATCCAAAATTGTTTATTTAGAAAATTGCATTTCTAGTCTTAAGCTTAATGTTCAAGATAAGATGGAAAATCTCATGGAATTGAATGAAAGATTTGTCAAAATGAGATCCAAGTACGAAGAGTCAAAGGAGAAAATGGGTTATCTTGTGTCTAAACTCAATGACCAAACCCGTGACATCATAGTTGAGAAAAGAATGTCCATTGAAAGTGAAAACAATGATGATCTTAAAAGAGAAAAGAAGAAGATTGTACATCTCACCACTAGAGTCAATGATTTAACCAAGGAACTTGTTGAGGCTAAGAATGTGTCTAAGAATTGGGAAGGAAGTCAAAAGGTCTTAAATTTCCTCACTAATCAGTCCAAGAGATGTGACAAAACTATCGGTCTTGGTTTCAAATGGAACAGTCAGTCCGACTGTTGCCTCAGAAAACCGGATCCAACTCAAACCGACTTTAGAAGAAGGAAATATGTTGGTCTTCCCGAGTACATCATTTGCAACTATTGTGGTAAAACCGGTCATGTCTTCAATGCTTGCAAGAAAAGACATAATGACATTAACAAAAATATTAAGGTTGTAAAACAAGTTTGGATTAGAAAAGATTTGTTGCGAAATGCGAAGGATAAAAAGGGACCCAAATTTATTTGGGTTCCTAAACTCAAAGTCTAATCTTGTGTAGGGCTTGGTGAGAGGCGGCCGCAATTGGTACTTGGATAGTGGATGTTCTCGTCACACATGACGGAGATAGAAGCCAATTCCTCTCACTAGAAGCTTATGATGGTGGCAAGGTAACTTTTGGCGACGACAAGAAAGGTGAAATAATAGGCATGGGAAAGGTCGGTAAGTCATCGTTACTTTGTGTCGACAATGTGCGGCTTGTCAAAGGTTTGAAACATAATCTCCTTAGCATTTCTCAACTTTGTGACAAAGGTAATATTGTGGAATTTAGTGCTAATTTGTGTCGAATAATTGATGCCACAACTCATGAAATTATTCTCGAAGGAAGACGTGTCAAAGATGTTTACTTAACCGACTTAAACACGTTATCCGGTCATACCATGTCATGCATGAGTGTAATGAAAAATGATCCTTGGTTGTGGCACAAAAGGTTTGGACATGTTAGTGCTAAAACTCTTAATACTCTTAAAAGACTTGACTTAGTAGAAGGATTTCCTAACATGAAATTTGACTTTGATAAAGTATGTGATGAATGTGCTAGATGTAAACATGTTAGAAGTTCCTTTAGGTCTAAAAGAATTGTGAGTACTCTTCGCCCATTACAACTTTTGCATATCGACTTATGTGGACCAATGAGAACTAGAAGTAGAGGAGGTAGTCGTTATGTGTGTGTCATTGTTGATGATTATTCTAGGTTTGTTTGGGCACTTTTCTTGAGTTCCAAGAGTGAGGCATTTGATGAATTTTTAATTTGGTTGAAAAAGATTCAAAACAAACTTGATCTCAAACTTGTTTCCATAAGAACCGATCATGGAACCGAATTCGAAAATTCATCATTTAGCGCTTATTGTAATGACAATGGTGTAGACCATAATTTTTCGGCTCCTAGAACACCACAACAAAATGGAGTGGTCGAACGAATGAATAGGACCCTTGAAAGTATGGCTAGAACCATGTTGTTGTGTAGTAAATTGCCTAAAGACTTTTGGGCCGAAGCGGTAAACACCGCTTGCTATATTCATAATCGAGTCATGATAAGAAGCATAATCAATAAAACACCCTATGAAATTTTACGTGGTAGAAAACCCAATATCTCATATTTTAGATGTTTTGGAAGCAAATGTTTTGTTCACAACAATGGTAAAGACAACTTGGGAAAATTCGATCCACGTAGTGATGAAGCGGTTTTTATTGGTTATTCCGACCATAGCAAGGCTTATAAAGTTTATAACAAACGAACCATGCGAATTGAAGAAAGTGTCCATGTCATATTTGATGAATCTAGCATTCTTGGACAGGTACAAAATGATGGAGAAGATAATGAAGATGATGAAGATGATGAATTTGAGATAGGTCTTGTAAGAAAAGACTTTGTGTTTGAGGATGAAGAAGCTCCAAACAATGACGTTGGGCAACAGTCACAGACACTGTTTCCTTCTGATGCAAGCACCAGTTCAGGGGGAACAATCAGAGACACTGTTGCCTCTGTTTCAACATCTCATTCTGCAACAGTTCCCACGACTGTTGCCTCCACTTCCAGAACAGCAACAGTCTCGGACACTGTTGCCTCAAGAGAATCCTCAGACACTGTTCCAGATCCTTCCTCTAATCAACAGACAACAGTCTCAGAGACTGTTGCCTCTGAGGGGGAAGAAACCCCTTTTGTTCTAAGAAAATGGAAGCATCAAAGCTCTCACCCTCTTTCCAACTTGACAAGTGATCTAAATTCCGGAATAAGAACAAGGGCATCCTTACAAAACTTTTGTGCTCATAATGCCTTCTTATCCCAAATCGAGCCTTCAAATGTGACTATCGCCTTAGCCGATGATGATTGGCTAATTGCCATGCAAGAGGAACTAAATCAATTCAAAAGGAACGAGGTATGGCACTTAGTCCCTAGACCACCCAACCATACCGTCATTGGTACTAGGTGGGTCTTTCGCAATAAGCTTGATGATTCGGGTGAAATTGTAAGGAATAAAGCAAGGCTAGTGGTGCAAGGTTATAATCAACAAGAAGGAATCGATTATGATGAAACCTATGCACGGCAGAGCCCGGCTTGAAGCCATACGATTACTCATTGCTTTTGCGGCTCACAAAGGCATTAAACTCTTCCAAATGGATGTCAAAACCGCTTTCTTAAATGGATATTTGGAAGAAGATGTCTTTGTGGAGCAACCTCCGGGTTTCTTAGACAATGATTTTCCTAAACATGTTTTCAAATTAGACAAAGCTCTTTATGGTTTAAAACAAGCACCTAGGTGTTGGTATGATAGGTTGTCTAAATTTCTCATTGAAAACGGTTTTAGAAGAGGCTCCGTTGATAAAACATTGTTTCTAAAGACACAGTCCATTTGAATCGTTGATTGTCCAAGTATATGTTGATGATATTATATTTGGTGCAACTAATGAACTTCTTTGTGTCTATTTTTCGGAACTAATGAAATCGGAATTTGAAATGAGCATGATGGGTGAGTTAGGATTCTTTCTTGGGCTCCAAATCAAGCAATCTAAGGATGGAATCATGATCCATCAACAAAAGTACATTAAAGAAATGCTAAAGAAATTTGGGATGACTCAAGGTAACTCTCACGATACACCTATGGTACCCGGATCCAAATTGGACAAAGATGAACATGGTAAGAATGTTAGTGAAAAGGTGTATAGAGGTATGATTGGATCACTACTTTACCTAACCGCTAGTCGTCCCGATATTCTCTTTAGTGTTTGCTTATGTGCTAGGTTCCAAGCAAATCCGAAAGAATCTCATTTCAAAGCGGTTAAACGAATTCTTCGGTATTTGATTGGAACACAAAATCTTTGCCTATGGTATCCCTTATATTGTCCCTTTGATCTTATAGGTTATTCCGATGCGGACTATGCGGGGTGTACGGTGGATCGTAAAAGTACATCCGGTCTTGCTACTTTCTTGGGCCCATGTCTTGTTTCTTGGGCTTCGAAGAAGCAAAATACGGTCGCTCTTTCTACGGCCGAAAGCGAATATGTCAGTGCAGCGCACTGTTGCTCTCAACTCTTATGGGTGAGACAACAACTTTCCGACTTTGGTATGTTTTACGATTCCGTCCCCATTATGTGTGATAATACAAGTGCTATAAACATTTCAAAAAATCCCATCCAACATTCACGAACTAAGCATATTGAAATCCGACATCATTTTCTTCGTGATCATGTAGAAAAAGGTAATATTAGTCTTAAATTTTGTAAAACCGAGGATCAAATTGCGGATATTTTCACTAAACCACTTGCAAGAGCACAATTTGAAAAACTTAGGTTAGAGGTTGGCTTGATTAATAACATGTAATCACTTTATTTATTCACATTATCTCATATGATTGACTAATTAGAGTGTATAAGTGCAAAATTTGATCACCCTGGCAAAGCATTTTAAGAAACCTGGTTGATGATTGTGTTTAAGTGTATTTATTCAAATTTGTGTTTATTTTCCAAAGATTTTTGTATTTTATGATAATGCAAGTCTTCCTCTACACACCTCCACAAAACTCCCACCCACTGTCCAATATTAAATCCAATTAAAACTTCATCTAACATCCTTCATTACTCTTCCCTTTTAAACCTGATAAACCCAACATACATTTTAAACCCTCCATCACCTCCAAGTTAAGTCAACAATGACAACCACCCACATCTTCATCACCTCGTAATCCATGATAGCTACAATTTGACCATGAAGAAGAGGAAAAGGAAAATTCACTCCAAATGCTCATCGACTTGCTCCTGAACGCCATCGCCAAAAGCGATCCAAGGTGACATGATCTGAAATCGTCCAAAAAAAAAAAAAAAAAAAAAAAAAAAAAAAAAAAGTGCTCTTCATTCATATCTTTGAAACGAAATATATGAATATGATTGAAGATGACCCAATGATTACAAAGGCTTGTGTGAAAGTTTCCAATAATCTTATGTTGAATTGAAGAAAAGAAAGTGGAAAGAAATCAAAGGTTTTGAATGTAAGGGATGAAGGAAAAGGTATATTAATTGAAGAAATTAAGAAGGAATTTGTGGACATATGTCAAGATTAGATCTGAATTGAATACTCAACCGATTACAAAGCTTGCCAAGAGTGGAATTTGTGTGTTCGAATGATCAGGAAATCATTTTTGCTCCAGGTCATTGTTTTTGCGTTCTCCGGAATGATTCTTCCTCAACTTTGAAACCCGGTTTCTCCTAAGCCTAACCCACAAATTAACCCCTTATTTTGCTCACTTGCTTTATTATCTTATCTTAAATTATTTGGTTTATTTACATTAATTTGCCTTCATATGTTTAAATACGCTCTATATCCTAACCTTGGTGTTTTGTTGTGTCCGTCTTCTTTTGCCTTCACTCTTTTGATGATGTCAAGAGGGGGAAGTGGATCTATAATGTGTACGGATGGTATTGTTCATACTCTTGCTAGTGTTCATAAGTGTTTAATATTAGTAATTTTATTCTTGTGTTTACTCTCTTTTATTTCTAATATGATCTTATCTCATTGCTCACTAATTCTAATGACTAGTTGATTTTGATTATCTTGTTAAGGGGGAACCAAAAGGGGAAAGACACATTATATTTGGCTTGTCATCATCAAAGGGGGAATTTGTTGAGCTTATTGTGTTGATGATGACAAACCAAATGTTACTAATGTTTTTTCTTAAGTTTACTTAATAGGAATTGTCGACTTGTTGATTCAAGACGATTGAAGCATTGGATGAAGACCGCCTTGTATTTAATTTGGGTCATTAGAATTGAGATCGAAAATATTGAGTTTGCTATGCCAAGGCAACAAGTGTCGCCCATCGTTTCTTTGTTCTAGACGAATAAACCATGCTTTCCCAAAGATGTCTTTTAAATTGTTAAACAAGTTTGTGAAAAAATTCCAACCAACTATTCTGAGTAATTGGTTTAGTTGGTAACTTGTAAACTTTGCCCAAATTGGTTAAATGTTTTAGGATTGATTTTTTGAAAGCACTTTCAAAGCCTTCCTTTCTTGTGCAAGTCACATGTGTGACTCTTGACAAGGAAAGGAAATTTTTCTTTTCAAAAGCTTATTTTTCAGATTAACCACTTTGGTGCAAGTAAGAAAAACTGAAATCTTTTGTCACATATTACTTGTCTTTGGATTGACTTTCAAACTTGATTTTTTATATTAAAAGACTCCTCCTTTTTCTCTATAAAAGGAGTGCTTCACTCCTTGAGAAAAACACACCACACATTGCTAAAATCTGAGAAAGAGATAGAAAACATTTGCAAAAGCTCTTAATATTTTCAAGTGTCTAAAATCTTTTGGTTGCAAATTTTTCTTATTTCTTACAAGTCTCAAAATGGTTTATTCATCTAGTATGACATAGCTCAATATCTTCTTTCTCTTAGTTAGATCGACATTGAGTCTCTCCCGTTCTTAAGTGAACAAATTAGAGACATTTGATCTTGTAACTACTTGAGAATTAGATGAGCTTTAGAAACGGAGTAGTTTCTTGAATAGCACAATCGGAGTAGATTGTGGGGATCTCGTTGTAATAGAATAATTGTAGTTAGAGTTAATTACATTATCAAATTATTAATGAGAAGTAGATTGGACGTAGGCCTATAGAGTGTAGGCCGAACCAATTCAAAACCGATTGTGTTGAACTTATTTTGTTTATTCATTTCATTGCAATTCTTAGTTTGTCGTTTTTATTATCTTCAAAATCAGTCTACTATTTATCACGTTGGTCCGTTGTTTACGTTTATACAAAGACAACAAGTTACAGTCTGTTACACTGTTGCCTTCATCACAACCAACGACACTTCTTTTAATCTCCATTTAAAAGAGGTTGTGTTAGGTATTTGAGATATCATTTCATTTAACTAACTTAAATCAATTAAGTTAAGTTAAAAATTTTAAAAGGTACCTAATTCACCCCCTCCCCCTCTTAGGTACTTCGGGATCCTAAACTCTTCAGATTTTCCTTATTTCCCTCGTTGTTTGGCAAAAATTGATAGATGTCTGTCTTTTAGGACTTAGGAGATTATGATTTAGCCATTTAGGCCGTCGGAACGGGTTCGGGTAACATTAAATCAATCAATCAATCAATCAATATCTATCTATATTAATAAAGGAAGCTTTTTTCGAGCGATTACATAGTCTCCAATTCTTATGAACTACCTATGATTTTTTTAATATAATAAATTTTAATTAAGTGGATAAATAAAATCTTAAAATACAATTGATAAATATCAAGAGTTTGATTATTCATAGAAGTCGTTAACTCAAAATTATCCATCAATCCCAATATATGTGATATACCGGTTTGATAATTTCCCTAAAATATTGCTAAAAGATATGAAAAAAAAATTATTTTGATGATTTTAGAGTTTGTGTTGGAAACAAAAAAGAAATTGACACATGTATATAAGTAAAAAAGTTACGGTCTTCAATTCCTATCTTTCATCCTTTGTCTATGATTTCTTAGTGCTTATCATGCATGCTGTTGTTTTACTTCTTGATTTCTTAGTGTGATCATGCATGCTGTTGTTTTATTTTTATCAAGTTAATTACTACTATTTTTAATACTCTCTTCATTTGTATGTATCTACAGGAGGGAGTACATATATAATTCATCCAGCCCCTAACCATTCTCGTGTTTCATGGTACGTTATTATAATCTTTGTTCTGTAATTAGCTTGATTTTTTATTATCAATAATAAAGTGGGATTAACTAATGGTAGCTGTTTTTTATCACCTAAGTTTTATTAATATCACCCAAATTAAGTCACAGACTTTCCAATACTAACCTTCCTTATCCTATTGCTCTATTATTTTACAACTTACAAGTATCTCAAATTTTTGCAATTCATGAAAGATATGAGAGAAACAACGTAAATTAATCGGATTCAGTTTTATACACTGTAGTTTTTTGATTGATTTCAGACTATAAAAAGTATAATTTTTCAACAGGACATAGGGTGGTTGGGTGCAGGATGATGAATTGATGATAGGTCGAACTTTAATGCTGACATGTGGTGGCGGGCTGGGCGGAGAGGGGTTCAGGGGGACGGACTTTAACGGAGACCTTTGTTCGTGTGATATGCACGAGATGACCACCATATGTTCCTGTCTGGTGCAGGAGATGACCCACACCAATGTCATGTTGCTTGCAAGATACATCCACCGTTATGTCGTGTAATTTACATGAGACATCCGACCTTTTGTCGTGTATTTCAGACAGCTATCCCACCCTTATGTCGAGTATTTCACACGACACAGATTGGTCAAATCGTGAATGCCTGAATGGCATGCATCAACGCCAAATTGGTTCATTGATGACATCATCATCAATATTATCAACTTGCATCATCCTTAATATTTTGGGGAGTTAATTTGATAAATGTGGTAGAACTAACTTATACGGAGTAGAAAATAAAGAATTCATGGAACCCGTCAGCAATGAGCAATTTTAGTCCGCAGTTCGTCATTGTTCATGAAAAGCGCAACATGATGAATTCATCAATTGCATCCTAGATTATAGTGAGTACATCCAATTTCTGATTAACATACTAATTTAGTAATTTGTGATTAGCATTCACATAATTTCAGATTTTTCACCTAATAGAAACTCAATTGCATAAAACTACAATTACTCTAAGTAAGAACCAATTTCATAAATATATAAATTACAAGAATGAGCAATTTGTAACCTTAATTCTTTGAATAATATTGTTGGAGATAAAATTTTATTTTAGAGATTAAATTCTAAGTGGGATTAAGATAAGAGGAGAATTGTGTAGAGGAACTAAATGGAGCGAGTAATTAGTATATTATAAAGTGGGTAAATTGGTAATTTGGTCGGGTGATATTAGCAATTTTGGGGCGACAAAAAGAAAACAATAGTTGTATTTGTTACACATACAGGTCAAATACTCCCTCCTATTCTAAATAAACTTCGCATTTCCCTTATGCACAAAATTTAAGGAAACACACTACCCATCATACAATTAAATTTGGACCACATTAACACACTACCTCACCATTCAATTAAATTTGCACTACACAAACACATACTAAAAATAAAAATAGAGAAGTTATAGACGAAAAAGTAAATAGGGAAGTTTATTTAGAAGAGGAGGGAGTATAAAATTTTGGTATGTCCATCCAATAAGGGTTAAGTATGATATAGGTAGTTCTTAAAAGTATTTTGTTGAAAATCAATTTTATATTTAAAGTTTATATTTAGTTTATGCTCCTAATTAATAGTTTCGGTCATCGTAAGTTCATATTAGTTTCATTAGTGTTCTTAGTAATATTTACAAAATTCTATCGGGGAAGTTTTCCCCAAGTTATGACATCCAGAAAAGAGTAGTATTTGAGGCTTATGATATTTAAATATTAGTACTCACTCCAAGTTTTTTCAATCCTCCCTTTTACTTTTTGCACCAAAAATAAGGAAAACAATAAAAAATGCATAAAGTAGTGTGAGTTGTGGAGAGAGAAAATAATAAAAAATGAATAATGAATAAAAAATGAATAAAGTAGGATAAAGTAGGGAAAATTGTTGACTTTTTAGGAGAGGGGATGAATAAATAATGAATAAAAGATAACCAAAAAAGGAAAGGGAAAGATAAGAAAATAAGCTCAAAAGAGAAATAGGGAAGATTGATCAAACTTGGAGGGAGTATTATATTGAGATGTGAGCTTTTGGAGAGTATCATTATCTTATTTTTAAAGAGATGTGTTTGCTTCTATGCAAATTCAGAATTACGACGGTCATAAATCATACCGACACGCAGAGTTGATTTAAATAATAATGCTAAAAAGCAATAATATTGAATACTGTTGTAGACGTCTTAACTTAAGAAAGCACAAATAACATTATACCTACAGTGGTATAATAGCATCATACAACTAAGTTATATCTTATCGAGCTTATGTGTAATTTTTTTGAGCTTTCTTAAAGTTAACTTTTTTTATGTTTAAGTGAGTGAGTTCAGAAATTTGATGGTATAGCTCGACTTCTTTAAAACAAAACTCGAAAACTTACGGGCCGGGGGCGAAAAAAGAAGAAATATTCGTGTGTCTTAGGGCAATGGCGGAGCCAGGATTTGAACTTACGGGGGCGAAAAAATTTAGGGGGGCGAACGACTAATTTCATAAGGTACCACGAAAAAATTTCGAAAAATTTAGTTAAAAACTTCGAAAATTTCATCCGCCAGGGGGGGCGACCGCCCCTGCTATCCCCCCTAGCTCCACCACTGGTTACGGGAGGACCGTTCTACTTACACCTAAATACAATCAACTAAAAGGAATATTATAAGGGTTTAAGTGTAAGGAATACGATCCTCCGGAGGACATAAAGATTTTTCTATAAAGAAAGTGGTTGTTTTTATGTAGCTTTTGTTAGACCGATATATCATATTAATCTCACCCCAAACTCTAATATGCTCGTGAGATTTTGAAGAGTTCACTAATAGTTGAACTTTAATGAGGTAATTATCATTATCTTAATTTAAAAGAGACATGTATGTTTTTATTCGTAGTTGTGACAGTCACACATTATACTGACGCTCAAAACCGATATGTAGGTTATTGATATGTGAATTATTTACACCTTATTTCCCTCTTTCTTTGACGCATTCCGGCTCATAACGAGTCGGTTTCGTGTGCCTTTCCTTGCATTTGTGCCCGATCCCCGTACTTGTCATTTTGTGTGCCCTTTTGTAGGAACCGAGTCAAGTATGAAGGAATTGGGGCAAGAAAAGGCATTCTAATGCCTTTACATGAAGAAAAGGGAAATGAAGGATTTTGAAGAAGAAATCCTCTGCCGGCAGGCCGGCAGCCGGCCCACCGGCAGGGGATATGGCCATGTTGAGAAAGTGGAGGAAACAAGCTAAAGAGATGTTCTCTGCCGGCAGGCCGGCAGCCGGCCCACCGGCAGGGAACACAATCCCATACTTAGCCAAATTTTTGAGGAAGGTTTTTGGCCAAAGTTCAAGCAACGCGCTACCGGCACAGGTAGCCGGCAGCCGGTCAACCGGCAGAGGGTACCTGACATGAAGAATTGGAAGAAAATCTAAAGAAGAGGAAATCCTCTGCAGGCCGGCAGCCGGCCCACCGGCAGGGGATTACGCAACCCTCATTTTTCTCATTTTTTTTTTTTTTTTTTTTTTTTGAAAAAACGCGCCGCCGGCAGAGGAGAGGCCGGCGGCCGGCCCGCCAAGACAGAGACACGCAAAGCACGAGTTGGGCTTTTTCATTCTTTCCTCCCTTAATTCAATGATAGCCTATAAATACCCCCTCCTTAAACCCTTTTGCATATAACCCTAGATCTGAAAAACTTTCCTTATTAATTGTAATCCTTTCTTAATCAAGCACTAATCTTTCAATAATTATTATTAATATTTAGCAAGAATTAGTTAGTTCTAGTAATAGTCAATTGCTTACACTTGTTTGTTGAAGTTTGTATTGGGGATTTTGAAGGGTTTTCCTTCCTATTAATCAATCAAGCTTCCACCTTTCCTTTTGTTGGTATAATTTCTCTCCTTTCTTTTACTTGTTTATCATTTGTTTACATTTTCCTTGTCTTTTGATTTTGTTACAACCTTTATTATGTCTCCTCCTTGTGTTGTTTGCTTTTCTTCTCTATTTAGCTTGATTTCCCTTAACATGAGTGAGTAGATTCCTTCTAGGGTTTAGGGTGATTCTTTATGGGATTTATGGGCATGATTCTTTGAATATTTTGGTCTTTGGTGAAATTGTTTAACTTTCCTAATCATTGCACTCAAGGTGTTTGTTGATTTGCTCAAGTGAAAGTTTTTGCCTTTCTTCAATTTTTGCTTAATTCTCCTTTAGAATGAAAGTTTTTGGGAGTCTTGATGTATGTTAGGAGAGGAGGGATACTTAATGAAAATTAGTAGCCACCCTTAAGATACCCAAGACATTGGTTCTTCATCTTAGGTTAATCTCTCACCATTGACCCTTTTTGATCTTCATGTTTGCCCCTAGACCATATTGATGACCCCGAAAGCCCTAGCTTTTAATTAACCGTATTCATTATCATCATCTTGTTTGTCTTTTGCTCTAGTGATTATAACCAAAACCTTTACTTTTTAATTTCGATTAAACTTGACTCATAATTGAACTTTGTAGCAACCCCCGCCGTCCTTGAGTTCGACCCCGACCAAATACTACGCTTTTTCGGGTTTTATAAATTGTTTTGGTATAGGAAGTAGACGACAAATTTCCGATTATCAAATGGCGCCGTTGCCGGGGATGGCGTTAGGTTATGCTTAGTTTTATTTTGAGTCTTGGCTTTAATCTTGTCTCAATTGTCATTTTGCTTTAGTAGTTGATTGTTGTTTGTAGAGTGTGTGTGATTTTTGCCTTTCCCTAGTGTGTAAAAACACTAGGAGACTTACGATTTGTCAAGTGTATGCCTAGAAGGAATCACCAAGCTCTCCTATTCAACTCCGACCCCGAAAGGCTTTTTAGAACCTTGAGGACTAGGACTCTTGAAAGAGTAAGGAATAATTCCACACAAGCAAACATTGACCAACCAAACCCACACATCCCACAAAATTTTGATACAACAACTACGATTCAACCAAACATCACAATTGAGACTTTAGTAGAGAACCCCTTTCATAACTTCCTTAATTATAATAGCCCACCTCAAACACCACCACATCAAGAACCAAACCCACCACCACAAATGGCTCTTAGAGATCACAACCGGCCTAACCATAATGATTCATGCAATCCCATCAATTTTGGCACCTTGGCCCCAAACAACTTTGAAATGCATCCCGCCCAAGTCGGGTTAGTTGAGAAGGACTTGTTTGGAGGGCATATTGAAGAGGATGCCCATGCTCATCTCCGGAAGTTTAAAAGAAAAGTTTCAATGATGAAGAAGAATGGGGTGTCGGAAGACACCTTGAGAATGATGTTATTTCCATTTTCATTGACGGGCAAGGCGGACCGATGGCTAAACATTCACCCACCGGATACTTTCACTACTTGGGATGCTTTGGCTAAAGCATTTATGGCCAAGTATTACCCCTCCTCAAAGACCGCGATGCTCCGTAATGAGATCCATACGTTTCAACAAGAGGATGGAGAATCTTTGGGTGAAGCTTGGGACCGTTATCAAGACTTGATAGCAAGTTGCCCCCACCATGGGATACCGGAATGGTACATTACTCAAACTTTCTTCCAAACTTTGCTACCAAGAACTAAGGAGATGGTAAATGCCTCCGCGGGGGGAGGTTTTGACCACTTGAGTGATGAAGAGGGCATGACTTTGATCAAGAAAATGGTAGATTCGGAGGCAAACTACGGTTCTAGAGGGAACATGCTAAGAAGAAACGGGAAATTCCCTAAGGAAAATGCCTCCAACTCCGATACAAATGCCAAGCTCGACTTGCTCACAAAGCAATTTGAGAAGTTTTCAAGGAATCAAGTGAACCAAGCCGGGACCTCATTTGGGCCACCCATGGAAGAAGTTGCTCAAGTCGCGAGTTGTGAACTTTGTGGAGGAAGTGGTCATACTTATGACTTGTGTGGCAACAATTACAATGGTGCCTATGAAGAGAATGCTCAAGAGGTGAACGCTTTTCAAAGCTACAACAACAATCCTAGGCCACCAAGGCCTCCTTACAACAACCCAAACACCTACAATCCAAATACCAATTTCTACCACCCCGGGTTAAGGAACCACCCCAACTTTAGTTACAAAAGCACCAATGTTCAAAACCCCCAACATCTCCAACCACAAACCCAAACCAATCCACCCGGTTTTGCTCAACCAAGGGGAATTCTCCCGAACCCAAGAAATAATTCCGGAAACCAAAACCAATGGTCAAGCAACAATCAACCCCAAAACTATGGCAACCAACAACAAGGGTACCAAGAGTTTGGTGGAAACCAAAGCAACCAAGGGTTTTACCAAGGGAATCAAGTAAATCAAGCAAATCAAGGATTTGGGCAAGGGTATGTTCAAGGGCCTCAAGAACAAGGTCAAGGATCAAACTTCAACAACTATGGTCCTAGAGGTAACTTCCAAGGGGGGCAAAACAACAACCAAGGTTCCAATGCTAGATTTGACTATGGGTTCCCTTTACCCATAGCCAACCAACCTCATCAAGAACCCCAAGGTGAGCTCTCTCAAGTGGAGCTTTTGAAGATGATTAAGAACATGCAACTTCAACATAGCCAAGAGATAGCTAACTTTGCAAAAGCTACTCAACAAGAACAAGCAAACTTGAGAGCTACATTTCTTAAGGACATGAGGGAAATGGAATCTAGGATGGCTTCTCATGCTATGGCTAACCCTCAAAGGCCACCCGGTGGTTTGTTGGCTCAAGGACAAAGCTCCAAAGATGCCTCAAATAGCCACCATGCTCATGCGGTAGTGCTAAGGAGTGGTTTAGAGCTTGAGGACCCTTACAAAGACCTTGAGTTGGAAGTTGATGAAGATCCCAAGGGGAATGAGGTAGAAGTGGATGATGAAGAGGAAGGCTCACCCATTGAGGCTTCGGGTAAAGCTAATGAAGACAAGGAAGGAAAGAAAGCTTGTGAAGACTTGACTAGAAGAGGAATTCAAGTGGACAAGGATGTTGATGGATATGTGGAAGACCTCCCTTATGAGGAGGAAGCTAGTGAAGAAATACCTTTGCAACGTTCTAAAAAGGTAACAAAAAGTTCGGCTCCTCCAAAGGTATCTTCCAATTCCCAACTTGTTTCTAAAATTCCTTACCCTTCAAGAGCCATAAAGAGTAGGGAAAACCTCAAGTATGCCAAATTTTGTGATATGCTTGAGAAACTTGAGGTTACCCTACCCTTTACGGAGGTGATAATGAACATGCCAACCTACTCAAAATTTTTAAAAGACATTTTGACAAAGAAAAGAGTCTTGGGTGACCAAGAAATAGTGGCTATGGAAGAAGCATGTAGTGCTCATATCCTTAACAAATTGCCCACTAAACTTGGTGACCCGGGAAGCTTTTCCATTCCTTGCGTAGTTGGCGGTGTTCCTATCTCTAGAGCTCTTTGTGACTTGGGAGCAAGTGTTAGTGTTATTCCTTTGAAAGTTGCAAGAAGGATTGGCATTCAAAACTTGGCTTCCACTACCATGACTCTCCAATTGGCGGATAGGTCCGTCAAACGCCCTATGGGGGTGCTTGAGGACGTGCCCGTCAAGGTTGGAAAGTTTTTGATTCCCACCGATTTTGTTGTCCTTGATATTCCGGAGGATAGCCACACTCCCATCATCCTAGGTAGGCCATTTTTGGCCACCGGAGGAGTACTCATTGATGTGAAGAATGGGCGGCTAACCTTCCAAATTGAGGGCAACAAAATCGAATTTAACTTGCCAAATTTGATGAAAGGTCCAAGTGTAGAAAGATTGAGCACAATCGAGGTAATTGATGAAGTAGTGCACGAAGTAGCCCGTGAAGAGGCGGAGATGGAAGAGGTTTTTCAAATCTCTTTGCATGATGAGGCAATGAAAGAAGATCATGAGGTCGATGAAGAGCTATTAAAGAAAGTGGAGGGCTTTCTCCCTCCAAAGGTACAACTCAAACCCTTGCCTCCCTCACTCAAGTATGCTTTCCTTGATGAGGGAGAGGCCTACCCGGTGATCGTTAATGCTAACCTAAGTGAGTCCCAAGAAAAGAAGCTTTTGGAAATTTTGAAAACTCATAGAGGGGCACTTGGGTATAGCATTGATGACATCAAGGGCTTAAGTCCGAGTTTATGCATGCATAGGATAGTTTTGGAGGAGGGGAGTCAACCCAAGGTTGACGGTCTTAGAAGGATTAACCCAAAGATGGCCGAGGTGGTGAAAAATGAAGTCTTGAAACTCCTTGAGGCCGGTATCATATACCAAATTACCGATAGCAAATGGGTTAGTCCGGTCCACGTGGTACCCAAAAAGGGGGGGATACAAATGGTTGAACAAGAGGATGGCACCACCCTACCCACTAGACCCGTGACCGGGTGGCGAATGTGTATTGACTACCGCAAGCTCAATGCCGCCACCCTCAAAGACCACTTCCCAATTCCCTTCATTGACCAAATGCTAGAAAGGCTCGCGGGCCATGCATATTATTGCTTCTTAGACGGTTATTCCGGGTTTTTCCAAATTCCCATCCACCCGGATGACCAAGAGAAGACGACCTTCACTTGCCCAATAGGAGTCTATGCTTACCGTAGGATGCCATTCGGGCTTTGTAATGCGCCCGACACCTTCCAAAGGTGCATGATGGCAATATTTTCAGATTTCCTTGAAAAAAGCATGGAAGTCTTCATGGACGACTTTAGTATCCATGGGGACTCGTTTGAGCTTGGTCTTGAGAACTTGGCTAGTGTGTTGAGGCGGTGTGAGGAGCATAACCTCGTCCTTAATTGGGAAAAGTGCCATTTCATGGTGGAGGAGGGGGTTGTACTCGGTCACATCGTTTCAAGGAGGGGTATTGAGGTCGATGGGGCCAAAGTTGCGGTCATAGAGAACTTGTCACCCCCTTCCAATGTCAAGGGAGTGAGAAGTTTTCTAGGCCATGCCGGGTTTTATCGGCGTTTTATCAAGGATTTTTCAAAAATAGCAAAGCCCCTAACCTCTTTACTCCTCAAGGATTCCCCCTTTGTGTTTGATGATTCTTGTCTTGAAGCTTTCAATAGGTTGAAGAGAGCATTGGTCACGGCACCGATAATCCGGTCTCCGGATTGGAGCCTTCCCTTTGAGATAATGTGTGATGCTTCGGACTTCGCGGTTGGTGCGGTACTTGGGCAAGTTGTGGATAAGAAGCATCATGTGATATATTACACAAGCAAGACTCTTGATCAAACTCAATGTGGATATGCTACTACCGAAAAGGAAATGTTGGCAATTGTTCATGCCGTGGAGAAATTTCGGCAATACCTTGTTGGGTCTAAGGTGGTGGTTTACTCCGATCACACCGCCTTGAGACAATTGATGGTGAAGAAAGATGCAAAGCCCCGACTCTTGAGATGGGTCCTTCTTCTTCAAGAGTTTGATTTAGAGATTAAGGATAAAGCCGGTTCGGAAAACGTTGTAGCCGACCACTTATCTAGATTGACCGTTGAAGACCATGGGATAGAAGACAAGAGTGGACCCATAAATGAGTGGTTGCGGGATGATGGACTCATGGAAGTTACCGCCAAAACTCCTTGGTTTGCGGATCTTGCAAATTACATTGTAAGCGGATTCTTGCCGGATGAAATGGAGCCAAGAGAAAGGCGGAAGTTGAGAAATGATTCTAGAAGATACTTTTGGAATGACCCACATTTGTTTCGCAAGTGTGGGGATGGTATGTTCCGGAGATGCGTGTCTAGAGAGGAAGGCTTAGAAATTGTTGACCGGGTTCACAATTCCGCCTACGGGGGACACTTGGCCACTTCTAGAACAATTGCCAAAATCCTCCAAGGTGGGTTTTATTGGCCCTCCATGTTCAAAGACATTCACCACTTGGTTAAATCGTGTGATGCTTGCCAAAGAGTCGGGAATATAGGGAAGAGAAGTGAGATGCCCTTGACTAACATATTAGAGATTGAGCTTTTTGATTGTTGGGGCATAGACTTCATGGGACCCTTTCCCAACTCTTGTGGAAATGAATACATCTTGGTTGCGGTGGACTATGTATCCAAATGGATTGAAGCGGTTGCCTCCCCCACCAATGATAGCAAAGTTGTGATGAAACTTTTTAAAGGCACAATTTTCCCAAGATTCGGAACTCCAAGGGTAGTTATAAGTGATGGCGGATCTCATTTCCGCAAGAGTACCTTCAAGGCTCTTCTTGAATCGCATGGTGTGCGGCACAAGACCGCACTTGCCTACCACCCTCAAACTAGTGGGCAAGTGGAGGTTTCTAACCGCCAAATCAAAGTCATTTTGGAGAAAGTAGCCAACAAGAGCCGGAAAGATTGGTCTCAAAAGCTCCCGGATGTCTTATGGGCTTTGAGAACCGCCTTCAAGACACCACTTGGCACCACCCCGTATAAACTTGTGTACGGAAAAGCTTGCCATTTGCCCGTGGAGTTGGAGCACAAAGCTTGGTGGGCTCTTAAAGAAATGAATTTTGACTTTGATGCCGCCGGAGAAGTGCGGTTTCTCCAAATGAATGAGCTTGAAGAATTGAGATTGGAGGCTTATGAGAGCTCCAAAATTTACAAGGACCAAACGAAGAAATGGCATGATGCCAAGATCATGAAGAAAGAGGTAAGTGTTGGAGACCTTGTTCTCCTTTTTAACTCCAAAATCAAGGTGTTTCCGGGCAAGCTCAAATCACGATGGTCCGGACCCTTTAAAGTGATGAAAGTGTTTCCTTATGGTGCTTTCGAGCTATGGAGTGAAGAAGGGGGAACATTTAGGGTCAATGGGCAAAGAATCAAGCGATATTATGACGGTGATAGCAAAGGTCCTATTGAAGTGCTCTATCTCGGGGAACCCCTCCCCGAGGAGAGGGAAAGTTGAAATTCTCAAAAGTGAATTGGTTTGGTGGTGTTCCACAAGAACCACCATTTGTAAATAGCATGCATGTAGGTAGAATTTGAGATAGTTTGGATTGAACATTCTTGACGAAGTTGAATTTGGAGGTAGAACCCCTAGCCTCGCCCAAAATCCCGACACGAGTCGTCGGTTTGAAAGTTGAAAACTCGAAAAAATGGGCGAGATTAGGATTTGAAGGTTTATTTGTGAGCATTGGAGGAAAAGCAAGTTGAAATTGGCGTAGTGTAACTCTCTGCCGGTGGACCGGCAGCCGGTGCCCTCCACCGGTAGCGCGTTGAAATTTCTTGTGAAAATTTTGGAGAAATTACGTTGAAGATAACTCTCTACCGGCAGGCCGGCAGCCGGCCCACCGGTAGAGAGATCCTTACCTGTTGAAAAAGACGAAAAGTTGAAGGAGAAGGCTCCTCTGCCGGCAGGTCGGCAGCCGGCCCACCGACAGAGGAATGTTTGCTGAGTCAAAATGGAGGAAGAATCAGGAGAAGGACTCCCTACCGGCAGGCCGGCAGCCGGCCCACCGGTAGAAGACCTCTTACTATGTTGAAATTTGAGAAATTGAAGAGTGGGGAATCCTCTGCCGGTGGACCGGCAGCCGGTGCCCTCCACCGGCAGCGCGTTGGTTTTAATTTGAAGTAAACTTGAATCCCCTACCGGCTGGCCGGCTGCCGGTTCGCCAAACCGGCAGGGGATCTTTATAAGCCACGAAATCTACCCGTGTTACTCTATTAACCCAAATTCCTTTCTCTTTCTTTCCTTCCTCCCTCATCTCCCTAAACCCTTACCTCCTCCCCACCATCACCAACCCATCACCACCACCATTAAACCTCCTCCTCCATTCGTCCTCCTACATTCCTTCCCTCCTTCTTCCATTTTTGTCCTTATTTCCTTCTTCATCCATGGCAAACAAGAGAACTAGGTCGGAAATGGCGGAAGCTCAACGGCTTTTGGTTGAGGCGGCGGCGAGCGACACTAACCCGGATCCCGACTTCCCGGATGTTGAGTTCGTCACTCAAGAGCAAAAAGGTAAATTCATCTTGTTCAAAAATCGACCCTTAACCCCGACAAAATTTATTTGTAGACCGGCTATGAGAAATATGGGACTAGACAACGAAACCTTTGAATTGTTTAAGGGTGTTGGTATGAAAGGCTTATATGATTTGCATGAGGAAACTTATCCCCGCCTCACTTGGGAATTCCTTAGTAGTTTCCGTCTTGATAAGCACCGACAAACCCGTATGGTCGAGCAAATTCACTTCCGGTTGATGAACCGTGATCATTCCTTGTCCCTAGCCCGGCTTTGCCGAATTTTCGGCCTCAACAATCCCCCTAAATTTAAGGCACCCGAGACCGCTCACTTTTCTCGGGTGTGGAAAGCCATATCGGGATTTGATGACCAAACCGGGGTGAAAAGGCCGGAAATTGCGTGCCACAATGCCCCCATTCGCATTTGGCATCAATTTGTGGGAGGGTCTATTTTTGCGACCCATGAGCCTTGGGTTTTTCGGGTTACCGAATTGGAGATTTTGGGGTCTTACTTGCTCACCTCCCCGGCCTATGAAATCAATGTGGGTCACCATTTGGCCCTCCACTTGCAATCACTTTCTAAATCGCCGGGGCAAAAAGTCCCTCTTCATGTGGGTGGGATAATAACCCGAATTGCCAAATGCCTTGACCGCCCGGTCAACTTGAACAACATGAGGTGGATCCGGGGGGAGACCTACATCACCAAGCAATGGTTAACGAAAAACCTAGAGTGGATCAAGGTCAATCCTTTTGATGGAATCGAGTATTGGCAAGTTCAAAAGAAAAATTCCGTCCCAATTCCCAATGCCTCCAAATTCAAAATCAAGCCCGGTGAGGAGTCCTACCTCCTTGAGATCGAGGAAGAGCCCGATGAGACTCAACCTCCCCCGACCAACCCCATCACCTATGGTCGTGACAACCGGAGGGAAACTCCATCCTCCCTCCACTACTCCATGCCCTCCTTCCGGCCACCATCCACCTTCCAACCTCAACCTTGGGGGGGCAACTTTGGTGAAGGCTCCTCTAGCAACGTCCCTCCTCCCCCGCCTCCTATGCATGCCGATTTGGTCACCTTCATGAGTGACATGCGGTTGGGTTTGGAAACCGCCGCTAGTGAGAGGCGGGGCATTGAACAAAGGTTGGATCGGATATACTATGACACCTCCGTGGGTCAATTTCCGATTTACGATGATTATAGGAGGAGGAACTACGAGCACCCCTCCCATCTCCACCCCTCCTACTACCTTGAGCCGGATGGTGGTTACCACAAGGATAACCGGTTTGTCTACGCCGACATCAATATCCGGCCGGATTATTTCGCCCCACCCGTTTTCCCCCCTCCCGCTTCTCAAGAGGAGGGACTTGATGCTCAATGGTTCGGCGGTACACCCACCTTTTTCACCAACCCCGAGGTTGGAAGTGCCTCCGGGGCGGCTTCCGGCGGCTTCATTTCGTCCGGCGGGAATTTCGGCGACGCCATCGCTCCCATGAACACCGACGACTTCCTTAGAGAGTCCGTGTTTGGAGCGGTGGAAGGAGATGGCAATGATGATGATAATGATAACAATGATGATGATGATGACGGGGACTTTGAGTCTTAGGCGGCCTCGAAGTTGGCCTATCTTTCCTCCCTTTTCAATCCAAAGCCTTCGGTATGCTCCCTTTTCAATCCAAATGTCAAGTATGTACCCAACAATCCAAACTTCTCATTCATATTTAAATTTTGTATGCATTTAGTTAGAAATTCATATAGATGCATTCATATAGAATTGCATTAGATTTCAATTTGTAATATATTGTCACATTTAGTAATTGCATTCACTTAGTATAGATTGCATTGTCATTTAAATTTTGCATATAGCATAGAGCATGCATTGCATTTCCAAAATAAAAACCAACTAAAAAATTCAAAAATGACTAAAAAACCAAAAACATGTATTTCATTTCGAAATTTCCTCCACACATTTATTTCCATTTGAAATATGTAAATAAATAAGTGTGGGGAGGAAATTCCATCATTCAAAAATACCAAAAACATGTTATTTATTTTCAAATATTCAAAAAATCCAAAAATATGTTATTTAATTTCGAAAAATTCAAAAACCACCAAAAATATGTTGTTTATTTTTCCTATTTTCTCCCTATACTTTGTTCCATTGAGGACAATGTAAATTTCAAGTGTGGGGAGGGAAATATCCACCTTGTGAATATTTATTTGCACCTTTAAATTTGATAAAAATTCAAAAATGCCTAAAAATTGAAAAATTTCAAAAAAATTACAAAAATATTTGCATTGTATATATATGTTTGTCTAACAAGTGGTGCAGGCACATACGGGACATTTGAGGCATTAGGAGACTAGAAGACCGCTCGGTTCAATCTTTCTTATCTCTTTCTCCTTTTCCATTCCTTTTCTTTTACAATTGTTGTATGTATGGAGGAGGATGGGCTATGTTGATGAGGATGTTCCATTTTGGAACTTGGTGTGTGTTGCTTACGTGCTGCTAGGTTTAGACAATTGTTGCATGTTTATTTAGGTTGCTAGTACTTAGAAATGCATTTCGTACCTTGTGAATACGTGTTTGTTGCTTTATTTACATTTTGCATCGAGTTTGTACATAAATTTTTGAACAAATTTGGTCTAGGAAGGGAGTATGATACCTCAATGATGATATTGTCTTGGCCACGTCTTTCCCCTCCTATTGGCTTGCACCTTGTGACATCCTCGTTATATACGGGAAATGAGGCTAGACCGGAGAGTTTTGACCACCTTGTGAGACCATAGACCGTAGACTAGACCTAGATTTCGACCTAGCTACTCAAATGTGAGGATTAGAGCCTCCTTGGGACCGGTACATCCATACCCGGTCCCCCTTTAGGTGTGAGTAGGCTCCTCGCGTGGCGTGTCACATCACGACGCACAAGCATGGCGTCCTTTCCTTTTTAGACCATGAGATGTTCATTTGTATGCATATTCTGAAACAACAAGTTGCATTTCAATTTTTGAGCCTCACATTGCCAAATAAGCCTAATTTTTCGACCCTTTAGACTAGGACCGATTTTGTTTACCCCTTTTGAGCCTTGACCTTTCATTTGATACCTACGATACTAACTACAACCCAAAAACAACCGACCTTGATCAAGAAAGTTGTCTATGAGTTTTAGTAGTATGAAGAATGGGGATTTGAATCTTGGTTTGGTGGATGTGCACAATCCACTTGAGTCGGAATGATGGTTTAGTTTGGTTTGCTTTGAATAAAGAGGTTTTGAAAAAGAAAAGAAAAGAAAATAGAAAAAGAAGAGAAGAAAAAAAAAAAAAAAAAAAATGTAATGAAAAAGAAAAAAATGCGTCGCACTTATACTTTGTTTGTTGAGGAAAAAGCCGAGCAACACTCCTTATGCATCATTAAAGGAGTAGAAAAAGGCGTTGCAAAATAAAGGGGAAATGATGTCTTTCCAAATGAGTCGGATTTTCAAATTTTTGTGTGATTTAGGCAACTAATATCATGTTCCTTTTGATTCATTCATTTGTTGTAATAAGTTGGGAAGAAAAAGGAAATTTTGACAACGACTTGATCTTAAACTCCAAATGATCCATAACGGTGCTTGCACCAATCCCGTTTCGACCCATCGCCTAACCCCATTACAACCCTTGTTTCTTATATGCATATTTTTCCTCTTTTTGCATCTCACTTATGGTCTTGTAGGAGAGAATTCCATGTTAGATTGCGGGCATGTCTCACGAGTCGAGTAGTTGAGTGATTTTGGTTACTTTTTGCACAAAAATCACCCGTTCCAAAAACAAAATGAGAGATTAGTGAAAACCGTGAGGAAGTCGGTAGTCTTGGTCCCCTTAGTCATGGGTCAATTTGGTTGAATCTTGAGTGTGTCATGTGATTCTCGAAGGTTAGGCTTTGTTTCCCCCTTTCCCGCCTTTGAATTTGTTTCCTAGGCATTTGGTTGTCAAATTTAGGTTGCTTGAGCCACCATTAGGGCATTGACACCCCGCCGAGACTATGAGATGGTATCTCCCAACCTAATCCTTTAATCGTTCAAGGTAAAACGGCCGCTTAGATGAGGAAAGCGGTTTGAGTTTTGTGATGCTTCATATATGTTGACTTGTGCTTAATTGAATGTTTGCATCAAAAATTTTGTAGCAAGACCCAACTTGCCTTGCAATAGGGCACTCTCCCCTCATGGGTGCCAAATTGTGAGTTGAAGGGGCGTTGAGTCCGCTAATACTCGATCGGCTTAAGTAGTAGGTTAGTTGAGTGATGCTTATATTGTGCACTCACTCTCCTTGTCTATTTTAGGAGGGACTTGTGCATTGATTTTGGACTTACTCGAGGACGAGTAAGGTTTAAGTGTGGGGAGGTTGATATGTGAATTATTTACACCTTATTTCCCTCTTTCTTTGACGCATTCCGGCTCATAACGAGTCGGTTTCGTGTGCCTTTCCTTGCATTTGTGCCCGATCCCCGTACTTGTCATTTTGTGTGCCCTTTTGTAGGAACCGAGTCAAGTATGAAGGAATTGGGGCAAGAAAAGGCATTCTAATGCCTTTACATGAAGAAAAGGGAAATGAAGGATTTTGAAGAAGAAATCCTCTGCCGGCAGGCCGGCAGCCGGCCCACCGGCAGGGGATATGGCCATGTTGAGAAAGTGGAGGAAACAAGCTAAAGAGATGTTCTCTGTCGGCAGGCCGGCAGCCGGCCCACCGGCAGGGAACACAATCCCATACTTAGCCAAATTTTTGAGGAAGGTTTTTGGCCAAAGTTCAAGCAACGCGCTACCGGCACAGGTAGCCGGCAGCCGGTCAACCGGCAGAGGGTACCTGACATGAAGAATTGGAAGAAAATCTAAAGAAGAGGAAATCCTCTGCCGGCAGGCCGGCAGCCGGCCCACCGGCAGGGGATTACGCAACCCTCATTTTTCTCAGTTTTTGAAAGAACGCGCTGCCGGCAGAGGAGGCCGGCAGCCGGCCCGCCGGCACAGAGACACGCAGCACGAGTTGGGCTTTTTCATTCTTTCCTCCCTTAATTCAATGATAGCCTATAAATACCCCCTCCTTAAACCCTTTTGCATATAACCCTAGATCTGAAAAACTTTCCTTATTAATTGTAATCCTTTCTTAATCAAGCACTAATCTTTCAATAATTATTATTAATATTTAGCAAGAATTAGTTAGTTCTAGTAATAGTCAATTGCTTACACTTGTTTGTTGAAGTTTGTATTGGGGATTTTGAAGGGTTTTCCTTCCTATTAATCAATCAAGCTTCCACCTTTCCTTTTGTTGGTATAATTTCTCTCCTTTCTTTTACTTGTTTATCATTTGTTTACATTTTCCTTGTCTTTTGATTTTGTTACAACCTTTATTATGTCTCCTCCTTGTGTTGTTTGCTTTTCTTCTCTATTTAGCTTGATTTCCCTTAACATGAGTGAGTAGATTCCTTCTAGGGTTTAGGGTGATTCTTTATGGGATTTATGGGCATGATTCTTTGAATATTTTGGTCTTTGGTGAAATTGTTTAACTTTCCTAATCATTGCACTCAAGGTGTTTGTTGATTTGCTCAAGTGAAAGTTTTTGCCTTTCTTCAATTTTTGCTTAATTCTCCTTTAGAATGAAAGTTTTTGGGAGTCTTGATGTATGTTAGGAGAGGAGGGATACTTAATGAAAATTAGTAGCCACCCTTAAGATACCCAAGACATTGGTTCTTCATCTTAGGTTAATCTCTCACCATTGACCCTTTTTGATCTTCATGTTTGCCCCTAGACCATATTGATGACCCCGAAAGCCCTAGCTTTTAATTAACCGTATTCATTATCATCATCTTGTTTGTCTTTTGCTCTAGTGATTATAACCAAAACCTTTACTTTTAATTTTGATTAAACTTGACTCTTAATCGAACTTTGTAGCAACCCCCGCCATCTTTGTGTTCGACACCCGATCAAATACTACGCTTTTTCGGGTTTTACAAATAGTTTTGATATAGGAAGTAGACGACAAATTTCCTACTATCAGTTATTAGGTTATATGCCACTGTAACAATTGAGCGAGAAGAATGTGTAATATATAGGATGATAGGGTTAATTGGTGAAATATTTTTAACTATAACAGTATAACTGCACAACGATATAATCGTATAAGGTGTGGCAAATGAAAAGCAATCTAAGGTTCTTTTCCCCTCATTCATGAAGTAACGTAAATGGACCAAATCGAGGCCGGAGTATCAAATTGTTGCTCATCAAAAACATTCCTAAGATTAAAGAAAAATAATTGACTGAAAGTCTGAGGCGCTTAAAAATGAAATAGGTAAGTAAATGACCCGAACGGAGGAAGTATGTATTGTAAAGTGTAAACAAATGAATGAGACGGAGGAATCAAGAGAGTATTATCTCTACAACTTTTATACGAGCCAAAGTATATGGCCAAGAGAATTATAGGTTAAAATGTTCGAGTGTATCTGATTGTGACGATATATTTTTATGTAATTGAGAATTACATAGGTGCTAATATAACACATATACATTGAAAGACAATACTAATAGGCCCGTGCATCGCACGGGCATTAAATCTAGTATATAACTAAAGGAGGCTTTTTTTTTCTAATTATACTATTAACATTAGAATTAGGAGATAATTAATTATTTACAATTTTTCTATTATAATTAGGAATATAATTTTCCTATTAGAAATGAGAATTAATTAATTATTTTACCATTTTTCTATTAGAAATAGGAAATAAATTAACAATTTATTAAGGCTTTTTTTCCTAATTATATTATTAGAAATAGGAGATAATAATTATTTAAAATTTTTCTACTATAATTAGGAATATGATTTTCCTATTAGAAATGAGAATTAATTAATTATTTTACAATTTTATTATTAAAAACAGGAAATTAATTAATTATCTACAATTTATTAATATTAAAAAATTATTCATTAGTATTTGTTCACTTTTTATTAAATTTAAAGGGAACAAAAACCTTTGATATATTTATAATATCCAATTTTATAACAATGTCCGATTAAAAAAATGAGGTATTATGAGGCTAAAAGGCCCTAGGCCGAACTTGGTTGTGACAAATGTGCATGCATAATACGTACTACATGAAATTTACTCATGTAAAGAGTAAAATGAAAGCTGAAATATGCCCATACGTCTTTTGTTATTGCTAATGTCATATTTAATTATACATAATTCGAAGTTTATTTTTCAAATGTCATATGTATTTCTCCTACTAATTTTAAAGTTATTTCCCTCACAATACACTTCAACTTCTATTGATAATTTATTATTATATTATTTACATTCATTTGTCATTATATAAAAGTATATTAATCAAAATTTAAATAAGATATTCACAAATTATTGATAAGTACAAAGTTTGATATCTATTTTTCAAGGAGTATTAAAAGCTAAAGAAAGTTGCTGCTAATTTGCGAATCGAAATATCATATATGACAAATGAGTAAATGTTTTGAAAAACTTTACTATGCGATTGTTTTACAATTTAAAGTAAAAATGGTACCACGAGTAATAAAATAGATTTGAATGAGGCTTGAAGGTAAATTAGATACAGTTATTATAGAAATATGTATAAGGTTAAGATTCAATTCAAGCAACGATCAACATTAAGAAAATGTCATAAAAAACACATAAAAGGGTAAGAGTAGTCTTTCCCTGACATACTGAAGACCGTCTCTCTCAAGCTTTTCCTCTGACAAATTTACATGCATAAAAAATGGTACTATTCAATTATATGGAGCAAACTAATTATTGTTGATGCTATATATTTTTTTTTTGTGTAAATTGAGAATATCATCACTATAATTTAGGGAGAGGTACGAATTGGGGAAGGGTGAGACATATTCGTCATGCATAATACGATGCTTTAACCACCTTTATGCAAAAATAAAAAAATAAATGAATAAATTTAAACCTAAAAGGGGGTCACGTACTTGCCAACTCTTCTATAGTTCTCTACCGCATTAATATTCTCATGAAGTTTATGACATTTATTTCATATTAATAAAAAAAATGATTATATGCTTCGTTCAATTTGTGATTTATAACTTTTAGCTAACTTATTTGAACTTGCTTAAATTTATATATTTTAAGTAAAGAATATTAATTATAAATATGATAAAGATAAAGTTTGCTCTTTAATTTCCTCAGAAATTAAAAAAAAAAACTCAATTTTTATTTTCTTATAATATACTAATTAAAGGTCATAATGTAAAATAGGAAATTATACCACAATCTACTATTTCAATATGTCGATGATCAACACTCAAAATAGCACATTTGTTATTTAAATAGTGTAAAAACTTTCAAAATGCTATAAAAAAAATGTTCAATATGTCGTTATCAAACAAAACCTAAGTTTCTGCATTTTTTTGTCATGTTCAACTTAATCTTTACGGGATGTAAAAATGATGAAGTTCAGAAAGTAGCGGTTAGTTTTCTGTTAGTTAGATGGACTTTTCAAGAGAGAGATGAAAGCTTTGCATTTTAGACCGTTTTACGTGTGAACCGAAGGGATTAAGTAGTGGGCTAAAGGTTGTTTCGAGTGGGAATGCGGTTGATTGCGATGAGTTGGTTAACTAAAATTTTTCCTTTCTAGATCTAGAAAGGGGATAATAATTATGAGATAATAAAATTTCAAGAAAAAAGGACAATAAAAATGAGATGGAGGTAGTAAGATTTATTTATGCAAAATGAAATAAATAGCAAAGTTCGTGTATATATATAATATTCAAACTTATTCAGTTTACAAACATTGTACCCAAACACTTTGTTTGAGTATCTCGAATGGAGGTATGGGAGGGGACGAGAAAAAGACTAGGAAGGGAAAGGGGGAGAGATAAGAGGGAAGATTGCTTCTTAAACGTTTCTTTGTTGAAGGAGAAATAAATTGTTTTCGATAAGGGAAACGATGATCCATATCATCTGGAGTAAAGATTGGTGTTTCATGGAGGTGAATGTGATTTATGACTTCTTAGATGTAAAACTTAGCAGAAAGGTAGTGGTAGTGGTAGTGGATTGGAGGTTGTTTCAAGTAGTAAGAACTAATTACAGCGGCTGATGTTTTATTTTGCGGGTAAATTTGTGGGGTGGAGGGAGGGTGCATTTGTGGAGGGTGATGAGTTTAACGAGGATAGTGATAATAAATAAGGTTATTTATCAGCAAAATATCGCTTGCATTAAAACATATAGGTAACATGAATAATAACAATAAACCTCAAAAGATCACACTGATAAACTTAATCTTTACCCCATCAATCCAAATTAAAGTAAAATCTTAATTCTAATAACATTGTCGAGAGCAAGGGTTAGTTTCCATTGGATTGTGGATTTTTCTAGAAGTAAGGGTTTAGTTTTTCACTTGGTTGGATAAGTTTGAGAGAAGTTTCGAAGACAAGGATCGATCTTTCAAGGGATGAGATTGTTTTAGATCATGTGTGTGAATAGGGAAGAAAAATAGGGGTCTGCGTGAAGGATTTTGTTTCAAATCAGAAGATGGGGGGCAAGACTATTGTTATATGGGGTGGTCATAAGCAGCCCCAGCCATATAGTATTGCGTTGGAATTTGGTTCACATTTAAAGGTACGTCTATAATTTGACCGGGAGATATAACATTTAACTACCTGTAAATGTTTTTACGTAACTACCATTTGACCCAACAATGATTAAATTATGGTTGTTATTCTAAAGAAGAAGATTTGTTGCATCGTTGAGTTGATTATGCAAAGTAGATATTATTGTTTTCCTTAACCAATTGAAAAACAAACAGGTATTAATGAACAAAATCTGAAAACTCTCAGTCCCAAGTATCATATATATAAACTTCATATTGTTTTTATTTTCCTAAAAAAACAACGTTGTCGAGAGCAAGGGTTAGTTTCCATTGGATGATGGATTTTTCTAGAAGTAGGGGTTTAGTTTTTCACTTGGTTGAATAAATTTGAGATAAGTTTCGCAGACAAGGATCTATCTTTCAAGGGATGAGATTGTTTTAGATCATGTGTGTGAATAGGGAAGAAAAATAGGGGCATGCGTGAAAGATTTTGTTTCAAATGAGAAGATGGGATTGCGTCAGAATTTGATTCACATTCAAACGTACTTCTATAGTTTGACTGGGAGATATAACATTCTAACTACCTCTAAATTTTTTTACATAATTACAATTTGATCCGGCAATAATTAAATTATGGTTGTTATTCGAAAGAAGGAGATTTGTTGCATCATTGAGTTGATTATGCAGAGTAGATATTATTGTTTTCCTTGACCAATTGAAAAACAAACAGGTATTAATGAACAAATTCTAAAAACTAACAGTCTAAGTATCATATATATAAACTTCATATTGGTTTTATTTTCCTAAAAAAAGTATTTTATTAATCAAACAGTCTTTTATTCTTATGTCAATATTATGTTAACGGGAATTATTTGTTGGTCATGCGGCATACATAAAATCTTAGACATGAACGATGTACTATATGTCTATATTTCATTTTATTGTGAAATTTATCACATATTATTTTAATACACGTGCAACGCACGGGCAAGAAAACTAGTAAGTACTAAAAATACGGGGTCGGGTGTTCGAGGTTTGACAAAATTCCAGTTTGGGTACTTCACATTTGCAAAACTTCACTTTGGGTGCCCAAGTTTATAAACAAAGATTCTTAGTATATATATTTTCATTAAAAATGGCAATAATGAGTTCATCTCTAAATTTATCATGAAATTATCCTGAGAATTTTTCCTTTTATGACGTCTTAATCAGTGGCGTATCCAGGATTTGAGTAAAGGGGGGCACAGTAAGAAAAAAAAATTTTGCGGA
The DNA here is from genome assembly GCF_048544455.1 of Silene latifolia. Lineage (NCBI taxonomy): Eukaryota > Viridiplantae > Streptophyta > Magnoliopsida > Caryophyllales > Caryophyllaceae > Silene > Silene latifolia. The sequence continues at coordinate 10,447,742 of NC_133534.1, forward strand.
CAACATTTATACATTAAAATTCAAATATCGTCTTTTTTTTTTAAAATTTTTTTTTTTTTTTTTTTTTTTTTTTTGTCACGTGAGGGCACGTGCCCTCACTTCCCCCCCCCCCCCCTCCCCCAAATCCGCCCCTGGTCTTAATGTGTGCTCTAAGGGCACACGTTAAAAAAACCCTATTTGTAAAACTCCACTTTGGGTGCCCAAGTGGTAGATTCTCATCGAGCATTAGGTTTGGCAAAATTTCAGTTTGGGCACCTCATATTTGCAAAATTCCGTAGCTTTTATAAATGGTAGATTCTCATCTCCCTATTTTTTCATGTTTGTGTGATTTTATTAAGCTAACATGTCCAATTAATCACACTAATAATACAAGCAAAAATACTAATCATGAATCAAAAATCCAAAATATGTAATAATCATTGTTAATTATGAAAAAAAAATATTAGGTTAGGCCGTCTAACCAATGTCAAATGCAAGATATAAATGAGATTTATATAGATTATAGTTAGGGATGTCAACGGGGCGGGTATAGGTGAGTGTTAGGGACAAAAATTACAATTTTGTTAGATAGGCGATGTGGCAAGCATATATTGGTGAGAATAAAAAAGATGGGATTGATGACGTGGCACCTTCCTATTGATTGAAGGAAAAGCAAAGGGATTGATGGCATGTAAGGTGTGGGGACCATTGGATCAAAAGTGTGAACAAACACACAAGTGGAATATTCAGCAAAACAAATGCACGAAGAAGTCAACAAGTTGTTACCTATTTTTATGCAACCACTCCCTATTCTTATGGAGTTGACCACGAATCCAGGAGCAGAAGCAGGCAAAACGTTTTTGACTCCAGACCTAGTATCAACCACTATATAAAAAGAGATCCAACACTCAGAAGAGGCATCTCATTCTCCATCAACACACAATACTTCAGCACACTTTACTACTCAATATTCCGTCTACTCTTAGCAATAATTAACTAGCAAATAAGTCTTGTATTTCCTTGCTAGCATAACTCCGTCTCGATTATAGTGCAAAGTTGGTGGGATTCCGTCTCCCCCCGCGGTTGTTCCCACATCGGGTTTTCCGCGTCACCAATATTTCAGCACACTTTACTACTCAATATTCCGCACGTAGTAGTTATGGTCGGTAAGAAGCTTTGTAGATCAATTTTATGAGTGATTGTAATTCTTCTCCGATAATAATGACATATGCGTATTCTAACCATTTTTTTTAAACTTGTGATTAGTGGCGGAGCAAGGATTCCTCGTAAGGAGGGCGAAAAATTTCAGCGAGGCAAACGAGTAATATCATAACGTAAAGTTGAAATAAGTTCGAAAATTTAGCTAAAATTTTCGAATTTTTCTATTCTTGACTGGGACAAACTTCTCTGCTAGCCCCCCTCGGCCCTTGCTCCACCACTGCTTGTGATCAACATGTAATTATTAATTAATTAATTAATTAATTCTACTATACGTACCTATTTCAGATTTTAAGATTAAAAATAAGAATCATATACTCCATGTTCTTGTACCTATAAACCTTAATTTCATGGGTGTGAATATGTGATTTGTGAATGTGAATATTTAGGACACAATTATCTCAAAAGATACTGTGCATATTACGCAAAGATTTTAAGAAATCATGACCTAATTTTTTTTAGTAAACTTCTCAAACGAAATATCATAATTAGTTTACAAAATTACACCAAACTTGCCTTCTAAGAAAATCTATGTTCTTGGTAAACAGCAAAAAGGAAAGATTTATTTACCATAAATAATAAATCTACCAAAAAATTATTATAGCAAAATTGATTTTTACCTTAAATAATAATTACTTTAATTTCAACTTTAGTTTACTACAAAACGTTATATATAGGTCAATAGTTCACACAAATTTTCACCACAAAACAATTACAATTACAATTACAATTACAATTACAATTACAATTACAATTATAATTATAATTATAATTAACATGTTTTTCCCGATCATAATCGCGCTTGTTCTTTTCGCTTCGTCTTCAAATGCTAATCAAATTGAATTTGATTATTGTGTAGCGGATCCAACCCTTCCTCATGGACCGTCAGGTTACTCATGTAAGGATCCCACAAAGGTGACAACTGATGATTTCTCTTATTCGGGTCTACGAACACCGGGAAACTCGTCCAACATCTTTAAATTCGGTGTCGCGTATGCCTTAGTCAATCAATTCCCGGGTTTAAATGGTATGGGTCTATCCATGGTTCGAGCCGACATAGAGATAGGTGGGGCTGGACCTATTCACGCCCATAGGGTTGCGGAACTTGCTATAGTGACCGAGGGTACGGTTATTTTTGGTTTTATTGACACGAATAACAAACCCTTTTATAAGACTTTGGAAAAGGGTGACTTGTTTGTTGTCCCACCCGCACTCGGGCATTTTCAAGTCAATGTTGGAAAAGTTCCCGCAGTTGTTTATGCTGCTTTTGCTAGCCCTAATCCCGGGATTTCAACTGTCGATCTTTCTCTTTTCAAAAATGATTTGCCTACTGAGATTATTCAAAAGATTACCCTTTTGGATTCGGCTCAAATTAAGAAGCTTAAGAGGGGTTTCGGTGGAACTAACTAGGTAGCTAGTGAATTAAAACTTGCGTTTGTCGCCAAATGTTCATGTATGATCCAAGTTCATTATTATAATTGAGACTATTTTTGCCGAATTTTTTTCATGACTTATTTTACCAAACGATGAAGTATTATTTTTATAAATTATTAAATGTTGGTCGAAAGTACATAAAATGGAAAGAAAAACTTGTCTTATAAATTTACACACTAAGAATAGGTATTTGTATGCATTGCCATCAACATATACGAAGTATATAGGAACTTCCATATAGAATAGACTATAAGTATACACAAATTTCTTATTTAAGATGGGCGTTAAATCCGTCTTAAGCTTAAGACGGGTCAAATATTTGTACTCCGTGCTATAAAGTAACAATAAGTTGGTAATGACTAGACTGCAAATTTTTATCATTGTTAAAAAACATAGTTAGATTTTAGACTAAATAATTCAGAGGCAAACATTTAGTTATTATTTAATTTGAGGCCTCATAAAAGAACATAGTTAGATTTCAGAGGCAAGTATTAAGCTTGCGAGCATTAATGTGAGCTCGAGTCAATATCAAGCTCAACTCGAGCCAAAAAGCGACTAGTTAGGAAGACATTTCTACGGTTCTACTAGCCTTAAGTAGATAAAGGAAAAGACGGCATATATTCTTTTCCTTTGGATTCTACATTTCCATTTTCGTGGGAAAAAAATTATGCTTAATGCCTATTTGAGATTCGGCTTTTGTCCATGAGCCCTATGGGCGTTATCTCTACTTACTGTGAATAAATAAAGTAACCGTCCACCAATAAAGAGGATAACACCTTAATGAATAAACTTTGATCTCCGCCAACGAGTATGGGTTTCTTTTTTCTCAAAAATAAGATTTAATATGAAAGAAATTAGCAAAATAATGTTGACTTAAACTGTTTAATCGTTAAGGAACGTTGCAGTAAATGCGCTAAATAAATCAACTACCTTGATGACTTGTAGAGAAATATAGGGACGTGCTAAATCCCGCGCATTCCTTTACTAAATCCCGCGCATTTTACCCCTTGTATTCCAGAATTGCCCTTCATTTAAAAATATTAATTAGGAAGAGTTTTCTCCCTTGTTTTAAAAAAAAAAGAGTTTCTCCCTCTCAAAACCTAACGAATCATAAATAATTCGACAATAATGGATCGTAATTCGCGCATACCAGAGGTAATTTTTCCATTTCATGAACAACTTTTTAATCCCGTCTTATTATCGACTTAACTAATGACTTTTTTTTATTAAAACGGTTTTCTTTTATAATTAGGGTTTTAAAGTAGGGTTATGGAGGGGGTGGTTATTTATGGGTCGTCGTCAGGCCTGAGTCGAGTGGCCGGAAGACGCACATTGGGTGGTCGGAGGGGGTGGTTGTGCGGTTGTGTGCTGTTGCTGCGGTTGCTTCAGTACACCCAGGAACGAGTTGCTTTGGGTTGCGCGGGGGTGGTCTATCGGCGCCGGTATGGGGGTAGGTAGGGGTATCCGGCGGTTTTATTGGGGTCGGGGAGGGGTTGCTGGTGAGTTGGTTGTGGGTATTTTGGTGTTGGATGTTACGGAGTACATTTTATACGGAGTACGCCGACTTGTTTAAACTACTGCTAGTTAATTCTTCTTGTTCATGCACGCATGTTAATTCTTCAATGCTAAAGTATTTGTGAGCTAATTACTGAACTACATTAAACAACTAGTGATGGTGTCTTATTGTACTGGTAAGGTATTATTGTTGAACTACATTATTCTTCACTGAAAATGACGGATTGTTATTGTTGCGGTTGGGCGTTGGGTACAACTGTATAATTATAATTTAATTTCCTTGTTTTTTGTTTCAGGATGAACCAAATAATGAAGAAAATTCGGAAGAACTTATTTGATGGGGCATATTCTGCACCCGCTGACCGAGTCAACATATTGACCTTGGTCAAAGCCAAAAGACAACAAGTCAACAAGAAGGACGGCCTAACCGACGAAGCATGCCGACCTGTCACTTGGGTCTCGGCCTCGGCAACTATCCAGCCGAGAGACATATCCGCGTACTCACATCCAGACCCCTCGGCATGGAGTCAACCAGGCCTGCCGGCCTGCCATGGGTCACCCGGCCGAGGGTAGAACGGTCTTTCCACCTGCTCTGCCACTTGGCCACTACGTGACAAAAGGTGGAAGTCTATAAATACTCCACTTCTCTCAACGAGAAAAGGATCGAAACATATCCAAAAACCTAATCCGAAAATCACATAATATGGTATAAACTCCCTTATCTCTCTACAATATTCGTTTCCAGGTAACATACAACTTATCTCTCTAAGTTTACTGACTTGAGCGTCGGAGTGAGTACACTTGGCCCCAAGCCGAGTCCTCAGTTTGTTCATCTTAAACAGGAAAGAGCGAAAGGAAGAGACGAGCAACGGCATCATTCAACAAGCTTACGTGGTCACAATAACTGCTTCGGAATCACACCCGGAACAATTGGCGCCGTCTGTGGGAAAAAGATACTAAAAGTTAGTCACCTCCCTTACAAAAAAAAACCATTCAAAAAGCTACGAAGATGTCAAAACAGCCAGAACTTGTGAGTGTAGAAACTTAATTCTACCAGGACGAGACGTTCCCTAATTCTGAGATCGGGCAGTCCCCCACCGGCCGAGTGATTGAGCCGGTAAAGTACGGGATGCCGAAAGAGCCAGAAACACCGCTGCCCACCGACCAAGTCACTGTCATGGGACATGTGGTTGATGCAGCCAAGCTGAAGCTATTCCTGGACCTGATGGGTAGTACGCCGCTAACCCCCGTCACGACGACGGTTACAGCAGCGCACCCAAGGGTGACCAGGGCCCCTAGGGTGACTCCGAACAACCTGTCCGGAGCAATGCAAGAGGTTGGACGTACCAAAACGCTAGCGGTGCCCGTGTTGCCAGTGGCAGACCAAAGTCCTTCCCCCACTCGCGGGAGGAAATCGTCGCCGCGGCAACAACGAGGCCACCCCCGAAGAAATGAAGAAAGAAGTCCGACTCACCAAAGTCGGACAGGAAGCCCTTCCCACCAGAGGGAGGCAAGCCAGACAAAGGGTGCGAGGAGCCGATCGCCGCGTGTCATTCGATACGTGGTCAGACAGCCCCTCAGTGCCTGCGTCCTCGAAGTCACGGTGCCGACTAAACTGAAGCTGCCGCCCATATCATACAAAGGGGATAGCGACCCCACCGACCATGCCGAGGCTTTCGAGTCGTACATGTCGGTGTGGGAGCAACCCGATGAGGTGTGGTGCCGAGTCTTCCCAACAACTCTCCATGGCATGTCACAGAGTTGGTACAAGGGGTTACCCAATGGTTCGGTATACTGCTATGTCGACCTAAGAGACAACTTCATAGCCCAGTACGCTTGCAACAAGCGAAGGGCCGTGGAGACATCTGATCTCCTGACTATCCGACAGGGGGAGGACGAGTCCCTCCGGAGCTACGTCAAGAGATTCGACGCAAAGGTTCAGCAGATCCGAGAGCTGAACACTGAACTGGCGGCCTTCGCGCTGATGAAAGGCCTACCGAAAGGCGATTTCAAAAACGAGCTCATCAAGTGCGAGGACCTTAACCTAGACTCCGCCAGGAAGATGGCCGACCGAGCCATCAAGGTGGAAGACTACCACAAGACCTGGGTAGGCCACAGTGAAGCTGGGCACCCAGAGAGGAGGAGCCGCCGGGACAACGTAGACGAAGGACGTCGTGACGTTAATAGGTCACGGCCTGAGAGATTCAATAAGAAACAGAACTCGGCGGGCGCCGGGGGGAGTTCGGGACCATACACCCCGAAGCGGTACAGGAGTCACACCCCCCTGGTCAAATCACCGGTCGAGGTCTTTGCCCTAAGCAAGAATGAAGGGCAGAAATGGGCAAGGCCCCCCAAGACGAGGGGGGACGGTGACCTTGACCAGTTTTGCGACTACCACGGCCAACCCGGCCATAAGACCGACAACTGTCGGCATTTGAAGAACGCCATCGAGGAGCTGATCCGAAAGGGGGCCCTCAGCAAGTATGTAGCTGGGGGCCGAGAAACGAGCTCCGACGTGGCAAATAGAAAATCAGTATTCCAGAGAATGGGAGTGATCCAGGTTGTCATCGGAGGAAACGAGAACGGTGGGTCAGCTAATGGGCACAAACGGCACTTAAATGAGCTTTATCAAGCCATCAACTTTGTGCCCACCACAGCGACCCCCGCTTCCACCGTCCCCGATATAACCATCGGCAAGAAGGACTACGAAGGAGTCGTAGCCCCACACAACGACCCGCTGGTAGTCCACCTGGACATAGCCAACCACTTGGTGAAGAGGTGCCTAGTTGACACAGGCGCCTACACGAACATCATGTTCAGGGAATGCTTCCTCAATCTCGGTCTAAAGATTGAAGACCTGAGCCCCTGCACCAACCCGCTGTACAGCTTCTCTGGGGCCGGCCTAGTACCCATGGGGTCAATCAAACTGCCGGTGATGTTCGGCCAAGCCGACGCGGCTAAAAATGTTCTATCTGAGTTCGTGGTGATCGACGGTTCGTCCGCCTACAACGTTCTTATAGGCCAGGTCACTTTGAGCGAGGCCGATGCTGTGATGTCCATCCGGGCCCTGACATTAATGTATGTCTCGGACCGGGGGGATGCACAAAAGCTCGTTTCAAAGGACGAAAGAGATGAAATCGTCAACATCCAAGTATCTGCCAGAGGGTGCAACATGCAATCCCTAAAAGTGGCGAAGAAGTCAGAGAAGGGGAAGAGCCCATCCTTACAGCAGGAGACTGAACGGATGGATACTAACATCAGCATGGTTGAAGGAGCCCAGACCGAAGAAGTGGAGATTGACCCAGGGCGCACCGTGACTATCGGTGCCGACCTGGAGCCAAAATTCAGAGCCGATCTCCTGGACCTGCTGAGGAATAACAAAGATGTCTTCACATACTCAGCAGCCGAGATGCCAGGCGTGAGCCGAGAGGTGATCGTTCACAAGATGAACGTACTCTCCAACGCTCGCCCTGTCAAGCAGAAGATGAGGAACTCCTCAGCCGAGAAGGACGAAGCCATCAAGGCCGAAGTAGACAAATTACTAGAGGCGGGCTTTATCATGCCTTGTACTTACCCTGAGTGGCTAGCAAATGTTGTAATGGTGAGAAAGTCATCAGGGGCGTGGAGGATGTGTGTTGATTTTAAAAATCTTAATAAAGCGTGCCCTAAAGATTGTTATCCCTTGCCTCGAATAGATAGCTTAATAGACGCAACGGCAGGCTACACTATGCTGAGCCTGCTCGACGCCTTCTCAGGGTACCATCAGGTATTCATGGCCGAAGAAGACATGCCTAAGTGCGCATTCATCACCATACACGGCACATACATGTATAAAATGATTCCGTTCGGTTTGAAAAACGCTGGCGCAACTTACACTAGGCTGGTGGACAAAGTGTTTCAAGATCAAAAAGGGCGAAACATCGAGGCTTACGTCGACGATGCTATTGTAAAAAGCAAGTCTGACAGCGAGTACTTGGCCTACTTGAGCGAAACATTTTGTTCACTAAGGAAATATAGAATGAAGCTCAACCCTAAGAAATGCAACTTCGGTGTCCGGGCCGGCAGGTTCCTCGGCGTACTTGTCAGTGCCAGGGGAATTGATGCCAATCCGGAGAAAGTCCAAGCAATACTGGACCTACCGGAGCCGAGGAACCGAAAAGAGGTTATGACGCTGACCGGGAGAATGGCGGCTCTTGCCCGTTTCATCTCTCGGTCAGCCGACAAGAGCACACCGTTCTTTTCTGATCTTTGAAAGGTAATAAAAACTTTGGGGGCGAGCAACGAGCACGGCTTTCGTGCAACCGAAAGCTCACCTTCGACATCGCGACGAGAGCCTGTGCCGGCCGATCTTTGGGGAGACGCTATATCTATACTTAGCGATTACCTCGGCCACGGTCGGTCCAGAATCGTCGAGAAGAAAACAAGCAGCAACACCCAATTTACTTTATCAGCCATGCACTGCTGGCCGCCGAAAGAAATTACCCACTGATTGAAAAAGCGGCCTTTGCCGTCGTCGTTGCCGCAAGGAAGCTCAAACCTTACTTCGACGCACATCCCGTGACGGTCTTAACCGACCAGCCATTGGAGAGAGCCTTAGAAAAATTCGAAAAATCAGGCAGACTTATCAAATGGGCAGTGGAGCTATCCGGCTTCGGCATCCAGTAAAAAACCAAGGCCTTCGATAAAGGGGCAAGCGCTTGCAGACTTCATGGCCGAGTGCACATATCAAGAAGAATCACACCCCGGTGTGTGGGAAGTATACACCGACGGGTCCTCCACGGCGAACAGCTCAGGAGCCGGCATCCTTATCATCAGCCCAAACGGGGACGAGTTTGAGTACGCCTTGAAATTCACCTTCTCGGCCTCAAACAACGAATCCGAATACGAGGCGGTGATAACTGAAGTCGAGTTAGCTAGAGCTGCCGGGGCGGAGCATGTTGTGTTGAAGACAGATTCACTCTTAGTGGCTAATCAAATCAGAGGAGAGTATGAGACTCGAGACGACGGGATGGTGAGGTACCTGGAAAAGGTAAAAGCTGACACCTCAAAATTGAAATCTTTCCAAATTCAGTGCATCCCCAGGTCCGAGAACAACCGAGCCGACGCTCTCTCAAAACTTGCCAGTTCAAGCATCAAGAATGTCAGTCGAACCGTGCTGGTGGATATCAGGAATGCTAAAAGCATCACTGAGACCGTCGGCATGGTGGGCGACATCGAAGCCGAGACAACGTGGATGACTCCGATAATGAAATACAAACTGACAAATCAGTTACCGGAGGACCGCAGTCTCTCCCAGAAGATAAGAAGGATCGCCGCAAGGTACTTGGTGTTCGAAGGAGAATTATACAGAAGGTCCTTAATAAGGCCACTCTTGAAATGTGTCGGCCCAGCCGACGCGGAGCTATTACTGACAGAGATTCACGAAGGCATCTGTGGACATCACATGGGGGCAAGAACGCTAGCCCACAAGGCTCTCCGAGCCGGCTACTTCTGGCCTACCATGCTTGAGGATTCCAGAACTAAGACCAAGAAGTGCAAGAACTGTCAAATGCATGCTCCGGTGATACATGCTCCTTCCCGAGATCTGCAACTGGTGCTTAGTCCCCTTCCATTTGCACAATGGGGGATGGATTTATTAGGGCCATTTCCAATGGCCTCCGGAGGAAGAAAGTACCTGATCGTCGCCGTTGACTACTTCACCAAATGGGTCGAAGCTGTCGCGGTACCTGCCAAGACCACGGCGGCCGTAAGAAAAGTGATTTGGGAGAACGTCATAACTCGCTTTGGGCTACCCCAAGTCATGGTATTTGACCACGGCCGAGAGTTTTGGAGCGACATGGTGATGAATTGGTTGGAGGAACTCGGCATCAAATTCGCATACTCCTCTGTCTGCCACCCTCAGAGCAACGGGCAGGCGGAGGCAGCCAATAAAACAATACTCAACGGGCTAAAGAAGAAGGTTGAAGATCTAAAAGGAAGGTGGGGTGATGAACTACCCGGCGTCCTGTGGTCACTTCGAACCACAGAGAAAGAAGCAACGGGATACAGTCCATTCCACCTCGTCTATGGATCTGAAGCCGTCCTGCCAATTGAAGCATCGGTGCCGACATTCAGAACGCAAACCTTTGACCCAGCCGAAAATGAGGAAGGCCTGAGAGCCTCCCTAGACCTGGTCGAAGGAAGTCGAGACACGACACGGCTCAACTTGGCAGTGTATCAAAACCGAGTAAGAAGAGCATACAACCGTAGGGTCCACAAAAGGGACTTAAGAGTGGGAGATCTAGTCCTTAGAAAGTCGGCCGCAACCAACAAAGGAAATATCCATGGAAAGATGACGACCAACTGGGAAGGACCCTACAAAGTGGTTGAAGAAATGAGGCCGGGTACATACCGGCTGACAGACATGGAGGGTGTTCCTCTAATGAGCCATTGGAACACGGACAATCTAAGGAAATACTTCGTATAGCGGCGGAGGTGTCCAAGACCGTTGTGGGCACCCCAACGCATGATTATACCTTATGAAGAATGATCCAAGTTTTCCATCAAAATACTTGTCCCCTCCATAAGTCATGCCAAAGCAGACGCCACGGCCAAGCCCGGGCAGTCACTACAAGTGCAGTTGATACTCGCGAAAGCGATCAACATGCTTAGGAACGTATAAAGTACAGTTGAGACGCAAATTTAGCCGCCTCGGCCAACCGAGGGCCTGGCCGAGGAAGCGATCAATATAGTCTACAGATACGAACGCTGTCGCGCCGTAACCCCAACGGGGAAACAACGACCGATACGCTAATAGGAACGTATAAGTACAGTTGAGACGCAAATCTAGCCGCCTCGGCCAACCGAGGGCCTGGCAGAGGAAGCGATCAATATAGTCTACAGATACGAACGCTGTCGCGCCGTAACCCCAACGGGGAAAACAACGACCGATACGCTAACATGTTCACAACGGCGGTTGGGAAGCGCAAATCTGACCGCCTCGGCTAAAACCGTGCGCGGAGGAGGAAGCGACCAACATGCCAACATGTTGATAAACGTTTAAGTACAATTGAGATGCGCCTTCTAACTGCCTCGGCTAAGCCGGAAGTGAAAACGAAATAGCACTCAATATGTTGAAACGTAATACCCCGGCCAAGCCGGGGGCAAAGAAACAGACTTTATTGAAAAATGTTTACAGGTGAAGCAAAACAAAGACGACGGCCGTCCCCACAAGGGATAGCCTAAACACAACCTACCAAAGTTTAACAAAAAAAAAAAACAAAAGGTTACAGACATAAGACTTGAAGCGCCGAAAGCTTGGCAGGGAGGAAAGGCTCAATAGTTGGCCCCCGAACAGCTGAAGCTGTCCGAAATGCCGGGTGAATCTGGTGACAACCGCCCGTCTCCCTATGCATGTTGCTGTTCGCCACTGGCAGCAGTAACAGCATTACCAACAGTGGGCGGCCCAGAAGCCGACTTGGCAGCTTCATCTGCCTTAGCCCTCTCAGTTTCCTCCATGGCCTCCTTCACCTTGGCATCCCGGGCCGCCTTGGCCTCAGCTTCCTTAGCAGCCTTCGCCGCCTTCGCCTCCTCCTCAGCCTTGGCCTCAGCAGCAGTCGCCTTCTCATCAAGAAGCCGGTCAAATTCTTTCCACGGGAAGTTACCCTCAGGAAGGAGCTCTTTGATTGCATCCCTGGTAGCATCTTCAGCTTGGTCCCGGTACTGGGCACACATGTCAGGGATGACAACGGTTTTAAGCGTCTCAATATCCTTCTCCCTCAGAGCAAGGATAGCCTTTGTGTTCTTATGCTCCTTCGCCTCGGTGCCGTGCAGAGACCTCCATTTATCCCTCTGCTCAACCATGGTATTATAACCACCCTGGAATTTGGTATTCTCCTTCCGCTGCTTAGCGGCATCAGCCAACGCAGCCTCAACCTTGGCTCTCTCGGCAAGGACCGCCTTCTCAGCATCCTCCCTAAGCTTTCGTTCAGCAAGGAGGTCCAGCTTCGCCTTCCTGGCCTCCCCCTTAGCAGCGGCAAGATCAAGCTTAAGCCGTTCAAGCGCAGGGGCAGCTTCAGCCATGACCTTTTCCTGCTCCATAATATGAGCGCCGACTAGTTCATTCCACTTCGCCAGCCTCTTGGACAACCTCGTGCCTTCAGCCACAAGCTGGGCGGGGGAAACCTTCTGGGATGAAGAGTCAACGGTGACATTTCTATCACCCGCCTGCACAGGCCGCTTCTCCAATTGCCGCTCAGTAGGAGCAACGGCTGACGACGGCTGATCTACAAAAAACTCAGACAAAGCATCCATGTCAACATTCATTGACATGTCAGAGAGCCTATCATCAGGAATGCCTAAAGAACCGGCTAAATCCGAGCCATGGGTTAGATCCGTACCAGTCTGGACCTTCTTGATTGGAGGGTCGGCTGAGTCCTTTCCCCCTGCCTCGGTAACAGCGGTAGCAGGCATTGTTTCCTTCCTTTTCTTTGAAGAAGGAGGACCCTTCACAACGGTGACCTCCTCATCAACATCGACGACCACCACCTGCTCCTTTTGGACGACGGGGATTGAAGATTGAGCTGGAGTTGACGTCGTGGCCGCCGTAGACGTTGTCTTTTGTCTCCGGCGCGGCACACGTCCGCCAATCTCCGCCTTAGCTGCCGCCACATCCACAGTTTTCAACGCCTGCTCCATTAGTTCGTGAGGGGCCTGCTTACGATCACGCAGCTCAACCTTAGGATGCAGCTCAACAACGTTCCCGTCCTTGTCAAGCCCCAACTTCTTCAGGATCTCCACAGACAGATCCTGGCCAAACCGGTCTGCAAGAAGCAAAGCAAGAGTTAAGTAAAAGAAGTAAACCGAAGCTCAGAAACAGAAGCATAAAAGCAAAGGTGGGCCTCACACCGACCCTACTCACCCTGGTTGAGGGCCGGTATGAGGCCGACGTGGCAAAGCGGCTCGTCCTGAAGAACGATCTGCGTCGGGGGCATCCATCCCTTCGGCGTACCATCCTTCTCAGCCTCAAACAGCTTCATTGCCCGTGTTTTGTCCTCTTTAAGATAGACCTTCGAGGCATCCATCTTAATGTGTTTCCGAGAGACATATTTATCATGCTCCCCCTTATTCTTGCACCGCAAGTTGACGCGGCTCTGGAATGACCGAGGCAGTGGATAGTCCTCCGGCACCTCGACGTATACCCACCGCCCTTTCCAGTCCTTGCAAGATGACAACTTGGAAACGGTAACGTAACCCGGCTCCGTCTGCACACTATACCACCCCGGGCCGCCTAGGGTTGTCTGCCGCAGATGATGAAGCCGGCGGAACAGGTTAACCGTTGGGGTCTCCCCCTTAAAGAGACATAGCCACACAAAGCCAATAATGGTCCTGATGGCCAACGGATGCAGTTGTGCCACGGCGACGTTCATAGCTTTAATTATGGCAGCAACGTGTACATTCAGAGGAAACCGGAGCCCATACTCCAGGTGTCTGATGTACACGCCGATATGGCCCTCGGGAGGGCAACAGACCGCCTGACCATCCTCAGGGATAACAATTTTATACTCCCTGCCGAAGGAGTAATGGTTTTCAAAAAGATCAGGCCCGGAACAACTAGCGAACTTATTCGTCCAAGCGCGATCAGGACTGATCGAGCAGGCGTCGCCGTGATCCAAGAATTGCGGCCTCTCCGAATCAGATTGAGTCGCCTCATCATCATCATCTTCATCAGAAAAACCCTCCAAAAATTGCTCATCAATTTCAGGAGACGGCGACTTGGGACCCCCAAACCCTATCGGGGTGACAACCAGTGGCTCCTCTTCATAAGGATGCGACGGTTCGCCCCCCGGCACAGAGGTACTGGGTCCAGCATCAACAGAAGACATGGTAGCAACAAATTACTTAACAAATAAAAGATTGAAGGAAAATTTGTTTGTTTACCTTGGAAGAAAGTGTTACGCCGAGTAACGCTTGGAAGATTAGAGAGAGAAAGAAACTCTGAAAAAAAACTAGAAAGAAGAAATTTTTTGAAGAGATGAAGATTGTGCGGAAAATTGAGGGGCACACTGCTCTATTTATAGAGCAAAGCCCATGAAGCGGACCAATCAGAGCAAGGCACATGAAGCGTCCACCAACCGACAACAGGACACGTGTCAAGCATGCAGCCACGAAATGTCAATCGACGTAACAGTTACCAATCTTCTTTGACACGCTCCTTAGTATGTACTTGCCAAACGGCCAGCTGATCAACCAAGCTTAGCAGCACCGGCCGGGGGGTAATCAAAAGCAGCTGGCACTCTCAAACCTTGGCCTCGGCCAGCGCCGTTCCTTTTTTCACATTGGATGTCCATTACACAACCATGTGGAGGGGGGATATGGTACAGCCTGAACAGAACCAAGGGAACAGAGCCAGCCGATGGAGAAGTTCAACATGCGCAGAATATACGCTCAACACTCATCGAAGGTCCATACCACGGCATAGACTACGCTGGGGGCAAATTGATGGGGCATATTCTGCACCTGCTGACCGAGTCAACATATTGACCTTGGTCAAAGCCAAAAGACAACAAGTCAACAAGAAGGACGGCCTAGCCGACGAAGCATGCCGACCTGTCACTTGGGTCTCGGCCTCGGCAACTATCCAGCCGAGAGACATATCCGCGTACTCACATCCAGACCCCTCGGCATGGAGTCAACCAGGCCTGCCGGCCTACCATGGGTCACTCGGCCGAGGGTAGAACGGTCTTTCCACCTGCTCTGCCACTTGGCCACTACGTGACAAAAGGTGAAAGTCTATAAATACTCCACTTCTCTCAACGAGAAAAGGATCGAAACATATCCAAAAACCTAATCCGAAAATCACATAATCTGGTATAAACTCCCTTATCTCTCTACAATATTCGTTGCCAAGTAACATACAACTTATCTCTCTAAGTTTACTGACTTGAGCGTCGGAGTGAGTGCACTTGGCCCCAAGCCGAGTCCTCAGTTTGTTCATCTTAAACAGGAAAGAGCGAAAGGAAGAGACGAGCAACGACATCATTCAACAAGCTTACGTGGTCACAATAACTGCTTCAGAATCACACCCGGAACATTATTGATACTGTTCATATATTCAATATCCCCGGTAAATTCTACAATGATCGTCAGACGATGATAGACGAAATAAAATCAATGGGATTGCTACATAAAATCAATATTCGAGTTGGGCATCATCTCCCAAAACGTGGTTGCGGGGAGCAACTGCTTGTATGTGACCGATCGGGAAAATTTCGAATGCGTACAAAATCCCTTGTGCCCTCCAAAAGGTCTTATACAGGAACCATAAAACGTCAATGCCCATTTCTTTTGAAATGCGTTAGACAAAGTGACGGTAGATGGGAAGTACATGTTATAAACGGTATCACAACCATTTTCTAGGTAAAAAAAGACGTTCTTTGAATGCACAAACCAAAGAGGCTATTGTGACAATGACCGCAAGTAAAGTCAGTGTTTCTAACATACTTATTGACTTGGGTAATAAGGGTATAAGTGTTACTGCTAAGCAAGTTTACAACGTCCGTGTTATATCGAAAAAGAAGGCGAGACAGTATCGTACTAGAGCAGATGATCATGGTTATCGTGTTTTTCGCCAAACAATTCCTATTGTAACTGAAAAAGGTAAACATGAACTGACTGATGTGTTATTTGCTCATCCGGATTCGCTTAAACTTTTAAAGGCTTATCCCCATGTCTTTATTGCCGATTGTACATATAACACCAATAAATATAAGATGCCTTTGTTAGAAGTAATTGGAGTGACACCGGTTCATAAGAATTTTTCTGTTTTCTTTGCATTCCTGCAAAATGAGCAAGAAACGGCATATGATTGGGCTTTCAAATGTTTGACTGAGTTAGTAGATTCAAATGAGCCAACTGTGTTTGTAACTGATAAGGAGGCGGCATTAATCAATGCTATTCAAAAGCATTTCTTAAGTGCTAGTGTTTTATTATGTAGACGTCATATAGAAAAAGATGTTGAAGCATGGGTTAAGAGAAACTATTATGGTGATGCTATAATTGGTGAAGTTTTTGCAAAAGGGAAGTGGACACAAATGGCCAGATCTATAACTGTAGAGGAGTTTAAAGAAAATGAAGAGTTAATGTATAAAACTTACAGTTTTATTCCCGGTTTGGAAAAATATTGTAAGAATACGTGGATTGACAAGTATAAGGAGCGATTTGTATCAGCTTGGACAAATAAAGTTCTACACTTTGGGAATGTTACCACCAACAGGTAACACTAGAAGAAAATAAGATTTAAATTTTTTTTTGTACCTAAATAATAGTATTGCTTTATGATTAATTTTTTTTACAGGGTTGAGAGTGCACATGCAGCACTTAAACGACTTTTACGAACATCTGTTGGTGGTTTCGACACCGTGTTTGAAACGATTCATCAATTAGTCACCCTTCAGATCAGAAAAATAGATGACGATTTAGAGACCTCCTTGAGTAAGCAGCTTCATGTTAGTCTTGCTATGACTGCGTATCGTAGGTTAACTTTCAACGTGACACATCATGCAATTACTACTATTGATCGACATTTCAAAAAGGGCAATTGTAATGGATGTGCTATTAAGGTAACACATGGTCTTCCTTGCACATGTGATATTAGTCATCTTGTTAAGGGGTATTGTGGATTAGAGTGGTTGATCGGCGGCGCTGACAGGGTGGTGAGGGAGGGTGCCGGCGTAGCGAACGGCGGTAGGTTGCGCTGGAGGCGGCGAAGGGTTTTCGGAAATTGATGTATCGCTTTTTTTGGGGACTTATTCACCCCTTGTTTTCTCTCTCTTGATTCTATCAGTGAGGTTGAAAAATGGAAGGGGCATATTCGGGATAAAGCGATAAAATGCGCGTGATTTAGTAAATTGATGCGCGGGATTTAGCAACTACGGAAATAAATAAATGTAAAAAAAATCGACCTTTGGAGCAGAGATAACGTGGAATGATTCATTGCTTTGCTCGATTCTACAAAGATTTCATAATATAAAACAAGAAATGAGTACAGA
The DNA here is from genome assembly GCF_048544455.1 of Silene latifolia. Lineage (NCBI taxonomy): Eukaryota > Viridiplantae > Streptophyta > Magnoliopsida > Caryophyllales > Caryophyllaceae > Silene > Silene latifolia. The sequence continues at coordinate 10,464,916 of NC_133534.1, forward strand.
GTCCGATTGAGTCCACGATTTTGTAAGACGATTATATTATTATTTTTGGCCACCTATACATACAGATTGCTATTGATTACCCTATTAAGTAATTAATTGTGGCCAATGATAGAAATTGTATTTGTAGTAATTATATTCCATATAATTTACGTTATTCTTCGTGTATAAAAGGGAAAAAGATATAAAAAGTTATTCTTAGTTTATAAAGGATAAAAAAAATATACTCCATATAATGACGTCACTATATACAATCACTATTCTTAGAACTGATATTGTTTTTATAGAAAAGTAATATTGGGAAGGTTTTTGTATATTGAATGAATGAATGATAACATCATACATGACTCGGGTTATATACTCGACTAACCCTACGATATTTACCCTAACTCTTTCTAGAAGTTAGATATCTAAAAGATACATCAAATATTAAAGATAGGAAAAATTATGAATTACCACCTAATATGTTCCATTTTTTACAAATTACTACCTAATATATTCAACTTTACAAATAACCACCTAACTTTCGTGTTTATCCACACCATTTTCACTTATTCTACATTCTTGTGATGGTTTTACAAAATTATTGACTCGGTTTCATTTTAACGACTTCCGATCATTTTTTATGACCAAACTACCCTTACTAAACCTATTTAATTTACACACTCCCTCTTATTTGTAAAGTTGAATATATTAGGTGGTAATTTGTAAAAAATGGAACATATTAGGTGGTAATTCATAATTTTTCCTTAAAGATATTATACAATAACCATATGACGACATTATCTAAGATATTATACGATAAGGAAATATATCGTCCAATACTCCCCTCAAGTTGGAGCCACGGGAACACTGATGCCCAACTTGAACTGTAGAAAATAAAACGCTTCTCCGCCAAGGGCTTTGGTAAATAAATCAGCTATTTGCTCCTTGCTACGCACATGAGACGTGGTGATCGTCTTATTCATCAAGTGATGTCAAACAAAATGACAATCGATCTCTATGTGTTTAGTACGATCATGAAACACGGGATTTTTAGCTATATGTAACGTAGCTTGATTATCGCAATAAGATCCATAGGCTTCGTGTGATCTATTCCCAAGTAACTGATAGGCTATCGCACACCTATATATGCAAAAATAAATACCCTAGACACAAATTAATGTAGTACGTAGGGGTCGAATCCGAAGAGAGACGGGAGCTGTAAATTAGTTGTTATGGGGTGAATTTTATCAAGATCGATTATTGTATGATTGGTTGGTTGGATAATGGAGGAAAACAATAATGATAAAGAAATAGTCTATGGAGGTCGGGTCACACATGCAAATTATGTAAATGCTTAAATTAAACATAGGAGTTGATGAATCGTTAATAGTTTAGGCTTAGAGACACTCACCTCTCGATATTAGTGTCAACCATAGATCGGGTCCTAGAGAAACTCTCGTTTATGACTAGGTTGTCCTACTACACATGCTTAGTCTAATCCGATTCCGTGCCTCTCGACTTATAGAATGAATTAACAAACTTAATCAATGAATAAGGCCTTTAAACAAAGATTAAACGTGGTGGTGCAAACATGTGATAGAAACAATTAGACAATATTATAACATCCTAAGCTAGTTTATCATGTTACAAATACTTTTTATGCATGGCTCCATTCATTCCCTAGACAAGGTAGACTGTTCTTGCATAATGTAAATGTAAACTAAACTAATGACAATTGAAATGATAAACATAATGAAAATAGGAATGGATGGAATTACCTTGAAATGGAAATGGAAATGGAATTGAAGAACAATGCAAATATAAATAACTTGAATATAACTTGAAATGGAAATTGTAATATAAATTGAAATGGTTAAAGGAAATTGTTTATAGTAAATCTAATCTAAACTAAGCTAAGAACTAAACTAAGAACATGAAAGTAGTGTAGAAAATACTAAGAAAAAAATGGTGTGTAAAGGTGTGTTGATCAACACCTTTTATATAAGAATAAGGGAGTCAAATTTGCAAATGAATCCAAAATGGCATCCTAAGCACACTCTTAATTTTCCTTCAATTCTTGAGTAATTGCCAAGGGGATCCAATGTGAGCCATTAATCCCATCTTTAAGCATCCGGTTAATTGCACAATTAGCATCCAAAGAGCATCCTAAGATGAGCATCCAAGGCATTCTCCCATCTTCTCTACTTGGGCTTTAACACTTGATTTTATACTTGGGTTCATTTCTTCATTTTTCTACTAACATAAGTTAGTGTCATTTTTCTTGGACCAACACTCCTTATAAATTCCCATGCCATGATCAAGCTTGCCTCTACTTAGCCTTGCAAATTCCGATATTTACTAAAATGACGGGAAAAAGCTTCTGATCGCTTAGATTCCTACAAAATGTAACAAATACGAGCAATACACCTAGAATGCAATATTAGCTCACAAAAACACTAAATAAAGCGCAATAGTCAAATAAATCGGCTAAAATAGGGAGTTAAACTATATATAAAATGGACACATCAGTAACAAAGAAAAGCTTTGAGCCAAAGTCACTCACTTGTCACTCCAGCCATTGCACGGTACTCGGCTTCTGCTGTCGACTTGGCTACAGTGGCTTGCTTCTTGGCCTTCCATGAAATGGGTGTGTCACCCAAAGCCACAAAGTACTCGGTCAATGAACGCCTAGACAGCGGGCAAGTTCCCCAATCCGAGTCTGAAAAACCGTATAAATGTATGTTAGGATATATTTGTTGATGATGACATGCCCAATTTAATCGTGTTTCTAAGTGTACCATTTCAGGAATAATGCACCCTCCTCAAGCAAGAATTAATCAATGTCAAAGTCAAGAATTGTTGATGATTGTTCACCCAAAGATTTAGAGTCAATTGTGTCATCTAATGTACAAGTTAGGGAGTAGAGTATTTAAACGCAACAACAGTCAAGACTACTGTTACTCTTGCAAGTAACAATAGCCTGGACTGTTACCATGGTCTGCAACACTTGAAACTCGATTTCATCTTTCGAAAATCCTTTTTATCTTTTTAATTAAACGGCTTGGATTTAAATGATGACATTCAGATTTCTTTTTAAGAGTTGGGTTTCTAAAAAAGAGGTTTAGATAATTATCAATTCAAATTGTTTCCTTCTTTATGCCAATTTGTTTCCTTGGTATTTTATAAAACAAAGTTTGCTTTATGCCATTTTTGTATAAGCTTGTCATCTTATGACTTGTTTTCCACTCTTTGTTTTCTGAAAAATCAAAGGCTTATTTTGGATAAATTACAAACCTTCTTTTCTTCTTTTGCTTCTTAAAAGAGTGCCCTCTTTTGTGCAAGTTTGGGAAAGAGTTAGTCTTCATCACATGTGAAGACTTTTGACTCACAAACCCTAGCTCACCTACCTTGTTTACCCTCTCTATAAAAGGAACCCTTCTCCTCACTTTGAAAGCAAGACTTTTTAGAAAAATCAAAGTATTTTTGCAAAATCAGTTTTTAAAGAACTCAAAATTTTCTTTGCAAAAAATCTTCTAAGTCTTCAACCGTGTCAGTCGAAATCACTGTTACTTCACAGTGTTCTACTCTCTCATCTAGAAATCGTTTGTACCAATAAGTTGTCCTTCTCAATTCTTTTTAAGAATCAGTCTAAGGAAACTTGGTTTGAAAACATTCTAGTTAGAGTGTAGAGTTTGCAAAATTGTTTTCAAGTTTTCAAATCCTTTTGATATTTTGCAAAGCTTTCAAAGTCTTCAAGTGTTACAATCACAGTGACTGTTGCTTTAAATACTAAACTCTCTCACTTATGAACCGTTTGATCTTGTAAGTTGTCCATATCAATTCTTGTTAAAGAATCAGTCCGTGGAAACTTGATCCTTGTAAACGTTCTAAGTTAGAGTGTTGAGTTCTAGGACGGAGTAGTCCTTTAACTCTTGTGGCAACCAGAGTAGGTTGTGAGTTGTTGAGTTCTAGGACGGAGTAGTCCTCTAACTCGTGTGGCAACCGGAGTAGGTTGTTGGTAGTTCATAGACGGAGTAGTCTTAGAACTTGTGTCGCACCCGGAGTAGGTTGTTGGTCCTTTTGTTGTTAGTGTTTCAAAGTAGTCGGAGTAGATTACATCACTTATCAATAAAAGAAGATTGGACGTAGGCCTTTAGAGTGTCGGCCGAACCAATTCAAAATCCTTGTGTTGTTTATCTCTTCGCTTTTTATTCCGCTGCAACTTATTTACTTGTTTTGTTAAGTTTTGTTATTTGCTTTACTCTTGAGTAACAGTTCTATACACTGTCACATTCGTTCTGTAGCTTGTACTTCATATGCTAAGACGAATAGCAACAGTCAGAAACATTGTTATCTTCAGGCTTCAGCAAGTATTCATATTTCAATACTCATTTTCTTCGAGCTTCCGTGATACACACTTAATCATTTCATTTAATTGATGTTCCATTTGCTCCTAACATTGTTCATCAACTTATCTTTAAACAATAAAGATTTAAGTTGAAATCTTAAGTTAAACTCATTCATCATTTTAAATATAACATTTGCAAAGCCATCAGTAACAGTCTGTCTCACTGTTGATCTAGTCAGTTCAACAATACGCCTTTTAACTTTCATTTAAGAGGGGTGTTTGTTAGATACTTGAGATATCATTTCATTTGACTAACTTAAATCAATTAAGTTTAGTTAAATTTTTTAAATAGTACCTAATTCACCCCCTCCCCCTCTTAGGTACTTGAATCCATAAACTCAACAATGTAGTTCCGAACTTTTACTCATTATAATTCCCTTACTAAGAGTTCCTTTAATGTAGCGCACTACTCGCATTACCGCATCACAATGCTATTTTCTTGGCTCATGAACGAATTGTGATAGTATGTGTACGGAATATACCAAGTCAGGTCGTGTAATCGTCAGATATATGAGTCGTCCAACTATCCGTCTATATTTCATTGGGTCCTTAAGTACATACCCTTCGGCTAGAGCAAGCTTGTGATTGGGTAGAACCGGAGTATTGAATCATCATCAGGATTTGTATCAAAGGTATAGGAAGGTGTAGAATTATCAGAGGAACTTAACTTTGGCAAAAAACGAAATGTGGACTCTTGAAAAACCACATCTCTACTAACAAATATGGTGTGAGTGTCTAAATCATAGAGTTTAAAAGCTCTCTGACCATAAGAATAACCTATGAACAAACATCTCTTGCCCTTAGGTGCAAACTTATCTTTGGTAGGGAAAATTTTAAGCCATAACATTAGCAACCAAAAACCCTTAACTCGCTATAATGGACCTAACTTTTATTACACAATAATTTGATAGAATGACATCTATATATATTTATAAAAGAGGCTTTTTTGAGCGATTTTAAGTTGTCCACATCATCAAAAATCAATTTAGAAAAGTTTCATAAATAATAATTTTTGATGTAAAGAATAATGTGGAAAATCTTTTAATTATTATAATACAGTATATAGTATATATATATATTTCCTAATTTATATTCAAGTCATGTTTCTATTTTTTACATGAAAACTTTTACATTTCACTTGACAAAAAAACATTACTTAAAAAATTATGAAAATAATATAATTAAATTCGTGGCAAAAAAATGCTAACATTAGAGTATAAATTTCATATAATATGCACATGTTAAAAATTATGTATTTCATAGTATGCCATATGTCCCACATTGATAATTAATGTTGGTGAGGTAAATATACTACGTATAAATAATAGAATTGTCCCACATCGAAAGATTAGCATAAAGTGGGGTAATCCTATGATTATAAATAGGAGGCGTCATTGGAACTTAGGTATCAACCCAAAATCTTCCGAGTCTCTTAAGTATTGTCTTAGAGAGTTCTTAAGAGTTTATATCATTGTCTCCAAAATATGATATATATTTTCTATATTATATTTAAGTGAAGTTTATAATTTTTATATAAAAACTTATACCATTTGACAAAAAAGCGTCGTAAAAAAAGTATGAAAATTATATAATTAGATTTGTAGTAAAAAAAAAAAATGTTATCGTTAGAGTATTGGTTTCATATCATTTGCACATATTTTAATTATGATAAAAAAAATAGAAAAAAACGTACGAATATTAATAGATAGTATAGTATTTGCTTATTATTAAATCGGGTTGGATGTTAAAGTAGGTTAGAAAAATATGGTGTATTTCTAAGTATATTATTCGTTCCACATTGAAAAATATTGAAGGTGTTATGAATATACTACGTACAAATAGTTGAATTGTACCAAATCAGAAAATTATCATAAAATTATCATAAGGTGGATCTCATGATTATAAATAGGATTTATCCTTGAAACTTACTTATCAACCCAAAATATTTCGAGTCTCTCAAGTATTGTCATAGAGAGCTCTCATATATTTTAAGTCTCTCAAGTATTGTCTTAGATAACTCTTATAATAGCTTGTATTAACGACACGCCTCAGTTACAACAATAACATACAAATATTAATCACGTAAATAATTATAAAGGCGATTACATATTAGTGATATTATAATATGATTATTTTAAGACAATCGATAGTATAAATAACTTCATTTATGTCAAAATCACAACTTAAAATAAAATGGTGCTAAATATACGTAAATTGGTTATTAATTTGTCATAAATAATGATATCTCTACACTAAGATAGAAAATTTATAAAATATAATAAAATAAGGTGTTATATAAAAAGATCGTGAATACACAAATAAAATCAATAATTAGCTTTTTACTTTGATAAATAGTAGAACTAAATCTTTTTAACTTTCAAATATAGGTAATTATTATGCTTCATAACATTTGAGTAAGATTAAAACACAACGTTATTTTTAACCATTTATCAAAATCGCACAAGAAAAAAAAAAGCATTTTACATTTATTTATATATTTTATTGATTCCTCCATTTCATATTAAAATTCGTGTTAGGAAAAAAAATATAAATATGTAATTTAAACAATTAGATTAGTGAAAATATTTATTCTATATTCCCAAAGATCAATAATTGCATAAGCTAAGGTGGGTGGTCCCATGATATAGTTAAAAAAAATTATGAAAATAATATAATTAAATTCATGGTAAAAAAAATGTTATCATTAAAGTATAGGTTTCATATTATTTGCACATATTACAGATAGTATACTTCTTAGTATGTTATATATCCTAAATTGAACGTATAAATAATAGAATTGTTCCACATCGAAAGATTAGCATAAGATAGGTGATCCTATGATTATAAATGGAATGTATCCTTAAAACTTAGGTATCAACCAAAAATATTTTGAGTCTTTCAAGAGTTGTCTTAGAGAGCTCTTACAATATGATATAAAAAATAATGTGGAGAATGTTTTAATTATTAGGGTTATTTAATGGGAATACTCTGAACTATTAGTGTCCTTCTCAAAATACTCCAACCTTTCATTTAACCACCAATACTACCAACTAATGCACTCCCTCCCATGCAATAGAATTGCCCTTTTTTTAACCTGATGTATCAGGTAATCTTTGAGGCGGGACCCACTTTTTTTTGTTTATTTAGAATTTTATCTTCTTCCCTTTACATTGTTAATGGTTACTGCAAATTTCTTCCTATATAAATTCTTAATCTCTCCTTTCTCTTTTTTTTTATCCTACTATAATGCATCTCTCTCCTTCAAATTTCTTCAATAAATGGCGATGTAAGTGAATGGCGATGAAGGATTAGGTAATGTAAGTTATAAGTTTATACATGCTGCAAAACCTGGTCAAATGTCACCATATACTTTATCACAGATCTGGGTACTACATTCAGATACTCCTGGTTGGATACTTGGATCCAGAATGACTTTAGTTTGCTATACACCTGTTATTAATAAACTAAGATAACACAGACTCCTCGTAGATGCACAAAAACTCATTGATATTGGGTTTTTTTTTCCTCCGGAATAGCCATTTGATTCTAGAAGTCGGTACATAAATACTTCGACATACACAAAGGAATCATGGAAGACACTTCAAAGATTGCAAATTACACGAGCTCAAAAACTTGGTTGCCCCAAAAGTTAATGAACATCACTATAGTGCAATCTAGCACAATTGTCAACATAACTTGCACAAATTGAGGAGAAGCAAAAAAACACAATTTTCCAACATTAGAAATATGTAGAAGGAAAACATCTAGCTCCATGCTTTTCCATAAAAAAATTCACAAATTCTCATTTGTGACGACGATATCCGTCACAAACTTGTGACGGATACCGGTTCCTCTCACAAAATACCCATTGAGAGGTGAGTGGGAAGCACATGGGGGTGCCCCACCTTGTCCCCTCCTCCCCTTTTGTGAGAGGTCACAAACTTGTGATGGGATTAGCCCGTCACAAGCAAGACTAGCTGAAAAAAATTAGGAGGTGCTTTATCAATTAAAACTAATAAAGGAATAAGAGGAAAAAATAGGGAAAGAGTGTGACTTATCAAAAAGTCATCCACCATAAAATAAGAAAACAGCCAGTCGCTCTGAATATCAAGTGTGGACTGAAGTTTGGAGGTGCTTTATAAATGAAAAGTTCTGCATAATAAAGCAAGAAAAGACCGCAATCGGCGCAATTCTCTTACTGTGGCACCTGCCTCATAAAATAAATTGAAGTCAGTGCACGGACAAGTATCTATTAGGTGGGGAATGGTGATGAAGTGTGCAGTAGAAGGAGGGAGGAAAGGAAGAAAAAAAGGTAAAAAAGAAAGAGATAAGGAAGGTAATAAAGGTAGGTAGTAAGAAACAAGGTAAATTTGTGTGTTTTAAACAAAGGCAACCGGTTATATAGGTAGCCCTTCCACGTGTTCTATTAGGTGGGAAATGGTACATTAGTTTGTAGTATTGGTAGTTAAATGAAAGTATGGAGTATTTTGAGAAAGACCATAATAGTTCAGAGTATTCCCATTAAATAACCCTAATTATTATAATACACATTTCCTATATTATATTTAAGTGATGTTTATAATTTTTATATAATACACTTATACATTTCATTTGAAAAAAAAATATCATATAAAACAAAAATTATGATGATTACATAATTAGATTCGTGGTAAAAAAAATGCCAACATTAGAGTATATATTTCTTATTATTTGTACACATTTTAATTATGATAAAAAATACTCCCTCCTATTCGGGGTTTTCTTCCCCTTTGGTGTGGGCACAAGATTTTAGGAGATGATTAAAGAATGAATAAAGGAAGATGGTGGGGTTTGTGGATTGGAGAGAGAAATGAATAATTAGGAATTAAATAAGGAATTGTGAGTTAGGTGGGGTTTTGTGATAGAAGAGATGGATGAATAAAATAAGAGTAAAAGTTGGGTGGGGTTTGGTAATAGGAGAGAGGGATGAATAAAATAAGAGTAAAAGTTTCCAAAATAAAAAAGGGGAAGAAAACCTGAATAATCTGTTTAAGGAAATAAGGAAGAAAATAGTGAATAGGAGGGAGTAGAAAATAAAAACGTACGAACATAGTATAGTACTAAGTACGAAAAAGATGGTGTATTTCTTGGTATGTTATTTGTTCCACATTGAAAAATAATATAGATATGGTTAATATATAAAGTATAAAGAGTCGAATTGGGGTGATCCTATATTCCTATGATTATAAATATGAGTCATCTTTGAACCTACGTGTCAGTAACCAAAAATCTTTTGAGTCTCTTAAGTATTGTCTTAGAGATCTCTTATTAGAGTTTCTATTATTATCTCTACAAAATCGAAATTTCTTTATTATTTATTTTTCTCACATTAATAATAAACGGTAGGTGTGTATGTATTTATCTTCTATTTTCGTTGAAAGAAATATTGTAATCATATGTAAATAAATAATTATATGTAAAAATTAAAGCCGCATAATATTTTTTTCATTACAACTAAGTTAATTAGCCTGTGCAACGCACGGGCTTTCAACCTAGTAATTCAATATGACCAACCCTGCTATTGTAATTGAGAGGGAAAAAAATGTCAGGAAATTTATTCATTTAGTTATATGGGGATTCTTTTAGTTATAGGGGATTGATCCTGTTAAGATTATTATATCAATACTATATATTAAATTCAGAAACCAAGAGACTTCAATGTAATTAAAGAAAGTTATACAAATTAATTATATTATATAGTTTTAAATCAATAGCACCGTGTGATGGACCCGATTAAGGGATCTCAATGCAAATATTATATAGTTTGAGTTAAAATTAAATTATATAGAAGCTTGGTAATTTTTCTAAACATGGTCAATTTCCTTAAAATAAAATAATTAATTAAGATGGTCAATTTAAAGGAGACTAAAAGAAAGAAGATGCCTGATAATTTTCCTAAATATTTATAGAAAATTAGAAGATGGCAAATTTCCTTAAAATAAAATAATTAACTAATATAAACATGCACACTTATGATATTAATTATTATCATCATAAAATTATATATTAAATTTAAAATCTATGAAATTTTATTAAATTTTATAGTTTATTAGATGTATAGAGATGATAATTATTTAACATACAAAAATATAATAAGTAGGTTATAAATAATTCAAGTTAGATTCCATAAAATATAATATTGCATAATTCTTTCGATTTGATTTAATGCTATATGTAATATATTTATATAAATATATAATCTCTTAAAATTGCATGTCTAAATAGTAAAAGTAATTTCGTCAGTAAAGAAAAGAATTGTAGTAACATTGAATATAGTTATATGATAGTAATCACTCATTTGAATAGTAAAAGTAACAATATTATCAACGAGATTAGTGAGAGTGTTAGAAACAACAACGGAAGTAGTGAAATAATCAATATTAATGTGGCAATAGTGAAAGCAACAATAATTACGGCGGAAGTAGTGAAATTATCAGTATTAATGCGGCAGTAGTGACAGTAACAATAATTACGGTGGGAGTAGTGAAAGTAACAATGATTATGGGCAAGTAAATAAATGTTATTACTATTGTTTTATTAATAAGAGTAAAATATTAATAGCGAGAGTAGTGAATTTGTCTCAAATTTTATTCATCGTAATTTTAGAACATGTTATAAAAAATATATTAATGATAAATTTATGGGTTATGCAACTTTAAGTAATTTTATTTAATGAAAAAAAAGATTTAATGGTAAGTATAGATAGCCCGGGCGAAACCGGACACCAATACTAGTCTCTCTTAATAATAAAACGGCTCAAATAATACCTTATTTAGCTAGATATATAGAACAATTAATTCGTTTGCTAGTCCCTAAACTTTCTTTTTGTCTTGCTTATAATATTTGAGCCGTCTTAAGTTTAAAACAAATATACTCGTCTTAAATCCATAGGAGCAATCTTCCCATATCATATCTTGGCACTGATTCTAATCAGATTTGCCGGCTGATCAGATGGACACGATGATGAACTCTTGTCGGCACTTTTTTTTTTAATAATTTGGGATATTTGATGTGAGATTCGTATGCACTTGTATTAATTCAATAGTCGTACATAATGGTCGACTTGGTTATGAAATAGTCAAATTTTCTTATTTAGTAGTTGGCTATACGGATTTAATTCTAATATAAAATAGGTAATAAATAAACGAAGGGACAGGCTACGGAAGGGCGTAGAAGATAAGTGCTGAATCTTTTTATTGTTTTTTTTTTGGGTAGAAATTTCGCCTATAAATAGCAAGACAGGTTGAGTGATAAAACGCACCCAACATTAATATATCAAGAGCAAACCAATTAACGCATAAGAAAATGGCATTATTGTTTACAAACATGGCTTTGAAAGCAACAATGGGCAAAGTTCCATATAAGTATCTGTGCGTCGTAGATGATAAAGGTTCTCTTGAATACGCAGCCGATGAAGTCATCCGACCCGGGACCAAGTTTGCTATAGAGAATGCCCCTGGCGACTTATTCCACATACGATCCTGCTCAAATAACAAATATTGGGTCAGGTACGTATATTTATTTATTCTCTTATTTATATTTAGGGATATTCTACATGGTATCCCTTAATTTTTCGACTTTCTACATGGTACCCTGTATTTTTTAAAACATACATGGTACCCCTAATTGTTGTCATTATCACTAAGTGTACCCCTAAACTTTATTGTTCGTCAATTAAACTCAGTTTTAGACGTTAAGTGATGACTTGAATGTGTAACTAAGCATGTCATTTACTATCCCATGACATAAGGACTTTATTAGGCTCAATATTCATCTCGATCATAATAGTTATTGATATATATGGGCTAAAAAAAATTTGACGGAAAATTTATTGATTCCCTGCCAATTCATCACGTCCAAAGATGGATATTGAGCCTAATAGGGTCCTTATGTCATGGAATGATAAATGACAAGCTTGGTTACGCATCTAAGTAATCACTTAACGCCTAAAACTAAGTTTAATTGACGGAAAATAAAGTTTAAAAGACACACTTAGTGATAACAACAACAATTAGAAAGTATCAATGTATGTTTTTAAAAAAAAGTGTATAGTACCATGTAGAAAGAAAATCGAAATCGAAAAATGAGTGCTGTATGTAGAATATCCCTTATATTTATTTATGCTAATTTATATTTATTCATAATAGTTAGTCTTTTATAAAGCAGTACTTTTTAATTGTTGATGAATTGGTAGATTGAATGACAGGGATGCGAAGAATTTGATAGTCGCGCAAGCAGTTGAACCAGTCGTTGATCAGACATCTCCGGACTGCACCTTGTTTAGCATACGTATGGATGATATCAACAAAACAGCAACATTTTATCATGTTCAGTCGGGTCGGGTTGTAGGTCTGGCTCTGGATGTTAGTGGAATTCCCACCAACATCCTGAGCATAGATCCTACTGCCACAACACAAGCTGTGTCCGTTGTTGATTATGATGCGTTGCCACTACTTTCCACGGCTTTCGGCAAGAAGGAAATTGGTATCCCTGATATTGTGTCCAAGTCCCGCGACATCAATATTGTAACTGAGAAGGATCTTGCAGGAGGCCTGAACTGGAGTAGTGAACAGGATGATTTTCTTAATAATAATTGTAGATGGGATGGTACTAACTCACCATTGGTTGAAAATGAGAATTAGCCTTTTTGTACTCCCAACAACAAAATATTGTTAAAGAGCGACAAAAAATGAGTTCTTGTATTATATCCTACTCATATTTCCCTTTCTCGTATGGATTCCTTCGCAAGGTTATTTTTTGTGATTTTGTAATGTAATAATACAAAAGTGAAATGTTTATAGAATAATAAAATGTTGTTGTAATTGCTCATTCATTCATGTACGGGATTTACTTATTCATGTACTTTTTTTCATTAGTTTTCTATTGTTGAGTAACATCCAACACAAGACTTAATGGTAAGTGTTACATGTATTAATGAAGTATATGTAACATTGTGTAATGTTAAATGAATATTAATTCATTTGTTAACATTACGTAAAGAATGTAAAAAAAAACATATGAATTGTGCTAATTCATGTGTTGGTAACGTGAGGTGACTTTATGTAGTAAAATGTAACATCACTTTCACATAGCTATATAAAGGATGACAAATCCTTTGGAAAAGTATCTCACAAAATGTAATCAAACAAGGTGACTTAGCTTGGTAGAGAGCAAGTCGGGGTTTGAGGGTGAGAGACAGTATAACGGGTGTTTTTATACAATAGTTTAGGAGGTTACTCTAGGGGTAATATTGGTGGCATTTACTAATATTACTGGAGGGCTAGAGGTTGTTATCTTATATTATTGTGGGTTTCGAATTAGTATTTAATTCGAGACGGTTACGTTGTACTGGTGCTATTTTTATAGTGGATTCTAGTCGTTTTGGCTAGTGGGTTTTACTTCCGGTTTGGAAGGTTTTGCCCTGGGTTTGACCCTAAATACTGTCTCATCTTAATATTACTTATATTTATTTACTTTTATGGTTTACTTGTCGATTGGTTGCTTCCGTTGCGCGTGGGAGATTGGCGCTAATTTCCCAACATCTATTGCATACCCTTCGCATAGAAACAAATGAAAAAAACTCTCTCTAATTCTCTACCTCGCGAAATTAATCAAATTTATCAAATCCTTCAAATTACAATTATGGACGCTAATTCTCTCTAGTAATAATAATTTTAATTCGTAATTTTATTATTTATTTTATAACAAATTACGGAATTGATTTCGACTAACTAAATTAGGAGTTGTTTAAACCGTCGCCGACATTGGGGTGATGAATCCCGACAAATATTGTTTCTTATATCGACAAATACTCAATATTGATCGGCATTGTAGTAGATGAATACTGCAAAATAACTCCGAAAATGACTGTTTCTTATATCGAACTAATCATCAGGCAACATTCATCAGAATCCCGACACAAATTTCTGAAACCGTCTATGACTACCTCCACCCCACCATAGCCAGGGGAGCCTTCAACAGTATCACAGGCCTGGCAGTCTCTCACTTCCATAACATGTCGCCTAACCAAATTGCTTCCGACTGCTATAGTTTCTGAACCAGCTCTCCAAACAAAGTGGGCTAATTTTGGTGGAATATTAGCCTTCCAAACCCATCGTGTAGTGGCACTCACTTCATTTCCTTATCCACACCAAATTTCTCTTCTTTATTTCTTTTTCTAGTTTCTAAATTATGAGGTTTTGTGATCTGGGTTACTTGTTTTTTTATGATTCTTTGATGTATTGATGCTAATTTTGAAACGGGTAGTTTGAATACCGTTTCAATTGAGGAACGAGATAAAATACCTAATTCAGTAATCTTCAATTGGTCATAATAAGCAAATAATTCATAGGAAAAATTACAACTTACCACTATGTATTCTCCGTATTTTACAACTTACCACCATGTATTTTGATTTTTACAACTTACCACCGCCTTTCACCGTATATATCTCAATTCCCACCGTATTTTATTTCCAACCTTCATTTTTCTTAATTCCCGACTTATTTAAGTGAATTAACCTATAAATGACCAAAGTACCCTTATCTTAACTCTCCATAACACCAACTACATCTAAACCAAAGACAAACAGAATTAAAACCCCCCAAAAGAATCAAAATCAAGCAAAATATCAAATTAAATTATCTTTTAGTTTGATTGAAGAAATGAAAATCTGACAATTAAACATCAAACCATTCACTTAAATTCCACCATCTTCTTTGATTTTTTTCTCCCTCACACACACATCGCCGCCACCACCACCGAAACGTCACTCACCACCGCCACTTCACCACTCGCCCCACAATCTCATCGTCAACGCCATCTCAGTGTCTCACTGTACCTCTAACTCAACCACAACCAAAATTAAAGAAGCTCGCAAGTGAAACCGCGGTGACCGAGAAAACAACCTTGAGCAAAAATTTGCCACCACCGTCACTCCTACCCACGAAATCCCCTACTCCACCCACGAAAAACCTAGATCTAAGGTCTTTTGTCCGTGGAGGAGAAGGTGTAATACTACGGAATTTATAGGCTGGTACTCGACCGAGTATGGCCTACTCGGTCGAGTAGTGTGTGTCGTGTAGTATGTTTGGCTACTACCGAGGAACACTCGGCCGAGTATACTGAATACTCGACCGAGTAGAGGATACTCGGCCGAGTATACTCTATACTCGACCGAGTATCCGGTCTGACGAGTAATATTTCAGCGGTTTGATTCGGAAGTAATTAGAGTGTTATATATTTCGTTAAGCAGTCTCTAAACATAATTTACAAAACCTAAATCATCGTACGACGCTCTAATCATTCCGAATCTCTCCTCTGTGTGTGTGGACAATCATAGCAATCACATTCAACCCTTTATTCCTTCGTCGGTAAGTCTTTATCCCCATGTTTGTTGGTGATTATTTCTAGGGTTTGTCTTTAATCATGAATTGGGGGAAATGGGGTTTTGCAATTAGTAATTGTGTTATGTGATTATTGTTTAGGCGAAGACTTCGTAGAGGAGCCCTTCTAGTTGCTTAATTCCTTTCACTGCTGTTGTTCTAAGGTAGGGTTTCCCTACTCAGTTACTGTTAATTGATTTAATAATGTGATTGTATTGTGTTTTACTGTTCTCTGCTGATCATCGGAGTGTTGGTGTGGTGGTGGATGTTGTGACGATGTTGTGATGGTTGTGGTGGAGTCACTTGCGGGAGTGGTTTTACAGCCTAGGTCGCCCTCCGTGGAACCCGTCACGGGAGGGGATGTGCACATTAAGGGACAGGGTTATCGCTCGTTGATGAGCGGGATTTTGGTGGGGATTGGCTGCGGTCCCCCCACTGGCGGCGTGGACTACCTGTTGCGATGGGTAGTCTGGCAGGGCTACACACTTCAGTGTGTAGTCGGTTACTGTGTGAGATCGGGAGACCGGGGATGGAGGATGATCAGCTGGTTACTTTATGCACTTGTCTTATTTTGATTGAGCAGTACTGACCCGGTTGTTGTTTTATAAAATCTGTGGTGATCCATTCGGGGATGGTGAGCAGACTGTGACAGGTGATGCATTTGGTGAGCTTGGGGGCGTTCATGAGAGAGTCGTCACACTGGATTAGTATCACCATCGCGAGTATTAGTTTTTGTTTTGTTGTCTTTAGCATTTGGATATTCATTTATTGGATTTCGGAAACATTGTAACCTTTTTATACTTACCGTACTTTAATAAATGTGTTTGGGACAGTTACTTTTGATATGTACTTACCTCGGGCAACCGAGATGGTAACAGTCTTTCATGCTAGGGTAGTCCTGGTAAGGTACCTGGGTATGAGGGGGTGTTACAAAGTGGTATCAGAGCCGACGATTCCGGCACCTAAAACAAATGAACCTAATGAACTTAGGGAGTCTAAATAAAATGAACCCCGGGAGAGTTGTTTGGAGCTACCGCAAGGACTCGGGAGACGTCCCAGAGTCGCATTATGGCCCTCACAAACTCAAGACGGTCACGGGGGGAATGTGTTGTGTGTTTATTAATATATGTGTGTGGTGTGTCGAAATTGAATGCTTGGTGTAACACCCCCATACTCCAAGTGCCTTACCAGGACCACCCAGGTATAAGGATGCTACCATCTCGGTTACCCGAGGCAATGATAATCAAATAAACAATAATGAAACAACATTTAAATAGTAATACTTTAGCGAAAGGTTACAATCTCGAAACCAAAACCAAAATACGAATACATGTTTCAAACCAACTGTCTAATCAGCTAACGGAAATGTTTATTAAACTACTAGCTACAGCGGAAGACTTCTATCATCAGACCGTGGCACATCCCAGCTATCCCAGTACTCAACTCATACCTGCTCAATATCTGCTCACCATCCCCGAATGGATCAACGCAGGTTTTAAAACAATAAACCGGGGTCAGTACTAATCACACAATTTATATAACCAACAGTACAGTAAACAACACAGCTCAAACAGTCACACACAATCACCCATTCCAATCAATCTCCGTCACCGACTGTCCACTGGACCAGCCCTGCCAGTGGGGGACCGCAGCCGTACCCACCAAATCCCCGCTCATCATACCGAGCGATAACCCTGTCCCATTAATGTGCACATCCCCTTCCATGGCGGGTTCGACGAAGGGAGAAAATAGGGCGTGAATCCACTCCCGCAAGTGACTCCACTCAGCCGAGAACGCATCTCGAGAACCAGAGACAAACAATCACAATCAACAACCGTCACAACACAATTACGATATTATTTAACAATCACAACACATCAGCAACTCATTATGGGACTAATACTGAGTAGGGAAACCCTACCTGGAAAGCACAACACAATCAGTCGATCTCACAGCTGATATCAAAACGCTTCCTCTACGAATCCTCCTCATAACATACAAACATATAATCACTACCAATCATACAAAGCAACAAAACCCCCAATTCCCAATATTAGGGTTTAACTAACTTTAATGAAATACTATAAAAACGGTATACAGGTCTTACCCTCGACGCAAGGATCGCAACGGTATAAAGAAAGGTAAAATCTGACCTTCCAAGCTCCGGGATTTGCCAACAATGCGATTAAAGCGAATGACGTAGTTTGATTTCTCTTTTCATAGTGATTAGGTTTTAAAAGTGTTTTAAGAACAATGACGGATGTTATTATATACTTAATCGCATTATTAACAAAACCCGAGAAATCACCCCCCCGTAAACCGGCTACTCGATCGAGTAGCTAAGGTACTCGATCGAGTGCCCCCTTACTCGATCGAGTATCCACGTTACTCGATCGAGTACCCAACAGGTCAGAAACTATTTTAATCTGCAACTCGCCCTTACTCGACAGAGTAAGGCTTACTCGATAGAGTACCCAGAGACTCACAAATACGTAGTATTACAGTCTTCCCTCCTTAAAAAGAACTTCGTCCCCGAAGTTCAAACCACATCAAAACCAAGACTCATACTACAACACTCCCGACTCAACAATCAAAACAAACTCAACATAAAAACATGTTACTAACTCAAACTCAACCCGACTCAACGACAACAACTATACCGACACAACATAAAAAAGGTATAAAAACTCTTAAAAACTCTTTGCGATCATATCCTACCCCCCTAAAAGAAACAAGGTTACGTCCTCGTAACCATACATACCTGATCAAAAAGAAAAGGGTAGCGCTCTCTCATGGCATCCTCTGCCTCCCATGTAGCTTCCTCAGTCTCGTGGTTAGACCAAAGAATCTTAAGCAAAACTGTCTCACCACTCCTAGTCTTCCTAACCTTTTGGTCAAGAATCTTCTTAGGTACCTCAAGATATGATAAGGACTCATCTAGCTCTAAGCTCTATGCCTCTAACACATGTGACGGGTCACTCACATACTTCCACAGCTGCGATACATGAAACACATTATGCACTCTCTCCAACGCAGCTGGTAAAGCCAAACGGTAAGCAACCTCCCCAACTCACTCTAAGATCTCATAAGGCCCGATGAACTTCTGACTCAGCTTGCCTTTCTTTCCAAATCTCATAACCCCCCGCATAGGAGACACTTTCAGAAGAACCTTGTCCCCAACCTGAAACTCTATATCCCGGCGATGTAAATCTGCATAACTCTTTTGCCTATCCTGAGCTGCTCTCATCCGTTCCCTGATCATCTTAATCTGTTCAACCATCTCATGTACCATCTCTGGTCCTAGAACCACTGCCTCTGCACTGTCGTCCCAACAAATCGGACTCCTGCATCTCCTCCCATATAAAGCCTCAAACGGTGCCATGCCAATACTAGTGTGGTAGCTGTTGTTGTAAGAAAACTCTATCAAATCCAACCTCTGTTCCCAGCTACCACCAAAGTCCATCACACAAGCTCGTAACATATCCTCAAGAGTTTTGATTGTTCTCTCAGTCTGACCGTCTGTCGCAGGATGAAAAGCTGTACTCATCTTCAAAGTTGTTCCCAAAGATTCCTGCAACTCTTTCCAAAACCTTGAGATAAATCTCGCATCTCTGTCAGACACTATGTCCTTAGGGACTCCATGTAACTTTAGCACATTCTTTCGATAAGCCATAGCTAATTATGCTTTAGTCCATGTATCTTTCATTGGCACAAAGTGAGCTGACTTGGTCATGTGGACAGCGGGCCGCCCACGGGGGCGCTTGGTGAGAAACGAAACAAGCGTTTGCATTTTGTATGGAGTCGCCACCAATTTTTATGGGAAATTGGAACCGTTCGAATACCTCGTGTCATGTCAAGACACAAAGTAGTGACATGAACACTAAGCAATCGTTACCCTTAGCATTCTATGTCTAGAATGACTCTCGTGGATGCCAATGAACACGGGTGCTCACGGAGATCTGGAGTAAGGGGTGAGGGTACGTATTAGGAAGCTCTTTTGATCGAACACCTAATCCCGCCCGCCTCGATAGCGGCCTCTACTAATGATTAGGGAAGTTATTCGTACTTGATATATCGTCGATTATATGCATGCAATGCAACATCCGTTGATTAATCCTAACATGTGAGAATTAGGCTAAGTCGGTGAACAATTAGTTTAGGCATACAATTATGTCAAAGTAGGATTTAATGCTCATTTACATGTGAAAACATACAAATGATACAAAACAATAAAGATTACAATGATAGAAAATTACAATAATGAAAATTACAATAATTACAATGGAATAGGCGATTTATGTCGAAAATACCTTTAAAACGGATGATTTGAGAAAAAGGAAAAAAAGAATGAATAAACGAACAAAAAACTAGCGATATTACGGATATTAGTTAGTTAATACGTAGCCTAATTAAACTAGGTCAAGGCAGAAACGGAGTTCAGGGACAGAACTCAGCCAGGAACAGGCGCAGCAGAGCTGCGTCCTTTGGAATAGGCGCAGCAGACGCTGCGTCTGTTCCTTGGCTCAGTTCTGACTGTGAAACCGTAATTGAAAGCCGTTAATGTTAATTGGTGATTTTAATGATTGATTGATAATATTTACTCGGATGAAAGTGATTAACATGTTATTTAACATGTGAATGGGTCATAAAAACAGTACAATATGAATGAGACGGATGCAAACGAATTAATTACAAGATGAAATAATTACAGAAGTGAACAATATTAATGAGTCCAACAAATTAATTCAATTGATTAGGTTAGATGTGATGGATTAATGACGAATATATGATGAACATGTGAATAACAAGATGAAAACTATATCAAAGACGAATTCCAGAAACTCAATATGAACAAATTGAATCTCCATAACCCGGAATTGAATTTTAGTGACGAAAACCCGCAAATATTGGATTATAAGGGATTTAAGCCGGATTCGTGATAAATTAAGACATATTAATGATGATGATGATTATAACATACATGTGAATTATATACTGTCATGGCAAAGATTAAACAAACAAAAGGAATTTGGAACGAATAAAGAGGATTTAACGAAGAAGAAAGGAAGCGAGAGGCGCGGCGGCCTCACGAAGAGGCGCAGCAGAAGCGCGCTCCTTCGAAGAGGCGCAGCGATTCTTTGCGTCCTTTCTCGATTTGGTTATCTACTGGAAATCCGTAAAAAGAGGTTTTAAAGCATGGTTTTAGAAATCGGTTTTAATTGGTATTTTCGACGTAAACCTTACAATGATGATACAATAATTAAAAATACAATAAATAAACAAGGATTATACACCCTCAGACTTACATGTTGACGAAACGAGAAGGACTAAGATATCGATTAGTGATGCTCGACGCGAATGCAAAAAGAGTGCCCTCGTAAGAGGAAAACGATTGATTAATTAAGTTGATTGTTGTGTAGTTGGTCAAATTGGTCGGTCATGCAACGGAGAGGCTGGTACCCGGAAGGATCCGAGCTTACGTGGTCGAATGTTCAAGCACGTAGGCGCCAATTAGTAAGAACAAAGTCTAGAATGCAAAGGGAGAAGAGAAGGGCGGACACTCGCGTGAGAAATATGAGGAGCCAAGGCTCCTATTTATACTAATCACGTGAAGGAATAGGGTTTCGGAGACTCTTTGGAAGTGAATCTCGGAAAGATATGAAAAAGATACGTGAAACACGCAGAAAAGGGCCTGGGAAGAGGCGCGGCAGCCACTGCGTCTCTTGGAAGAGGCGCAGCACCTGCTGCGTCTATTCCCATGAGGTTTCCTCCTGCTGAAGAAAGATTTCCGCGTTTTAGTTATGGTAGGACGGAAATAATCCGATCTTCCTTAATATTTAATATGAATATTACGGGATATTATTTGCCAAAAGATAAAACTTGTGAAATATGGAATAGAAATATCCGGAACATTCCAGAACATTCCGACTCGGGATTTAACAGTTATCAGAAAATGGAGACGGTTTTTGACCCGGACTCCGAATGTACTCTAATTACTGCCAAAACGACCGTATCGGCACGTAGATGACAACTATGAGGTCGACATTAATATTTGAGCAATCACTTGACGATAATCTTACGAACTGTCACAAATCGTTTCGCGTATCAAACATGCGGCCCAATCATCACCGGGTGGTTTGCGGGAGGTGCAGAAATGAGGTATCTACAGAGCCCCCACTTTGACTGAGGCTTGGACAAGGCGAAAGTCAAAGTATAGCCATCAGGTCAATCGAAGATTACAACCTGACGACTATGGCGACGCGAGGCGGCTCAAGGGGTCTGAACCAAGGACCTGTCGTCGGGAACATTTTAGAGTCTGTCGACTTATCGGGGAGGGTCGTTTAAAGTCCATTAGACTACGTAAGGAAGCTCGCCAGCCATAAGAAGAAACCATACCTGAGATACCCCTGGGTGAAACGGGACTGAAGACGCTTCGGCAAAACTCTTTGGTCTGAAGATAACTTGGTGTCTGAAGGCATTAGGGGTCACAGGGATTCTGAAGAAACTTCTGGAGAACGGCACCCTGGTCGAACTCCGCGGGGAAACAAGAAATATTGAAAAGCAGCAGGACGTTGGTAGAAACTGCTGGGGAATCCGTTTGCGTCGGTCTCAAGCGAACTCTGGCGGAACTTGAGGTTGAATCTGCTTGCGTCGGTCTCAAGCAAACTCTTGCTGGGGAATATATTGACGACTAGGAACATCTTGATCGTCATGGGAGAAATCTTGAGTGAGCAGTACTGCAAAATACTACTGCGCTGGATATAAGGAATGGAGCAATACTGCAAAATATCTGCTTATTTGGAGAAAATGAATCGAGCAATATCGCAAAATATCTGCTCATTTGGATAATAATACGCAACGGTTCCATTTCTTTGGTGATGAAATGTGGGCCGGAACGAAAGAAAATCATCGAAACGGACCAAAAGAATATAACAGCGTCAAGGAAGAGGCGCACCAAAGATGGGCCCACAAATAACGAATTCATAACGAAATTTTGAAAATCCGTATGGAGGGAACACAAGGAAGAGGCGCAGCAAGAGCTGCGTCTCTTGGAAGAGGCGCAGCGCCTGCTGCGTCTCTTGGAAGAGGCGCAGCGCCTGCTGCGTCTTTTCCCCAAATTGGCTTTTCTGCGTAAAAACGCGAAATCAGAAGGGATTGTATTTCATTATTTCGAAACACAATTTTTGCAATTTCTCTCTCAAATCTTCACCATTTCCGTCGAGGTTTGATCCAAAAGCTTGCATTAAACATGACTAATCGAGGTATGTATCCCAATCTTGCATTAATCATCTACATTCGTTAAATTTTGAGCCGCGAGATTTAGGGTTTTCGACCCTTTCGATCGAAAATTTGGGGCTTTTCCCCCAAATGGATTTGCCATGCCAAATTGATGTTAGAAACGGATAATAGGCAATGTTAGGAACATAACCATGTGTTTGCTTCGAATTTTCGTCGAGCTTTGAGCTCTTGAGTGAAATTTGAGACGGTTTTACAGCTAAACCGTAAATTGCTTCGAAAATAGCCTTAGGATTGTCCATTAGCGATGAAATTTGATATTTGTGATCCTTGGATGATGGGTAAACTTCCTAACATCTCGGAATTTTGGTTTGTAACAACTTTTTCGGGACACCTTTCTAGGGCATAGTCGCCGTTATAGCGGAATGCTGCCGAAATTTCGACTTGAACCCCGAACTAGGCTTCGACTTGGACTTGACTTGACCCAATTTATCACATGAGTGATTGGGTTGGCGGGAATATGGCCAAAGATGGCATGAAAAGGGCGTTTTCAGGGCCTTGAAGGCTCGAAAACTCCTTAATAAAGGCTTGTCGTCATGTGACGCGGCCTGAATTTACTTTAACGTTGCAGGTGATGATGCTTCTACTTCTGGGAGGACTCCCATGGAGATTGACGCCACTACTGTTGAGGAGGCTTTAGAGCAGGCTTTCACCGCTGCGGTGATGGCTGCTGAGTTTCACGAGGAGGAGGCCGTCGAGGAGGAGGAGATCCCGAGACGAGCCAACGTCGGTCGAGAAGGTCGTCACCTGAGGGGAGCTCCTGCGTGGGCCGAAACCTGGGAGAGTAGGCACCTCGTGTGGGCTGCAGAAGGTCACCTGTCCTACATGACGGTGAAGAGCCTGGTAAATAGGAATTCACTACTCACTACCTGTCCTCTTTCATTCTTTTTGTCCAAATTTCTTTCAAATTTCAGCCAAAACTAAAGATAGCTTTGTTTCAAATTACTATAGGAGGCCGGGAACATCAGGTCGTTCTCGGGTTACACGACAGCGATGGAGCACTACGAGCGGCTGTCGGCGGAGGAGAGGGACATGATCGAGCGTGGAGCGTTCGGTCCTCTGGTTCAGGTCTGGAGGGATATCGTGAAGAGGAAGTTGCGGGCTAACCTTAGCCTGGTCCGTGCTTTCTTGGACCGATTCTGGGATACGACTTCCACGTTTCACCTGCCTTTCGGTGAGGTGGGAGTTACTCTGGAGGAATACGGCATGATTTCTGGTCTGCCGTGTGGGGACCGAGGAGATGGTGTGGCGGGAGCGCCATGAGGGCGGACTCGGCCGAAGCGAGGAGATTGATCGGCTGGAACTTGTCGCCGAAGGCTGTTGCGATCTTCGGGTTTGGTACCCGACTTACGTTCGAGACTACTTTGCGGGGAAGACCCCGCTGGTGACGATCGAGGGGAGGGAGACGGCTCCTCCTCCCGCACATCCGAGCGCAGAGGGCGCCTTTGTGGCTTTGGTGGTTTTGTCTTCGATTTATCTCGGAGACAAGGGCGAGAGGTTGTCGACGAAGCTTCTCCCCTTTCTTTCGACCGAGTTCCCTAGGCGCCGGGACCGGGTCATCTGGTTTGCGGTCCTCTCCCGCTTTATGAGGGCCATGGTTCGTCCAGAGCTGATGGAGAAGGGGACTTCTCCAGGTGCTGTCGGACCTGGACTACTTTTGGAGGTATGAACCTTCCTTTAGATCAAGGCAAGTTCCTTTCTTTATCGAATTACGAAAGATCGTCCTTGATTATTCTGTTTTACAGGCGTGGGTGTACTCCTACTTCCCGAGTCTCGCGCCTAAGAGGACGGAGCCACTGTAGAAGGCCTATCCCGTGGTGAGGGATTGGGTGATGTGCCGGACGAAGAGCAAGCGTTCTTCTCACAACGTCTACCGGCGGGATGTGAACGCCCTTCAGCTGAGCAGTGTGAGTATCCCACTTGTATTCATTTACACTTCTCATGTTGTCTTTACTTGATCATAGGAATGATCTTTGCCTTATCTTGTCGCAGTGGGTGCCCAGACCTTGGGCGGAGTACGCTGGAGCGCCTCCTTTTGTCGCTGAGGTCCTTCGACCTAGGAGCCCGAGTCAGTTCTTTGTTGTGGACGTCGATGGGTCCTGTGTGGTATCTGGGCGAGCGCTTGGCTCGTCAGTGCTTTCGGGACGCGTTGACGGTTCCTGTTGATCCTCCCAGGACGATGTTTAGGGAGCCTTCTGATTCTGAGAAGGAGGCGGACCTGGCTGGTGCCAGTGGCGACGACCTTCTTCTCCCTGGCGAGGATTACTCGGCATTCCTTTACGGGAGGTTGGCGTACTGGCCGGTAGTGGTGAGCATTTTTACTTTTCCTTGATTTTGATTTTGAGAATTACGACGAGAGATCATCGATTAATGAGAGCTATTTGTCTTTGCAGGAGGTCGAGGCGGCGGGCGTCGAGCCCCCAGTGTACCCCGAGACCCTTGAGTACACTGACGCGACCGGGAGGACGACGATCTCTGAGCTGCGTGACTTTGACGTAGCTGTGACGGATGCTGGCCTAGACGACTGGCAGCATCTGATTCGGAGGGTGAGCTTCCAGCTTATATACCTTTCGTGTAAGAACACATTTGATTGCATTTGTTTAATTTGCTGAGAATTTCCTTTGAAATGCAGGTTGCGCCGTCCCGGTTCGTGGCACTATGGAGGGTGACCAACCGGCTACGAGCTACCGCCATCGAGGCACTCGTCGGTGGTCGAGGTCGTCAGGTATGAACCTCATTTGACTTCTCTTGATTTTTGGTTTCCAACTTTGCTTGAATTGATTGACATGAGCCAATTTACTTCTGTTTACAGGCTGGCCGCGAGCTGGAGCGAGAGTTGACCCAGTCTCGGGAGGAGACAGCTCGCTTGTTGAGGGAGCTCGAGGTCCGGGATGCCGAGATCGCCGTTCTGGTGGCGAGAGTTGCCGAGTTGGAGGGCGCCCAACAGTAGTTTTGTGTAGTTTTGTAGACTTGTACATTTGGACATCTGATTTTGAACATTTTTTTTTGCCTTTGTTTGGGGCGCAAGCCCCCAGTTTGCTTGTACATTTGCCCTGTTTGGTGTATATACGACGGCCTGAGTGCCTTTGCTGTTGGGTTGTGTTGCTTGTATCTGCAGGTTAGTTCTTGAACAGGTTTGGTAGATAACGGTTTACGCCGTCATGCTGCCGAAATTTACATGGAAATCACGCAAAACATACATTTTATACATATGGCCTTAATTAGCGCAAAAAAGACTCAAAAGAACATAAATGCGAAAATGCAAAAATTTTGCCGGAAATGACCGGACGGTAGGGAGGGTTACCCCCTAAAAAAAGAAAAAAGAGAAATCTATAAGTTAGAAATGTAGAAATAAAATAGAAATTAATATATACATGTTGAGATGAAAAATGAAAATTATTTCGAACATGAAATTTATTTCCTAAAAAAGGAATTAAGTGTGATGAAATGGCGAAGGTGTCGACGTCGCCTTGAAATGCGTGCCCGCGAAATTAGGAAACTTGAAACATGGTAATCTTCCCGTATTTACCAAAATAAAACTCCGCAAGAATAGGAAATCATGCGTTAAAGAATTAGGAAAGATCCAACGCGGAAATCACAGAAGTGAGACTGGGGAAGAGGCGCAGCATGAGCTGCGTCCCTTTGAAGAGGCGCAGCAGGTGCTGCGCCTGTTCCCAAGCTGGTCCGTTCTGGCGGATTTTTGGAAACAGCAATTAGCATAAATAGAAGCGTCGATGGGAGTTTTAATTCACATAAATCTTCCGTCTTTTCTCCGTCTATTCACATAAAACTCCCAAAATAAATCTTCAAGAGAAAATTATCATCATGAATACTTTGGAGATCCGCTTGAAGAAATGGACCAATGAATTTTCAAATATGGAGAAGCATGAAATGGGTGCTTATAACCTTGGACCTTTGTTGAGTTTGAAACTCATTAAGATTTTAAAACCATTCTTGGATGCTTGCCTTGACTATTGGGACCCGAATTATCATGTTTTCGCGTTCCCAGGGGGTGACATTTGCCCATTCCCTGAAGAAATAGCTGCTATTGGTGGATGGGATCCTGAACATTTACCTGCCATTCCTTCCACCTCACAAGGGTATAAGAGCAAATTCAGAGACTTGCTTGGACTGACCAGACTTGAGGTGGATTGTCTAGTTACCCCGAAAGGCGTGAGAATGTTGGACTTTATTGATCGATTCATCAACAGGGCCGACCCTACTGTTTCTCATGTTGCTAGGAGAAGGGCATTTGGCTTTTGTTTGTTGCACGTGTATGTCTTCCAAGGGCATGTTGATGAAGACTTGAGAGGTGATCCCCGTCTTCTGGGCCTTATCGAGCAAATGGAGCTGCGCAGGAGCCCAGCTTGCTTATGCTTAGGGGAGATTATTTTGGGCTTGGATAATAGGAAATCCAACCGCGATCTGCCGTTTTTGGGGAGTCCCGTCATTTTGCAGGTAAAAGACATCTTTTCTTTTTTTCTTTTTTTTCTTTCTTTTTCGTTTCTTTTTCGTTTGGTGTCTAATACCCGCTTTTGGTAGGTTTGGCTCATGGAACGGCTCCGATTGATCGAGCCCCCAGTTCATGCACTTTCCTATCACTCCCGTATGATTGCGATGAGGACGCGGTTGTACATGGTGGACTTCAGCCGGGTCTGCGATTATTGGAAGAACAAGCTGAAGAGTGATGATGGCCCGTTGATTAGGTGGGTTGTACCGTGGTGGCCTCTCAAGTCTGTCACTGGAGTGTCTTCTTTGGATCCCACTAGGTCCGTGCACATTCCGGGATTGGAGTTCATGGTATGCATCTTTCCGGAAAGATTAATGAGGCAAGTTGGGCTGAAGCAGACGATCCCGAGGCTTGACACCGTCCCGCAGACTGCTATGGCGCTTACTACCGAGAGCCGAAGAGAGTGGGCTATTAAATGGGCCCAAAGAAACATGTGGTTCTTGAACTTCTCCGCCAATGCTTTATGGGTGTCGGATTCCTATCTGAGGTGGAGAAAGGCTGCAACTCCGGAAGAGCGCGAGAGACTGAGGAAACGCGAACCTGTTGACTACAAGGTGCGCGAGGGAGAGAAAGAGAAGGAGAAGCATCTGACAGAGAGAGAAGAAGAAGCCGGGCTTCAGGTCATTCGTCCTTCAAAGAAATCAAAGACTACTCCTGTTGTAGAGATGGTGGTTGGCAAGAGTGGAAGAGTCAGGCCTCGAGAAAGACCGTTGGTGATTAGGTCTGAAGTGGTGCAAGAGCGCCCAGCTCGAGGTCGTGACAAGAAGTATGACAAGAATGAAAAGGGCAAAGGGAAGATGGAAGAATAGCCCGAGTCTTTATTTATTATTTGATTATTATTATTATTGTTGTAATAAGGAGGGATTTTTAGAATCCTAGCCTATTCTATTATTATTATGTAGCGTACTATTATTATTTAGAAAGCGAATGGAATAAAAAAGGTTAAATGGTTATGAAACCGTTGTGATTTTCTTTTATTATTCTTGTCGAATTTCAAATGCAATGCAAATGTCCTTCTATTTACATTTTAGGTATAATGGGTTGAATCCTGTGAAGGATTGCCTACGTATTCACTTTAAAAAGCGAAATCAAACCCTTGCGCGTAGTTCGAGTAAATGTAAAAGAATAATTGTTCGAAGCAAGAGCTTGTAATGAACATAGAAAATAAGCATGAGCTTTTGCTTGTTCTCAAGGTGCGAATTTAGTTTGTTTGATGATATGAGGATGACAATCTTGTCAAAATGCAAGAGCACAGTGACACTAGTTTATTTCAGCCTGGCCAGAGGCCGTTTATTTAGTGCCACAAGAGCGACACATGGGTTTACGCGAGGCGCGTGTTTGGTCCTATTCTAGGCATAGTATCGTTTCAGTTGGTCAAGGTTTGTGGGGTTCGAAAACTCGTTCCCATCTAGGTCTGTGATCCTAACCTCACCCCCTGGGAGTATGGATTTGACTAGAAATGGTCCGGCCCAATTAGGTTTGAACTTTCCCCTTGGGTCGACAGGTAAAAGAGCTCTAACCGATTTGAGTACTAAGTCTCCTTCTTTGATTTTTCTTGGCCTAACCCTTTTGTTGAAAGCTCGTTTGATACGTGCTTGATATGTTTGGACATTGTGCAAGGCGCGTAGCCGACGTTCATCCAGGAGGATGAGTTCTTCATATCTATCCCTTTTCCAATCGGCCTCCGGGATTTGGCTTTCGAGTAGAATACGCAAGGACGGTATTTCTAGTTCGACTGGTTGTACGGCTTCCATGCCGTAGGTCAAATAGAAAGGAGTAGCCCCAGTGGGTGTCCTAACAGATGTACGATACCCCCATAAAGCAAAGGGTATCTTGCTTGGCCAATCTCTGTAGTTGTCAATCATTTTCTTGAGAATTGTGACAACATTCTTGTTCGCCGCCTCTACCGCGCCGTTAGTCTGCGGTCTATAGGGCGAAGAGTGGTGATGCTTAATCTTGTATTTGGCTAGCAATTGCTCGGTTTCAGCTTGGAAGTGTGACCCATTATCGCTAATGATCTCATGTGGGCAACCATATCGACAGATGATGTTGTTTTGTATGAACTTTGCCACATTCTTAGTTGTAAGGCCAGTGTAGGAAGCCGCTTCTACCCATTTGGTGAAGTAGTCGATTGCTACTAGAATGAAACAGTGACCTCCTGTTCCGGCTGGGGTTATCTTTCCGATTATGTCAATTCCCCATGCAGAAAAAGGCCAAGGAGATGTCATTGTATAGAGCAATGAAGGAGGGACATGTTGTACATTCCCGAAGATTTGACAATTGTGGGAATGTCTCACGTACTTGATGCAATCAGATTCCATTGTGGTCCAATAATATCCCAAACGTGTGATTTTCTTTGCCATCATAGGCCCACTCATGTGGGGACCGCATTCTCCATCATGGACTTCTTCCATCACCTTTCGTGCCTGTGAATGATCAAGGCAACGTAGGACTACACCAAGAGGTGTTCTTTTGTATAATTCTCCTTGCATCAGAATGTATTGGGAAGCTAATAGGCGTATAGCACGTTGTCCCCTCTTGTCCATATCTGGTGGATAGGTACCATTGAGCTTAAAATTCAAGATCGCTTGGAACCAGGGTTCCTGCGCGATTTCCTCTTCATCGGTGATTTGGTGGACATAAGCTGGTTCTGACCGTCGTTCAATGCACAAAGGCATGTCCATCATGTGATATGGCATATTTATCAAAGATGCAAGTTTCGCAAGAGCGTCTGCAAATTGATTTTCCTCCCGAGGTAGGTGTAGGTATGTTACGTGGTCAAAGAATTGAGCCACTTGGTCTATCATAGCCTGATAGGGTGCAAGGCTTTCACTTCGGATTTTCCAAGATCCTGTAACTTGGTTGATGATCAGTGATGAATCCCCATGTACTCGGAGGTTTTTGATGCCTAAGCTTACTGCCGCCTGTAGTCCGATGAGACAAGCTTCATATTCTGCGGCGTTGTTTGTCACCTCGAAGTCGAGTTTGACAGCAATCGGTGTATGCTCACCTTCAGGAGAAATGAGCAACACTCCTATTCCGAATCCTCTTAAGTTTGATGCTCCATCAAAGTACAGATCCCAGGAGTCTACATCTGTTTGAAGTATATCCTCGTCGGGAAATGACCAAGTATCTATGGTTTGTGCGTCG
The DNA here is from genome assembly GCF_048544455.1 of Silene latifolia. NCBI lineage: Eukaryota > Viridiplantae > Streptophyta > Magnoliopsida > Caryophyllales > Caryophyllaceae > Silene > Silene latifolia. The sequence continues at coordinate 10,495,685 of NC_133534.1, forward strand.
TTGATAGGATTTTCTGCGAAGAATTCGGCGACGGCGCGACCTTTTATGACTTTCAAGGGCACATATTTAAGGTCGAATTCTGAGAGCATCAGAGTCTATCTTGCCAGACGTCCGTTGAGGACGGGTTTCTCGAAGAGGTATTTGACTGGATCCATTTTGGAGTATATCTTGACGGAGTAGCTAAGCATGTAGTGACGTAGCTTCTTCGTTGCCCACACAAGAGCGAGGCATGTCTTTTCGAGTTGTGAGTATTTGCACTCATATTCCAAGAACTTCTTACTTAGATAGTAAATAACTCTTTCTTCACTTCCTACAGTTTGAGCCAGCATAGCACCCATGGCGGTTTCAGTTACTGTGAGATATAAACCAAGAGGTTTATCTCGTTGTGGCGGCATGAGCACTGGTGGTTTAGCCAATATCTCCTTGATTCGGTCAAATGCCTTTTGGCAATCATCATCCCACATGGTGTGGTCTGTTTTCTTGAGTTTTTTGAAGATAGGCTCACAAATCATCGTAAGTTTCGATATGAATCGACTTATGTATTGTACCTTTCCTAGGAATCCTTTGACTTCTTTTTCTGTTTGGGGTTGTGGCATTTCGATCAGAGCTTTGATTTTGGAAGGATCTATTTCTATTCCTCTTTGACTAACCACGTATCCCAGGAGTTTTCCCGATGTTACCCCAAATGTGCATTTCTGAGGATTGAGCCTCATGTTGTACTTTCGTAGCCTTGCGAAGAATTTGCGAAGGTTCGCAATATGTCCCTCTCTTTCTTTGGATTTGACGATCATGTCATCTACGTATACCTCAACTTCTTTGTGCATCATGTCATGTAAGAGTGTGGTTGCGGTGCGTTGGTATGTAGCTCCGGCGTTGATCAATCCAAACGGCATTACTGTATAGCAGTAGGTTCCCCATTGGGTGACGAATGCGGTCTTATGCATATCTTCCATGGCCATCTTGATTTGGTTATAACCCGCATATCCATCCATGAAGGATAGTAATGCGTGGTCTGCAGTATTGTCCACTAATATGTCGATGTGAGGTAGAGGAAAATCATCTTTTGGACTCGCTTTGTTCAAATCCCTAAAGTCAACACAAACACGGATTCTCCCATCCTTTTTGGGTACGGGTACTATGTTAGCTACCCAGTCAGAATACTCGGAAACTTTGATGAACCCGGCTTTGAATTGCTTATCAACTTCTTCCTTAATCTTTAGGGCCCATTCTGTTCTCATTCGTCGAAGCTTCTGTTTCACAGGTTTGAAACCTGGCTTAATCGGAATCCTATGTTCGGCAATATCCCTGTCGATCCCTGGCATGTCTTTGTAGGACCAAGCGAAAACGTCTTTGAATTCATTTAGGAGGTCTATGAAATCGGCCCTTTCGGTAGAGCACAAGGTAGTCCCTATCCTAAGTTCTTGGGGTTCTAGTTCGGTTCCTACGTTGATGGGCTCGGTGTCCTCTATTACTGGTCCCCCTTCCTCTTCCTGTAATATTTCTTTGGCTACGTAGGGAGGTATTTCGGTCAAGTCTGGGTCTTGGTCATCCTCAGTATCATCATAAACAGAATTGCACTCGAAAGAACACAGAGAGTAAGCAGAACCTGATTTATTCATATTAAAATTTGAGTAAAGTTGAAACAAAGAAGCCAACTGATCCATGGTCAGTGGCGGCAAAGGGACAGTGGTTGGGGCATTTCCCGAACTACTGTGACTACTCGAGGCTAAGCTAGGAGAAACGAAGGGAGTGGGGATGACAACAGGAGTAGACTCTCTAATGACTCCTCTAGACTCTGACTCTGACTCCGACTCCGACTCGAACTCGTCGTCTTCTGGTTCTCCTTTGAACATCTCTCCTTCTCCAGTGGTGAGCTTGAAGAGTCTTCCTTGGTTGTTGGTCCATTTGATTGACTTTCTCCATCCTTTCTGCTGCTTTGTGTCGGTTTCTGTGATCAACGCGGTGGGGTTGAAGCGATCGTCCTGAAGTATCATGGTAATGATCTCATCCTGCGCGGCCCTAATGAATCGGTCTTCTCCAAACAATAGGCTAACAGCTTGTTCGTCTAAGCAAGGTGCTTGACGGGTTTTGACGGTAGGAACCGTTTCTAATGCATGGATCTCATCTTCGATTGGAGAAATGAGGTGTGAGCAATCTAAGGTAGATTCATCACTTGTAATCACTAGAACTCCAAGAGGATTCTGAGTGTTGTTGGGTTTACCTCCTGGTGGTATTGGGAGTCGACTATCTTCAATCATATCTTGAAGCACGTGTTTCAACTTGTAGCATTTTTCTGTGTCGTGCCCTTTGCCTCTATGGTATTCACAGTAGGAATTTTCATCCCAGAACTTGGACTTCTTTTCGGGTTCGGGAGTAGGTCCGATGGGTTGGAGTTTACCTTGCTTCATTAGCCTTTTTAGAGCGTTGGAGTAAGTATCCCCAAGGTTTGTGAACTTCCTTGGTGGGGTAGTTTTCTTGGATGGCTCGAGAAGGTTAACCTCATCGGTCTTGCTAGTAGAGCCGTATGAACGACTCGTGGACCCTTGATATCCTCTACCTACCATTTTGGACAAGAGTCCTTTACGGATGTCATCTTCAATTCGCGTCCCTAGTACGGTTAAGTCCTTGAAGCTTTTGATGTTTAGGTATCTCAAATGATTGGCATATATGGGCTTGAGATTGTCCACAAACTTTTCCACAAGAGTAGCCTCATCCGGGCGTTCGACTAGTTGGGTGCTAGTCTTCCTCCACCTACTTAGGAAGTCGGTGAATCCTTCTTTGTCATTTTGGGTAAGAACCTCTAGAGTACGCATGTTGACTTGGATCTCGGCATTATCCGCATATTGTTTAGAGAACTCGATGGCGGCGTCTTCCCAAGTAGCGACCTTCTTATGATCCAAAGAGTAGAACCATTGTTTCGGGATAGTGTCAAGAGATGAAGGAAAGATCCTTAAGAACATCCCGGGTTTAATGCCTTTGATAGACATGTAATCTTTGAAAGCACGGATGTGGTTCAAAGGGTTCTCGTGCCCCTTGAATTTAGGGATATCCGTCATATTGAAGTTAGTTGGCAATTTGGCATCGACGGCCTCATACTTGCGATTGTTCTCCATGTAAATGTCATTCCCCTTAAGGTACATCAATTGCTCCTCCAGATATTGGAGTCTTTTCTCGCCTACTGATCATCCCCATGAGAGGATTTCCGTCTCTAGATTCATCATCGGAATTGCCTAGTACTTCCTCTTCGTGAGGGGGAAGTCTCCCTTCTAAGGAATAGATCCGTCCTTCGATAGTTTCAAGGCGATCGTATGTTTGGTCTTGGGCAACTTGGATTTGGGCTAGCGCGGCTAGGATTCGATCATTACCATCTTGAATTTGGCGGAGATTTGTTTCATCACTTGATCCGGGCATCTTGGAAACTGGACAAGAGATCGGCGACGAATCAAAACACGATCGACCATTCTATCACACTTGCTAAAAAAAGTTTTGACTCGTGAAGTGGGTGTGTGCCACTTGTGTTGAGTGAGTTTTGGAGAAAGACAAGGTCTTTGAAAATGTGTGTCCTAGTCAACTGTAGTGTAGTTGTAAGAGTGGACTTGAAGTGAGGTTTTGAAATGGGCTTGTGGCCCGAATTTTGACACGACAAACGGAGTTTTAACCGGATTTTGCGCTAATTAAAGGCCCTATTTCGAAATTCTTGTTTGAAAGAGGATTTTGATTTTTTTTTTTTTTTTTTTTGAAAATTCGTCATGGTTTTGTTTAGAAGTGGTGATCACGTAAGGTTTACACATTTATACAAGCATTATAACGGGATGCTGAGTGCATTTAGAAGGGTTTTGGTTTAAATGGTAGGTTGCCATACCGAACCATCAAACCCGAAGTCTGTGGAGAGGCTCGTGCCAAACAAGAGTAAGGCCGATTCCTAGTCCATTTCCTCAAGTAGTGAAGGCCCTTGATACAAACAAGAGTAAGCATCATGGTATGGATGACGTCAATCGCTATCCATCCTTAGGCCCAAATAAGAATTAGGACCGTTTAGACGGGACGATTGGTCGAATGGGTTGGGTTGGGCCTAGGAAGGCCGAATTAAACGGTCTAGGAAGACCGAGTTATGAGAACCGACAATTGTCTTGTACAAACTATTCCCTAACCTTGTTCAAGTTTCACCCTAGCTACACGTAAGTGTAAATCCCAGTGAGTCGCCAAAGCGTGGGGCGGGCCGCCCACGGGGCGCTTGGTGAGAAACGAAACAAGCGTTTGCATTTTGTATGGAGTCGCCACCAATTTTTATGGGAAATTGGAACCGTTCGAATACCTCGTGTCATGTCAAGACACAAAGTAGTGACATGAACACTAAGCAATCGTTACCCTTAGCATTCTATGTCTAGAATGATTCTCGTGGATGCCAATGAACACGGGTGCTCACGGAGATCTGGAGTAAGGGGTGAGGGTACGTATTAGGAAGCTCTTTTGATCGAACACCTAATCCCGCCCGCCTCGATAGCGGCCTCTACTAATGATTAGGGAAGTTATTCGTACTTGATATATCGTCGATTATATGCATGGAATGCAACATCCATTGATTAATCCTAACATGTGAGAATTAGGCTAAGTCGGTGAACAATAAGTTTAGGCATACAATTATGTCAAAGTAGGATTTAATGCTCATTTACATGTGAAAACATACAAATGATACAAAACAATAAAGATTACAATGATAGAAAATTACAATAATGAAAATTACAATAATTACAATGGAATAGGCGATTTATGTCGAAAATACCTTTAAAACGGATGATTTGAGAAAAAGGAAAAAAAGAATGAATAAACGAACAAAAAACTAGCGATATTACGGATATTAGTTAGTTAATACGTAGCCTAATTAAACTAGGTCAAGGCAGAAACGGAGTTCAGGGACAGAACTCAGCCAGGAACAGGCGCAGCAGAGCTGCGTCCTTTGAATAAGCGCAGCGACGCAACAGCTGCGTCTGTTTCCTTGGCTCGGTCCCGATCGCGGAAGCCGTAATTGCAAGCCGTTAATGTTAATTGGTGATTTTAATGATTGATTGATAATATTTACTCGGATGAAAGTGATTAACATGTTATTTAACATGTGAATGGGTCATAAAAACAGTACAATATGAATGAGACGGATGCAAACGAATTAATTACAAGATGAAATAATTACAGAAGTGAACAATATTAATGAGTCCAACAAATTAATTCAATTGATTAGGTTAGATGTGATGGATTAATGACGAATATATGATGAACATGTGAATAAACAGATGAAAACTATATCAAAGACGAATTCCAGAAACTCAATATGAACAAATTGAATCTCCATAACCCGGAATTGAATTTTAGTGACGAAAACCCGCAAATATTGGATTATAAGGGATTTAAGCCGGATTCGTGATAAATTAAGACATATTAATGATGATGATGATTATAACATACATGTGAATTATATACTGTCATGGCAAAGATTAAACAAACAAAAGGAATTTGGAACGAATAACAGAGGACGAACGAAGAAGAAAGGAAGCAGGAACTGCGGCAGCCTCACGAAGAGGCGCAGCAGGAACTGCGCTCCTTCGAAGAGGCGCAGTAGTTGCTGCGTCCTTTCTCGACGGTTATCTACTGGAAATCCGTAAAAAGAGGTTTTAAAGCATGGTTTTAGAAATCAGTTTTAATTGGTATTTTCAACGTAAACCTTACAATGATGATACAATAATTAAAAATACAATAAATAAACAAGGATTATACACCCTCAGACTTACATGTTGACGAAACGAGAAGGACTAAGATATCGATTAGTGATGCTCGACGCGAATGCAAAAAGAGTGCCCTCGTAAGAGGAAAACGATTGATTAATTAAGTTGATTGTTGTGTAGTTGGTCAAATTGGTCGGTCATGCAACGGAGAGGCTGGTACCCGGAAGGATCCGAGCTTACGTGGTCGAATGTTCAAGCACGTAGGCGCCAATTAGTAAGAACAAAGTCTAGAATGCAAAGGGAGAAGAGAAGGGCGGGCACTCGCGTGAGAAATATGAGGAGCCAAGGCTCCTATTTATACTAATCACGTGAAGGAATAGGGTTTTGGAGACTCTTTGGAAGTGAATCTCGGAAAGATATGAAAAAGATACGTGAAACACGCAGAAAAGGGCCTGGGAAGAGGCGCAGTAGCCACTGCGTCTCTTGGAAGAGGCGCAGTACCTGCTGCGTCTATTCCCAGGAGGTTTCCTCCTGCTGAAGAAAGATTTCCGCGTTTTAGTTATGGTAGGACGGAAATAATCCGATCTTCCTTAATATTTAATATGAATATTACGGGATATTATTTGCCAAAAGATAAAACTTGTGAAATATGGAATAGAAATATCCGGAACATTCCAGAACACTCCGACTCGGGATTTAACAGTTATCAGAAAATGGAGACGGTTTTTGACCCGGACTCCGAATGTACTCTAATTACTGCCAAAACGACCGTATCGGCACGTAGATGACAACTATAAGGTCGACATTAATATTTGAGCAATCACTTGACGATAATCTTACGAACTGTCACAAATCGTTCCGCGTATCAAACATGCGGCCCAATCATCACCGGGTGGTTTGCGGGAGGTGCAGAAATGAGGTATCTACAGGTCAGTCGATCCACTATCACCCATATCATGTTGTTACCCTGTTGACTCTTTGGCAAACCCATGATAAAATCCATAGAAATGGATTCCCACTTCCACTCAGGTACCTCTAAAGACTGAATCTTACCTTGTGGTCGTCGTTGTTCCCCTTTAACTCTCTGGCATGTCAAACAACGGGCCACAAACTCAGCTGTTTCTTTCTTCATCCCAGGCCACCAAAACGTGTTCTTCAAATCCTTGTATAGCTTGTCACCACCTGGATGTACTGAATACGGTGTACAATGTGCCTCTGTCATGATTGTCTTTTTCAGCTCCTCATCATTAGGGACACACCACCTACCATCGAACCTCAAACTACCATATGTATGAATAGAGAATCGAGACACTGTCCCTTTCTCTACTCCAGCTCTCCACTCAACCATCTTAGGATCTAAAGCCTATTTACCTCGAATATCATCATAAAGATCAGGTTGTACTGTCAAATCTCCCACAACATCCCCTCTCTGCATCATATGTATCCCAAACTTCCCCACCTCATCTCTCAACCTCGTCAAAGATAGAGCTGTACACAGGGAATGTACACTCTTCCTACTCAAAGCATCTGCAACAACATTGGCTTTCCCTTCATGGTAGATAATATCCATGTCATAATCGCTAATCAGCTCTATCCACCTCCTCTGTCTCATGTTCAACTCCTTTTGAGTGAAGATGTACTTGAGACTCTTGTGATCCGAAAATACCTTAAAGGTCGCCCCATAAAGGTAATGTCTCCAAATCTTGAGAGCAAACACCACTGCACCCAACTCCAGATCATGTGTAGGGTAGTTCTCCTCATACGACTTCAATTGACTAGAAGCATAGGCAATCACCTTACCGTTCTGCATCAACACACATCCCAACCCATTCTTTGAGGCATCTGTATAAACCTCAAAGTTCTCGATCCCTTCAGGCAATGCTAAGATAGGAGATGTGGTCAAACGCTCCTTTAATGTTTGGAACGCCTTCTCACAACTCTCATCCCAACGAAACCTGTTCTCTTTCCTCATCAAAGCTGTCATAGGTCTAGCTATCTTGGAGAAATCTTTCACGAACCGTCCGTAGTATCGGCTAAACCCAAGAAACTCCCGATCTCAAAGAACGTTCTTTGGTGCTTCCCACTTTGTCACTGCCTCAATCTTCGTCGGATCCACAGCTACTCCCTCCTTAGAGATCACATGCCCCAGAAAAGCAACTTTCTCTAACCAGAACTCACACTTAGACAACTTAGCATATAACTCATGCTCCCTCAAAGTCTGCAACACAATCCTCAGATGCTCCTCATGTTCCTTCTTTGTCTTGGAGTAGACTAAGATGGTCATCGATAAACACCACTACAAACTTGTCCAAAAATTGTCTGAAGATTCTATTAATCAAATCCATAAACACGGCCGGTGCATTAGATAACCCAAACGGCATCACCACATACTCATAATGGCCATACCTTGACGTGAAAGTTGTCTTTGGTATGTCCACCTCTCTAATCTTCACCTGATGGTACCCTGACCTCAAATCAATCTTAGAAAAGACTGATGCACCACTTAACTGATCAAACAGGTCATCTATCCTTGGCAAAGGATACTTGTTCTTCACCGTCACTCGGTTCAGCTCCCTGTAGTCTATGCACAACCTCAAACTCCCATCTTTCTTCTTCCCAAAAAGAACTGGCGCTCCCCACGGCGACACACTAAGTCTAATGTATCCCTTCTCTATCAGATCATCTAACTGTTTCCTGAGCTCCTCCATCTCTTTAGGACCCATCCGGTATGGTGCCTTAGAGATTGGCCCCGTCCCCGGTTTCAACTCAACGATGAAATCTATCTCCCTCTTCGGTGGCAACCCCGGAATCTCCTCTGGAAAAACGTCTGCAAACTCTCCCACCACTGGTATCTCATCAACTGTCGGACTCTCTATCCGGTCATCTCTCATATGGCACAAGATCAAAGGACATCCCTTCCTCAGATAAGACTTCAAAGTGACAGCTGCAATCAACTTAACTTTGGGTTTGACTAGAAACCCACGATAAGACACACTAACACCCTTAGGCCCTCTCAAAGAGACTTTCTTTTGATGACAGTCTATCTTAGCTTTATACTTTCCCAACCAATCCATCCTGACTATCATCTCAAAACCGTCAAAAGGAAACTCTAGCAAGTCTACAGGTAGATCAACTTGCCCAACTATCATAGATACATCTCTAAACAACCTCCGACATGATACAGACTCACCCGAAGGTATAAAAACTTTGTCACTTACAGACTCATATACCCCCAAGCCCAACCGTTTAACATGACTCGAAGAAACAAACGACTGAGACGACCCCCGAATCAAACAAAACAAAGGTATGAATACCGTTAACAAGAAAAGTACCAGTGATAACATGCGCATCCTCCTCATCTGCTTTCTTGTCCATCATGAACAGCTTTCCACTGGTCTTCTGTCCACCTCCCGGACAAGATCTTGGCCGATGTGGTCGGCTTAGCACCCGACCCCCGATTGTTGTTGTTGTTCGTAGCTGGTTTCTGATAAGAATTATCGCCATTGCGGTTACCTCCACCCTGATAGCTCTGACTTCCCCGGTTAGACCATGACCCACCTGGTCTGTTGCTCGCATAACTCTGTGCAAGTCTCTGAGAATAGCTCCCCCGAGCCGATCCCTGAAAAGCTCCAGGCATACTCGTGCACTCATGTCTCTTGTGGCCTACACCGCCACAGCCATAGCAGGTCATCCCCCAACTACCACTACCACTCACACGGCCATGCCCAAAGGAAGCCGCAGCACTGAACCCTGACCCAGCATAAAACCCTTTAGCTTGATTGTGGTTGCCTTTCTTGTGACTAGATTGGCCTTCACCCTCACTCTCAGCCTTTCTTTTCTCAACACCCGCTCTCTCCTAAGCCATCTCCACTAACCTCTCAGCTCTCCCAGCTCTCTCATAAGCTTCCTTAACATCAGTAAGGACTCCTACAGGTAGCTTATCCATGATCTTAGGGGTCAACCCCCTCTCAAACCTCAGCGCCAGGTTCTCCTCACTCAAACCCATGTCCTCAGCATACCTAGACTTCTCATTGAACTGCTTGTAGTACTCAGCCACAGACATGTCAGATGTCATCTTAAACCCGTCAAACTCCTCTCTCAGCTTACTCCTCACATGTTCCGGTACAAACTCTTTCCTCATAGCCCTACGAAACTCATCCCAATGTATAGCAGGTAAGCCCTGGTTAGCATACAACTCTCTAGCACTCACCTTCACCTTATCCCACCACTCACCAGCTGCTTCCCTCAGGTAGAACGCAACTTGCTCTACTCTCATCTCATCAGGACAGTGAACCAGGTCTAGTATGTTCTCTATCTCACGATGCCAGTTGTCCAGAAGGTTTGGTTCCCCGGTCCCCTTGTACTCTTTTGGGTTGAACCTCGTTATGTAAAGGCTGATCTTAGAGTGATCAACCTCCTTATCCTTATTCACTTTCTTTAAGGCCTCTGTAAGAGCATCTTGATGCTCCAACATCTTAACGATATCATCCATATTCATGGTCTCATCTCTCGCATAATAAGCGTTTTTCTTGGGCGGCATCTTGAAACTATATAAGAAAGGGTAGACATAAACATACGCACTATAACCCCAAAACACGAAAACAGACTGCCCAGAACACACTCGATCGAGTGCCCAAACCTACTCGATCAAGTAAGATGCTACTCGATCGAGTGCCCACTATGCTCGATCGAGTGCCCCGACTCCAGACCCCAAACAGACCTTCTGATCTCTAACATACTCGACCAAGTAGCCAGGCTACTCGATCGAGTGACCCCCTACTCGATCGAGTGCCCGAGGTACTCGATCGAGTGCCCAAAAACACGATTCTGGTTGCAAAATCGTCAAATACCCACTCGATCGAGTCAGACCCACTCGATCGAGTCATGCTAACTCGAATATGCTACCCGCATGCTATATCATATCCCAACATACAAAACAACTTTATAAACACAACATTATATCATAGTTAAGCATACTATGCTACTCAACTCTTCATATGATTAACGAAACAACTATATCATGTTATCAAACGCCACATAGTAAACATCCAACATGCTTCTTATTTCAACAACCGTTCTATATGTCTCATCAATCTTTCATTCGTATTCTCAACCTTCTACTCCAAACATCCAACAATTACAACATACTTTATCACATCCACACACACTAGCGAACAAACAACACATACGACTTGACATATATCCCTCCATGTGACCGGTTCAAAATTGTAGGGCGATTTCGCGACTTTAGGACGTCTCCCAGGCCTTTGCATTAGCTCCTACAACCTTTACCCCGGGTTCATTTTAATTGACTCCCTATATTCATTAGGTTCATTGGTTACAGGTTTCAGGATCGTCGCTCTGATACCATTTTGTAACACCCCCATACTCCAAGTGCCTTACCAGGACCACCCAGGTATAAGGATGCTACCATCTCGGTTACCCGAGGCAATGATAATCAAATAAACAATAATGAAACAACATTTAAATAGTAATACTTTAGCGAAAGGTTACAATCTCGAAACCAAAACCAAAATACGAATACATGTTTCAAACCAACTGTCTAATCGGCTAACGGAAATGTTTATTAAACTACTAGCTACAGCGGAAGACTTCTATCATCAGACCGTAGCACATCCCAGCTATCCCAGTACTCAACTCATACCTGCTCAATATCTGCTCACCATCCCCGAATGGATCACCGCAGATTTTAAAACAATAAACCGGGGTCAGTACTAATCACACAATTTATATAACCAACAGTACAGTAAACAACACAGCTCAAACAGTCACACACAATCACCCACTCCAATCAATCTCCGTCACCGACTGTCCACTGGACCAGCCCTGCCAGTGGGGGACCGCAGCCGTACCCACCAAATCCCCGCTCATCATACCGAGCGATAACCCTGTCCCATTAATGTGCACATCCCCTTCCGTGGCGGGTTCCACGAAGGGAGAAACTAGGGCGTGAAGCCACTCCCGCAAGTGACTCCACTCAGCCGAGAACGCATCTCGAGAACCAGAGACAAACAATCACAATCAACAACCGTCACAACACAATTACGATATTATTCAACAATCACAACACATCAGCAACTCATTATGGGACTAATACTGAGTAGGGAAATCCTACCTGGAAAGCACAACACAATCAGACGATCTCACAGCTGATATCAAAACGCTTCCTCTACGAATCCTCCTCCTAACATACAAACATATAATCACTACCAATCATACAAAGCAACAAAACCCCCAATTCCCAATATTAGGGTTTAACTAACTTTAATGAAATACTATAAAAACGGTATACAGGTCTTACCCTCGACGCAAGGATCGCAACGGTATAAAGAAAGGTAAAATCCGACCTTCCAAGCTCCGGGATTTGCCAACAATGCGATTAAAGCGAATGACGTACTTTGATTTCTCTTTTCACAGTGATTAGGTTTTAAAAGTGTTTTAAGAACAATGACGGAAGTTATTATATACTTAATCGCATTATTAACAAAACCCGAGAAATCACCCCCCGTAAACCGGCTACTCGATCGAGTAGCTAAGGTACTCGATCGAGTGCCCCCTTACTCGATCGAGTATCCACGTTAATCGATCGAGTACCCAACAGGTCAGAAACTATTTTAATCTGCAACTCGCCCTTACTCGACAGAGTAAGGCTTACTCGATATAGTACCTAGAGACTCACAAATACGTAGTATTACACTTGGAACGAGTGGTAGAAGGTGTAATGTGTGAAATTTGGGAAGGACACCGTGAATTGGTAGAAAGGCATGATGGAATTTTTATGTGAAATCATTTGAAACGATTTTGGCATGAAAAAAGGATTGGCATGTTACGTGTTTATTATGTGGCTTTCAGGTTCATGACGTAATGTGCTTGATTTGGGTAGAAAGCATGTTAGGATGTATTCTTCTACTGTTTATAGCTCGTTTTGGCATGACTCGGCCGAGCAGGGCGGGTACTCAACCGAGTAGGGGGTACTCGGCCGAGTAACCAGGCACTCGACCGAGTGTTGTTTGGCAGTGAGTAGCATTAGCTACTGGATGTGTTTACTCTGCCCAATATATAAGTATACTCGACCGAGTATGGTTTATACTCGACCGAGTATGTTTCTTTTGAATTTGACGATGGCTACTGGAGTCGATTACTCGACCGAGTATCAGCGATACTCGACCGAGTAGTCCTTACTCGACCGAGTATTGCTATATACTCGGCCGAGTGCTTCTTTGGCGGAGGGTCGTTCACATTTTGAGCCGTAGGCTTTTGTGCTTACGTTTCTTTACTTCTTATCAGCTCAAAATGCCGCCAAAAAGAACTGTCGCGCAAATTCAAGCTTCTGAGATGTCTATAGATGAGATTGCTCATATGATCGAGCAACAGGAGGCTCTTCTTGAGGCTCTCAAGAACGTGGGAAAGGGGGCGGAGAAACCCGTGGATGCTACTCAACTTAGCATCATCATCGCCCGCTTTAACCCACCTACCTATGAGGGTGTCGGGGAACCTAAGTTGCTCGAGAACTGGCACCGTGAGATGGAAAGTCTCATGGAAGTGGTTAAGTGTCGACAAGATATGATAGTTGAGCAGGTAGTGTACTCTACCTGAGGGGTGAGGCCGCAGTTTGGTGGCAGAATGTCAAAGAGGACGCCAGAGCTTACTACCAGGCTGAAGGCCTAGGGGCTATACCATGGTCGGGACTGAAGAGTGCTATGAGGGAGCAGTTTGTGCCGGAGCATATCCGTCACAAGTTGAGATCTGAGTTCGATTCCTTCACTATGACCGATGATATGACCGTCACTGAATACTATCACCGGTTCCTTAAGTTGTCTCGTTATGTGGAGGACATGCAACTTGGGCAGAGGGGTTTGGCTCTTCGTTTTGAGAGGGGTTTGTCAGCTAAGATCACGAACCGTTTACCAGCTGGAGTCATCACTGATCTTAAGGATGCATATCTGAGTGCTGGTCAAGCTGAGAGAATGGTAGATCTCGCAAGGGAAGCTACAGAAAGAACTGCTGTTGAAAAGAGAAAAGCTGATAGTGGGAACAACAACCAATCGGGTAACAAGAAGGGCAACTTTAATCATGCCAAGGATTTTTCTGGTAGGCTGGTTTCTCTGGAGGATCCCGAGGATGGGTTAGAGGTGGTGGTCGGAGTGTGAGTGACAACTCCAACTTGTCATGCTACAACTGTGGTGGCATAGGCCACAAGAGACGAGACTGAACGAGTGCCAAGACTGGAGTAGGCTCGGGAACTTTTCAGGGGAACTTCTCACAGGGTCCGAGTCAGAGCTTTGCTAGTAATCGGCAAGGTGGATCATGGGGTAACCGTGGTGGACATAGCAACAATGGCGGTTTTAACCGCAACAATGGAGGATCATATCAGCGCCCGAACAACAGTGTCACTGATAGGATATCGCACACCTATGCAAAAATAATATTTATACCCTAGACACAAATTAATGTAGTACGTAGGGGTCGAACCACAAAGAGACGGGAGTTGTTAATTAGTTGCTATGGATTGAACTTTTATCTCGGTAGGTTAATGGTTGATTGATTGGTTTGGTTTGATGTGATGATAAAACAATAATAAAGAAAATGTCTAGGGAGGTCGGGTCACACATGCTAATTATGTAAATGCTCATGTCAAGTTAGGAAGTTGATTTTACGATAAATGTTTAGGCTTAAAGACACCCACCTTACGATATTAGTGTCAACCATAGACCGGGTCCTAGAGAAACTCTCGTCCATGACTAGGTCGTCCTACTACACATGCTTAGTCTAATTCAATTCCGTGCCTCTCGACTTTTAGAATGAATGAACAAACTTAATCAATGAATAAGGCCTTTAAACATAGATTAAACATTAAGGTGCAAACATGTGATAGAAACAATTTATCAACTTAACTTAGCCTCATTTTAACATTTACAATTTACTTAGTCATGCATGGTTTCCCTTACTCCTTAGACAAATGCAACTACTCTAACATGGTGGAAATATAAATTAAACTAATGATAAATAAAATGGAAAACATAATGAAAATATGAATAAGAAATTACCTTATTGGAAATGGAAATGAAAATAAAGAACAATACTTGTAATATAAATAACTTGTAAATGTAAATTGTTTTATAACTTGTAATGTAAATAGGAAATGTAAATAACATAAACTAAATCTAAACTAAGAGCTAACCTAAACTAACTACTAAATTTAGAGAGAATTTCTATGTAAAATTGTGTAGAAAAGATGGTGTGTGGTATGTTGAAGTCTACACCTTTTATATAGGAAATAAGGGGTGAAACTTAGAGTAAATACAAGGAGTCAACCCCAAATATTTTCTCTTAATTACTTGATTAATTACCAAAGGAATCCTAAGTGAGCCATTAATCCCATCTTTAAGCCTTTGTTTAATCACACAATTTAGCATCCAAAGTTGAGCATCCAAAGTTGAGCATCCCATGTTGAGTTTGTGTGGACTTATTAATTGGGCTTGACATTTCTTGACTTGTATTTGTATTTCTCCATCTAATCCATAACTTTGATCCATGCAAAAACATGCAACAATCCTTTGGTTGGTCCATTTTGCTTCCTTTATTTAGCCTTGCTTCTAGTGTTAGCACATTTTATAGTACTTTAGCTCATTTTCCTACAAAACACACTTGAACACACAATTGCACTAGAAACACAATATTAGCTTAAAAACACTTTGATAAGTGCTAAATGATATGTAAAATCAAACTAATATAAGGGGTTAAAATGTATAAAAAAATGCACTTATCAAACTCCCCCAAGCTAAGTCCTTGCTTGTCCTCAAGCAAGATCATCCCGACATTGCAAATCCCAAGTAGCTAACAAGCAATTGATTCAAATCCCGAAACAACATGGGCATAAGGATAAGCAAAATCATGGATGAGATTTACATGGCGGTGTAGCATGGATGACTTCAAGTAAACTTTTCGGCTCTTGCATGATCTTTTGACTTTCGGACTCTCACGATCCACTCATAACTCAATTTTATGTAAAGGACATTTTTGTGAATAATCACTCAAGCTATCCTCGACTCATGAGAATGTGCCCGCAATCTAATATGGTAAACAATCAAATCATAAGCCAAAACAATCAAATGCAAGCAAATAATGAAGCCAAGGGGTAGAAGAAGGCTTTATTGTGATATGGGACATAAGGGGGACAAATGATTATGGATATGTGGAGCTAATGTTGAGCTAGCAACAAAACCATGTGAAAATGCTCATTCCAACCCAAAATAGCCCAATTAGAAGACAAATGACTTCTTACATTACAAACCTTAAGAATTTCTCCAAAATATATAATTAACCATATGAGAAATCTTAACTTCTCCTTCTTCTACCACTTATTATTAACATCAACTTCATCAAACAAATCTTTTTTTTTTCTCATCCCTTTTTTTTTCATTTTTTCTTTCTTTTTCTTTTTCTTCAACTCTAATTCTTTCTTTCATAGCACAACCGGAAAACAATGACATCCGGCAAACAAATTCATAATGACATAAATTTTAAAGAACATCCCAATTTTGAGCATCCCATCACCAAAAGACATAGCTACTAGCTTTAACAAGGGTAGGCTATTTTTAATGTAGCTAGGGAATAAGAACATGTGAAGGGGGCTAGAAAATGGGCAAATTTATCAATGTGAATTTGGCTTCAAAAATGCATAGCGAAATGAAAGTAATGCTTAAAAGAGATGAAAAGAAGACCATACTTGTGCGTTTTGATGTAACACACACCATAAGGAGACCTATCACTCACTTAAGTGAGACCAAATAAAGATGAAATGGCCTTTAAGGAGGTTCTACCTTACCAATTTTGTAGCTTGCCAAAAGTCAAGATCAAGCCTACTTGGTTTAATTTTCATCTTCCACCTACTATGTCAAGACATCCCCATGCATGCTATATCCCGTCAAAAGTAGCGAATCAAGAGCTATCAAGCCAAAAATGGGACAAACAAGAGGGCATAAGTAGGCCAAGCAAAGAATTAGAAACAAAAATTCACACAAATTTTTCAAAAATTCTCACTAAATCTATACTAACTAAATGCAAAGTAACTAAAATGCGAATGCAATCTCCCCCCAAGCTAAACATAACATTGTCCTCAATGTGCCAACAATCAAATTACCCAACTAAACCATAAAAATGGCGCAAAACACATAAACAAGAAGGACAAGAGGTCATATTTAATGGGTTGCGAGAAATAAACTAAAGTGCAAAACAAATAAAACTTACTAGACTAACGAGCCTCCCCCAAGCTAGCATAAACATTGGAGGATTCCGCCACTTAGCATCTCATCAAAAAAATGGGTCAAAAATCCGGTGGGTACGAGGTCCTTGATGCTAAAAGAGGTTTTCGGAGGTGATTTGATTGGGAAATGAAGAAAAATGGAGAGAAGGAGTACCGTCCTCTGCTTTTGAAGCATATAGAAAAGATTTAGCATATCCCGTATTTTACTAAAACGCGCAAAAAGGAAGAAAGTCACGACCCCGATCGGGGTTGACCGTTGACTTTTTTTTTTTTTTTTTTTTTTTTGAAACTGAAATGTTACGACCCCGAACAGGGTTAGAACATGGGGTAGTATGCTATTCTTCAAAAGGCCTCTTCTCTTCTTCCAACACCTACAAGTCACAACTCAAAATAGGCAATTAGTCTAATATTTATTCCTAATTCTAATAAAACATTAAATTGCGTAAAAAGTGAAATAAAAACAAACTATTTTTTCTAATGGATCCTCCATCGTCCTCTAAAAAACACGTCAATGCCCTTAGAAGTAAATCATATACCTGTGCATGGGCAATGCAAAAGCATATATACGCAATTGATAAGATATTAGCTTGAAAGATCAAAGATAAAGTAGGATAAATCTTATCACAATGCGCATCCGAGATTTCAAAGAGAACCACCGTATCACTCCACTCGTCAGTAAGAGATGGAGCATCATGCTTAAGACCATGAAACAAATTGTTAGTGCATAACTTATCATCATAAACGGTCTTAAATTGGTGACATGAAAAACAAAGGGGGTGGGTCTCTTTAGAAATGATTGGTTCTTCCCACTTATTCTTGATGGGCTCATCACGAAGTCCCGCATCAACCACAATTGGGTCAACTATATCTTCCGTGAAAGGATTCTCAAGGGTTTCCAAAGGTTCGGGTTTAACCTCATCCGTGTCATTAAAATCCGGCCCAACAATATCCATGTCATGGGTGTCATCTACTACAAGGTCAATGTCATGAGTCTCTAAGTGGTCAATAGGAGTGATGTTAAGGGGAATTTCAAAAGAAAAATCATGACCATCATCATCCTCTTCCAATAATTCTAAGTTATTAGGGGCAAAAGACTCACATTGGGAAGGTGTAAGAGTAGAAGTTTCGATATGTCGCTCATTTTCTTCTTGCATTTCTGTGAGCATGTCTCCGAGCCTTTTTAAGGAACGGACTTTAGAAGCTTGTTGCTCCCAATAAACTTGAGTAAGCATTGTGAACTCTTCTACGACACGCCTTAAATTTTCTTGGCGAGCTACTTCCCGACATTGGTCGGCCATAAACCTTAGAAATACCCAAAGCTCGTCCGCACTCTTGTAGTAAAGACTCTCACAACTCATGTAAAGAGCCAAATCACGGGACTCGGAATCCATTCCTTCAAGTACAACCTGACCCAATTCATATTCATTGTAAATGAATCCAAGAGAAGCAATATGATTAACGTATTCGTCAAATTGGGACAAATAGTCATGAAAAGGTTGGTTTTGTTGTTGTAGGAAAGGAAATACAACCATTGCACGAATATGAGGATCCCCTTGAGATAGTTTTACCACCTGAAAAAGGCACTAAAACTACAAGAAAACCCTGAGAAAGATCCCAAGGAACAAGTGTTCCTCGAGACAAAATAAAATAAGATAAAATTCAACAACTAATTACCAAACAAAACCGTCTCCCCGGCAACGGCGCCAAAATTTGATAGGCTATCGCACACCTATGCAAAAATAATATTTATACCCTAGACACAAATTAATGTAGTACGTAGGGGTCGAACCACAAAGAGACGGGAGTTGTTAATTAGTTGCTATGGATTGAACTTTTATCTCGGTAGGTTAATGGTTGATTGATTGGTTTGGTTTGATGTGATGATAAAACAATAATAAAGAAAATGTCTAGGGAGGTCGGGTCACACATGCTAATTATGTAAATGCTCATGTCAAGTTAGGAAGTTGATTTTACGATAAATGTTTAGGCTTAAAGACACCCACCTTACGATATTAGTGTCAACCATAGACCGGGTCCTAGAGAAACTCTCGTCCATGACTAGGTCGTCCTACTACACATGCTTAGTCTAATTCAATTCCGTGCCTCTCGACTTTTAGAATGAATGAACAAACTTAATCAATGAATAAGGCCTTTAAACATAGATTAAACATTAAGGTGCAAACATGTGATAGAAACAATTTATCAACTTAACTTAGCCTCATTTTAACATTTACAATTTACTTAGTCATGCATGGTTTCCCTTACTCCTTAGACAAATGCAACTACTCTAACATGGTGGAAATATAAATTAAACTAATGATAAATAAAATGGAAAACATAATGAAAATATGAATAAGAAATTACCTTATTGGAAATGGAAATGAAAATAAAGAACAATACTTGTAATATAAATAACTTGTAAATGTAAATTGTTTTATAACTTGTAATGTAAATAGGAAATGTAAATAACATAAACTAAATCTAAACTAAGAGCTAACCTAAACTAACTACTAAATTTAGAGAGAATTTCTATGTAAAATTGTGTAGAAAAGATGGTGTGTGGTATGTTGAAGTCTACACCTTTTATATAGGAAATAAGGGGTGAAACTTAGAGTAAATACAAGGAGTCAACCCCAAATATTTTCTCTTAATTACTTG
Organism: Silene latifolia; assembly: GCF_048544455.1. Lineage (NCBI taxonomy): Eukaryota > Viridiplantae > Streptophyta > Magnoliopsida > Caryophyllales > Caryophyllaceae > Silene > Silene latifolia. Next base: position 10,515,347 of record NC_133534.1, read on the forward strand.
ATTAATTACCAAAGGAATCCTAAGTGAGCCATTAATCCCATCTTTAAGCCTTTGTTTAATCACACAATTTAGCATCCAAAGTTGAGCATCCAAAGTTGAGCATCCCATGTTGAGTTTGTGTGGACTTATTAATTGGGCTTGACATTTCTTGACTTGTATTTGTATTTCTCCATCTAATCCATAACTTTGATCCATGCAAAAACATGCAACAATCCTTTGGTTGGTCCATTTTGCTTCCTTTATTTAGCCTTGCTTCTAGTGTTAGCACATTTTATAGTACTTTAGCTCATTTTCCTACAAAACACACTTGAACACACAATTGCACTAGAAACACAATATTAGCTTAAAAACACTTTGATAAGTGCTAAATGATATGTAAAATCAAACTAATATAAGGGGTTAAAATGTATAAAAAATGCACTTATCAGTCACCCAGGATTCAGCAGCCAAGCCGAGTACTTCTAATGCCTCGGTTCAAGGGGGAGGCCAGAAAAGCAGTGGGAAGCTATTCATGATGGATAAGCAAGAAGGTCAGAACGATGCACATGTAGTTACCAGTACCTTTCTTGTTCATAACACTACAAAAAAAACACGGGAAACTGACGGAAAAAAAACCGTCAGAAAAGCCTCTTTTCCGTCAGAAATACGCTTTTCTGACGAAAAACCCGTCAGGAATAAAGCGTCACTACAATTGGTCACAGAAAATAATTTTCTGACGGTTTTTCCGTCAGAATGTATAATCCTGACGGTTATTCCGTCAAAAACAAAATTTAGGGTGACGTAGCAAGTCAACCTGATGTTGACCATAGTGACGGAAAAACCGTCAGGAATTTGGCAATTCTGACGGAAATTCCGTCAACTAAGTCAACAAAATGTTGACCATCTTGACGGAAAAACAGTCAGGAAAACAGCATATCTGACGGAAATTCCGTCAGGATGGTCAACATCTTGTTGACTTAAGTGACGGAATTTCCGTCAGCAATTCCATTTTCCTGACGGTTTTTCCGTCAAGATGGTCAACATTTTGTTGACTTAACTGACGGAGTTTCCGTCAGAATTGCCAAATTTCTGACGGTTTTTCCGTCAGGACTCTTCTGGGCAGTGGCTGGATACAGCAGCTTGCTGCCCAGCCACAATGCGGAATTTGCATTGTTTTTACGCACCAAACCTGCAAAAACCAAATACAACCGTCGACCGCCAAGCGGGAATCCATTATCATGTCGACCGCATGAGCGGGAATCAAGAGTAGACAACGAAATTATCGATAGAAAACCGAACACAATTGGAAGAACGAAGTTGTTACATAAAAACTAAAGGTCAAATTTTTACATGTCTCATAAAATAATGTCTTTTACATACCAACTAAACTACTAATCCATAATCATAAGTGTCCTAAGGTAGCCTTAACTAAACTACTAACATAAGAACATAGACGACGATACTAATAATTACCTAGAAGCTCAATATAGTCACTACCAAAGCCATGCCCGTCATCCGCATTGTCGTCTCAACGGAAAGGGCGAGCGAAACCTGAGCACGAGGGAGGGGGTTGAGATTGGCGCATCTCAGCCAAAGCTTTTTGCATTATATATTGCCATTTGTTCAGCTTGGAGACGGACTGTTTCTTGAGTGGCGCGCATTTCTTCCTCAAGACTTTGTCGTGCGGCTCGCTCATTGTTTATTTGGCTGGCAAATTGAGTAAGCTGGGTAGGAGTGTAAGAGAATGATCGACGAGTACCTTTGTTAGACGGACGTTCTCACCGGATCTCATCTCTATCTCTCTCTCTCTCTCTCTCTCTATCTATCTATATATATATATATATATTGAGTCCATAAGTTCTATTATGAGCCATTGGATGGAGGGAGATGGAGGGATGAGATGATCTCACCCAAAGTCATTAAATTGCTAATTAACACACCTTACTAATCTACCATAATTAATCACTAATTTATTATATATTTGTTTTCCACTCACCCATTTCTCACTCATCTCACACATTTCACCCATCTCCTCTCTCAAACCCCAAAAAATAAAAAACCCCAAAAAATTCAAACAAATAAAACACCCAAAAATCCCAAATAAATCAAATAAATCAAAAAAACCTAAAATATCCAAATAAATCAAAAATCCAAATAAATCAAAAACCCAAAAGAAAAATCCAATTAAGTCAAAATCTCTCTTCGTCATACACCACTACCTCACCCAACACCACCCACTCACCACCCACCGTCTCACCACCACGATCTCGTTTCAGTATCAGGTTAACGTTTTTGGGGTTTTTTTTTTCCAGATTTTGTGTTAAATTTGTTGTTTTGAGTTGTTTTATTTCTATTTCTTAATATTAATCTTAGATATATTAAAGTTATTATAATTCATATTTTGACATTTCAAATATCGTCTTGTTTTTATCTTTTCAAATCTCGCCTCGTTAAAATTCGTCTCTTGTTATATAAATTTTCCAGTTTTAGGATTTAAATTTCAATGTATATTTATTTATTTTCTCAAATTTCAATGTTTATAACTTCAACCTCTTGTGTTTATAAATTATATAAAATCTCGTCTTGTTAAATTTCGTGTTGTCATATAAAATTTTCAGATTTAATATTAAAACTTCAATTGACATTATGTATAACTTCACTAACATTATGTATAACTTCAATCTACATTATGTATAACTTCACTGACTTTATCTATAACTTCAATCCACATTATGTATAACTTCACTGACATTATGTATAACTTCAATCCACATTATGTATAACTTCACTGACATTAGTGACATTAACTTCAATCTCATAATCAAGTGGTGTTAGTCCAGTGGTAGCCGGGTTAAACCTTGAAACTTGCAGAAATGCAGGAGTTGAGAGGTCTCGGGTTCGACTACCAGCTGGGGCGATGATCACTGCAGCCCCCGAAAGGGGTGGCTTACATGGTCCATGTGGTGGTGCGGGAATGCATGGGCCCGGGGGGGATTCAACCCCCTCGTCATCAAAAAAAAAAAAAAAACTTCAATCTCATCTTGTTATTGTGTTGGTTTCAAATTTGAATTTATATTTGGACAAAAGTTAATATAATTTTGGGTTAAAGTTACACAATTTTGACTAAAGTTATACAAAAAAGGACTAAAGTTACACTATTATGGACTAAAGTTACAAGATTTCGGACTACAGTTACATAATTTTGACTAAAGTTATACAAAAAAAAGACTAAAGTTACACGATTTTGGACTAAAGTTACACAATTTTGGACTAAAGTTATACAAAAAAGGACTAAAGTTATAATATTAAGGACTAAAGTTACACTCTTAAAACACTAGAGTTACATGATTTTGAATACATAAATTTAATTTGTATAATTTTAATTCAATATTGTATAACTTTAGTCCATATTTGTATAACTTTAATCCAAATTTGTATAACTTTTGTAATTTACAGGTAAAACTTTATTTCTTGAAAGTGAATTTTATTAAATAACTCTAGTCCAAATTTGTATAACTTTTAGTCCAAATAACTCTTGTCCATAAACTTACACTATTTAGTCCAAAATTGTGCAACTTTAGTCCAAAAAAAAAAAGAGAAGTGAGAAGAATAAGAGATTTAATATTTTAAGGGTATAACTTTAATCCTTAATGATATAACTTTTGTCATAAATAATGTGTTACTACTAGAAAACTGGGATTTGGCAACGCTTTATTTTTCCTTTGCGGCGCTATTTAGCGTCGCTAAGACCTATACCGACGCTATAAAAAGCGCCGGCTTTGCTCGTGCCGCTACCCCCTATTGCAGCGCTTATTTTTTTGCGTCGGTATAAGGTAAATTATAGCACCGCAAATATTGACGCACTATTTAGTGTCAATCAGGGCGCATTCAAAGCGCCGCGAAGGTGGGATGCTTTTCAAAGCAATTTTACCTATAAACCAATTACAAATATGCTTATTTTTTTGTCTTACCCTGATGTTATTATTAGCATTCCAATATAAACCAATTACAAATATGCTTATAAACAAGAAATTTAAGTAAGAGTGAATATCTTGCGTAAAATTCACTGACCACAAAAACTTTGGCCATAGGATCCTCACTTACATAGAAGTATAAAATAATCCAAAGTTAGTGCTGAAAAATATTGTAAGGTACATTTTCTAATATTCCATCTAAAATGATTATACCTATACAAAAGCCTAATATGATTACAAGTATACAAGAGAATAATCGACTATGCAAAAAATGATACTCTGGAGTATTTGTATAGCACGCTTCATTGTTAACCCATAGTCTTGCACTGCAATTTTTTTTAATTCGCTTGCCAACCTTAATCTGCAATAAAAAAAGCAAAGAGACAAATTAGAACAATAATGCAAGTTCCCTGGCAATTATATCCATTTTGAAAGACATTTAGTCTGGTAAAAATGAGGTCTCTAGAACAAGGTGATAGCCAAATCAAACTAAATCGGTATTGTCAAATATACAAAACTATCCCAAGTATAGTTTGCACGACAAAACTAGCAATGGTCAGGTGTAAACAAATATGTACAAGGAGTCAAGGACTTGATCCTTTATAAATAAAAAGTAGAAGTGCTAACAATAGGCATAATTCACAAATTAGAAACTATGTGTGCAAGACATGGAAAACTTAAACATACCAGTTTCAAAGTACGTCTCAATCGTACTTATGTGCCTGGTTTAGTAATCGTCTCTAAGAGGGGCAAATTAAACCTGCAAGAGCAACAAATACCATATTCGTTTAGTGGGGGTCACTTAACAGGCCCTCAATCAAAAAAATAAAAGTTCAAGTTTCGAGCTTAGCTATGGGGACATAGGGTGATACTATACGCACTGTAGAATAGCAAATATAGAAGCCGCTAGACAGGAACTAGAATGTTACTAATGTGGTCATCGTAAATTTTCATCTCAACGGCAGTTAACTACAGAGAATGTGAGTAGAGTGAAATGTAAACCTAGAAAAAATCTCAATTTAAAAAGGATAGTTTCTTTAAGTTTATGAAACCAAACTCATCATACTAAAGCATCCTTATTCTAATCAAACATGTAATACACCACAACATTAAAGTATACTACAGAGTAGATAGTAACCTCTTAACATAATCTAAAAATGAGAAATCTGAGTACAATTTAGTAGATATGTCATCAAATGTGTTAGCTTTCAGCTTAGGAATTCTTGATATATACGATAAAATAGTAATCAAACCATATAAATGTTGATTAAAATGTGTTTTCATACCTATAGCTAATTATTGACATTATTGGAGTCACCTTCTCAATTAGAATCTTCGGATCTTCTTCTTTCTACTTCCTTCCTGCGATGCCATAAGAAACAACTATTGCGCAATTACAATGATCTTACCAGAAGTTCACTTTAATTAAGAACAAAGTATAAGATAAAAATGAAACATTCTTGTACCAACCCAATTGAAATGCAGTTTGTAAATATGTAAATTAGTTTTCGAGTATGAAGCATTCTGGATTTTAAAAATTCTTACCAGCAATTCCCTGAGAATACACTCATAATTAACCTAGCTAATTAAAATAGCCTCAATAATCACCGAAAGTCATAACCATGTTAATTCATACTTCTAAATATTTAATACAATAAGAAAAACGAACGAAAGCAATAAAAACAAAGGATGAATTATGGGTAAATTATGCTCCATAGTCTTTTCCTAAACAAGTAAGAACACCCCCAAGTTGAAATAAAAACAAAGAATGAAATTTGCCTAACAAGAAACAAAACCCCCAATTTTTTTCAACAAGGAATAAAAAAGAAGGGAGTCATAGACATTCAATTTAATTGAACTTCAGAAACATTAAAAGATAGAAAGAGCGAAAGACAATTCATACCTAATCGGCTAATCCCAATCCCCCTACTACTAAGAGAATAAAAATTCTCTTAGTTTTCCCTCCAAAAGGCATCTAGCTAAATAAGGTAATAAGGAAAAAAAATCATTACATTATTATCTTTTCAATTAATATATTCTTATAATTAAACTCTAATCTTCTAATTAAAATTCATATTTATGACTTTTTCATTAAAATCCATAATTTATTATGCAATCATCTCCATTTCCATAGATATTATTCTTCATCAGTTACACTCTAAAATTGCAAACTTCTTCTTATTCAGTCTTTAACATAATTATTGTCATCATTAACACCCTAAAATTACGTAAATATGTTTCTTATATTATCCTTCATCAATTACATTCTAAATGTTATAAGGTTTATACGCATTTTAATTAGATTTTACATTTTTACATCACTTAATTGTAATTTAATGTCATAAGTTAGTTTCATGCAATGATATAGCATTATTGAGTTAATTTTTATAGTAAAGTAAAAATGGTTTAAGGCAAAAAAAACTTAATTTAAAGTGTATTTTGATGGTAATAAATTTTTATTTACCACCTTTTACTAAGATTATATTAGTATATTATAACATTAAAGATACAATTAATTTATGCAAATAATTTAATGAGAATGTATCTTTATAAAAAAAAACTAAAAAATATCGTGTTGTAGCACGGGGATCTACACTAGTTTCTAACAAGAGATTGTTTTCACAAAGTCGCCAGATGAAGATGGGAGGTTTTATTTTTATTTTTCTAAAAGATAGTTTTTGTATTATGGGGAGTTGGTAAGTTGGTGGCGCTAATGAAATATTTCGGCCCCGCGTTGATTTTGAATGAAAATTGTTTAAAGCGCCTTTATTTTGGGATAAATAAATGAAATTCAGTAGTTTTTAAAATAGCGTTGCAGGACAAGCGCCGTAGAAGACCTTTCTTGTAGTAGTTATAACTTTAATGTTTAAAGGGTATAACTTTAGTCATAATTAGTGCAATTTTTTTCACAAGTAGTGTAACTTTAGTCATATAGTTCAAGTTTATGTAACTTTAATGTTTGAAGTGTATAACTTTAGTCGTAAGTAGTGTAACTTTAGTAGCAGATAGTATAACTTTAGTTGTATTCACATATAGTTTTGAAAATTCAAAAAAAAAAAAAAAGTTAACACGCGTAAATTGTAAACAAAAATTAAAAACTAGAAAAAACCGTAAATCTCACCAATACTATTTCTAAAATAAAAAAACCGAAATTTTTTTTTTTATAAAAAAATACAAAATTGAGAAGAAGAAAACTAGATCTGAAAACTAATAACGAAAACAAAAAAGGAATGAAAAAAGAATCAAAAATAACTTGAATCCATAATAACAAAAACCCGTTAATCTAACTAAAAAAACCGTAAATCCAAGAAAAAAACCAAATAACTAAAAAAAAAAACAAAAAACAATAACAAAAAAAACCAAATAACAAAATCATGATTCGTCAAAAAAAAAAAAATTAACAATGAAAAATAAAAATTTAATTTATTGCTAAAAATTTAAAAAAACACCTCACAACAACACCAACACACAAATAGTAACAAAATATACAAACTGAGTTATATAAAATAGATCTATAAATTTTGTATTTTATGCGTATAACTTTCATGCATAATGATATAACTTTTGTTTTTCATAGGTGAAACATTAGCCCATTGAAGTTCTACATAATGTCGTAAATAGTATAACTTTAGTCCAAAATTGTATAACTTTAATATGCCAAGGGTATAACTTTAGTCCTAAATGATGTAATTTTTTTTTTTCATATATAGATCTCAAAATAAAATATCATTACAAAAATTAACAAATAAAAATATAGCAATCTAAAGAAAAAAAATAGAGAAATGAGAAAAAGAATCTGAAAAATTAAAACATAAATAAATTTAGTTTTAAATAGTATAACTTTAGTCATAAAAAGTATAACTTTAGTCATAAATAGTATAACTTTAGTTGTATAATCCAATTTATGCATACATCATATTTAGATTAAATCAACAAATTATATATATAAATAAAATAAATCAATAATAAATCGATCTAATTTCTCAACAAAAATTAACAAATAGATCGGAAAATTAACAAAAATATAATTAAGAAATAACAAAAATTCACCAATAGATATGAAAACAAATAATAACAAAAAAAACGACATTAACAAAAAAGACAGATAACAAGACGGTTTTTCAAACAAACAAACCACATTAACTCGGAAATCGATTGAGGAAACCGAAATCAAAAAAATAATAAAAAAAATAAAACAGGAAAATTGAAATCGAAATCAGCTATAACCCAAATCGAAATCAGCTAAAAACAAAAGAAACAAAAAAAAAATTAACAAGCAAAAAAACAAATCGAAAACCGGTTTCGTGGCTGTGTTGTTGTTGTTGTATTCGTGGAGTTGTTGCGGAGGTGGGTGGTGGAGAGGAGGGTGACAAATCGAAAACCGGTTTCGCGGTTGTGTTGTTGTTGTATTCGTGGAGTTGTTGCGGTGGTGGAGGGAGGAGGAAGGCGGGTGGCGGAGAGGAGTGTGGTCGTGGAGAGGAGGGTGACGAGGGGAAGGTGCAGGCGAGTTTCGTGGTTTGTGGTGGCAGGCGAGTTTGGTGGTGGCGAGGGGAAGGCCGGTTGTGGATGCGGGTGTTGGTGGGTCCAGTGGTGACGACGTGAAGGGTGGTTCGTGGCAGGTGATGGCAGTTGTGGGGTGGTTCGTGGTGGTGGAAGGGTGGTGGTGGAAGGTTGGTGTTGTCGATGAAGTTGTTGTGTTTGTTTTTTTTTTTGTTTTTTTTGTTTTTTGTTTTTATTTTATTTTGGTTTGGGGTTTTTTTTTAGAGAATGAGAGAGAATGGGATGAGAGAAATGAGGGAAAATGAATAATAAGGAAGTGAGTAGGGAGATTAGAATGGGGAAGGAGTTATACAGCATTAGGAAGAGTTATGGAGGGAGATTTATTCATTGAGATGTAATCTCATCCCTCCATTCCCTTCATCCAAGAGCCCTTATAAGGACTTAGGAACTCAATATATATGGTGGACTTACTAGAACCCTTCTCTCTCTCTCTCTCTCTCTCTCTCTCTCTCTCTCTCTCTCTCTCTATAAGGCCAAAAGATATATTGAGTCCATAAGTTCTATTATGAGCCATTGGATAGAGGGAGATGGAGGGATGAGATCAACCCCAAAAAAGTGTGTTTATAAGCTAATCTCACCATCTCTCTCCTCCTTCACTAATCCACTCTAATTAATCACTAATTTACTATATATTTGTTTTCCACTCATCCATTTCTCTTTCATCTTACACAATTCATTTCTCTCTTCTCTCAAACTCTAAAAAAAAAACCAAATAAATAAAAAAAACCCAAAAATCCAAATAAATAAAAAACCCAAAAAATCCAAAAACTCAAATAAATCATTCATTCCTCTCTTCCTCATTCACCACCACCCACCACCACCCCACCCGACACCAACTAACCACCCACCACCCCCCGCCGCCGCCCCCACCGCCGCTGATGCGTTTTTTTTTTTTTTTTTTTCAACTCGTTTTTTTTTTTTTTCGTTTTGTGTTAATTTGTATGTTTTGAGTTGTTTTTTCCATTCATTATTTTTTTTGTCTTTTATTTTATTTTAGTTGTCTTTTATTTTGTTAGTTCTCATTTATTATTCATTTTCTTAAATCTCTTTTTGGTATACGTTTTTTTTAAGATTTCGTGACTAAAGTTATACAAAAATTGGACTAAAGTTATACAAAAAATTGGACTAAAGTTATACAAAAAATGAACCAAAGTTATACAAAAATGGACCAAAGTTATACAAAAATGGACCAGAGTTATACAAAAATGCACCAGAGTTATACAAAAATGCACCAGAGTTATACAAAAATGCACCAAAGTTATACAAAAATGGACTAAAGTTATAACTCTGGTCTATTTTTGTATAACTTTGGTTCATTTTTGTATAACTTTGGTTCATTTTTGTATAACTTTAGTCCAATTTTTTGTATAACCTTGGTTCATTTTTGTATAACTTTAGTCCATTGTTGTATCACTTTAGTCCAATTTTTGTATAACTTTAGTCTTTTTTTGTATAACTTTGGTCTATTTTTGTATAACTTCAGTCTTTTTTTGTATAACTTTAGTCCATATTTGTATAACTTTAGTCCATTTTTGTATAACTTTGGTCCATTTTTGTATAACTTTGGTTCATTTTTGTATAACTCTAGTTCATTTTTGTATAACTTTAGTCCAATTTTTTGTATAACTTTAGTCCAATTTTTGTATAACTTTAGTCTTTTTTTGTATAACTTTAGTCTTTTTTTGTACATTTTATGACTAAAGTTATACATTTTATGACTAAAGTTATACATTTTATGACCAAAGATATTGACAATATCATTTAAATTAATAAAATACTTCGTCGACAACGCTCATTCTACATCGTAAAACGAACCCAAATAATGACAATGCCAACTAGAAGATACATGTGTCCTATCATCATCGGGTGTTTGTCGGGTTCTCTATAAATTCCAATATCGACGGATACGAGTATCTACAGAGCCCCCACTTTGACTGAGGCTTGGACAAGGCGAAAGTCAAAGTATACCCCAGGTCTCTCTCGACCCGAGGATTCTGCGGGTCGTTTATAGTCCATTAGACTTGCGTATATAAGCTCGCCAGCCATAAGAAGGGATCATACCTGAAACTTCGTCGGGGATTAACTCTTGCTTCTGTTGCGTCAAATTATCGTCGTTGGTCGTCGACCCATAAAATTGCATATATGGTGGGTTCAGCCTTATCCTTAGGCGCCTACGTATCCGTTTCTGACGGAATCAAACCTGCGTCGTAGTTCGGCAACTGCTGACACTTGCCCAAACTTTATCATCTGCTGGCGTTTGTCCAAAATTCATCATCTGTTGATACTTGCCCAAAGCTTATCATCTGCTGGCAGGTGCCCAAATGGGACGGGACTTTCCGAGGAGGTTGCCGCCGCTTTCATCATTTGCTTTCAGCTAAGGAATTCTTCCATTTCTTACTCTTGTAATTGAATTGAATTCTTGGTGGATGTCATCCTTTACATCTTGATAATGGTCTCTGAAGCCAACGGCTTCAAAGCCCCCAGTTTGTGATGGCTCTAAAGTCGAAGACTTTAGAGCCCCCAGTTGAAGCATATCCTGCTATATTTGAAACATAGAAAATGTACAAGCAATAATCATCACATAGACACATTTGGATCATCGATCTTAAAAATTGGATCATTTAAAAGATTGGGTCAACGACCCGAAAATTGAATTTGAAAATTTTGAATAATTGGGCCATCGACCCGAATTTTGAATTTGGACATCACTTAGCATGTTGGGCCATCGACCCGAGTTTTGAAGTTGAAGTGTTGGAATGCTGGGTCGTCGACCTGAAATCAAATTTGAAATACTGGGTCATTGACCCGAAATTTGAATCATGTTGAAAATTTTGAATAATTGGGCCATCGACCCAAATTTTGAATTTGAAAAGAATCACTTGGATGTTTGGCCATCGACCCGAAATTTGAATCATGTTGAAAATTTTGAATAATTGGGCCATCGACCCAAATTTTGAATTTGAAAAGAATCACTTGGATGTTTGGCCATCGACCCGAAATTTGAATTTGAAACGAATCATTTGGATGTTGGGCCATCGACCCGAAATTTGAATTTGAAACGAATCATTTGGATGTTGGGCCATCGACCCGAAATTTGAATTTGAAACGAATCATTTGGATGTTGGGCCATCGACCCGAAATTTGAATTTGAAACGAATCATTTGGATGTTGGGTCGTCGACCCAAAATTTGATTTTGAACTTTGAGATTTGAACCATCTGTCCATAATTCGCAAAAGAGGTTTTTGAAATTTTGAAATCCTGAAATTTTTGGCATTTTGAAATCGAACCTTGATGGGTGAGCACGAAATACGACTCAGACACTTTGTATGACCCGTAAATAACGTGGGCGTAGCCCGCTACCGTAAAACAAAAAGGGAAATAAAACCGTAAGTGTGCACGAATTTTAATTCAATTATTGACTTGTTGGGGGTAGAGATGTAAATTGGCCATTCTGGTGCCAAAAGATGGCAAATGGGAATCACAAGGTCGTCGGACTTGGGACGGAGATATCGTATGGCATGGGCGTGCTCCCGAGGGCACATGGGAATCAAGATCACTTGGCATTGACAAGGTGGACTAAACTCACAGAGCAGCAACGTTGGCTTCGCCCAGACACTAAACACAGACTGATTTTTTGAGAATACTTAGACATCACACATCACTCTTGTCGGGAACATTCTGTCCCTCTTCTTCTCGCCTCCTTTCTTTTCAGCGAGTTTCATCATTTCTTGCCACCGCCTTCTTTGTTTTCAGCGGGCTTTTACTATTTTTTCTTCCACGCCTTCTTTCTTTTCAGCGGGTTTTTCATATTTTCTGTTCCCAACACAAACCCACATCTGTGTGACTCAACATCGTTGCCTAAACCGTTAGATAAAGCTCATTCCGAGACTTGACATTACTCATCTGAACCTATATCCTTATCCTAGCCTACATCGAGTGCTAAGACCGACTCAAACAAAGGTGGCTTCATTTGGACTTGGTTAAGACCCGTAAGAAACCGACAAGATGACAACTTGGTTGATGAGTGGATTGAATCCCTTATTCTGAAGGACTGCCTACGTATTCGCGTGGAGCGAAATCAAATCCGACTTAGTTCGATCAAGGTGCATAAACATGGCATTTTGATTGTGTGTACACACTCGAAGGTTTCACCTAAGGTATCATGTCGTATCCCATTCTAGCCTGTAAGGTACCGTTAAATCCCGTGTCTAGGGTTGGTACAAAAGGTTGTGGTTCTTTGGGATGTGGAGCTTGGTAACAAAAGGCTTGAATAGTGGACCGTCATTCTGAAGGTTCGTTTTGTGGTGTTAAGGCCAAGGGCTATGGCTTATAACGTGGTTGGAAATGGTGTCTCAGGTTTGATGAAACCCGAGTGCAAATGGGTTGGGAATCGATGTGGGTTCAAATTTCCATGTCTGGATCCTACAGGCGCGGGTGTACTAACACAAGCTGACTGATTCTCAGAATCCCTAACTATTCCCTTGAAACTGTCTCGAGAACGATTTAGGGGTATAGAGGTTACTACTTACGCTTTTGGGCTTCGCCCATTGAACTTCAACTATGGGTACTTGACTGACTTCTGGCTTCCGTAACTTCGACATTCAACCAAAAGTGTTCTGCAATAACTTCAACTTCAACATCTTTTTTCTTTTTTTCTTTTTCTTTCATCATTTTTATTTTTTCTTTTTTTCATTTTTTTTTTCATTTTTCTCTTTTTCTCTTTTTCTCTTTTTTCTCTTTTTTCTCTTTTTTTCATTCTTTTTGAAAAAATGGTCTTCTACTCACTCTCCTAGTCACAAACGGATACACCTTGAAAACATGGCTTCGCCAACTAATTTGGGTTAGAATTAACAATTCCTTGTTAGAACGGCTTGGTTTCTTCTCTCTTTGAGAGAGGATGATTTATGGGGAAAAGGCTTACCTTCCGTCATCGATATGGGAAACAAGAAGCTAGTACGGGTTCGTCATAGAATCATCTAAAAGCTTGTCATAAGCATTGGTTCTGATGGAGGTTTTCTACCGCCAGACATGGAATAGGTAAAGGAATCAAACACGGGATCCTAGTGCACCTTACATTTTGAAACATGACATATTTCTACCCCAGGGATGCCTTTGAGTGTGTTGTGCATTTTATCATGCTTTCAGAATGATTGGGGATTGAAAACAAGACATATTTGGAAACGAAACTGCAACTTTTATTGGAATGACAAATGCTTAACAGACTCGAAGGAACGATTCCTAGGACACATCCTAGGTCATCGCGGAACAAATGACTCAACTTCAGGAAAAGAAAGTCCTAGACTCGACTCGACTAAGATAAGAAAACAGATCCTGACTCATAATTTCAAATCTGGTCATGAGCTTTCCCTTGTTCAGCAGTCAACTTAGATGCTCGGCTCTTGTCCTTGGTCCCTTCGATGGTCTGCCTCCATCCCGAGGTAGTCCTCTGAGGATCTACGCAATTGATGAAGGTTGGTGAATCGAATTGTCTTTTATTAACTTCGTTAACGAGAGGAGTACATTCTAAATCAAGACTCCCGACTTGAATTTCATTCTTCGGGTTTGGAAAGAATTCAAAGCAATCCACAAATATTTTTTCGATAAACACCCCTTTCAAGTGACATGGGCGGATAAGATGGGAATAATCGACATTGTCTTCGACAGAAACAAAGTTGGCGTGATCGCCAAATGGATTCGTGATGTTATTGGGTTTAACAGTTGGGATCGGGAGTGTTCCATTCTCAATCATGTCTTGGATTTCGTGCTTCAGTCGATAGCACCTTTCAGTATCATGGCCTTTCCCTTGATGAAAGGCACAGTAGGCATTTGGTTTATACCATTTACCTTGTTGATCAGCGGGAGGGTCCGGAGTTGGACCAATAGGCTTCAGCTTTCCTTGGGCTATGAGCCTTTGGAGAGCTTATGTATAAGTGCATCCGATATCGGTGAATGCCCTAGGTGTTTGGCGCTGCGACTTCTTCGATTGCCCTTCTAAGAGATTGACGGCTTCATCAATATGGGTCATTGCTGGGGCCTTGGCCTTAGACGATGAGGCCCCTTGGTACCCTTTCGGCTTTTCAGCCTCTGCCCTTATGACATCATCTTCTACCTTTATCCCGATTCTTATCAATTCTTTGAAAGAGCCAAAATTCTGGTATTTCAGAGCATTGCGGTAAATAGGTCGTAAATTCTTTACGAACTTATTGAAGGAAACGTAGATTCATATACATTAAAACATAGTCTTATATGTCAAATTTATTTGTCATAAATTAAAACGGATCTTATGCATGCAAACAATAATATAAAATAGAGGAGAAATCATGTCCTTACATATTGAATTTCGGCTATTTGGGCACAAGAGAGATCACCTTTCTCTTCTTGTTCTTGAGCTTATTCCAATGGAAGAACAAAGATCTAAGAGTAAGATCTCTCCCTAAATATTATACCCAAGACTTAACACTTAATCTAATTAATATTATAGGTACTAGTATAATATTAATCTTAGTAGAAAATTGAACCAAAATAATGTATAGCACTTGAATTATTTCGGTTTTGATGAGAGATAAAAGAGAGGATTTTATTTCTCTAGAACTTATGTTTTGGATGAGTGAAGTGGAATGAATATGATACACTAGCTTTTAGTATATTATTTGGTAAAATTATAGAGAAAAACAAAAACAATTGTCTTCCCCAAAACCGTGTAAGAGAGGGCTATTGGGGAGCCAATGCATGAAAAATTTGTTCTTGACAAGAACAATAGGCTTGCATGCCTAGACTTCCATTTTTCATCATTGTGTTTTATCAACTAAATAAAACAATTAACTAGCTTAATTCTCCCCAATTTTTCGGCACTTTACATAATATGGATCCCATATTATTTTTGTCAATTGTCAACATGTTACATGTTACATGTCACATATATTTGTTATGTATTTTTAACATATTAAAAATCAACGTATTAATAAAAATACGTCACATACAAAATTGACTTAGTAATTTCATAATTACTTATGCCAAAATATTTTACCAATTTATAAATTTCAACTGATTGAATTTATAATAATTCATTCATCTTAATTGTTACATTTAAACAATTTATTTCATCCGAGTAATTATACAATTTAATTACTCAGACCGTATCTCATTTAATCACATTTCAATTTGATACGTAAATTTTACTTCCAAAATCGTCTGTCAATTTTCAAGTAATTTAATCAACTCGCAACGTTATACGATTAATTAAATAATCAATTAAGTGTATTGCCCTTTAGGTATGACCTAGGGGGTCAACTGATCACCACCGTCACACGACAGTAATGTCAAACTCTAGTCAGCCAATCATTACCGATATATGTTGACCAGTTGACAGTAACAAAATTACTTCCCAATTGTATTCTTAAAATGAGATTTAATAATGATATTTAAATCATGTGATCGCACTATTGTTGAGGACACATTTCCCAACAATCTCCCACTTGTCCTCGACAAGTGTGCGTCACCAATTCTCTTGTCCTATTACTATCTCCCACTCAATGCAAGGTGTCTTTCAGGTCGTACTTGCAAGTGATCATATCGAGAGTGGTTTCCTCGATCTGGAGAATAACTGATTGACCGGATTTATCCACTCTGGATACCTTCCGAGCGTGGCCACGCATTTCCAGTTCATTACTCCTCGAGTGGCCTTGAGATATTGTTTTAACCCTGACAAGGGGATGGACAATTCCTATCGCACTCATTCCCTTCGACTAGCCACAGCCATCATAACCCAAAATATGCCCATTTGACCCCATTTACGAAGGTCGTAGTAACACAAATCAAAGTTAATCTGAAACTGAGCCATCTTAGGAGAATAATCTTTAGTCAAAAGAATCGACTCATTTGAATACTATAGCAGCTCTCGCCACGACCAGGCTATATAAATTTGCCAGAACTCTATAAGCGGTCATTAGGCCCGACAAAAAGTTCCTAACAGTCTGCCTATGTGATCGACTAGTCATCTCACATGACTCTATGGCACTTGAACTTGCCATCAATCGCATCACACTCTAGTCACTTCGAGACGTCACCTCATACAAGTGACTATGGGCGAATACAATGTTAATCCGTGTTCACTTTAACGGGGTTCAATTGTCACTACAACCCGTTTGGATGTAACAAAGTATAAAAGGAGTTTTTAAAGAAAAACTCGAACGACAAATGCGATTATCACATATGAATAGTCAATGCCTGATTACTATTTCATATTCTATAATCTAATTTGATCTTGCATGTAGTTGTTCATTTCAATTCAATTGAAATGACATGACTCATCATGTTTAGCCTATGAGAAGGCTTTGGTTAGTAGGTTTTATCAACTTCTTGTACCTTACTCAACTTTACTACACACTCGTTTTCCTTTGTAATGTATACATTTGCATCACAAAACTTTCTGAGTACGTGTCGAGATCCAATCAAGACATAGGCCCTGTTAGCCTAAGAATAGCTCCCACTGTTTTCTCAGTGTGTGGGACTCATCCTCTTGCACATCTCATGATTGCAAGCGTACTCAATTTCCGTTATTAATATCTCTCATTGTTCTTTATTGCCTAGAACGATTCTAGAAAATCTACTTCTTAATTATCATAGCCACTATGGTATCTTAACCATCCTAATGTGTTTTGATTATGGTTTTGTCGGAAACCATGCGCAACCTCAATTGTCAATTGTCACTTGTGTAACACCCTTACACAAAATTGCATCATAAACACTTTGCTTTACTTCCTTAATGCTTCTGCAAGCACTTAAGGGTAATCTTTATATACTAGGTAAAGATTACTTAAATTCGATTTTGAAAACAATTCATCATACTCAAAGTATATGAAGTGTTGTACATCATTACTCATTTAATTGATCCGGCAGCGGAAGCAAATGGAATCAATCAAATATGTTCAATTTAATTGAACTAGTCATGAATCTTATCAACATAAGACTTCTTACTGACGCTAATATCATGTGGATTTATCTTCATAAATCCGGATATTCAAGATGTATTATAATACTCCAAAAGTCTTAAATCATTCTCAATGATCAATATGTCATCCACATATTGGACTAATTAAAATATCTGTAACTCCCACTAAACTTCATGTATAAACACAACTTCTCGACTTATCGAGAAATGTTTTATCACATGATCAAAATGTTGATTCTAACTCATTGATGTCCTACTTAAGACCCTCTCTTAAGTTTCACATTATCTTAGGATTGCAAGAATCTTCAAAACTCAAGACATGTATTGAATACATTCCTTCTAATTGAAGAAGTGAGTTTTAGATTCACTCGCTATGTATTTCATAATAATGAAACACAATCCCTAAGAAGATCCAAATAGACTTAAGCATTTTAATTGGTGTAAAAACCCTTTGCAACCAATCAACCTTGAAATTTCTCTTTATTAGTGCAAAACCCTTTGCAACTAATCAAGCCTTGAAATCTCTCTTTATTAGTGCAAAACCCTTTGCAACTAATCAAGCCTTTTAATTTCGGATTTTCATGGCTCTAAGCCTTATATTGAGTTGTGACTTAAACACTCTTATGTAAGTCAAATGTTCATTACTTTCTAGAAGTAATTAATTTGAATCAAACGATTTCTTTGTAAGTTATAAGCTTTTTACTTTCTTAAAAGTAGCATGAATCCATCATTTTCAACAATTTGACGAATTTAACCTCCTAGGTTTTAAAGAAACAACATCTTACACAAAATGTCTCATGTAGCCAAGAAAGACCAGTTTCTTGCGACATAACATTCTTTTTGTGGCTCTTGAATAAATTCTCCCACTCTGTCTTCTAGAAATAAACTTGTATTTTAGAAAGACAGCTTCACGAGCCGCAAACCCGTCGTACTCGTGATAATTGAAAAGGGAAAAAATGAGCATCTGTTTCTTGTGAAAACTTACAAACATGGTACCATTACCATTTCATATCTCATATGATTCGTTTTAGTGGAAAAATAATTTAGACAAAAATGATAAAATCCCCAAAAGGATCAAGTAACTCAAAGTAACTTGATTGAAATCCAAACCATATCGAATAGCGTTTGATTTCTTATCTAATCACACATTATTCCATAATGCGTGCTAAGAGAGATTAACTTGTGATACTATATCACATTTCCTTTGGCTTATATCAAAGTCTTCACTTTGATAATCCCATCACGACTAAATCGTGATTCCTTGAACTCTTTAAACTTCTTCAAAGATTTCTCAATTTACCTTATTAAGTGAACACACTAGTGTCAACTTAAATTGTTGGTAAAAGAAAATGATCAACCTATTTTGGATCAATGATTTACAATCTCGATCTTCTTTTTCAAACAAAAGGCACGAGACATCTTGCTTTGAATACAAGATACGCATATACCATTAACAATCTAATGGTTTCAAGAGTACTCGATAACTCTTTGCATTCATCATTCCAAAATTTAAGGTTTAATCTTGGGTTACCAATTTGAATCTTACATCATCTACATGATATATCATTCTAGTTTGGTTTAGAATATAATCACCTTGATAATGGGCTTGCCATACATCAAATCGTGGTGTATAGGGTCACAAAAGTGAAACCTCTTTTGTATCTTAACAAGTTTATATTCTTATTTAGAGTTTATGTACTTAATAGTCACA
This sequence comes from Silene latifolia, assembly GCF_048544455.1. Classification (NCBI taxonomy): domain Eukaryota; kingdom Viridiplantae; phylum Streptophyta; class Magnoliopsida; order Caryophyllales; family Caryophyllaceae; genus Silene; species Silene latifolia. The sequence continues at coordinate 10,534,522 of NC_133534.1, forward strand.
ATTAAGTACAACTCCAAACCCAAAAACTAGATTGAGTACACAATTACTCTATCTCTCGATATTGTTGTTGCTAGTCGTCATATTCTAATCATCCTATGTATCAAACATAATGATGAAAACCTCCACTGGTTTCTAATATTGACGAAGTGGTACTAGCAAAATTTATGTTTAATCAAATAAACATTTTTAAAGAAGAAGGTCCCATTTGATGTCCCACAACTAACTTGTTGATTCTTCAATAATTTGGGGTAGTTTCCTTTCTTGTGTCCAACATTTTAAGACAATGGAAACTTTATCGGTCGGGATTGATAGGTTAAGTATCGTCATTCTCAACAACTTTACCTTTGACATTACCTTGTATCAATTCCATTATTATCTTTACTTCTTGAACCTCGTTCTCATCTTAACGGTTTAAGAGAATGCTCCCACTCATTTCAATGAGTCTTTGCTTTGAGAAGCAAAATTGAATTTATGAAGATTACTCTTCATTTGTTCGTTTTAGTCTTAAAAACTTTCATTGAAGTGGTTGCGTTATTTTGGTCAATTACGAATTCTGACAAAACTAATTACCAAAACAATTTATCGCTTCAAGGTACTTAATTCACTTAAGTATATGAACAACAATCCATTGTAAGTAGAAGTGTTAGTCAAGAATCAAAAACCTGTTTGATAATGAATAACTTTAATCTATACTCTTTACAAGAGATCCTTAGCAATGGTTCATTCGAGGTCTTTAGAAGAAAATTCATATTTTGTCTTTAGTTACGATGTTTTAATGGAGATTTGAATCAAAATCGAAATGATATCGTATATGAATTGTGGTAAAGAAATAGAACATATAAAAACAACGGAATAGTGGAAAACTTAACATTTATCGTTTTATTAATACTTGTAAACAAGTATAGCATTTACATAGTGACCTCTACCCAACTATGATAAATGATTCCAAGATCCAAATTCATATTAACTTGGGCACGGGGTAGCCGATGAAACCCTTATCAATATAACTCGGTGGATTAACTCTTTAATCGATTCTACTTTTAGAACTCTCGGTCGATAAAATTACTCTAATATTTATCTATAGCCCAAAACACATCAACAAGGGCACGGGGTAGCCGATGAAACCCTCATCAATTACTTTTGTTGAGTTCAATCCAAATTTCGAATAAATGTGTCCATTATCCAAACCCACATTAACTTAGGCACGGGGTAGCCGATGAAACCCTCATCAACATGAATTCGGTGGATTAACATTTATCACCCACTTCCCCTACGTAACAAGGTTTGTACCCCGGGGTAGCCGAGTGCACTCCCTCGCGAAATAGGTTTTCATGGTTTCTACTATTTGGTAAGGCTATGTCTCAATTGATTGTTTTAGCGAGAGGTCATGTCAATTTATTATCTATCACGTTTTAAGTGAACTAAAGCGGTGAACTACGATAATTCTAATTGACACGGTCGATAAACTCGATAAAATGACAATGCATGTTTAGTTATGGCGATTTAGCAATGCATGTGACATAAAATAAAATGCAAGCATAAAAGAATAAATAAATCCTAGTATGGCCTTTCCTAAAATAGAAAAACTCTTTAACTATTACATATTCGGAAACCAACTCCATTGGTCCCTTGAACTTCGGTTGTGGCACGCATCTCGAGGTAACACCGTCTTTATGTATCGCCATTCTTGAAGAAATCCGTCTTTGGGAACTCCAGAATGATTAAAATTACATAATAAATTACATAATTTCCTATTATACATTTGTAACTAAAATAAAATAAATCTATTAAATTACAAAACGGTGATACGAGATCACAATAAAATTACAACCGAATCGATATTCCCATACATTTCGGGAAATACCAATTAAAAATCTAAGGCCATACTAAGTAAAAATACATAATTCAAAATTACATAAATTAAAATTATGACAATCATAAGAAAAATGCAGCATTATAATATGTATGAACATGCTCAATTTTTATGCTAAATCGCCTTTAAATTGCCAATATCGTATATTACTCGGTTTTTACGGATTTGCGTGATTTCAACATTTTATAATCACAAAAATACATAAACTCATATTTATGCATAAGTTAATTACCCTAACCTCTTAGGACTCAAAATTTAGTCTTCACTAATAATTTGACCATAATTAACCCATATCTTATAAAATTGTTCATAAATGGACCAAAAATTACAAAAATAAGCTATTAAACTTCAAATAAGTCACAAAACTTCAAATAAATTCAAAATTTGAAATTTAAATTCATGAACATTCTGGAAAAATACCATGACACTCATAATGTTCAAAATCTTAGGTTTAAAAATTTGAAATTTTTAGGAAAAACAATGTTGCGGTTTATCGATTTTAATAAAATAATCATAAAAACATGGAAAAATTATTTTCATTAACTTTTCAATTTTAGATCTGAAAAAAATAATAAAATGCACCATTAGACGTTTTTCCTAAGTCATAGAATATGTTTTATTAATTTTCAACTAATAATGTCACTATTTATGCCATTTTTCTTCAAAAATTCATAAATCATGCTAAAAGACTTCTTTATAGCCAATTATTTTACACACATCTTGTAAAATTGCATGTGACAACATATTAATTTTCCATGACCAGATTCGAAATTTAACTCATATTAACCTATTTTTCACTTTAAATCCGAATTAAAATTGAAAAATCCATTTTTCGAGCATAACAAGTCCTAAAATTATGAAAATTTACAGGTTATCTCAAAATAATATATGTAACAACATATCCAAAAACCAAGTGAAAATTCGAAGTATAGCTAATTTTCGACCAAAAATGACATTTTTACTCATAAAATCACATTTAAATGTCATTATTATTAAATATGAACAATAAAAATCCGAAAAATTAACCAAAAATCCCAAAACACTTTAGGACCAGAAATATTAACATGCATGTAATGATTTCGTGATATATCATAATAACACAAATTTTACAAGTTTTATTTTGTTATTCTTATAACTCGGAAAAACTTTTAACCAATTTGCATGCAAACAACCGTGGCTCATGATACCGATTGAAGGAAACGTAGATTCATATACATTAAAACATAGTCTTATATGTCAAATTTATTTGTCATAAATTAAAACGGATCTTATGCATGCAAACAATAATATAAAATAGAGGAGAAATCATGTCCTTACATATTGAATTTCGGCTATTTGGGCACAAGAGAGATCACCTTTCTCTTCTTGTTCTTGAGCTTATTCCAATGGAAGAACAAAGATCTAAGAGTAAGATCTCTCCCTAAATATTATACCCAAGACTTAACACTTAATCTAATTAATATTATAGGTACTAGTATAATATTAATCTTAGTAGAAAATTGAACCAAAATAATGTATAACACTTGAATTATTTCGGTTTTGATGAGAGATAAAAGAGAGGATTTTATTTCTCTAGAACTTATGTTTTGGATGAGTGAAGTGGAATGAATATGATACACTAGCTTTTAGTATATTATTTGGTAAAATTATAGAGAAAAACAAAAACAATTGTCTTCCCCAAAACCGTGTAAGAGAGGGCTATTGGGGAGCCAATGCATGAAAAATTTGTTCTTCACAAGAACAATAGGCTTGCATGCCTAGACTTCCATTTTTCATCATTGTGTTTTATCAACTAAATAAAACAATTAACTAGCTTAATTCTCCCCAATTTTTCGGCACTTTACATAATATGGATCCCATATTATTTTTGTCAATTGTCAACATGTTACATGTTACATGTCACATATATTTGTTATGTATTTTTAACATATTAAAAATCAACGTATTAATAAAAATACGTCACATACAAAATTGACTTAGTAATTTCATAATTACTTATGCCAAAATATTTTACCAATTTATAAATTTCAACTGATTGAATTTATAATAATTCATTCATCTTAATTGTTACATTTAAACAATTTATTTCATCCGAGTAATTATACAATTTAATTACTCAGACCGTATCTCATTTAATCACATTTCAATTTGATACGTAAATTTTACTTCCAAAATCGTCTGTCAATTTTCAAGTAATTTAATCAACTCGCAACGTTATACGATTAATTAAATAATCAATTAAGTGTATTGCCCTTTAGGTATGACCTAGGGGGTCAACTGATCACCACCGTCACACGACAGTAATGTCAAACTCTAGTCAGCCAATCATTACCGATATATGTTGACCAGTTGACAGTAACAAAATTACTTCCCAATTGTATTCTTAAAATGAGATTTAATAATGATATTTAAATCATGTGATCGCACTATTGTTGAGGACACATTTCCCAACACTTATCTACCATTTCAACTTCATCAGGCTTCTTGGCTAACTTCACGCTTTCAGCGCGCCATCTTGCAAGGAATTCAGTAAAGCCTTCTTTGTCTTTCTGTGTCATCACCTCTAATGTTCTTATATTGGTCTGAATCTCGACATTGTCAGCATAGTGCTTACAAAACTCCACCGTGATATCTTCGAAGGTAGGGAAGTTCTTGAGGTCCAGATTATAGAACCACGCCTTCGAGTGTTCATCCAGAGATTGAGCCCAAAACCCGCTCCAAATACCACCTAAACCCGTGCCCATTAACCCTAACCCATACCCTAGTATCCTACCCATATTACCTTAGCTTAACCACCAAGAAAACCCCTCTCAAACCCTCACAAAAGCTGCTGGACAAGGCCCTCGAGAACTTGGTCCGCGGGATCCACACTAGGCATAATCGACTCGAGGTTCCTTCGAATCGAATCAAGGCAAATTAGAGTCGCCACCAAGTTTTATGGGAACTTGGAACCGTTCAAGTCAACTTTACACCTTTCATCGAAAAGCATAAAGTCAATCGACTACGAGTGATTAAAGATAAAGACTTGTACCCTATATCACTCGATTTGAATGACTCTCGTAATCCAATGGTATTTAGACGGATCCACAAACCATAGATCTTGAGTAAGGGGTGAGGGTACGTGTTAAGAAGCCCATAAGGACACCTAACCCCGCCCGTCAATAACGGCCTCTACTAAGTCAAGTGTCGGAGTTCAAACAAGGTCATAGCTACTACGATATATGATATGCAAACAACGTTTTAAACCCTAACATGTGACAACCATTTCTATGTCGTTTTAGATGCAACTAAACTAACTTCGTCAAAGTTGTAATTTAGCATGTGGGTTGATTAATCTAACAACATACAAAACAAAGCAAACAAGGCTTAAGGGGGAATGGGGGAGCCGTGGGATCTACCTATTACAAACCAGGCATTTCATGCCGACACAACAATAAATTAAAGATACAACTCCATCTAAATACAATCGCTATATACGACACCATACACGACACATGGCCATTCGGCCTAGGAAAACGTGCACAAAGGGGTGACTCACGGCCTACATGACTCACGGCCTTGGGTCACTCCTCGTAATGCGTGCTTTCACTTAATCTCATCGAATTAGACATTGGGCCACGCTCCAAAGCCTGCATTAGCATAAATCGGGCCATGTTGCTTTAAACAACATGCGATTTACTAAGCTCTTACTTGCATTGGGGCACAACCGTCTAACTAAACAAGACTAAGGTTTTTTAGAAATCGTTTGACTCGATAAAGGAGAACTAATTACAAACAAATTACAAAACGCGACTCGATAAACACAAATTGATTACAAGATACAAACAATGAGACTAAGATGAAAAAACGAGAAAAGGGATACAAAAGACACGGCCAAACACGACCCCATACGCGGCTATCCTAGTTCCTAGGTTAGATTCATTAGGTTAGATGGATTTGCAAAGCGATACGGAAAATACATTAGAAATCGATGACAAAACGAGGTCAGAAGGCTTCGCCTAAAACCGGGTGTTCTACACGGCCTAAGGGGTCAAATTAGGTCAAGTTCGCTAATTAAATTAACTCATCGAGTGTTAATAAGAAGGTGCTAATCACGCACTTTTATACTAGCGAGAAATTAGGTGAAAGAGAGAGAGATGCATTCAATTAAGTTACAGAATTGTTAGTTGATTTTTAAAGCTACGTCGATGTACCCTAACGTGTCTAATTAGGTTATTAAAATGATCTAATGTCATCTAAACGAGTTATATGTTAACAATCAGAGGTCAAACTAACATGTGAATGGTCATAAGGTGGGTCGAATCATACGAGAGAAGAGAGGGGTCAAAAGCGAAGAACGAAGTCAGAAATCGTTTTATTAATGCCCTACCTTGAACACGAGGATATGTAAATGAGACGGGGGTGTACGACCGACTGATGTAGCAGTTTCTTTCCCATCTCAAGTCAACGCGGGTGTTCATGGTGGTACTTTAACTCATACTCGGACTAAACTAGTTTCGTAGTTAATTTAAACGATAAATAAAACAATAAACGGAATAAAACGAAACAATAAAAGAACAAACATAAAAAAACGAAATAAAAGGGAGAAAGAGGAGGATTTGATGCACCCTCAACCTACATGTATCGTTGACACCGTCTTGGGTCGTAATCGATGGTAGATTTTATCTCGAGAGGCCGTCGTCGACGAAGAAACAAAGCAAACAACACGTTTTTATCGAATCTGGACAGCAACTTTCAAACAGCGATTTCTCTCTCGTTTCACGGTAAAAATTCGATTTAAAAGATGTTTTGAAAACTAGAAAGAGAGGAGAACAGAGATCTTAAAACAATCCCTGCTCGTTTTGAATTATTGGGCACGAAAAACGAGCACAAACAGAACTGGACAGACAGGAAAAAGCCGCGAAAACAGAGTGTATAACACTCTGTTTTTCGAGGGAATTCGTGTACTCTCAAGGGCAATTTGGCTCGTAAATATTTGTCTAATGTGTAGATGAATGTTGTATGGTTAATTTGGAACAAGAAACTCGAATTTTGATGGAGGTTTGATGGAGGAACGAATTGTTTTTCGAAGAGGACACAAACTGTTTCAGTTTGTATATCGGTTTTGTTTAGGGTTTTTGGGAGGCAATTAGGGTTTGTTTCTGGAGTTTAAAGCTTGTAAGTGAAGGTAATATGTATGTAGAACTTAGAGGACTGAATGTATGGCAAAGGGGGGGTATTTATAAGGAGTTAAGGTAGGGTTTTTGAGGGCAACAAGCAATCGGGCTCCTTCACGCATAGCTGCTGTCCAGCAGCTTTTGTGAGGGTTTGAGAGGGGTTTTCTTGGTGGTTAAGCTAATATAATATGGGTAGGATACTAGGGTATGGGTTAGGGTTAATGGGCCTGGGTTTGGTAGCTGTTTGGAGCGGGTTTTGGGCTCGGGATTTGGCACGCAAAACAGGGGGGGCTGCTTGTGTTGCGGGCTGTTTGTGGAGTATTTGGGACGGGAATTGGATGGGTTTTGTGGTGTTCTTGGTGCTGGGTTGTTGTAGGTAATGTGGAGCATGGGTTGGTGGTGATGGGTTGCGGGTTTGGACCAAGTTGAGTCGGTTTAGAAGGGCTTTCGATGGGCTATACAAACACGGGTAAAGGAAGGAATTGGGCTGTGTTGGGGAGTGTTTAGGACGAGATTTGGGTGTGGACATGGGGGTTCGAACTGGGGTTGAATGGGTAGAGGCCTAGGTTGGTTAGTGTACTCGAGATTCGTGCCAATTCGTAAAGAAAACGGGCTCAAAAACCGAGCTATAATGGAGCTCCAAAACGTGTGATCAAAACGAGTTTTCAACTTTCAAAATCGATCTTTCAAATCAATTAACACATTAAAATAAATGATTTTTCAAATCAAATACACTCATAAAATGATTTTTCAAATCAACTATTTATTTTATTTTCAATAAAATAAACTTGAGAAAATAAATTCAAATTAAAGTAAAATGAATTCACTTTAATAAAACACTAATTTAAATATCATTTAAATTAATAAAATACTTCGTCGACAACGCTCATTCTACATCGTAAAACGAACCCAAATAATGACAATGCCAACTAGAAGATACATGTGTCCTATCATCATCGGGTGTTTGTCGGGTTCTCTATAAATTCCAATATCGACGGATACGGGTATCTACAACTTTAATCCATTAAGAGTGTAACTTTAGCCCTTTGATAGTGTAACTTTAGTCCATTGAGAGTATAACTTTAGTCCTTGAGAGGGTACTCTTAATAGAAAAAAGTGTAATTTTAATAGATAAAAGTATAATTTTAATAGATAAAAGTGTAATTTTAATTGAGAAAAGTGTAACTTTAATAATAGAGAAAAATATAATTTTAACAGAAAAAAGTGTAATTTAATAGAAAAAAGTGTAATTTTACAATCTGTTAGTTACAAGTATTTATATACAAATCTGTCTAACTAACTTGGAAGAACAAAATATCTAGATATTATTTTTAGTCAAAGGTCCTACGTACTCAGTAGACCATAACAGAATTCTGTTATGCTGACTAATGTGTGACTCATCATAACAGAATCTGTTATGGTGACTCAGATATGACTCATCATAACAGACTCATGACAACCTGTCAACTATACTCTAGACTCTACTAGGTTAACATCTATGTTATGAGCATAGTAGCGTAGGGTAGTGTCAGCAGTAGGCTAATGTCAGCAGTATGCATTAGTATGTACATCATCAATATCTCCAATATATACAATAGCCGCTTAGGTTTGATTTTTTGATCTGGAGGTTTGGTTCTTTAGATAAATTAGTTTGGTGGGTATTGGGAGTAGGTCTTGTTTAGCTTATTCTTCTTGTTTATCGGAAATTGTATATTGTCGATGGATATGGTGTCAAGATTGAAGAATTACACTTTTTTGGGTTCTCTAAAAGACGTAGACTCAAGAGAAATAGCAACAAATACCAGCATATTGTTTGTTAGATAGCATTGTAGGTACTGGCGAATGGTTCTCTTTATCATATTGCTGATCTTTTAGATCTTGTTGGTACTTTACGTCACACCGCACCCAAGGGATGATCGGTTTTAAGCTTAGGCATAGATCGATTCACATATATACTGAAGCTCATTTCCCCTTTTTCAGTTTTAGATTTGCAATGTCATTTATGGATTATTATGTTTGCTCCTATTGCTCAGTTTAGGGTTTCTTTTCTCGGTTTGTTTTGCAATCAGATTCATTTAATCACATCTTCTTCGAAACTTAGTTTTGCAAATATATTTCTGGATTTCTCATTTTCTCCTATTGCTCAGTTTATTTTTTTTCTTGTTTCAATTCGTTTTGCGATTTTATATCTGGGTTTATGTTTTTTCCTTTTGCGATTTTAGCTTATTTTGTTTTGGGTGACGCTGCTGATTTGGATGATGGCGGTGGAAACAACCAGATATTTTGCCATTCTGTTTCTCTCTATTGTACTACTTTGGGTGTAATTAGGGTTTTGCTTTACCTTGATTATCACTATTGTGCTTTAACACTACTGTTTTGATTGGCGGGTTTTGATTGTGTTTCTCAATTTCCATTTTCAGCTTTGTTTCCTGGGGTTTTTTGTTTACTATTCCATCTTTGTATTTCCGTCTCAACCGAAAAGCCTGCCAGCCAATCAGTTGAAGCCAGGCAGACTCCTGCAATTCCTGTCGGGGTTAATAGACCCTTAAACAACTATCATCATGCTGATGGTCAGAACACTGGCAATTTCATCACGGTATGACCACAACTAAAATAATTACGGTTTTTTTTCGTGCTTTTTAATTACTATAATAATTACGGCTTCGGCTTCCATCATTTTGGATCATTTATTTTTTGCTATTATTTCCTACTTATCCGGCCTATTTGTTTGATTAGGCTAAAAGGGTTACAATAATTGATGAATGAGATTGAATAACTAATCAATATCAAGCAATTTATAGAATCATATCAAGCAATTCAATGAGGATGAGATAAGGATAAGAATAAGAATGAAGATGAGATAAAGATAAGAGAAGCAATTTAGAGAATGAAGATGAGATAAGGATAAGAAAAGAGCGATGAAGAAACGAAGAGAGACCACGGATTTATGCGATGGTATGTCTTCTTAATTCCTGATTGTGTCAATTTGGTATCATAAATTTTGATTTCTATTAACAATGGACTTCACCCATAGTTATATTCATCTTCTATACACCACGGGAGGTTATGATTTGATATTCGCCCAACAATAAATTGGTAACTTCAAAATCAAATTGAAATTCTCCTTTAGTCTTCCGAGTTATACTGAGTTATACAGCCGCTTGATTGTGTTAATTTGTTTACGTATTTCCATTATCGTTTTTCCATATATACTACTGTTGCTGGTAATGAGGCTATAAATCCTACTTTTCCGTTGACTTTTCTTCTGTTTCCTATCAATTTGTCTCTTTTTTGGCTCTAATGGATTCAAACTGGCACCTTGATGTCAAGTGTGTATCTTCTAACCTCATTATATCTATTCCGTTATCTTGTGCAGCCAGGGAGTGATTTTGGTATTTGGCTAATCCATTTACTAATGTTTCATCAATGTTGATTGACGGTAAGGAAATTGGTGATGATGTTGAGCTTAGGAACTTATGTATCAGGTATTTCTAATCACGAATTTCTTACCCTTTGGGTTGGTTTTATGTGTAGCAAATTTAATTTTGTTCACATAAATTGAGGTTTAAGTACCTAAGTTATAAAATAGATAATTAGATCCATAAGTCATTCTTTTGTATTACGAATTCTTGATTAAGACCGTTTCACGTTACGACAACACTACAATCGATTTAAATAACAATAAAATGAAAGACGGGTTTTGAGAGGTATTAGTTTAAGACGGTCTTAAGCAAGACCTACTGCTTTTATACATTGTTGATATCATAGCTGATAAAACTTCCAAGTTGCTCCTCCATATCTATTTACTATGTACATGATACGAAGGTTTAAAAGGAAACGGTGAGTCAATTGACTCAATTATGATGATATAAACATTTGTTCACCATTAAATAGTGCCTATTCTCGCATGTAATTAAGGATTCATCTATCTTTGGGTTGTCATATATCTCACTTACATAACAAATAACAGCATTAACTTTATTAATGTCTTTATGCGTGGGATAGCGAGTGGCATTGTTTGTGGCTGATTTGACACTGCATGTGCATCGCTTTAATATACACAGTTTGGACTGTGGCTAAATAGATATTGACCCTCAAGCAAGCTCAACTTTTTAAATTATGTCAAAAAAAAGGTGGAGCTTATTTGAATTTGAATTTCTGGCAAAGGTATCAAGGTCTGATCTCTGGACCTTGATTCAGGTTCTAGGGAGCAGTATGAGCTCTCTGAGGCCCACAACTTATGGAATGATGATAAGAGTTATTACTTGAAGTTCCGTGGTGGGTTGTGTGGTTCTGACTTGATTCATGTAAACTTCTGTTCGAATAGTATTTTGTGGGTTCGTTTTTTAAATGGTGCCTATTTTGTGGGTGTTTCACAGTTCAACGGCGTACTTTTATCCGTCTATTTAGTTTTATCAATGATGATGGTCAAAGATGATGAATGCGGTGGTTGTGCTGGTGGTGCGAAAGATCCCGCTTTAGTTTAATCTACAAGTGCGTAGAACTCCTTATTTTCTTGATGACATATCTAATATTTTGTAGGGGAATTACATTAGGCATGTGGCCTGTTCGTTTGATATTTGTTTTCAAGTTGAGGAAGAGTACTGGATGAGGCAATTAATTTATATCATTGTCGGTTTTGTGAGGGATGGTGGATGAGGGATTTCTCCGATCAATTAGCCTTTCTTTTTTATTTACGAAAATTGATATGTTCAAGAATTGGCCTTTCTTTTTTATTTACTATGATAATTTGTGGTGTATGGGCCATGGTGTTCATGTATACACCATCTCATGTCTTAATAATTACTTGACCTATACCCCTTCTCATTTACTTGTGATTCAAAATAGTCGTGATAACTGGACTTGGAAACGTTTAGTGTCATTCAAAATAATCCTGATAACTGGACTTTAATTACTTGTGAATTGTGATAGGTTCAGAATTAGACGGATAGGACTTAAGTGAGGAAGTATATATGAAAGGTGTGATTTTTGGGGAGTCCTTGGATCAGTTGTCGGCCTTGTAGAATGTCAGAGGGTTTAGGAGCTTTTTAATATCACGATCACGATTTGCATAAAACTACTCCCTCTGTTCAAATCATTTATTTACCTTTTAAAATAAAAAAAGTTAAACAAATGATTGTGATTTGCGACAAAGGGAGAATAATCTATTGTGATGGTGTATCCTAAGTCCTAACTAAATAACTGGTTACTTCTAGGTATAATAATGTTGTTTATGTGAAGAACTGGAATGAGGTTGTAGTCCATTTAACAGTCATATTGCATGAATTTCTCTCGAGTGTTTGTATGGGGGGCACCTAAAGGCCCTCAGTTGAAAAAGCTAGATAGAGGAGTGAATGTTGTGGTAGCGACCCCTGTTCATTTGAATGATATAGTATAGCCGAACAAGTCAGCTTATATCAGGTTTCTTGCTTGGTGCTTGATGGGGCAGAACAGATGCTGGACATGGGTTTTGAGCCTCAGACTAGGAAATTTGTGAAGAAGCTATCTACTCACTACCGGACTCTTATGTATATTGCAACATGGCCAATGGAGGTTAGGAAAATCGCTGCTGACCTCCTGTCAAATCCTGTTCAAGGTCAACATTGGCAATGCAGATGAACTTGTGGCAAACAAGTCTATTACTCAGGTAACATGTTAATTGTTTCTATTATATTTTTGTTGGAGACGATCACAATTTGAAGAAATTGTGAAGAGCTTATCAGTGCACCAGATTGCATTGGGCACCCTTGCGTGTAAGGACATTTGTAAGTTTTTACAGCTACCGGTTTTAGGGTGTAGAACTTAGTACCTGTTCAAGGTGCAATGCCTTGTGCCAGTTTCCAAGATAACACTATTAACGCCTTCTTAGCAATATCAATATACATGGATTGTACATGGATTTCTAAAATTAAATTTAAACTTTGGTGTACAATCAACTAATACAATCAACTAATAAGAGTAATTAATCGTGTAATACTTGTAAGACGGTTCTTTTATGTATGAAATCACTCAGTTGTTACTAAAAGGACCGTCTCATGCTGTAAGACGGTTTTATTCTATAATTTGTGATTTACCAATCTACCATAGGTGCTTGAAAGATGGGTGGTTGAATTGGTTCTTCTTGGATTGGGTGATGATGGGAGTGTTGTTCATTGTATTCATGTTGAAGTTAGTGGCAGAAGTGGGAATTTTGAGATGTTGGTAGGTTATTTTGATGGTGGTGATTACGTTCCTGAAGGTTAGGCTGTTTTCAATAGAGTTAAACCGCTGGCAGCATAATCACGGGTCCGCGGGTCCAGATTTAGTTGGCTTGTTGTCATAGCCATTTTTTAACAGTTCCTACTGTCACCTCAGTAGTTGTAAGAGTCATCCTGGAAAATCTCACTATTGTCCTCGACACTCCACTTGCTTGTCATTTTTAATAGTATAATCGAAACTCCCATATTGATATAAAGGATACACTAAACCCCTGTTCAAATTTCCCAGAGCAAAGTGTAACTTTTTCGTCGTGTTACAAATGAAAAGATCTGACCTTGTTCTGGGTATGTCATTTCTTGTAATTTTTCGGGTAAAGTTTGGTGTTTTTTGTAGTGTTTGCTGGGTAGTACTAATTTTGAAATTATTGGATATCCTTTTGATTATTCGTATCTGTTTAGTATCTACAATGGTGGTGAATCATCTGAGAGACGACGTGGTAGGTTCAATGGTTAGCCCCGCAAAGGAGGAATGATGTGGAGTACATCGTGACCCACCCTTTTACGGAACCATGGGACCTGGAATTTGGAGAGAGGGAAAAAGTTGGAAGTAAATGTTCAAGGACATCTGAAATGTAGTATAAAGAGTGTAGGAAGAAAAGGTGGACACTCTTTAAGAAATAATAATTCGCGGTAGCTTTACAATGCGTTTGAAGTGAGTATAGACAAAGCTACCGAGATCAGATGTATGTTACTATACGCTTATCGGTCATCTTAACAGCTTTATTCAATCCTAAACCAAGAAAGCTCGCAAACATACCTGGCCATGGACGATGGTACTACCATTGACACTTTGCCAGTAGCAAGGCATGGTTAATATATGCAAAATGATAGCACCACTGTCAGTAGCAAGGACATGCCTTCTACTAACTGTATAAAATATACAGGTGATGAAGTGTTGAATGTCACAAATTGTGGATTTGGACTAACAACCTTTTTAGTTAACTTTCTTTACTTCTTCATTAATCTATCCCTTTTCCCTTTTTCTTCCTCCTCATTGCCATCATTTTTTTTACTTTTAGCATAGGAGCTGCACATACCATTACTGGGGGCAGGGAGGTACCTCAAGGAGCAGGATCCTGCTATAAAGGTTTTATTTTATGATTAACAGCGTGGAGTTTGTATTTTTTCACATCGTTTAAACATTGATCCCTCTCTTCTAAATTAGTTTATAGTTTCAAACATTGTTTTAACATTAACTACATGTCAATTAGTGTCGAGCAAGCTGAGTGCAGTTCTAAGCTCTAAATGGAGAAAAGGCAGGCAGTCACTTGTGTCTCTAGATTCAAATTTTGTTCAATTATGGTTATCTTCCAACTAAATTTCTGGAGTAGTTTGTCTTTATATGGACTATTGAACCTGCTCTTCCCCGGGGTAATGTGATTCTATCCATGTCACAGGTAACCACAAAATGCAAGGTCAGGATAACACTTGAGTTGGAGTTATGACGAGTGACCACGAAAGTCGTCTCTGTCAATAGGAAACATTTAGCCAGTACTACTCTTTCGTTTAGTAGTACAATGGGTATGTATACTGTAATGTTGGGGTTTAAGTGTTGGCCAAATACGAAACTATTTATTAAAGAAACATTCTCAGAGTCATTGTACACGTTTGATATATAATGTGGGTCAAATACCGTAATGTTGGAGTGTTATACATAAGTTGTACCGGTGAATTATAGCTAATTAGATAAAGAGCGAGCATCTAAAGTCATTATCTAATCTTATTTTCGCAAAACAAATATGTAGCCATTATTAACAATTATTTACCTAGTATAAAAGCTAGGTATTTTGAATGCTTCTCATTGGTCCAAACTTTTTAATTTCACAAGCACCCCCACGTTTGCCTCAAACCATTTCATTTACCTCTCTCCTCATTTCACTATTTCCTCCTCCTATTGACAGTGATGATTGGATATTGGAGTAAATGATATGATATTATAATATATGATCATATAATTCAAACAATAAATTAAAAATAACAAATCGTATTAATAAATAATAAATTACAATTCTAAAAGTTCGTCGATAATCGAAAAAGCGATATACAATCACAAAAATAAAATTTCATCATATGTATGCAGGAAAAAAGAATTATTAGTAATAACACTAATAAGGTCTTATTATCACTATAAGATCATTAATTCGTTCTTAAAACCACAACAAAAATAGTAAATCTACATACACGTTTATATTATTTAATGATTAAAAAAATGTATTGATGAAATTTTTAAAATAAAATAAAAAATGAGAAAAAAAATGTAGATCAAAAGATTTTCGCAAAAAAAAAAAGATACTGACAAATCTTTTCAAAATTGAAAAATATACTAGATTATAACAAATAATCAAATAAAGATTATATTAGATCTGTAAAAAATTTGGGAAAAAAAATAAATTGATATAAATTTCTGAAAATCGAAAAATATGCAGTTTGAAATAGATCAAACTAATAAAAGGATTCAGATAAATCTTTGGATCATAGTTACACGAATTTGTTCTTATTATACCAATTAACTCCAGTATTGAGATTAAATTCGGATCTGAAAGGCATTCAACAAAAAAAGTTTTGCGATGAGAATATCGGATTAGGGGATGGTGGGACCGACGGGGACAATGAGGGAGAAAAGGGGTGGCTGAGGCGAGCTGAGGGCTTTGAGAAGGGGAGAAGTGAGTAATAAATAATGGAGTAATTGAATCGGTAAAATGAAATGAGGAAGACAAAAGTGAAAGAAAAATGTGATTAGGGTTGGTTAGATTTTTTACGGAGTATATATATGAGTCCTGGTTTTTCAGCTTAGAATTTTCTATTAATGGGCTGAATATACTCCGTTTTCAGTCTGATTCACTTTATTTACGAAGTAGAGATCAATGGCTTTTCACTTAATTTTACTTCTTATAAGCTATATTTATTTCTGTTCAACTACAGTCCGTTTCAGTTTGATTCAACTTATTACTATCATTATTTATACTATTATTATCCTTATCTTTGTACGAAATATTATTTATAGTTATTATTAGGGTAAATTGATAACTGATAGGTAATAATTATCGATAGGGTCAAATCGCTTACCACCCCTCGATCAATTAGTTTCTGTACTTGCCTCTGTAATTCTTTAGCTTCCTCGGGATTACACCGATAAGCTGGTTTATTAGGCAATGTAGCTCCGGGAATTAAGTCAATGCGATGTTCAATTCCCCGCAAGGGAGGTAACCCATATGGTAACTCCTCGGACTTTTCATGAACTCATCAAGTAACCTCTGCACTCCTTGGTGGTTACTCTCATCAACGGACTCCAAGTCTCGGACAACCAGAACATAAGCTCGTTTTCCTTGAGCGAGGACCTCCTCTACTTCACTTCCTTCTAAAAACAAACTCTCTTTTGCAACACACTTATCTCTTTCTTCATGATTTTGCCATCATGCCATTTCTTCGTTTGGTCCTTATAGATTTTGGAGCTCTCATAAGCCTCCAATCTCAATTCCTCAAGCTCATTCATTTGGAGAAAACGTACTTCTCCGTCGGCATCAAAGTCAAAGTTCATCTCCTTAAGAGCCCACCAAGCCTTGTGTTCTAGCTCAACCGGCAAATGACAAGCCTTCCCGTACACAAGCTTATAGGGGGTGGTGCCAAGGGGTGTCTTGTAGGCGGTTCTCAATGCCCATAAGACATCCGGGAGATTTTGCGACCAATCTTTCCGGCTCTTGTTTGTGACTTTCTCCAAAATGGCTTTAATTTGGCGGTTAGAAACCTCCACTTGCCCACTAGTTTGAGGGTGGTAGGCAAGGGCGGTTTTATGCCGCACTCCATGTGATTCAAGTAGAGCTTTGGAAATACTTTTGCGAAAATGAGATCTGCCATCACTTATGACTACTCTTGGTGTTCCGAACCTTGGGAAAATCGTGCCTTTGAAAAGCTTCATCACAACCTTGCTATCATTGGTGGGGGCGGCTACCGCTTCAATCCATTTGGACACATAATTCACCGCGACCAAGATATATTCGTTTCCACAAGAGTTGGGAAAGGGTCCCATGAAGTCTATGCCCCAACAATCAAAAATCTCAATCTCCAATATATTAGTCAAGGGCATTTCACTCCTCTTTCCAATGTTCCCAACCCTTTGGCAAGCATCACAAGATTTAACCAAGTAGTGGATGTCCTTAAACATGGAGGGCCAATAAAATCCACCTTGGAGGATCTTGGCAATGGTCCTAGAGGTGGCCAAGTGTCCCCCATAGGCGGAATTGTGAACCCGGTCGACAATCTCCAAGCCCTCCTCTCTTGAAACACATCTCCGGAAAATTCCATCCCCACACTTACGGAACAAGTGTGGGTCATTCCAAAAGTATCTCTTAGCGTCATTCCTCAACTTCCGCCTTTCCCTTTGTTCCATTTCATCCGGTAAGAAACCACTCACAATGTAGTTTGCAAGATCCGCAAACCAAATGGTTTTGATGCTAACTTCCATGAGTCCATCATCCCGTAACCACTCATTGATGGGTCCACTCTTGTCTTGTATTCCATGATCTTCAACCGTCAATCTTGATGGGTGGTCGGCTACAACATTTTCCGATCCGGCTTTATCCTTAATCTCTAAATCAAATTCTTGGAGAAGTAGGACCCATCTCAAGAGTCGGGGCTTTGCATCTTTCTTAACCATTAATTGTCTCAAGGCGGTGTGATCGGAGTAAACCACCACCTTAGACCCAACAAGGTATTGTCGAAATTTTTCAACGGCATGCACAATCGCTAACATCTCCTTTTCGGTTGTAGCGTAGCCACATTGTGTTTGGTCAAGAGTCTTGCTTGTGTAATAAATCACATGATGCTTCTTATCCACTACTTGCCCAAGTACCGCACCAATCGCGAAGTCCGAAGCATCACACATTATCTCAAAAGGTAGGCTCCAATCCGGGGCCCGGATTATGGGAGCCGTCACCAATGCTTCCTTCAACCTATGAAAAGCCTCAAGACAAGATTCATCAAACACAAAGGGGGCATCCTTGAGAAGTAATGAGGTTAATGGTTTTGCTATCTTTGAAAAGTTTTTGATGAAACGCCTATAAAATCCGGCGTGGCCTAGAAAACTTCTCACTCCCTTAACATTGGAAGGAGGTGACAAGTTCTCTATAACGGCAACCTTAGCACCATCAACCTCAATACCTCTACTAGAGACAATGTGACCGAGTACAACTCCTTCCTCTACCATAAAATGGCATTTTTCCCAATTAAGGACGAGGTTGTGCTCCGCACATCTCTTCAACACACTAGTCAAGTTTTCAAGACCATGATCAAATGAGTCTCCATGGACTCTAAAGTCGTCCATGAAAACTTCCATGCTTTTCTCTAAAAAGTCCGAGAAGATTGCCATCATGCACCTTTGAAAGGTGTCGGGCGCATTGCAAAGCCCGAATGGCATCCTACGCTAGGCATAGACTCCTATAGGGCAAGTGAAGGTCGTCTTTTCTTGGTCATCGGGGTGGATGGGAATTTGGAAGAACCCGGAATAACCGTCTAGAAAGCAATAGTACGCATGGCCCGCGAGCCTCTCTAGCATTTGGTCAATAAATGGAATCGGGAAATGGTCTTTAAGGGTGGCGGCATTGAGTTTCCTATAGTCAATACACATCCGCCACCCGGTCACGGGTCTAGTAGGTAGGGTGGTGCCATCCTCTTGTTCAACCATTTGTACCCCCCATTTCTTTGGTACCACGTGAACCGGACTAACCCATTTACTATCGGTTATTTGGTATATAATACCGGCCTCTAGAAGTTTCAACACTTTATTTTTTACCACCTCGGCCATTTTTGGGTTTATCCGCCTAAGACCATCTACCTTGGGTTGACTCCCCTCTTCCAAAACAATTCTATGCATGCACAAACTCGGGCTTAAGCCCTTGATGTGATCAATGCTATACCCAAGTGCCCCTCTATGAGTTTTCAAGATTTCCAAAAGCTTCTTTTCTTGGGACTCACTTAGGTTAGCATTAACGATCACCAGGTAAGCCTCCCCCTCATCAAGGAAAGCATACTTGAGTGAGGGAGGAAGGGATTGGAGTTGTACCTTTGGAGGGAGAAAACCCTCTACTTTCTTCAAAAGTTCCTCATCAACTTCATGGTCTTCCTTCATAGCTTCATCATGCAAGGAGATTTGAAAAATCTCTTCCATTTCCATTTCCTCTCGGGATACTTCATGCACTACTTCATCAATCAACTCAATAGTGCTCAACCTTTCCATCTTTGGTCCTTTCATCAAATTAGGTAGGTTAAATTCGACATTGTTGCCCTCAATTTGGAAGGTTAGCCGCCCATTCTTCACATCAATGAGAACTCCTCCGGTAGCCAAAAATGGCCTACCTAGGATGATGGGGGTATGGCTATCCTCCGGAATATCGAGGACAACAAAATCGGTGGGAATCAAAAGCTTTCCAACTTTGACGGGTACGTCTTCAAGCACCCTCATAGGGCGCTTGACGGACCCATCTGCCAATTGGAGAGTCATTGAAGTGGGAGCAAGGTTTTGAATACCGATTCTCTTGGCAACTTTTAAAGGAATAACACTCACACTTGCTCCCAAATCACAAAGAGCTCTAGATATGGGCACACCACCAACTACACATGGGATTGAAAAGCTTCCCGGGTCACCAAGTTTAGGAGGCATTTTATTAAGGATATGAGCACTACATGCCTCTTCCATAGCCACTATTTATTGGTCACCCAAGACTCTTTTCTTTGTCAAAATATCTTTCAAAAATTTTGAGTAGGTTGGCATGTTCATAATCACCTCCGTAAAGGGTAGGGTAACCTCAAGTTTCTCAAGCATATCACAAAACTTGGCATACTTAAGGTTCTCCCTACTCTTAATGGCTCTTGACGGGTAAGGAATTTTAGAAACAAGTTGGGAATTGGAAGATACCTTTGGAGGAGCCGAACTCTTTGTTACCTTTTTAGAATGTTGCAAAGGTACTTCTTCAATAGCTTCTTCCTCATAAGGGAGGTCTTCCACATACCCATCAACATCCTTGTCCACTTGAATTCCACTTCTAGACAAATCTTCACAAACTTTCTTCCCTTTCTTGTCTTCACTAGCTTTACCCAACGGTTCAATGGGTGAGCTTTCCTCTTCATCATTCATTTCCAACTCATCTCCCTTGGGATATTCATCAACTTCCAACTCAAGATCTTTGTAAGGGTCCTCAAGCTCTACACCGCTCCTCAACACTACATCATGAGCATGGTGGCTATTTGAGGCATCCTTGGAGCTTTGTCCTTGGGCCAATAGACCACCGGGCGGGCGTTGAGGGTTAGCCATAGCGTGAGAGGTCATCCTAGATTCCATTTCTCTCATGTCCTTAAGGAAGGTAGCCCTCAAGTTTGCTTGTTCTTGTTGAGTTGCCTTAGCAAAATTTGTCATTTCTTGACTATGTTGAAGTTGCATGTTCTTTATCATCTTCAAAAGCTCAACTTGAGATATCTCACCTTGGGGTTATTGATAAGGTTGGTTGGCTATGGGTAAAGGGAACCCATAGTCATACCGAGCATTGGAACCTTGGTTGTTGTTTTGTCCCCCTTGGAAGTTAGCTCTAGGACCATTGTTGTTGAAGTTTGATCCTTGACCTTGTTCTTGAGACCCATGAACATACCCTTGGCCAAATCCTTGATTTGCTTGATTCACTTGATTCCCTTGGTAAAACCCTTGGTTGCTTTGGTTTCCACCAAAATCTTGGTACTCTTGTTGTTGGTTGCCATAGTTTTGGTTTTGGGGATTAGTTCTTGGATTGGGGAACATTCCCCTTGGTTGAGCAAAACCGAGTGGGTTGTTTTGGGCTTGTGATTGGAGATGTTGAGGATTTTGAACATTGGTACTTTTGTAGCTAAAGTTGGGGTGGTTCCTCAAACCGGGATGGTAGTAGTTGGTATTTAGGTTGTAGACATTAGGGTTGTTGTAGGGTGGCATTCGTGGTCTAGGATTGTTGTTATTGTAACACCCCCGCACACCAGAACGCCTTAACAAGGACCACCCCAGTGTATGACGGTGTCACCATCTCGGTTTCCCGAGGAAGTAGATCAAATTAGACAATAAAAGAACAATTGTAAAATATTAATATATCTCATACAATACAACTTCAAGACAAACTCTTTAATAATGAAGGTACAACTACAACACTCATGACACTGCATCTCTAGACTGGTAGCGTGATGACTCGATCCCTCCAATCCTAGCAGCCACAATCAACAGTACCTGCTAAGCCAACTGCTCACCATCCCCGAATGGATCACCGCAGATACCACAAAACAACACGGGGTCAGTACTGACTAATCAAAAGTAATACAGGTCAACAAAGTAAGCAGCTGATCATCCTCTATCCCAGTCTCTCAATCTCGTACAGTAACCGACTACACCCCGAAGGGTGTAGCCCTGCCAGATTACCCATCGCAACAGGTAATCCTCGCCGCCAGTGGTTGACCGCAGCCCATCCCACCTAGTCCAGCTCCTCAACGAGCGACAACAATCCATGTCCCTTAATGTGCACATCCCCTCCCGTGGCGGGTTCCACGGAGGGCGAACTAGGGTGTGAAGCCACTCCCGCAAATGACTCCACCACAATCACACATACTACAGCATCACAGCTGTCACAATACCTCAACCGTCCCATCACAACCACACCAACGCCATCACCACGACACCCAACCTCAGTTGATCAGCATATAACAAAAATTATGAAACACATGCAATCTTAATCAATTAACAGTACTGAGTAGGAGAAACCCTACCTCGTCGCAAACATGTAAGACCTCCATAAACAGCCACTCACAACTCCAATAATTATCTTAATTATGATAACCATCTCCTATTACACAACTATACTCAAAGAATCACCCAAAAGAACACAAGGCATAAACTTACCTAACATTACGCATCGGCGGTGACGTAGACGGCCACCACACACGTCATCCTTCCCCAGCGAATCCCGTCCTTCCCATGGTGGAGGTTTAGGCTATAAACATTAGAGTATGAAGATATGGGGTGATAGGAGAGGGAGATAGGCTAGGGTTAGAGAAAGAGAAACTGTCGAGGAAAATGAGAAATGAAATGAATCTCGCGAACTTGCATTTATATTAACGTGTCGACAGCAGCCATACTCGGTCGAGTACGGGAGTACTCGGCCGAGTAGGCTCTACTCAGTCGAGTATAGGTGATACTCGGCCGAGTAGCCTCAGCTAGGTCGAGTAAACAATCCTATAAAACTCATGTTACAAGCCTGATCCCTCACCCATTCATCCCTAAGGTCTGTTTGGTCAACAAGATCGGTCAACAGTGTTCTTAAATATCCTGGGTATTACAGTCTTCCCCCCTTAAAAAGAACTTCGTCCCCGAAGTTCAGCCCGCACGCCACTCCCCTCAGGGTTAAGCACTGTGACACTAACCACCTACATAAAGGCGCACAACTCCAACCATCCTGACATTACTGCCATATTACATTACTCAAACAACAATCATCTATCACAGCTACTATTCCAAACAATACTAATCACCAACTATCACATATACTTACGGAAATTAATTAATCCATATGCACTCTTTTGTTAAAAGCGACACACCGACTAGCAACAATACACAACTGCAAAACAGTACTCAACCACCACATTCCGTACACCTATACAAAGTATCACATAAATTGAGACACCCGAGCAAAGTATAACCTTCATATTACTTGAGTACAACATGGATACAACTTCAAGGAAACATAATTGTAATTCCGAATACCAACATGCATAACATACATGTGATTCCAAATATTATAGGCATAATTAAATATTTATTTCCGCGACATTACTCTTTCCCTTTTAAAGGAACTTCGTCCTCGAAGTTCACCACTAGCTACTTCCCGTGCCCAAAGCCAACACACACATCATGACGGTGACATTACTCATAAACTCTTGTAGCACCACTTACTTTATGAAATTACACGCTTGTGACTCCTAGAGACATAATATTCAGCAATTAAGTAGTGCATATAAATTCAATTATGGGGTTAACAAAAGATAGCAGCTTTATTTGTGACCAGTTGGGCGATTATAACCGTAACTAAACATAAACACGTATAAGACTGGTGACCGATACAGCACTGTATGAGTATTGTATTACCTTTCTATATTATTTAAAGACTCGGGTAGCCCCCTAAACAATTAGGTTCCTGGATACCAACCAATGCTATATAACGAAACATTCACGAATTAATGGGTTATCTCAACAATCGCATACATGTGACATACTCATAATCAAGATTTTAAACAACTTATTGTACAAAATAACAATATAAGGCACCAAGAAACTCCGTCATACAATTATTCACCTAACTCATGTAATTCACATAGCTATTACACGTCAGGGTATCTGTATCAGCAATAATCGGCCGAGTATGAGTGGCTACTCGGTCGAGTAAGCTCTACTCGGTCGAGTAGGGACTATGCTCGGTCGAGTTAGCTCTACTCAGTCGAGTAGGGACTATGCTCGGTCGAGTTATGATAGACAGAGAGCGTTTTGACGACATCACATAGAGCATTCACAAACAACCTGCATCAAACTCTTCCCGGCAATATTAAACACAACTAATTCCTAACATAACGAAATCCAACACGTCTCCACACGATAAATTAAGTAAATAACGGCCTTATGGCCGAGTACAGTCATCCAACAGTAGATAATAAATCCCGATAGTAACATCCAAAACAAAAGTAATAAATCCAACACAAAAGAAATAAACCCAACACCAAAGAAATAAATCTAAGCAATCTAACAGCACAAGATCAATAACGAGGACCCTCCTCCATGTCATCATCACCACCTGCGCCAGAAGTACCTGCGCCTGAACTGCCCACATCTGGAAAACCTGCTGCTGATGCTGATGAATCTCCTCCTAGCTGACTTCCATAGTTGGCTCCCCACGGTCCCGCAAGGCAGCCAAACTCAGTCTCCTCCGGAGGTCTTCAGAAGTTCGGGCCAACTCCGTAGCTGTGGAATACTCCCGTATCCACTCCCGGTCCCCTCCACCAGACAGGCTGTGCTAACTGTGTCCCTATGCCCTGGTTAAGGGTCATCTCATGTAGGTTGCGGAGCACCAAAGTAGTGGAGATCCGCTCAGCCAGGTCACTCGGCTGCATCCTGGGGTCATGCACTGTGGGGTATGGCGAGTACTGGTAAGGATAGAAGTCAGGGGCGGAGTAAGAGGGCTCGGGCGCAACCGGCTCTGCTCTAGACTGCCTCACCCCACGGCGCTCTCGAGGTGGGGGAGGTTCCTGCTGCTGTCCCTCAGGCACGGTGACAGGCTCAGGTAGGTCCAAGAGAATCCTTGGGTCAATCAGGTAGGTCTGGGGCTCAGGTCTAGGAATGGCACAAGTCTCCCACTCAGCCAAATGATCAACAACAGGGAGATGGGCTGGGTCCGGAAGCACCATCCACATAGATCCCCTCACCCTCCGGGCATAAGACCCGTCATCCATCTTCCTCAACCATCGTTCGACGCCGATCGAGCGTCCATGGTGGGCACAATCTCTACATACTCATTCCCCTCAGGAGGTGGGGCCTCAAAATTTGTCAGGCGCTGAGCTAGGCGGGTCACTATAGCCCCGCAAGCAATGTGTCGGGTATTGGACTGTGCCATGCGCTCGAGACTAGAGCACACTACCCCTGGAGCACTGTAGTAGAATGGTTTCAGACGGTGTAGGTTAAGGTAAGACATAAGCAACATGACCTCATGAGAATTAAGCTTGCTCACGTCGTCTCTCGAGTACAACAAACAGGTCAACATCCTTAGAAACATACGAAGGGAAATGTGCTGTACATCATTAATCAGCATGGCACTGGCACTAGGGGCAGGTCTGCTAGTCAAATATGGAAGGTAAAGAGGTGCACCGCTGTTCTTGGCTACATCACTAAGGTACCCATCCCCCTCGGCCTCTAGACCCAAATGGTCAGCAAACTCGTCTAGGGTAAGCTCATGATCCTCATTCATGAGACGAAAAGAGACAGTCTTTCCCTTCTTGTCATAAGCAAAAGAGCTCAAAAACTCCAAAGTCAAGTGGGGGTAGGATTTCTTCCTCAGATGATACAACCCCTCCATACCCAAAATCTGAAAGATATGAAATATGTCCTCTTTGATCCCTAAAGTCTCAAGGACACCAGGATTAACACAGCGGGTGGGACGGAAAGGACGACGCATAAGGGCCACAAAAGCCTTACGATGATTGAAATCAGAGAATATTACCGATGGATGTGCCTCCACCGGCGGAACTACAGGTTCACTGCTTGACTGACCAGTCTCAAGCTGGACATTAGCACGAGTTCTTTTGTAGGTTAAGCCCCTGGTTTTCACCATACTGCAAAAGAACAAGCTTTAACAGGGGATTGACACAAAAATTCTTAGCGCAAAAGACGGACTGTTTTAATTGTATATCGATTTTAGAACGATCTTTTAAGACAAATTTATCAGAAAATCACCAACTACCTTACAAATTATATGATTACAAGCTTTTAAGTTGTCTCAAATTAAAGAATAATCATCAAATAGAGAGGGTTTCGTTTTTGACAACCCTAGAATACAGAAATTGAATTTTAAACCAAGAAATTGCTTAAACAAGAGCATCCATGAGGTCTATATACAATTAAATCCAAGAATCAAAAAGATGAAGACTCAATTTCAGTTGTTCACAGTGGGGATTCGGAGTTTAGCTGACATTATACCATAACTTTGAAAAAAAATAAAGAGAGAAATCGACTTAAAACTTTACCTTAGGTTGGTTTAAAGCAAAGAGAATGAATTAATCACCAAGGATGACCCCAAAAGCTTGAGAAAGGAAGGATATTGAGTTTTAGAGAGAAGAAGATGTGAAGATGGGAGGCGGAAATAAGAAAGAAAGGAACGAAAATAGGGTTTTTGTATAACCCGTATAAGTTCTGCTACAGTAATACTCGGTCGAGTATTGGGCATACTCGGCCGAGTGTCGACTACTCGGTCGAGTATCCTTCTTGATCGGTCGAGTTTTCAAGGACAGAAACGATTATAATTTTCACCAAACGGACACTCGGTCGAGTAGCTTGATACTCGGCCGAGTATGGTGTACTCGGTCGAGTACAGTCATCTACTCGGTCGAGTTTCCAAAAGTAAAAAGGAAATCAAAATTTTCATTGTTCCTGCAAAATAAATAATATCGTTCGGAGTTCCGTGCAACCGGCTCGTCACTATTAAGGCTTAGTTCTACCACCTAAACACATACTAACACGTATTTTTTTACATCCACCACCAATACTATCATCATTACCACTCTCATTCCTCACTATGCCACGAAACTATTACACCTTATCCTTTTAGCATACTCAGCAATTAATTACGGTACCTGCAAGGTTTAGCTCTTATATCACATCATCACAGATTCCGCTAATCACAAGATATACACCTTAATCACATTTACAAGGCAGCAATTAAACACACAACACAATCATCGTGAAACAAATTGATTAACTTACCACTGGTCGCACATCGCAACAATTCCATCACCCACTCCAAACTTTTCCACACATACACTTTGACACACATCATCATAAACATAGATGCACACAATAATCATCACTAAGCAATCAACGACTCTCACTAGTTACCCTTTTTCCCGTGTCTGGCTTAAGTTTGATGGAACCATGATTTTGAAATGAGGGCGCCTACTCACCCAAAATCTAGCATCGGCTGGGGCTCCCAACGTACATACACCAGGTTCATTTAAATTGACACCCTATATTCATTAGATTCATTGGTTCAGGTTCCAAAATCGTCGGCTCTGATACCACTTTGTAACACCCCTACACACCAGAACGCCTTACCAAGGACCAACCCAGTGTATGACGGTGTCACCATCTCGGTTTCCCGAGGAAGTAGATCAAATTAGACAATAAAAGAACAATTGTAAAATATTAATATATCTCATACAATACAACTTCAAGACAAACTCTTTAATAATGAAGGTACAACTACAACACTCATGACACTGCATCTCTAGACTGGTAGCGTGATGACTCGATCCCTCCAATCCTAGCAGCCACAATCAACAGTACCTGCTAAGCCAACTGCTCACCATCCCCGAATGGATCACCGCAGATACCACAAAACAACACGGGGTCAGTACTGACTAATCAAAAGTAATACAGGTCAACAAAGTAAGAAGCTGATCATCCTCTATCCCAGTCTCTCAATCTCGTACAGTAACCGACTACACCCCGAAGGGTGTAGCCCTGCCAGATTACCCATCGCAACAGGTAATCCTCGCCGCCAGTGGTTGACCGCAGCCCATCCCACCTAGTCCAGCTCCTCAACGAGCGACAACAATCCCTGTCACTTAATGTGCACATCCCCTCCCGTGGCGGGTTCCACGGAGGGCGAACTAGGGTGTGAAGCCACTCCCGCAAGTGACTCCACCACAATCACACATACTACAGCATCACAGCTGTCACAATACCTCAACCGTCCCATCACAACCACACCAACGCCATCACCACAACACCCAACCTCAGTTGATCAGCATATAACAACAATTATGAAACACATGCAATCTTAATCAATTAACAGTACTGAGTAGGAGAAACCCTACCTCGTCGCAAGCATGTAAGACCTCCATAAACAGCCACTCACGACTCCAATAAGCATCCTAATCATGATAACCATCTCCTATTACACAACTATACTCAAAGAATCACCCAAAAGAACACAAGGCAGAAACTCACCTAACCTTACGCATCGGCGGTGACGTAGACGACCACCACACACGTCATCCTTCCCCAGCGAATCCCGTCCTTCCCATGGTGGAGGTTTAGGCTATAAACATTAGAGTATGAAGATATGGGGTGATAGGAGAGGGAGATAGGCTAGGGTTAGAGAAAGAGAAACTGTCGAGGAAAATGAGAAATGAAATGAATCTCGCGAACTTGCATTTATATTAACGTGTCGACAGCAGCCATACTCGTTCGAGTACGGGAGTACTCGGCCGAGTAGGCTCTACTCGGTCGAGTATAGGTGATACTCGGCCGAGTAGCCTCAGCTAGGCCGAGTAAACAATCCTATAAAACTCATGTTACAAGCTTGATCCCTCACTCATTCATCCCTAAGGTCTGTTTGGTCAACAAGATCGGTCAATAGTGTTCTTAAATATCCTGGGTATTACAGTTATAGCTTTGGAAAGCATTAACATCTTGAATGTTCTCTTCATAGCCACCGGTATAGTTGTTGGAACACAAGTCATAGGTATGACCGCTTCCTCCACAAAGCTCACAACTTGAACCTTGAACCACTTCTTCCATGGGTGGCCCATGTGAGGTCGCGGCTTGGTGCACTTGATTTCTTTGAAGCTTTTCAAGTTGTTTTGTGAGTAAGTCGAGCTTGGCATTTGTCTCGGAGTTGGAGGAGTTTTCCTTAGGGAACTTTCCATTCCTTCTTAACATGTTTCCTCTAGACCCATAGTTTGCTTCCGAATCTACCATTTTCTTGATCAATGCCATGCCCTCTTCATCATTCAAGTGGTCAAATCCTCCCCCCGCGGAGGCATTTACCATCTCTTTAGTCCTTGGTAGCAAAGTTTGAAAGAATGTTTGAGTGATGTACCATTCCGGTATTCCATGATGGGGGCAACTTGCTATCAAGTCTTGGTAACGGTCCCAAGCTTCACCCAAAGACTCCCCGTCCTCTTGTTGAAATGTATGAATCTCATTACGGAGCATCGCGGTCTTTGATGAAGGGTAATATTTGGCCATGAATGCTTTAGCCAAGGCATCCCAAGTAGTGAAAGTATCCGGTGGGTGAATGTTCAACCATCGGTCCGCTTTGCCCGTCAATGAAAACGGGAACAATATCATTCTCAAGGTCTCTTCGGACACCCCATTCTTTTTCATCATTGAAACTTTCCTCTTAAACTTGTGGAGGTGAGCATGGGCATCCTCTTCAATATGCCCCCTAAACAAATCCTTCTCAACTAACCCGACTTGGGCGGGATGCATTTCAAAGTTGTTTGGGGCCAAGGTGCCAAAATTGATGGGATTACATGAATCATTATGGTTGGGCCGGTTATGATCTCTAAGAGCCATTTGTGGTGGAGGATTTTGCATGTGATGTGGTGGTGATTGAGGTGGGCTATTTGGAATAGGTAAGTTATGAAAAGGGTTTTCGATTAAAGTCTCAATTGTGATATTTGGTTGAATTGTAGTTGTGGTATCAAAATCTTGTGGGATGTGTGAATTGGGTTGGTCAAAGTTTGCTTGAGGGGAATTATTCCTTACTCTCTCAAGAGTCCTTGTCCTCAAGGTTCTAAAAAGCCTTTCGGGGTCGGAGTTGAAGAGAAGAGCTTGGTGGTTCCTTCTAGGCATGCACTTGACAAATCGTTAGTCTCCTAGTGTTGTTACACACTAGGGGAAGGCAAGAAATCACACACTCTACAAAGAACACACAACTACTAAAACAAACTAACAATTGAGATAAGACTAAAGCAAAGACTCTAAGAAAAACTAAGTATAACCTAACGCCATCCCCGGCAACAGCGCCATTTGATAGGTAAGAATTATCGATAGGGTCAAATCGCTTACCACAAACAAAGATAACCCAATTTAGTCGTAAATCGGGGTCGAACACGAAGACGGCGGGGGTTTCTACTTAGTCTAACTAATAGTCTAGTCTAGTCAAAAACGAAGAAAAGGGTTTTGATTTTAACTTACTTGATGCAACTAAACAAAGTAGTATAGAAATATGTGTTCGATTGATTAAAAGACTAGGGTCTTCGGGGTCATCTAAATGAACTATGGGCAAACAAGTCGATTAAATAGTCTAAGGTGAAGGTTTGTCCTAGAGGTGATTACCAACTTTCATTGAGCAACAACCATTTCAAAACAAGCAACAAGACCACTAACAAATTCTCATTCAAAGGAGGAATTAAGCTACTAAGACAAAAGGCACAAGCTTTCACTCACACAATTCGTCAAACACCTTGTATGCAATGCTAAGAAAGACAAATTCCTACACCAAAGACTCAAAACTATCAATCTATCATGCCCAATAATCTTATTTAGACTCCCCCTAAACCCTAGAAGGGTAACTACTCACTCATGTTGAAATTAATCATGCTAACAAAAGGAGAAGAACAAATAACATAAAGAGAAGACATGGAAATGATTATAGCAATTATAAGAGACAAAACCAAAATGTAAACAATTGATTAACAAGGTAAATAAGAGAAGAGGTATACAAACAAAAGTAAAGGTGATTGCTTTGATTGAATAATATGAAGGAAAACCTCCAAAATCTCCCAATACAATCTTCCAAAACCAAGTGTAAACAATTGATTCTTACTAATACTAACTAATTTCACTAAGTAATTAATAATTATTAGGGAAAGATTAAGTCTTGCTTAAGAAAGGATTACAATAATTAAGGAGAATTTTCAGATCTAGGGTATGTCTGTTCAAAGGGTTTAAGGAGGGGGTATTTATAGTCTTGCCTAAGATTAAGAAGAAAAGAGGAGAAAAGCCCAATCTCGTCAGCTGCTGCGTCCTGCCGGTGGACCGGCTGCCGGTTCGCCTACCGGCAGGGGCGTCAAAATTAACTTGAAGTTTGGAAATAGCTGGCAAGTGTGTTCTACCGGTGGACCGGCTGCCGGCCTGCCGGCAGAACACGTCTTCAAAGTCTTCAAATTCTTCCTTGTGTTGCGTTCTGCCGGTGGACCGGCTACCGGTGCTCCTACCGGTACCGAGGTCAAGCCTCTTTTTTCTCTTCTAATTCAAATTAATTCAAGCCGCTGTGTTCTACCGGTGGGTCGGCCTGCCGGCAGAACACAATATCTTGTATTTCTTCCTTCTCTTTGGCAAAGTGGGGAGGTGTCATGCCGGTGGGCCGGCCTGCCGGCCTGCCGGCAGAACACAACATTCAGGTCCCTTTCTTCCTTCTCTTTGGCAAGGTTGGGAAGGTGTTATGCCGGTGGCCAAACCGGCTGCCGGTCTGCCGGCAGAACACTACACTCAACAATTCTCACCTCTTTTTCATGTAAAGGCATTAGAATGCCTTCCTTGCCCCAATTCCTCTATACTCGACTCGGTTCCTGCAAAAGGATACACAAAATCACAAGTACGGGGATTGGGCACAAAATGCAAGGAAAGGCACACGAAACCGACTCGGTATGAGTCGGAATGCGTAAAAGAAAAGGGAAATTAGGTGCAAATAAATCATATATCAATAACTTATACCTACTATAATACCATTTTTCAAATTTTATACCTAACATAATTTTCTTTCATAACTTATACCTAATATCCTAAATTCTTCCAAACATAATACCATATTGCAAACCCGACGAAAAAAGCACTCAAATCCGGCTGAATTCTATTTTTAATCAAAATATTATGATATTGTTTGACAATTTTACCCTTATCCAAATTAACCTAATTATATACCCAATACAATTACCCGCTTACCAACTGTCATTACTAACACAACCACCAACCACCACCAACACCACCAATACTCGACTACATCACCGACCACCCTCAAGCCGTGGCTCTCCATTCCCTTCGTCAACCGCAGATGAGGAGGCAAGAA
The DNA here is from genome assembly GCF_048544455.1 of Silene latifolia. Classification (NCBI taxonomy): domain Eukaryota; kingdom Viridiplantae; phylum Streptophyta; class Magnoliopsida; order Caryophyllales; family Caryophyllaceae; genus Silene; species Silene latifolia. The sequence continues at coordinate 10,566,425 of NC_133534.1, forward strand.
GGTGTTTATGTGGTGGTAGTTATGGGTGTTATTGGGTTAGATCGATGGGAAACATGGTTGTTAATTATTTAGTTTTGAGTGGTGGGGAGAGAAAAGGGTGTTAATGAGTATAAGAATAAGGGTAAAACGGTCATTTCGTCTTATTTTTTGCCGGAATTGCAATTTGGTATTATGTTTGGAAGAATTTAGGATAATCGGTATAAGTTTTGAAAAAAAATTATCTTAGGTATAAGATTTGAAAAATGGTGTTATAATAGGTATACGTTATCAATTTACCCTTATTATTATTGTTACTGCACTAAATTAATAAATATCTTATAAAAATAGACCGTCTCACAGTATAAGATCGTTTTATTCTAAAATTTGTATAAAAGACATGTTTGTTATTTATTTAGTAAAAAGCAACTTGGGACAGAGGGAGTAGCAGTTTTATACTCATATTACAGTCGTATGAGCTTTTAGAACAGTGAGCATGTCGGTCAATTGTAATTTGGCCATATTAGGATTATTGATCACCATATTATAAAGATAATAATATGTTGTTATATATTGCATCGCACAATTAATTATTACGACCCGTGCATTTTTTGCACGGGTATAAAACTAGTAGTTAGTATTGCTGAAGACGGGTCAGAGCAAGTGACGGATAATGCCACTCACAAAACGAATAGGGGGACAAGGTGGGGGCACCCCCATGTGCTTCCCTCTCTCCTCTATATGGGTCATTTGTGAGGGAAAATGGTATCCGTCACTCCAAAGTGAGGGATACGTGCCGTCACAAATGAGATTTTGTGTAAAACTAGTTATCTTAGAAAGATACGTTACTGTCCTAGGGGGTGAATAGGATAGTTCATAATCTTGCTCAAGAAGCTCTTTTGTAAGCTATGCTATTTGTTGCTGGCAAAAAAAAAAAAAAAAAAAAAAAAAAAGATCACGTAAGGCAGAAGTTACATGACTAAATATTATATACAGATCATGTGAGGCTAAATATTTTCTAAAAGGACGGAGATAGTCATTGGGACTCCGCGCGCGACAACTAGTTTATATTAAAAGGCTGAAATTATGAAATAGAAAAAGTTAAAATACCATTTTTTAATCTCAAATCTACCAAAATTTGTTGGTCTAACAGGTTGCATGTTATCGTTGCTTCTTCCCCATACTCACAAATTCATTATTTTATTAGAATGATGATGGGCGTTCTCTTCCTCAACTTGTAACTTATTATAAAAGTGATGAGATATTTAACCCTGTTAAATGAATGAATCGATAATCTGTCTCTTCCTCATTCTTATTCCAAAATATATAGACAATACATATTAGGGTTAGGCTCACAGCCCAATACAAAACAACATAGAGACGGGCCTAGTACAGACCCGTATTATAGTCCTATTACCCCCCCCCCCCCCTCTCAAGTTGGAGCATATGGGTTGAAAATGCCCAACTTGCGAACCAATGATGTGAACTGCGACACTCCGAGGGCTTTGGTAAGAACATCGGCCAACTGAACAATAGTCGATACATGAGACGGCGCAATGAGTCCTAGCTGAATAGCATCCCGAACGAAGTGACAGTCAATCTCAATATGCTTCGTACGTTCATGAAAACCGGATTTTGAGCGATGTGCAAAGCGGACTTACTATCACTGAAAATCGCAACGGGCGTGGGGTGCGACACACCCAAGTCCCCTAGTAAACCTTTGAGCCACTTAACTTCACAAGTAAAGGCACGAAGAGCACGATACTCCGCTTCAGCAGAGGACAGAGAGACGGTGGGCTGCTTTTTAGTCTTCCACGAGATGGGAGACGAACCCAAAAACATAAGCCATCCTGTTAAGGACCGACGAGACTCAGGACATTTAGCCCAATCCGAGTCACACCATCCGGACAACTTCAAAGTAGACAGAGCAGAGAGAAGAATACCTTGACCGGGAGTGCCCTTTAAGTAACGCACAACACGTAGGGCCGCATTCCAATGATCCTCCCGAGGAGCACTCATGAACTGGGACAAAAGATGTACGGAATATGACAGGTCGGGTCGAGTAACAACAAAATAAACTAACCTGCCTACTAATCGGCGATACGGCTCAGGATTAGTAAGGAATTTGCTACCACTGCAACCCAGCTGATTTTGTTGCTCAATGGGAGTAGAGACGGGCTTGCAACCGAGAAGACCCACCTCCTGAAGAATGTCGAGTGTATATTTACGTTGGCACAGAAAAATTCCATCGGTGTGACGAGCCACTTCGAGACCCAAAAAATACTTCAAGTCGCCTAAATCCTTCATATGAAAGCACTTATGCAAATACTCTTTGAAGGAAACAAGGGCATTTAGATCATTCCCAGAGACAATGAAATCATCGACATAGACAAGGACATGAATGCGTACCGAGCCCTTCACAAAAATGAACAGAGAGTAATCATAGTAGCTCTGGGAAAAACCGTACCTCTTCAAAGCAGACCTGAGCTTGGAAAACCAACACCGAGGAGCCTGCTTGAGACCGTACAAAGACTTCTTCAATCGACACACTAGACAGGGCACCGGAGATTGGAACCCCGGAGGCAACCGCATATACACTTCCTCCTCCAAATCGCCATGAAGGAAGGCATTATGGACATCCATCTGATGCAAATGCCACTTGTTTGCAGCTGCCACAGTCAGAAATGCACGAACAGTGGTCAATTTAGCGACCGGAGCAAATGTCTCATCATAGTCCACTCCTTCGGTTTGATGATTACCGAACACAACCAAACGAGCTTTAAATCTCTCTATGGTAGAATCGGACTTGTATTTATTTTGTACAGCCACTTGCTTCCAAGAGATTTCTTACCAGGAGGAAGCGGTTCCAGTACTCATGTCTTATTATCAACCAGAGCCTTCATTTCAGTTTCCATAGTCGTGCGCCAGGCTGCGCTCTGAGCTGCTTCTTTGTAATTAAGAGGCTCGTTATGGGTCATTAAAGCTTCCAAGTAAGAACGATGTGGAGACGAAAATTTCTTACATGATAAATAATTAGCTAGGGGATACGGAGTACCTAAGGTTGGCAATGACACGCGGAGAGGAGCGGCACTAGATGGACTACTATCATTATCATCATCACTGTCAAAATTAAGAACATAGTCACGAAGAGTCGTTGTTGGAATCTTACTTCGATGTCCGCGACCCATGGGGGGAGACGGTGGGGAGCTGTCATTGGCGGGCCCAGCAGAACCAGTCATGGGCGACCCACCGTTGGTGGACGGGGTACCCGGTGGTGTTTCCTCACGGTCATTAGTATCCGGAGCAGCGAGCTCATTGTCCCAATTAATCAGCAAATCAGGCTCATTAGTGTCATTTGAAATATCAGAGGCAGGGACTTCACGTGAGGATGTAGAAATGAAAGGGAATTGACTAGCAAATTTATCAACCTTCGACTTTTGATTATGAGCAAAACATAAGGAGCCAAAGACCCGTAAAATGTCAAAATTTGGAGGTGTCTTAAAGATAAGCTCATATGGTGTTGCATCATTAAGTAAACGGGAAGGAGTACGATTAATAACAAACGCAGCAGCAAGAGCATATTCCCCCCAAAATCGAATAGGAAGACCACCCTGAAATCGCAAGGCCCGAGCTACGTTTAAAATATGTTGATGTTTTCGCTCGACTCTTCCATTTTGTTGGGGGGTACCCACACATGACGACTGAAACAAAATTCCTTGTGTAGAAAAAAACGGTTTTAATGTATGAAATTCGGTACCGTTGTCACTCCTCACAATTTTTATGTCAGCGGAAAATTGTCTTTTAATCATGGCAATAAATAATAGGAATTTATTAGTGACGTCGGTTTTGGCATTTAATAAATAAATCCATACTCCCCGTGAAAAATCATCAACTAATGTCAAAAAATATCGTGCTCCAGTCGTCGAAGGAACATCGTAAGGTCCCCATAAATCACAATGAATTAACTCAAAAGCATTCAAACTTTTATTACTGCTCAAAGGAAAGCTGCTACGAATGTGTTTGGCTCGATGACAAACCTCACATGGTTGTGACAAAGAATGTTTGTTATTACGTAAGAAAGGAAGCAATTTAACAATTTTCTCGGATGGATGACCCAGCCTATTATGCCATAGCTTGAAAACAGACGACCCAGATGTCACCAAGTTCACCTTCTCCGGTTTTTGACAGAGATAGTAGAGTCCATCTAGCCTTTCACCCGTGCCAATCGCCTCCCTCGTATCCCGGTCCTGTATAGTGCAAGAATTAGCATTAGTAATGAACTCACAGTGCAAGGCATCACTTAGCTGAGAGGCCGAAATTAAATTACAAGTTAATTGAGGCACATATAAAACTGGATCGACCGAGATAATCGGAGTGACATCAACTCGACCCACAAGTGAAGCAAGAATTTTCGAGCCATCAGGTAAGCCCACAACACGATTCGAAATATTTCAAACATCACAGAGCAACGCATAATTACCAGTTACGTGATGAGAACATCCCGTAACAATCAACCACTTACCAGAATGATCATGGGTAGGCGTACCATATACTGTTACTGATGACGCGGAGGACGTAGACGCCATTTGAGGTGCATTCACAGGAGGTGTCGAAGGGGTAGTATGAACAGCATTGCTAGAGTTAGATTGAAAGCCATCCCCACGACTGCCACCCTCCTGTTGTGAGCGAGCGCTATTCCCACTGTCACGCCCCCCACCCCGTCCACGCGTGGATGACCCACGGCCAGCACCACGCCGTTGGCTTTTTAACTCGTAATACCAATCAGGAACTTCTCCTGTTAGATCAAAACACATGCTACGGTCATGCCCGTTACGTTTGCAATGATTACAGTACATCAATTGACGCTCAGTTCGAGACATTTGAGATGGGGGTTTATTGGGAATAGGACTCTGTGAGCGAACATTAAAACTCGCTATTTCAGTCGGAGCCTCGGGAGTTTTACCAAGGCCACGCACCCGCTCTTCTTGACACACCATATTGTAAGCCCGAGCCACTGTCGGCAGTGGGTTTTGCGCCAAAATCACAGACCTTAGAGACCCATACTGAACCGCGTGCAGACCCAAAAGGAATTGATGCAAACGATCGGATTCACGTCGTTCCAGATGTTGCTTGGCACTAGTACAACCCGAGCAACATTTATACTCGATAATGGGTTGATGTTTGTCAAGGTCGTTCCACAACTGGCATAATTTTCCGTAGTAGACCGTGACAGGCTTCCCTTCCGACTGCTGACAGTCGCGAAGACCCGCTTGAATTTGATGGATCCGAGACCCATCGACAACACCAAATCGCTCTTGCAGAGCATCCCATAAACTTTTAGCATTTTCGAATTTTGGAAGCAAGGCACGTACCTCAGGGGAGATAGATTGTCGATTCATTCATTTAACATGGTATCAGAGCCCATGGCTAAAGACCTGGGTTTCATGGGCCAAAGTTTGCAGTCGGACGAGCAAAGTTGCTCAGTTGAATTTGTCCGGTCTGAGTTAATACTGGGCCATGTTTACAGCTGGACGAGCAAAGTTACTCAATTGAATGAATTTGTCCAGTCTGTGTGAAAAGTGGGCCTCACATGTGAGGGGGAGTGTGAAGAAACCCACCCCAAAGTTCCACATGTGAGGGTTGTCCCACATTGATAAAAGAGAAGAAGAATTACCACTTTATAAGGCAAGGGGCTACTCCCTCTATTGCCAATTGGTTTTAGAGTGGAACCTCTTTGACCTTATGAAGCGGACTCTCTCTCCTCCATTTGGGTGCGGCCCAGGCCCGTTGCATGATTTAACAAACCCGTTTATACTTATCCGTCTACAGTGAAATTTTGTGTTGCTTAGAGCATCCGCAACGATGGGGTTCCCCATATTTTATCTCTCTTTTTCTTATTCGTCCACCTCATTTTCCACTAACTTTTCCATCTACCCTCCCCAATCTATAACTTTATTTATGCAATAATGGAGTTCCCCATTTACATATAAAAATTTGGGAAGCTCCCCAAAAAGAACACAATTTACCCTTACTTTTTTTTTTGGAACTTTCTCTAATAATGGTGGAGCCTCAAATTATGGGGAGGTTGGTGCATTAGTGAGGTTCCTCATATGAGTAAAAAAGTGCATATGAGGAAGTAGTTCTACACCTTTGTGGTTGGTCTTATAGTTCCTCATGATTCTCCCTATTTCTCCGGAGGATTGTAATCTTCAATTTATTGCGAAGCCAAAAATCTCGATATTTGAACCATGCAAATTGAAGATGCTCATCATTGACTTACTGTACTTGTCAGATATCGGTATTTGAACAATACGAATTTTAGAATAAAAAATTCACTCCTTCATTGTTATCTATACGACTGTACTCCATAAAATAATTTCATATTGTGCCGACGCCCAAATATTTTTTTTTTTTTTTGGTTTATATGTAAGTTTATAATTTATCCATCAAGTTTCTTAAAAATAGCTGTTTTTCGTCGATTCAGGCCCTTAGGATTTAGCAACCCAAAAAATTAGCTAAAAAAACAGTAGAACACTAGAGTCAAAGTTCTGTATAAATCCCGCACTAGACTTTTGTATAACCGATCTGGGACAATTGCAATGGAATCGTATTAAACATTGAACATGTTGCTCGGAAGTTTAAAGTTGCAACTAACGTAGTTAATGCGATGATCGGAACAATTGACGTACAAACTATGATCAGTACCTTTTCATGTGACTATGTAGCCTGTATGTGATATGGGAGATTATTTCTTTAGTATGATGTGAGTTTGCGACATTATTGAGCCTGTAAATGTTGATTTTTTTAGCGTCGGTGTTGGGCCGTGTCAAAACAAAGACCATCTCATACAAGTAAATCGGCTAAATGAATCGAGATTGAGGTAAAACAGTCATGAGTTGGATCAGAAAATCAACCTCGCCCATACGAATTAGTTTTGAATTAATAAGTCGGTATACAAATTATTCAACATTGCGTGACGAACATACTTCATAATAATAGCTAATTCTGAACCCATACTTTTATTTTTTTCGCATCCTAATAACACGGCTATTGTTTATTTGTTATAAGCATCTTGCGATCCTTTGTGATCTCATATGCAGGTTACAGCTATCTAGGTTGCACGGACACTCCTCATAATCGGTGTTCCCGTGTCGGACACGACACTCGTCGGACACACGTAAAAACGTGTCGGACACCTGTAAAGCCGTGTCTAACTTTCATCTTTTATTTGGGCACGTGTCTGACGCGTGTCCATGGTATTTTGAGTTGTGTCCATGGTATTTGGACACACCTTCAAACGGAAAGTTGAATTTAAGGTAAATGGTGTGAATTGTTATATGGTTGAATTTGGTGGGCAAATGATATTCTTTAGACAAGTAATGAGATGTCGAAATAGATTGATTACTAGTATTGGTGCCCGACTTCGTTCGGGCTACCTCTACTTACCATTAAATTTGCTTTTTCATTATATAAAATTACTTAAAGTTGCATAACCCATAAATTTATCATTAATATATTTTTCTATGACATATCCTAAAATTACGATGAAACAAATTTTGACATATTCACTACTCCCGCTATTAATATCTTACTCTTATTAATGAAGCAATAGTAATAAATTTCATTATTTGCCCGTAATCATTGGTACTTTCACTACTCCCGTCGTAATTATTGTTACTGTCACTACTGCCACATTAATATTGATAATTTCACTACTTCCACCGTAATTATTGTTACTTCTACTATTGCCGCATTAATATTGATTATTTCACAACTTCCATTTGCATTGTTGTTTCTACCATTATCGCTGATAATATTGTTACTTTCACTATTCAAATGAGTGATTACTGTCATTTAACTATATCCAATATTACTACAATTCTTTTCTTTACTGACGAAATTACTTTTACTAATTAGGCATGTAATTTAAGAGGATTGTATATTTATATAAATATATTACATATATGCATTAAATCAAATCGAAAGAATTATGCAATCAATACTATATATTAATTCCAGAAACCAAGGAACTTCCATGTAATTAAATAAATCTATACACATTAATTATACTATATAGTTTTAAATCGCCAGCGTCGTGTGATGGACCTGAACAAGGGACTTCAATGTAAATATTATATAGTTTTGGTTAAAAGTATAAATTTAGAGAATATTAGAATATGGCGAGTTTCCTTAAATAAACGGGTCTCACTTATGGTATTAATTAGTATAAATATGTTAATTATTTAACATACATAAATATAATACAATATAAGTATATGTTATATTTTGGAAACTATTAAAAGGTAAGTAAATCAATTCAGATTTCCAAAAAATATAATATTCCATAATTCATTAGATTTGTAATTTAATTAGTAAATAATAATGATTACTCTTAAATAATATTCTAATCTAATATTTCAGATTTATTTAAATAAATAACTCTAATACAACTAGATAATCAACTATTATGATAGTAACCTTCCATGTGAGTAGTAAAAGCAACAATAATATATAGCAACGGGAGTAGTGAAAGTCATACTAGCAGCAACGGGGTAGTGAAATAAACAATAATAAATGCGGGAGTAGTGAAAGAAAAAATAATGACGGCGGGAGAAGTGAAAGTAATAATAGTCACAACACATGTAATGAAAGTAACAGTAGGAACAACAGAAAGAGTATGAAAAATTAACTAACAATTCGATTTTAAGAAAAATATTAATTTATTTAAATACGAGTTTGACAAAACTAACGGGTTAACCGTAAAAATAGCAGAAATAGTAAAACAAACAACAGTAACCGAAAAAGTAGTGAACGTAATAGTATTAACATGGGATGTAGTGAAAGTAATAATATTAATTTTACCTCTCATCATAATTTCAATATAGAAATTGTAAATGTATGTGTTAACCAAATTTAGAGAAATCATATTACATAGAAAATAAAATTTAAATGTTAAATAAAGGTAGCCCGGGCGTAGCCGGGCACCAAACCTAGTATTATATATTATGGAATCTAACTTGATATATTTATAACCTACTTATTATATTTTTGTATGTTAAATAATTAACATCTCTATACATCTAATAAATTATAAAGTTTAATAAAACTGCATAGATTTTAAATTTAATATATAATTTTATGATGATAATAATTAATACCATAAGTGTGCATGTTTATACTAATTAATTATTTTATTTTAAGGAAATTGACCATCTTCTCGTCTTCTATAAATATTTAGGAAAATTACCAAGCATCTTCTTTCTTAGTCTCCTTAAAATTGACTATCTTAATTAATTATTTTATTTTAAGGAAATTGACCATGTTTTTAGTCTCTTATAAATGTTTAGGAAAATTACCAAAGCTTCTATATAATTTAATTTTAACCCAAACTATATAATATTTGCATTGAGATCCCTTAATCGGGTCCATCACACGGTGCTATTGATTTACAACTATATAGTATAATTAATTTGTATAACTTTCTTTAATTACATAGAAGTTCCTTGGTTTCTGGATTTAATACTCCCTCCTATTCATTTTAACCTTCCCCCTTTCTTTTTTCATCTATTCATATAACTTTCCCCCTTTCCTTATTTAGTAAAGTTTTATACTTATTTTAATCACCTTACCCCACAACAATACCCCACAATACTCATACTTTATCTTATTTTAATCACCTTACCCCACAACAATACTTATTTTAATCATCTTACCCCACAATAATACCTTCTCTCTCTCCAATTACCTTACACCACCACAATACTTTACAATAAAATAATCCTACCCTTAATTTGCGTGCCATTTTGAAAGGGGAAGGTTAAAATGAATAGGAGGGAGTATATAGTATTGATAAGTTGGTTTTTGGTTTTAGAAATGAGAATAAGTTATATTTAACGTCAAATTTTACCTTCATTTATTTAAATTTAATTTAAAATACTTTTTCAAAAATAAAATCACACATATATAACTACAAAATATATATTTTATTAAATTTAAATAACGTGTCCCGTGTCCTAAATTTCATGGGATGTCGTGTCACGTGTCCGTGTCGTGTCCGTGTCCGTATCCGTTTTGGTGCTACCGAGACAGCTATGAAGAATTGTCAACTTAACAACTACTTTATATAATAATCGTATGGATTATTTGTATATCGGTTTTTCTAACGTCTACCCTAAAATAACACATTAAAGACCTAAATATAGTAAGATTCATTTGATATTCTCGCTAATTATGGTAAAAATGAGTTTATATTATATACAGATCATGTCAGGCTAAATATTTTCTGAAAAGACGAAAATGGTCCTTGGGATTCCACGCGCATCGCGCGCGGAGGAACAACTAGTTTATATTAAAAGGCTGAAATTATGAAATAGAAAAAGTTAAAATACTATTTCCTCCCATCCAAACCAAAGGTTGCATTTGACTTTTTGGCACTATTCATGATTGTAGATAATCTTTGGTATTATTAGTAATGTATAAGAGAAAATACAGTCATGCGAGATCTTGTTTGATTCATCGTCATAAATGCTATAAGAATATCAAGTTCTTATAATTTTTAATAATGTGTAATTAAAGATATTTCACGTTGCAAAACGTGTCTCGACAAGCCTAATAAAGTCAAATGTAACCTTTGATTTGAATGAGAGGGAGTATTTTTTAATCTCAAATCTACCAATTTGTTGGTCAAACAGGTTGCACGTTATCGTTGCTTCTTCCCCATACTCACAAATTCATTATTTTATTAGAATGATGATGGGCGCTCTCTTCCTCAACTTGTTGTTTAAACTTATTATAAAAGTGTTGACATATTTAACCCGTCTATAATTATTCGTCTATAGTCAGATTTTGTATTGCTTATACTTCCTCATGATTCTCCGGAGTATTGTAATCTTCAATTTATTGCAACCCGTCTATAATTATTCGTCTATAGTCAGATTTTGTATTGCTTATACTTCCTCATGATTCTCCGGAGTATTGTAATCTTCAATTTATTGCGGAGCCAAAAATCTCGATATTTGAACCATACAAATTGAAGATGCTCTGGCCTTTGGGTGAGTCAAGATCCTCTCCATTTCCTAAAAAGAAATGGAGAGGCCATTTCCTATCAATGGATCGGATTGCATCTTGCTAATATCGAACGGTTAACGATTTATGCAAGGAAATAAAGGTTTAATAGGATGTAGAGAGAAAAATATTATTAAATGGGTTTGTGAGAGGAAATGGAGAGAAAGAAATGGAGAGGATCTTAATTGCCTTTGGGTGCGTGTGAATTCCGCTTCAAGATCATTGACCTACGGTACTTGTTAGATCTCGGTATTTGAACAATACGAATTTTAGAATAAAAAATTCACTCCTTCATTGTTATCTATACGACTGTACTCCATAAAATAAGTTCATATTGTGCCGACGTCCAATTTTTTTTTTTTTTTTGGTTTATATGTAAGTTTATAATTTATCCATCAAGTTTCTTAAAAATAGCTGTTTTTCGTCGATTCAGGTCTTTAGGATTTAGCCACCCCAAAAATTAGCTAAAAAACAGTAGAACACTAGAGTCAAGTTCTGTATAAATCCCGCACTAGACTTTTGTATAACCAATCTGGGACAATTGCAATGGAATCGTATTAAACATTGAACATGTTGCTCGGAAGTTTAAAGTTGCAACTAACGTAGTTAATGCGATGATCGGAACAGATTGACGTACAAACTATGATCAGTTCCTTTTCATGTGGACTATGTAGCCTGTATGTGATATGGGAGATTATTTCTTTAGTATGATGTGAGTTTGCGACATTATTGAGCCTGTAAATGTTGATTTTTTTAGCGTCGGTGCTGGGTCGTGTCAAAACAAAGAACCTCTCATACAAGTAAATCGGCTAAATGAATCGAGATTGAGGTAAACCAGTCATGAGTTGGATCAGAAAACCAACCTCGCCCATACGAATTAGTTTTGAATTAATAAGTCGGTATACAAATTATTCAACATTGCGTGACGAACATACTTCATAATAATAGCTAATTCTGAACCCATACTTTTATTTTTTTCGCATCCTAATAACACGGCTATTGTTTATTTGTTATAAGCATCTTGCGATCCTTTGTGATCTCATATGCAGGTTACAGCTATGCAGAAATGTCAACTTAACAACTATACGATAATCGTATGGATTATTTGTATATCGGTTTTTCTAACGTCTACCCTAAAATAACACATTAAAGACCTAAATATAGTAAGATTCATTTGATATTCTCGCTAATTATGGTAAAAATGAGGTTATATTATATACAGATCATGTCAGGCTAAATATTTTCTAAAAAGACGAAAATGGTCCTTGGGACTCCACACGCATCGCGCGCTGAGGAACAACTAGTTTATATTGAAAGGCTGAAATTATGAAATAGAAAAAGTTAAAATTGTTATGAAATATTATTATATGGATGTCCATATCTTAGAATATTCTATAATATATTATGGAAACTTTCTCCCATTGTATTGTATATATATAACCTTCATAATGGAATAAGAATACAGTTGTGTCTCCCTTACTTTCTCTTGAGTTGCTCTATCTAATTCTTCATACTCTATATTTCACAACACGTTATCAACACGAGTCTCTAACCATCCTTATTATTATTATTTCTACATCGGGTGCAACGTAGTTTATTATTTCTAATTATGATCTCGTACAATCAATTAGAATCAATTAGATCTGATAATCAAGAGGTTCATATCAGATCTTATTATTTTATTCCGCTAATCAAGGTATGTTTCCTGTTTCCGTTATACTCCATAATTATTTATTAAGATCTACGAAGGTATCCGTATGATTAGCCGTGCATGCATAAAACGCATAAGGTAGTGTTTTAACAATTTATTCATGTCTGCTATAGTTAATTGGAGTAGCTAATTAGTTATCTGGCTATTAAAAATTAAGAAAGAGATGGATGGTATAACAAATTAACATTGACCAAAATAATTTGAGATATTTGTCATGACCGACTTTGACTCTTTAAGTACTGTATGTTGCTATGCTATACTTTGCACGGAAGTTATTAACTTATCATCTGTATGTTTATGTCTGCGGTGCTATATTTCTACGAATCTTATAATTGTTACGAGTATCATAATCTGTTATTAGTATTCAACATATCAAACCTAATGGTATACAAATTTCAGAATTAATATTTATTCATTGTTTTAAATTTTATGCATATGATGTGCATTCAATTTTCATATAATAGCATCATGAGTTTAAACAATGGTTCGTTCGTCAAAATTTATTAACCAAGTAGTCCATAAATACCATGATTATATAAGTAATAATTATGTTTTTCTGTTAAAGCTTTTGTCAATGGTGTAGAAAGTAAAGGGAAATATGGGGTTATTAACGGATATTTTCCTAAGCCTACAGATGAAAAGAGAGCATGCTTAATTTCTTTATAATTGGGACAAATTGTTTGGTGTTGGTAATTAATTTTGACGCATACCACTTTACTTCACTGTTTCTGTTACTAAACATTGTTTGTGTAGGACGACGTGGCAATAATCGAATTAGCATATTATTACGGTTATGCATTAATTATGATTTTCTATTTTTGTCAAATCACCGACTTGGATGCATGAATAGACCAAATATGATAATAAAATATAAGCACGCCACTCGTCGTAGCCATGGACATGGTGACTTGGACCCGAAGTTCCATATACGTGGTCAAGAATTTTTTTAAAAAGGGACATATTATATAATTTTTGGACCTGAAGTTCCAAAAGATTTATTTTACAAAGATGAGAGATATGTCCATATTATAACTTTGGCCTGAAATTCAAAGTTTGAAAGGTGTGTAATAATTTAACACCGTCTCATCAGTACAATATATTCATATTGTATAAGTGTAAGTGGCCAGAAGTTCACATCTATGAGTATATGAACCGCTGTTCAATTTAAAGCGGTCTTTATGAAAGATAATTTTATTTGCGACTTGATTCTTGTTCACCTGAAGTTGAACAGTATAATTAATGAGATACGAAATTTGATCCATTATTTGAAGTGAATGTGACATCTCATAAAGACTCTGTCTGTAGCAGATATCGAGAATACACTACTACAGCGTTGTTAAAGCGGCCGTTGTTAAAGGTTTTAACAACGGTTGGTTTTCTTAAGGCAACCGTTGTTAAAAATATTAACAACGGTTTTAAGTATAAAAACCCGTTGTGGAAAGTGTGACTCAATTTTGGAGGGAAAGTTATAACAACGGTTGTAATATACAAAACCGTTGTTATAACTAAAGACAACGGTTTTTTATTAAATAACCGTTGTTGTTTGTTCTTAAAAAATAAAAAAAAATTAAATTAAATATTACTAGATGCATGCATAATTACGGCCCGTTATAATTCCGATGCATGCATGCATTATTACATACTGGCATCACTGTGCATATGAACGGACAATATGGAATGAGAAGGGTTAGTAATAAGATTTGAAGCAGCATTATTGAGAGAAATGATGATGATTATGACACAACTTCCTAACATATATATTAATTAAAAAACAACTCAACCCACACATTGCTAAGTATATATACATTGCATTATCTCAACTAACATTTCCATTATCTCAATATATACATCCTCCAAACCCTAACTGCTAAAACAAATAAACTCCAAATAAGATTTGAAGCAGCATTATAAATTAACTCCAAACAAACTACAAACTCAAACAAAATGAATGATATCATCCTTAAGACTCTTACTATGATCGAGAACAACAACAGTTTCATCCGCCGGTTGCTCCATATTGAGGAAAGTTTCAGGAGCTACCTTGCGGATGCTCGATCCCATCTTGAAGGACGCCAAAGAAGATGGCTTGACGAAGCGACGATTGCGGCTATATGACGATATAGCGAGATCTTTGAACGGAACCTCCAAATAGCCAAGGAGGAGAGGACGGATATGATAGAGGAGAATAAGATCCTCTATGAAAATATAAGAATTGCATTTTTATTAATGTATTTTTTTTTAATTTATGTATTTATAAATATATTATATATATATTAATTATGTTTATCTTGCTTCTTCTTTATTATGCGAACAATATATACTTAAAGAAATAACATAATGGTCGATAAAAACACATACATGCAAATGAAATAATTAGAAAAAGAAAATAATAACGGCGAGATTTACCTGATAATTACCGAACGTAAGAGACGATGAAATCAACAGTGACGGCGAGAAGATAAAGAGACGATGAGAAAGAGACGATGATAAAGTGTGTTTTGTGTTTGTGTTTGCTGGGTATGTGTTTGTGTTTTGTGGCTGTAGCAGACTTGTGTTTGTGTGGTTTATAGTATGGAAGGTATTAACAACGGTTATTAAAGAACAACCGTTGTCAAATAAGTTTTAACAACGGGTCCCAAAAGAAACCGTTGTGATTATTTTTCACTAACTTTGCGTCAAATTTGCGCCATATTATTAACAACGGTTGTTCATGTGTAACCCGTTGTTAAAACTAATAACAACGGTTTTTATAACCATACCCGTTGTAATTAATTTTAGTAAAATTCGCGCCTACATTTTACAACGTCTATTGTGAATTTCGTGAATAACCGTTGTTAAACGGGCGTTGTGGTTGCCTGGATTTGTAGTAGTGATATGGCGTTATGATAAGCCTAGCATTGCAGCCTTAATTGAGCCTAATAATATGGCATTTGATGAGCCAAGTAAAGAAGCCTTAATTGAGCTTAATGATGTGGCCTTATTGAGCCAAATTTGTTCATTGAAAGAAATGAAAATATCTCATGAAAGTGAATATTTCATGAAAGGTCATATCACTACAAAAAAACGCGGAAAACTGACGGTAGATGTGACGGAATTTGAAGTCCGTCAGATATTTTAAATAACTGACGGACTTGTGACGGAAAATCCGTCAGGAGTCTATTAGTGACGGAATATCCGTCACATGACGTCAAATAATACTAGCGCGTAAAAAATCCAAAGGCGCCATTTTTCTCTGACGGAAACGCCGTCAGGACTGAAGCCCATACTGACGGAATTTCCGTCAGAATTGAGCACTCCTGACGGTAATGCCGTCAGTTGACTTCCCTCAATTATTACCCAGTGTAACAATAATTGAGAGGAAACCACTGACGGCATTTCCGTCAGGACTCCGCTTTTTTGGAGACATCTGACGGAATTTCCGTCAGTGAAGTCAACAGAAATTTGACTTAACTGACGGAAATTCCGTCAGATGTCTCCAAAAAAAGCGGAGTCCTGACGGAAATTCCGTCAGGAGTCTATTAAATACCGCGACAGCCATCCTCATTCTCATCGTAATTATTTTCCCTCAAATCAATTTTTACTACTCTATTCTCCCCAAATCCGCCAACCACCACCACACCACCACCACTCTCTCGTGCCGCCGACCACCACCACCCCAGGTTTGTCATTTACATCATTTTTTCCTTATTTGTTTTTCTTTTAGGCCATTTATCAAGAAGAGATGAGTCAACCAATGCCCCCCGGAGAGGCTCCAGACGAGTACCGTTCGTTCTACAAAGCGGTCGATGGTTTTGACAATCGTGGAAGATTTTCCAGGAGCGGTGATGTAGCGGCCGATCAATGGTTTGAACGTCCGTGTAACAAAGGTACTCGTCGATCATTCTCTTACACTCCTACCCAGTATACTCAATTTGCCACCCAACTAAACAATGAGCGAACCGCACGACAAAGTCTTGATGAAACAGTCCGTCTCCAAGCTCAGGAAATGGCAGAAATAAAACAAGCAATGGCTCAGATGCGCGCATCTCAACCCCCTCCCACGTGCTCCAGTTTCCCCGGCCCTTTCCGTAGAGAAGACAATGAGGATGGCGGGCATGGCTTTGGTAATGACTTTATTGAGCCTCTAGGTAATTATTAGAACCGTCGTCTATGTTCTTATGTTGGTAGTTTAGTTAAGGCTACCTTAGGAGTAGTTTAGTTAAGGCTACCTTATGACACTTATGATTATGGATTTTAGTAGTTTAGTTGGTATGTATAAGACATGTAAAAATTTGACCTTTAGCTTTTATGTAATAACTTCGGTTTTCCAATCGTGTTTGGTTTTCTTTCGTTGTCTACTCTTGATTCCCGCTCATGCGGTCGACATGATAATGGATTCCCGCTTGGCGGTCGACGGTCGTATTTGGTTTTTGCAGGTTTGGTGCGTAAATACAATGCAAAATCCGCATTGTGGCTAGGCAGCAAGCTGCTTTTTTCAGCTACTGCCCAAATATGTTCTGACGGAAACACCGTCACATAAGTCAACAAAGTTGACTATTACTGACGGTTATTCCGTCAGAAGTGGAGTAATACTGACGGAATAACCGTCAGAAGTGGAGTAATACTGACGGTATAACCGTCACATAAGTCAACAAAGTTGACTATTACTGACGGTTATTCCGTCAGAACAGGGGCCTCCTGACGGAATTTCCGTCACATAAGTCAACAATTTGATTGACATATGTGACGGTTATACCGTCAGTATTACTCCACTTCTGACGGTTATTCCGTCAGTTTTAGTCAACATTTCGTTGACTTGCCTAGTCACCCTGAAAGTGAGATTATGACGGAATAACCGTCAGTTATGCTTCTTACTGACGGAAATACCGTCAGAAACTATTTTCTGTGACCATCTGTAGTGACGCTTTAATCCTGACGGAATAACCGTCAGGAACGGCTATTCGTGACGGAAAACAGGCCGTAGTGACGGTTTTTCTCCGTCAGTTTTCCGCGTTTATTTTGTAATGTATGAAAATACTCAAAGAGTAATATATTTCTTATTGGAATATTGACGAGTCTTGCCTACATATATGAGACACGTATTGTGTCATATGTCACATCATTTATCCGGTTGGATAAAGTATTACTAACCATAAGATTAGCGCGATGAATATAGTCAACAAAAATATGGCATGTGATAAGTGAAATTATTGAGATACATCCAATTTTGATTAAAGTTTGCCGTGTATTTTTGGCAAACTAAGAAAGTTGACATGAAATGATTCAGATGTGACAAATTAAAGCCATCCGGGTTCTTACTATACCCGTTTTGATAAACCTTGAGTTTATCTTCAAGAAAAGATAAGTGCTGAAATTCTCTCGTGTAGAAATTTTATTAAAGGCAAGACACTACACTGAGATTGAGTATGTATGATGTTGGAGATCTAAACACTACTCGATATTGAATAAAGAACTTAAATGTTCGTGTATGGATTGACATTATATTGAGTGTAACACATAATGATTTTTCTGAGTAGTTCCCGTGATTAAAAATCACATTCAAATTTTTATATAAAATCGTTGATCTCTTTAATTGGGCATTGTAAATCAGCACTATAAAAATCCAACTGCATTAAACATTTCTTCCAGAAATATCTGTTATAGTACAAATATGCCCATATAAATTCTCATCGATGATATGAGAAATTGAGATCTAAGGTGGTTATGATAAATATTTGGACTATATATTGATTATAGTTTTTACCACCTTAGGGGGGAGAAAAGTGAGTTAAAGCTGGTAAAAACAAATATGATCCCATACTGAACCAGAAGTTCAGAGAAATGTTATACATTAAATTCATTGAGTAGAGGTTTTTGAATTTGATATAACCATATCTTTTACCAGATTAATACAAGTATATAGACTTGAAGTGTATTATAATAAAAGTCAAGATGAATTGACGGTTCCAATGAATGTGAAATAGCAAGTTCAAGCAGTTGGTATGATGTGTAATTGCTATATTTGAAGTGTCCCTGAAGTGACACGATATCTTAAGGATAATAGATGGCTTAAATGAATATAATGGTACCACATACATATTCAGATTCAGATATCATCAAACGGTACTGATATCATCAAGAAGTGATGAAATTATATCGATATATTTATGGAACCTACATACATTTGCGCGCGATATTTTATGGACTTTATAATGGGGATCGTAAGTTTATATAAGTCCATTTTTGTTGTCGACATATAATCAATGATTATAAATGAGCTCATGGACTAGAAATTTAGTTATTGACCTGACGTCAATCCGAATTATGAATATTGGAAAGAAAACTGATCAGTTTGCATTTTTAGTCATCATGATGTGCATATAGAGAGTAAGTTCATCATTGCATCTTAGTTTTAATATATACATTATTATTGCATTGTTATTAGAATATGTTATTTAGAACTTAGTTTCATATCATATGCATGCACATGTTTCATAATATATAATTTTGAATGGATAATGATGGAAAGGAGAAATATATTTTACTCCTATGAGGATAGCTCCTTGTAGGAGCCTCTTATAAATGACCATCAATTGTTAATGGTTGATCAATTGAGTTATTGAAAACTCATGATATATATAAACCCCTACTATACGATTGAAAGATATCGTGATTAATTCCAAAATGGAACATCAAAACTCCTATAGAGTTTATTTGAAAAGTTATTGTCTCAACCTGAAGTTTGAGCATATTGAATGAGCTTTTTGCTAAGCATGTGAAATTAGTTTATGGTCTAGAAGTACCATAACGATTAGAATAATGTAGTGAAGATCTACAATGAAAATGTCAATCCATACATATATTGTTTAGCAAAGTAAATCGCTCAAAGGTATTGGATGATTTATTCAATAATCATTGATTTGATTTTTCTTAAGACAAGGATTAAGGAATGATGGCTACACTCTTTTTCCCTTCGACTAGGTTTTTTGTCCCAACGGGTTTTTCCTAGCAAGGTTTTTAACGAGGTAGCACTATAAGCGCATTATTACGCTATAGTCATGATCGTCATTATTGATTGAGATGACAAATTGTTTTAGACATATAATGTTATGTCGTTTATTGAGGAACAACTATATCACTATTGCGGAAGTATCAATTAAATGAAGATCCAAGAGATTATGAAATGATTATATCCAGACTGTGAAATCTCAAAGAAATATGATATCGAAGCTGTCATGGATTTCTATTGAGTGAAGATTCAAGTTTATCAACCACAATGGGTGCTACTTCAACGATCATCAAGAAGCAATGTCAAATCATGGATCATTTTTAAGATACATCAAGTTATGTAATCATCAGGGGGAGTAAACACGTGCTGTACTCTTTTTCCTTATCTATGGTTTTGTACCACTGGGTTTTCCACGGAAAGGTTTTAACGAGGCAGCTATTATTATGCGTGTTTGAAGATTATTGTACTCTTTTCCTTTTTAGCGTTTTTCCCATAGGGTTTTTCTAGTAAGGTTTTTAATGAGACATCTTCTTCAGTAATGGACATCCAAGGGAGAGTGTTATGAAATATAATTATATGGATGTCCATATCTTAGAATACTCTATAATATATTATGGAAACCTTCTCCCATTGTATTGTATATATATACCCTTCATAATGGAATAAGAATACAGTTTTGTCTCCCTTACTTTCTCTTGAGTTGCTCTCTCTAATTCTTCATACTCTATATTTCACAACAAAAATACCATTTTTTAATCTCAAATCTACCAATTTGTTGGTCAAACAGGTTGCACGTTATCGTTCCTTCTTCCCCACACTCACAAATTCATTATTTTATTATAAAAGTGTTGACATATTTAACCCGTCTATAATTATTCGTCTATAGTCAGATTTTGTATTGCTTAGAGCATCTCTAATGGTAAGCTAGTTGCTACTAGCTTACCTTTGCCACATAAGATTTTCAAGCTAGAATATTTTTAAACTACAAACTACTACAATGGTAAGCTACTCGCTTAGTGTTGTGGCTTAAATGGACCATATGTCAACTACCTTCCACAACACCCTTTTAATTAATACATCTACTTATTTTTCCTAAAAAATAAAAATTAAAAACATTTAAGTGTTGTTTTAATTGGTAGATTTTTTCTTGTAGGCCCATTTGAGCTACTAGCTCCATGGAGCTACTAGCTCAATTTAAGCTAGTACATGTAAAGTGCTCCAATGGTTAAGCAAGTAGCTTGAAAACTTTTTTATTTGCAAGCAAGTCCTTTTGCTTAATCATTGGAGATGCTTATACTTCCTCATGATTCTCCGGAGTATTGTAATCTTCAATTTATTGCGGAGCCAAAAATCTCGATATTTGAACCATACAATTATACAAATTGAAGATGCTCTGGCTAATTCTGAACCCATACTATTATTTTTTTTGCATCCTAACACTACTACAAATACAGGCAACCACAACGGCCCTTTAACAACGCTTATTCACGAAAATCATCAAAACACGTTGTAGAATTGATTCCGCGAATTTTACCAAACTTAATTACAACGGTTCTGTGTTGTTAACCGTTGTTATTGGTTTTAACAACGGGTCATACTTAAACAACCGTTGTTAATAAAAAAACTAATAACAACGGTTAAATTTTAACCGTTGTTAATGGTTTGGCGCCAAATTAGTGAAAAGTAATCACAACGGTTATATTAGAACCCGTTTTTAATACTTTTTAACAACGGTTGTAGACTCAATAACCGTTGTTATTAATATTATGAAAATCTTAAGAACGACATATTGCTTTATTCTGCTATACGCTACAAAACACAAACACAAGCTAATACTGCTACTATATCATCCTCCATTCCTCCCTGATCGTCTCTCTGTCTTCATCTCCGTCACTGTTGTCACGTCTTCTCTCCCTCATCGTGTTTATCAATCAGGTATATATATGTTTCTTAGCAACGCTTATAGATATAGGATTTTTTGGGTTATTATCTAATTTGTTGATAATTTAGCTTAATTGCTTTCCTGAATTTCGTTTATTTGTTTGCCTATTATTGTATTTTCTGAATTAGTTGCCTATTATTACGAATGTAGAATAATGACTCGAACTTGGGTGATTGATGCAAATATGAGTGACCGCACCTACAAGGATGGTTTAGCTGAATTTTATGAATTCGTTTCGAACAATTTGAAAGGTTCTTCTAGTATTGCATGTCCTTGTGAAAGATGTGGTAATATTAGCTATATGGCTTTTCCGGACGTTAAAATACACCTAGAAAAGTGGAGATTTAGTCGATCCTATACACTTTGGATTTTTCATGGGGAATCATTAGAGGAAGAGAATAACTCTGAAGAAGATGATGTTGAGGTACACGAAAGGCTAACTGATGATCCTGAGTTTGCCGAGTTTTTTGAGTTGGAAGAGTTGGAAGTAGAGAAGTTGAATGTTGGGTCTATAGATAATGAAGAGAATGATGATGAGTCCATTGCTTTTGAAGATGTAGGTGATGACACTAGTAATTGGGATGACCTTAACAACATATATGAGAAGTTGTGTGAGTCTGAAGCACCTCTGTATCCTGGTTGTAAGTTCACAAAAATGTCTGCTGTGGTGAAGTTGTATAATATCAAGGGAGCAAATGGGGTGAGTGACACGTGTTTCACTAGTTTTTTTAGCCTTGATAAAGGAGTTGCTTCCAGATAGTAATGTTCTACCTGTTAAGACATATGAGGCGAAAAAACTAATAAGAGGAGTGGGTATGAAATATGAGAAAATACATGCATGTCCAAATGATTGCATATTGTATCGGAAATTATATCAAAACTTAACCAATTGCCCTAAATGTTTGGAGTGGCGTTATAAGGATAAGGAAGGGATCCCGGCTAAGGTGTTGTGGTATTTTCCATTGATACCAAGAGTCATAAGGATTTATGCGAATCCCGATGATTCAAAAATGTTAACTTGGCATGAAACAGGAAGAATAAATGATGGAAAGCTAAGACACCCGGCAGATGGTAAGCAATGGAAATCGTTCGACGCTAAGTATCCCGAGTTCGGCAATGAACCTAGAAACTTACGTCTAGCGCTGTCCACTGATGGAATGAACCCACACGGAAACATGAGTAGCCAACATAGTACTTGGCCAGTAGTGTTGGCTATTTATAACTTACCTCCATATGTGTGCATGAAAAGAAAGTATTTGATGTTGTCGTTGTTAATTTCCGGCCCTAAA
The DNA here is from genome assembly GCF_048544455.1 of Silene latifolia. Taxonomy (NCBI): domain Eukaryota; kingdom Viridiplantae; phylum Streptophyta; class Magnoliopsida; order Caryophyllales; family Caryophyllaceae; genus Silene; species Silene latifolia. The sequence continues at coordinate 10,589,395 of NC_133534.1, forward strand.
CAACCTGGAAATGATATAGATGTATATTTGGAACCTCTTCTAGATGATTTGCGATTGTTGTGGGATAGTGGGATAGAAGTATTTGATGCATATAAGAACGAAACTTTCAATTTGAGAGCGATGTTATTGTGTACAATAACCGACTATCCGGCTTATGGCGACCTTTCTGGCACACAGTTCATGGGAAAGAGGCTTGTCCATTGTGTGGGGAGGATATCGAGTCCGAATACTTGAAGTCTTCTCGTAAGTATGTGTATATGGGAAATAGGAGGTTCTTGTCTCATGACCATTGTTATCGCAAGATGCAGAAAGCATTCAATGGAAGACAAGAACTTCGTCAACCTCCTAGAATTTTGAGTGGGCATGAAGTTTATCAGAAAGTAAAGCATATTGAGATAGATTATGGGAAGAAGAGCGGCTCTAAATTGTCTACTCGTGGGTATAAGAAAAGATCCATATTTTTTGATAAACTTCCATATTGGCTCGACTGGAGGTCGGGCATTGCCTCGATTTCATGCACATTGAGAAAAATGTCCGTGATAATATTATCAATACCCTTCTGAATGTTCCTGGTAAAACAAAGGATAACGCCGCAGCTAGGGAAGATATGAAAATGATGGGTATTAGGCTAGAGTTGGCACCACAGAAGAGAGGTAATCGTACATTTTTACCGCCAGCAGCTTTTACCCTTTCACGGAATGAGAGAAAAGAGTTTTGTGCATGCTTGAATGGAATTAAAGTGCCACATGGTTATTCGTCGAACATCAAAAGCCTAGTGTCGATGCAAGACCTAAAACTCATCGGGTTAAAGTCACATGATTGTCACACTTTGATGCAACAATTACTACCTGTGGCTATTCGTTCCATTTTACCTGAAAAGGTAAGATATGCTATAACTAGATTCTGTCTCTTCTTCAAGTCCATATGCGAGAAAGTCATCGATCCCGATGACGCGGATTCATTGCAGGACCTCGTTGTAACCTCTCTTTGTCAGTTGGAAATGTATTTTCCACCCTCTTTCTTCACTATCATGATTCATCCGACCATTCACTTGGTTAGGGAGATTTTGTACCTTGGGCCCGTGTACTTGAGATACCAGTATCCTTTCGAAAGATTGATGAAAGTCTACAAGGATTATACATCTAATCGGTATCGTCCGGAAGGTTGTATTGCTGAACGCGCTATTTTAGACGAAGCTCTTTCATATTGTTACGCTCATCTCTCCCCTGAGGAGTTGATTGGCGTTCCTAAAAATCGTCATAGTGACTGGATGACCGGAAAAGGTATTAGGGGCCGGGTTGAAAAAATTGTGACACGTGAAATGTTGCATTTAGCACACATGTATGTGCTAAACAACGAAGATGAGGTGCAACCTTATATTCAACAACACAAAGATGAGCTCAAATACGATCGCCAAAACAAGAACGAGAAGTGGATTGCGAACGAGCATACGAAGACGTTTCCAGAGTGGTTTAGGAATATTGTCTTACGATTATCTTGATCAAACTAGTGATGACATCTCTCCTAGGTTACTACGTCTTGGTTTAGGTCCAAATGTCAGGGTCACCTTTTACAACAGTTTTGCCATTAATGGATATACTTTTTACACCCGCGAGCAAGATGAGGTGAGCACAATGCAAAATAGTGGTGTGAGTTCTGAATTTGAGGCAATGCACTTTGCTACTTCAAAAGATAAAAAGCCTATTTGGGGAAAATGCCTTTATTATGGTGTTATTCAAGAAATATTGGTACTAGATTACATTGATTTCACAATGCCTTTGTTTCGATGTAACTGGGTTGATAACAACATCCATTGTGTCCGAAAGGATAAGATGGGATTTACGTTGGTCAATCCGGGTAAGGTTGGCAATAATAAGGATGATCCTTTCATAATGGCATCCCAAGCTAAACAAGTGTTCTATGTCACCGATCCTATGGATAAGAAGTGGTCTGTTGTACTGTCTATAAGGAAAAGAAGGAGTAGTCCATCCGATAATGGTGATGATGATCAGGATGTCGTTTTTGAGGGAATGGATCAGTCTACCACTGTATCTTATTTCGACGATGTTGACACTGATCATGAGGACACTGAAAGCATCTATATGCGTGATGACCATGGTGAAGGTATTTGGGTTAACGAAGAAACTATGACATCCAAGAAACGTCCCCGATCCTGAGATAGTTCATCAGGACACGGTATGCATGCATCTTTGGTGTTGTCTTATTTTCTTGATCTTATTATTAGATGTGGATCTTTGGTGTTGAAATTCTTTGAATAATGTTGCAAAGTATATGGTGCTTCTTCTGTTACATTATGTATGTATTGTTCTGAGTTTGACTGTAATGGAATTAATGTAATTTTTAAAAAAAAAAGAGGTTCGACAATAACAACGGTTATATTTAAATTACCCGTTGTTAATACTTTCAACAACGGGTGTAGTACCTCTACCCGTTGTCAATTATTTTTTTTGACATATTTCATTTTGGCGCTAATTTGGTGAAAATATATTACAACGGGTATATTTTAACCGTTGTAATAAACTTTTGACAACGGTTTACTTTTATTGACCCGTTGTTATTAACATATAACAACGGTTCTTCTTTGAGAACCCGTTGTCAATAGTTTGTCTTAATAAAAAACTAATATAGAAACCCATACAGCATGCCATACACAAACACACACAACATTATTATTAGTTCAACCGTTGGGTATCCTGAGTTAATTCTACTCTCTTCCTCGCTTTTTACATTCTCGTCGCCGGTCGTCGCCCAGTTTCCGAAGCCCAGATTCCGTTGCCTTCCCTTATCATCCTGCTCGTTCTCTTTATCATCATCATCAACAGGTATGTTCACTTTAATTTTGTGTTTCGTCATTAGGGTTTTAAGACGATCATCTTGTTTCTTTTTCATGCATCTGTTTGTTTTTCGTCTTCTTTGTTATCTTATTTATCATCCCGCATCATCTACTTTACTCCTCTTATCAGGGTTTAGGATTTTAGAAGCCCAATCTGTTGTTTTAAATTTTCATTCCTATTAGGGTTTAGGGTTTTAGATAATACTCTGCATGTACGATGTTAAGTTGTTCATTTCCAGCTATATCATTCATATTTGGGTTTTAGGATTATCATGGGTGAAAAACGTAAAAGAAGTCAAAAGAATAATGAGCCTGGTGATAATAAGCCTGGTGAGAGGGGTGCTACGAAGTGCAAGAAAGTCCTTGCAGCTATAGCCGCTAAACAGCCGTTCCAATTAACATGGAGTGAGATGGGTTTCCCTACTGGTCCAAATGCGGGTCTTTTCTCCAGTTGGATTGGTGCTTGCACAAGACAGTTTGTGCCTATCCATTTAAATGATGTTAGAACTTTGAATCCAAAATTGGCGGAGTTATACTTGGCTCGTGTAAAGGAAGGCTTTATTATACCCGATAAAAGCCATGATGAGTATTTAATGCATAAGGCAGCGGATGTCCACAGGCAGTGGAAGTGTGGCGTTGCTAGGGATTGGTTGTATGTGGACAAGGCAACGGGTGTAATACTCCGTATTTATAAGTCTTGGGGTACTCTATCGAGTAGCCCTTACTCTGTCGAGTAAGGGAAGTTGCGAAGATAAATAGTTTCTGACCTGTTGGGCACTCGATCGAGTAGCTGGGGCACTCGATCGAGTAGGGGGGTACTCGATCGAGTACCTTGGGTACTCGATCGAGTGTCCGGTTTTACGGGGAGTTTTCTCGGGTTTTGTTAATTACGCGATTGAGGTATTTAAACATATTCGTCATTGTTTTAAATCACTTTTTACAAAACCTAAAACCTGTTTAAGAGAGAAAGCAACTTGTTCTTCTTCCTAATCGCGTTCTTGACAATTCCCGGAGTTCAGACGGTCGGTTCGTATCGTAGTTCGTGTCGTTGGATTCCTTGCGTCGAGGGTAAGCTTTTAATATAATTTCTATGATGTTTTGTTAAGATTGGTGAAACCCTAATTTAGGAATTGGGGGTTTTTATGAGTAGTATTTGAATGGTAGCATCTATGTGTTGTATGATAGGAGGAGAATTCGTAGAGGAGCCGTTTTGATACAGCTGTAGATACCGTCTGCGTGTTGTGCTTTCCAGGTAGGATTTCCTACTCAGTATTAATCCCATAATGGGATATTGGTGATGTGCTGTAGCTAGTTGTTTGATATGATGATTGTGCTTGTGATTGTGATTGAGGTTGTGTTTGTTGATGGTTCTCGAGATGCGTTCTCGGCTGAGTGGGGTCACTTGCGGGAGTGATCTCACGCCCTAGTTTCGCCCTTCGTGGAACCCGCCACGAAAGGGGATGTGCACATTAATGGACAGGGTTATCGCTCGTACGATGAGCGGGGCTTAGGTGGGAACGACTGCGGTCCCCCACTGGCGTGGTGGGTCCAGTGGACGATCGGTGATTGAGGCGATTGGTTGGATGTGTGTGTGTGTGTGTGTGGCGATTCAATTTGTCTGTTTATCTTATTGTTGATATCTCGTATTGAATTGTGTGATTAGTACCGACCCCGTTTAAATGTTTTAAAATCGTGGTGATCCATTCCGGGGTGGTAAGCGATTATTGAGCAGGTGTGATATGACGCGTATGGGATAGCTGGGATGAGTCATCACGTGGCAGTTAGGAGTCTTCCGCTGTGTCAGACAAAGTCTAGTAGCTTCGATAGTTTTAGCTGTAGACCGTATGAGAACCTTGTAATTCCTTTTATTAGTTTTGGTTTGAACATGTAATCACTTAATCTATAATTACTTTAAAAGTACGTTTCTTTATTGTCTTATGATATTCAGTACCTCGGGCAACCGAGATGGTAGTATCCTTATACCTGAGTGGTCCTGGTAAGGCACTTGGAGTATGGGGGTGTTACAAATGGTATCAGAGCGACGATTTTGGAACCTGTAACAAATGAACATAATGAACATAGGGAGTCTAATAAAATGAACCTGGTGTATGTGTAATGGGAGCCCCGGCTGATGCTAGGTTTTGGGTGAGTAGGCGCCCTCATTTCAAAATCTTGGCCCCATGATACTTAAGCCAGTCACATGGTATGGGAACGTGGAGTCCGTGTGTATATGTGCGACGTGTACGTTAATTGTGCTGTATATGGTTTGTTGAAAGCATGTTGCATGATAGTTGGTTGACATGTTGGTTGGAATCGTTGGAAAGGTATATGAGAATGATGAATGATGTTGCAGGACGAAAACATGTGGTTAGGGGGTGTGATAAGATTGTTTTCGTAGTTTTGTTTGCGTAAAGCTATATATTAAGTTCGTATAATTGTCTACTATTGTATCATATGCGCTTGTTAGATGAAGTATGTAATTGAACTAGATGAATTGATTGGAAAAGATGAAGTGGTAATTTCGTAAGGATATGAATTTCTTGATTATGGAAGTGTTTATGATATGAAGTGGATTCGTAATGTTCTTTGTATTAGCAACTTTGTAAATAGGAATTGTAGTGTATGGGTGTGGTTTGTGTTATGAAAAGTTATGAAAATTTAAAACATGCGGGTAATACATGATTAAAAGTTGAATGTTATATGAGCATGATAGATGGTAATGCTTGGCCTTTGGTAAGTAGTAACATGAAGAATAAGAGGTTCAATGATATGTGTTTTATATAACGAATTGGATGAAAAGCATGATGGTTGTTTATAACGTGGCACTTGATAACACGAAGTAGATTATTTTGTTAATTGTATGAGGAGTCGCGCAGATTTGAATGCGTAGTTGTAATCATAATGTTGAAATAATAATGAATGCATAGTACGTTAGGGTATGTGAGATAACATTCGGGTAGTATTCACGAGTCTGCATGACTCGATCGAGTGGGTTGATTCGGTCGAGTGGGTATTTGTCGTTATTTTGACCAGAATCGTGTTTTTGGGCACTCGATCGAGTACCTCGGGCACTCGATCGAGTATGGGGTCACTCGATCGAGTAGCCGGGCTACTCGGTCGAGTAAGTCAGAGATCAGAAGATCTGTTTGGGTTCTGGAGTCGGGGCACTCGATCGAGCATGTTTGGCACTCGATCGAGTAGCCTCAACTCGATCGAGTAGGTTCAGGTACTCGATCGAGTGGGGTCTGTGCAGGTCATATGCGTGTTTCGGGTCATATGTTTGTCTTTTGACATTCGTTGCATATTATGTTTAATTCAAAGGTGTTGTATTACTTCTTTATGCATTGTATTACGTATGTGTTGGTCCTGAAGCGTAAGTTACCCAATCTTATGATGTAAAGAGTGGCACTATGATGAGTATGAGTTCGGTGGGGAGGACATGAGTTATATGTGATTATGATAGATGGTGGAAAAAAGAAAGGGAAGATTGGTATAGTTTATTGAGGCATGGCGCACGTTTTGCGAGACGGGATGAGTGATATGATCGTGTGTTGAGTAAGGTAAAAATAAGTGAATATAGGCAAGGGATGATGTGAGTATAATGAACGCGAGAATGAAAAGATTGAAAGTAAGAATGTGGATAGTGGCAGCTTGAGATGTGTAAAGAGTTATGGAGGGAAATGGTTAGGAGTCGTGTGGGCTATGGATTTATGTAGTGAAAGTTCGTTTAAAGGGGTTGAGAAGGGTAATTTATAGTGAACTTTGTGGAGACATGTCGCGAGGTGTATTAGTAGACAGTGAGTGAGTTTGGGAGGTTTGGGTTATTAAAAGATGAAACTACTGTGTGATTTCCTTGGAATTAATTAACGGTATTAAATGAATTCTGATTTCTAGAGATGTAAAAAGGGGGATGCAATTGTTTGAACATTAAACATTGGTTCTATGGATAGATTAGTGGCAAGTATGAGTGATAGCATAATAAGAGAAGATCCATGGTAAGAAAGAGTGAGATGATGTCGGTAGAAAATAATGGAATTAAGTTTTGGAGCAACGAAGGGGTAACCAGATTTCTAAAGAGTTAGCTAGAAGGAATAAGGAGTTGAACTATTAATTGATATTATTGAGTGTAAAGAGAAAGGAAGGATAAAAGTAAGCTGAGGAAAATGTTTACCGGAGCTATGTGATATAAAGGTAAGGAATCATCGAAAGTTGTGATGGTATCACGAGGATGTTAGCTAAAGGTTATATAGGAGTTTCAGGGCAACATGATTGGTAATGAGTTTCGAGGAATTAAGGGAGTAAGAAGTTGGTGGAGTATTGGCACGATACGAGATATTTGGTGGAGAGTTGGATGACAATATAAATAAGATAGCATTGAGAATAATGTTGAGGTAATTTTGTGGATGGGTTTGATGTTCGTTATATGCAACGTTAACCAAAAAAATGGTAGAAAAACCATGTTAATTTGATATGAGTGTAAGAAATTTGATATACGAGCAGCAGTGGCATTGTGGTGTTATCACTAATGGTTAAGAGTGATGGTATATTAGAAAGGTAGCAATTCTAAAGAGATTGATTTGGTAGGGACCTGATTGTTGTGTATGATTGTGAGAGGGTATAAGATGTGGTTAGATGAGGCGGACGCTATCAGTTGAATAGTGAAGGCGTGATTATATTTGCCAGGAAGTGATGGTTGTGCGAATGGGGGAATATGTTATGAGGGGCATATGAGTTAAACTCGGGCGGCAGGTAACCTTTTTCGAGTAGGTGACTTACGTGGTCAGGATTGACTAGTTGGTTGTGATTACGGGTCTATGATATGTGTAAATGTTTGTGTGAGGTTCTGACCTCACAAGAAGTGGTATGGTATGATAATTATAAAGTTGTTTTATGAATGTTCTGTAATATATATGTTGGACACGGTAATTTAATTGAATGAGATCCAAAAAGGCAATAATTTGATTGATTTGACATGGCTAGTTATAATTTTATGTGTATTAATAACACATGTGTATTCCGTGAAATGATAGAGACGATGTTCATGAGATGCTTATCTGTTTATTCATATAATATGTTGCGTTGTGATTGAGTAAAGTGGATTTGAGTAAGTTTTCTTGTCCGAAAGGTTATTTCCGAGTGAGTATTTATGGAATTGTATGTAGTTGTGATGTCTATCAATGTGGTTGTGGTGCCTCGGGTGGTGATCCGGGCACGATATTTAGTGTTGTGATGCGGGTATTTTCGCACTACGGTGTGGCTGTTGGTGGCGGTGTTGTGATGCCGTCACCGGTTGTGGTGGAGTAGGCGGGATGATTATGATTCGGGTTTCGAAAGTACATACCAGTTATACATAGATTGTTGTTTTGTTTGATGTTGCTCTCTGCGAGTGTCGGTTTGTGCTGATAGACAGTTGTCTTGCTTATTCATGTTTTCTTTACCAGGTTGAGTTGGGAATGAGGGCATAGTATGATATGAAATAGAGTCGTATATGTTTTCGTTGTTGTCATGCTATAGTGACGTTCTATTGATGGGACACGGTTGTGAGAGGTTGTTACAGTAATTTTGATCTTGTTCTAAATAAGGCTTTAGTGGACATGATAATGGAAAATGATTCGTGGAACAGGTGTGGTAATGATCTGAAAGCGGCAGGTAGTTCATAATCTTTTGTGGAGACAGTGAGTGTAGGGTGTTGGGGGAATTAGTGTCATGATTAAGTTGTGTATGAGTTTTGCGGTAATGAAAGAAGGAACTTGAGGATCTAGTGTGCGTGTACGTAACGAGTGCGGACCGTGAGTTATGCTTCTGGGAGATAAGTGCCTTACGTAGAGAGGTATGTTGTTTGGCAGTAGTAATGAAGAGTGGGTATGGTGATTTGCTACGAGTTTATGGCATAGGTTAGGTGCGCTGCCGAATGAGTTGAGGAATGGGAAATGTTTATGTATGGGAGTCTTGGATATAAGAATGGTGAGTGTTTGGTTTATAGACAGTTATCTTTGACATGTGGTGGTACAGAGGGTAATGAGATATAGATATGGTTGGTATTAGTGAGTTACGAGGACGTAACATTTGTCTTAAGAGGAGTAGGATGCGATAAAACAGATTTTGATGGTTGTACATATAGTAATATATTCGGAAGTGGAGTCTTAATGTAGAATAAAAGATCGATTCGTGTTGTGGGTGATTTTATTAAAGGTCATGACCGTGCTGGTAGTAGTTCGATGTTTAGGAGTGTGAGAATATTTGGATAGTGTTCACAGTTGGATAATGAGTTATGAGTGTGAGTAAACTTCGAGGACGAAGTTCCTTTTAAGGGTGGTAGAATGTAACATTCCGTTTGATGTCTATGAGTGTCTTGGTATTGGATTTGATAGTTGATGATATTATGGAGCTAGCAGCATTAGAGATGGTAGTTGGTTATGTATGGAGTGAGTGTTGTGAGAGATATATACGTAGTGGATACGATATCGTGAGTCATGTTGTGGAAGTAAACATAGTTGGTGGAGTGGGTGTTAAGAGTTCATGTTCTATGTCGGTCGAGTTCTTGAGTCCTTAGCTAAGTTGTTGTGTCTTGGTCGAGTCTGTATGGTTGTTTTTATGTATGGGTTGAACTTCGGGGACGAAGTTCCTTTTAAGGAGGGAAGACTGTAATACTCCGTATTTATAAGTCTTGGGGTACTCTATCGAGTAGCCCTTACTCTGTCGAGTAAGGGCAAGTTGCGAAGATAAATAGTTTCGACTGTTGGGCACTCGATCGAGTAATTTGGGGCACTCGATCGAGTAGGGGTACTCGATCGAGTACCTTGGGTACTCGATCGAGTGTCCGGTTTTACGGGGAGTTTTCTCGGGTTTTGTTAATTACGCGATTGAGGTATTTAAACATATTCGTCATTGTTTTAAATCACTTTTTACAAAACCTAAAACCTGTTTAAGAGAGAAAGCAACTTGTTCTTCTTCCTAATCGCGTTCTTGACAATTCCGGAGTTCGACGGTCGGTTCGTATCGTAGTTCGTGTCGTTGGATTCCTTGCGTCGAGGGTAAGCTTTTAATATAATTTCTATGATGTTTTGTTAAGATTGGTGAAACCCTAATTTAGGAATTGGGGTTTTTATGAGTAGTATTTGAATGGTAGCATCTATGTGTTGTATGATAGGAGGAGAATTCGTAGAGGAGCCGTTTTGATACAATTTGTAGATACCGTCTGCGTGTTGTGCTTTCCGGTAGGATTTCCTACTCGTATTAATCCCATAATGGGATATTGGTGATGTCTTTGTAGCTAGTTGTTTGATATGATGATTGTGCTTGTGATTGTGATTGAGGTTGTGTTTGTTGATGGTTCTCGAGATGCGTTTCTACCGAGGAGTGGGGTCACTTGCGGGAGTGATCTCACGCCCTAGTTTCGCCCTTCGTGGAACCCGCCACGAAAGGGGATGTGCACATTAATGGACGGGGTTATCGCTCGTACGATGAGCGGGGCTTAGGTGGGAACGATCGCGGTCCCCCCGGCGTGGCGGGTCCAGTGGACGATCGTGATTGAGGCGATTGGTTGGATGTGTGTGTGTGTGTGTGGCGATTCAATTGTCTGTTTATCTTATTGTTGATATCTCAGTATTGAATTGTGTGATTAGTATCGACCCGTTTAAATGTTTTAAAATGTGGTGATCCATTCGGGGTGGTGAGCGATTATTGAGCAGTGTGATATGACGCGTATGGGATAGCCGGGATGAGTCATCACGTGGCGTTAGGAGTCTTCCATTCGTGTCGATTTAAGTCTAGTAGCTTCGATAGTTTTAGTCGTGAGACCGTATGAGAACCTTGTAATTCCTTTTATTAGTTTTGGTTTGAACATGTAATCACTTAATCTATAATTACTTTAAAAGTACGTTTCTTTATTGTCTTATGATATTCAGTATCTCGGGCAACCGAGATGGTAGTATCCTTATACCTGAGTGGTCCTGGTAAGGCACTTGGAGTATGGGGGTGTTACAACGGGGGAGATGCGTAAGAGCCCACCGGAAAACAAGTGTCCCACCATCAAGCAGGAAGAATGGGATCTTTTCAAAAAGATGAGAACTACTGAGAAGTTTCAGGTTAAATATCCTCGCCTTTTAACGATTTACCTATCATTTTTTTAATTAATGAGTCCTTTATATAATCTTTTTATTATCTCATCTACTTGCGCTTTTATATAATTATTTGAAGGCCGTTAGCAGAAGAAATCGTGCTAACATTTCATGCAAGAAGGGGAAATTCTATGGTTCTCGAGGCGGTTACAGAAAGATAGAAGAGGACCTCGTAAGTAGCATGCATTATTCCCCTGTGAGACTTGCATTGATACACATTTACGTGTATAAATGTTACCATGTTAATGTGTAGGTGGCAAAGGGAGTGAAAGAGGTGGATCGGCATGTAACTTATAAACAAGGGCACACGCCTAAAGGATCCCGGTCGTCGCGTGACAAATATGATGAGGAAGTTTTGGCCAACATAGTAAGCATTATTTTATTAAGACGAGTTCATTACTAACTTTATTATTTTAGTCACAAATATAATTTGAAGTTTATTTAATATATTATAGGATAACGTAGTGAAAGAGGTAGAAGAAGGGAAATTCACTCCCAGTGGTCGTAATGACGTTCTTGCTAGAGCGATCGGCCGACCCGAACATCCAGGTCGTTTGAGGGGCGTCCCGTTACAGGTTGGAGTAACGAAATATTATGGGAAAACCGCCGGATAAAGAAGAAAAGGAAGACTAAGGAAAAGAAGGCTGACATGGTAACATTTATTCTATTATTTTCATTTAACTTCAATTCACATGTTATTGTTGGGATAAAAATTGCTGACATATTACATTCTTGGCAAGCAGCTTCAGTTAATGGCATCCGTACTACTAAAGCTGAATGCTGGAGGTAAGCTTTCCGAAGAAGAAGTGAAGATGATGGAGGATGTCATTTCTCAAGGGGGTAATAATAAGGTACAACAGATTGGTCAAGAGGCCGCTACTACCTTGGCAATACATGAGAAGGAAGTATCGGTCAACGAGATTCAGAAAGATCAGGTACCTAATAATGCTTCTGAAGTTGTAACAACTGAAGCCGATCAGGTACCTAATACTTCCTTATTTTTATTTTGTTTTTTTTTGGGTAAGATCAGGGGGTGTGTTCACTGCCAGCTCTAATGCTATAACTTCTGACATGATGGTGCCATTGAATTGGTTAATTTTATTAGGTAAATAATGGGTCTGAAAAGGAGATACAACTTGAGAAGACGGCTGATGGAGAACAACATACATCCCCTTCAAGTCAGTTCCCTGTTTTCAGTAAGGTATGCATGAAGTGTTTAATTAGTTAAATTTATATGAATGCTGAAGTTTGTGCAAAAATCGGCCTGAGACAGAAGCGTTTTTGCAAAATCTTTTGAATGCTGAAGCGTTTTTGCAAAGATATAATAATGTATGTCTATATTCTTCAGGCCGTAAACAAGAGGCCAGTTATTCTTGCTGACCATAATAGAATCGGAAAGCCACATGTGCGTGTTGGCCGGGGTCTCGTAGAAAACAAATGCAAAGCAGCAATGAAATCGTAGTTATTCATGGCGAAAAACTTTTGCCGAATCATAGAATAGTAGAGATAACTAGAGTCAATCCAGGCCATGAAAACTTTCAACCGCCTGTCCCGATTCAGTGACGACATTACCATTTCGGGAGATGCGCTTGGAAGTTTCATCCAATGGCCTCGATACTCACATCTACTTGGCGAAGATATCTCCGCCTCAAGCCTCGAGAAAAGCGATTGGGGTTAGAAGAAATACTTTTATATATATGTTACATTTTTAATTGTTGAATGTTTTTATATGTTAAATTTATATGTTATTTTTTTTTGTAGGGAACAAAAAAGGCGGCTTTGGCGGATAAGCCTAAGTCCACAGACATGCCAACGACCTCGACTTCACAAGAACTTGATGAGGTATTTAATTAACTTCTCCATTTTTTTAAAAATTAACCTCGCTCCCTTTATTTATATTTTGTCTGTATTTATAAAAAGCATGGTAATTTTGTGTAGAGGACAAAAAAGACTGATAAGCCTAAGTCCCCACCAGTGTTACCTGCTACTACTACCTCATCATTGAAAGAGCAGGTTGACGAGGTATTTAATTAAGTACGCTTTTATTTTTATTACTCCAATTAGGATATGTTACCTTTGGATTTTTTATTATTTTAATTATCTACTACATGTGTAGGCTGGTGGTAGTAGCACAAAATCAAAGACTCATTCTTTCCCGGACCTGAAAGTAGTTAGGAGTTTAAACTCCACGCAATATAAAGGGAAGGATTACATGCAAAAAGTAAGAACGGTGACGATGAAGAAACTTCATGAGGAGGCTGCCCATCGCATAGCCAACGAGCAATTGATAGCTATTCCGCTCGAGGAGGATATTCTAGGGGTTGAGCGCCAAGCACATCTTACATGGGATGTGCTAGCCGTATGGGCTGGCCTAGACCAGATTGATGTCCAACACGTATTTGTTTGGATGAAGTAAGTTTCTTAATAAATAATTTCATAGTCTAATATTCTGACTACTAGATAGTGTTTTAAATACCGGAATTAATACCGTAATAATGTAGGATATTGAAATTGAGAGTGATCCCCGAGAAGAATATTCCATCTGATCAATACGGATTCCTGTGCCCCTATGTTTTATCTTTATTTATTGCGGATTTCTCGTTCGATCAACGGGTAGATTATATTGCTCAGCAATTGGCGACAACCAAGAAGCTGATTTTTGGCGCTTATAATGAAAAAGGGTAATAAACAAATTAATATTACGTTTCCCCCTACAATTGCATTTTCATAACTAATATATGTACTTGTTAATAATGATGATGTCTCTTGATGTAGGGCTCATTGGGTGCTAGTGACCATCATGCCGACAAAGAATAAAGTTTTCTGGTTGGACTCTTTACATAATCAACCAAGCGAGACTTTTAAGCGCTTGATTAATATGTAAGTTTATAATACTGATTTATTTATAATAACATTAAGTTTCAATTTTTATTTATAGAAAAAAGCTCATTTTTGCCCCTAAAAAAATGAGTTTCGCCTCCTTTTTATTTTTAAAAAAAAGGCCTTTGAGAAGAAAAGAGCAAACGAGCAGGATCAACCCACGAAAGATTCTGATGTTGGCCCTGATTTTATTACGATAACAGGGGTACGTGCTCAAATACAATAACATTAAGTGCAAAATCTGTGTTTAATACTAATACAATACCTAAAGTTCAAGATTCCGATGTGAGCCTTCTCTCGTCTGTTTGTTTTTATGTAATAATAGGTCCCTCGCCACCCGGATAGCATACAATGTGGATACTACGTTTGTCGGTTCATGTTGGAGATTATTAGGCGAAGATATATCTTTATTCCTCCAAAGGTTAGTAATTTAATAATGTGTTTATTACTTTTTTTAAATTAGAGCTAATGTTGTCATGCTTGTCGCTATATATACCATGATGTTGCTATGTTGTCTTGCTTTGTCGCTATATATACCATAATGTCTTCTCTTTGTTTTTTCCGCAGTATGCAATCAACCCGTCGTAAGCAGTTGAGCAAGACTCAAATATAGATATAGACGAGGTAAGAGACATGTGGGGCAACTACGTCTTAGAAAATAGAAATGCATGATACTTAGAGTTTAGATCAACTTATTAGTAAATTTTTTGTTGAAGTTAGGGAATGATTAGTTCATGTAAATTCAACTCCTTGTAAGTATATATATATATATGATGCAAATTTCTTTGTTGTGGTTGAATTGAATCTATTGAGTTCGATGAACCCATTTGTGATTTATCTTTGGTCTTTGGTATATATGCGAGTTTTTGAATGGCATGAAACAAATTTATTTTTTCAAAACAATAGGAGTTCGTAATAAAAACGGTTACTAAAAAAAACCGTTGTCAATACCTTTCACAACGGTTAATAAAAATAACACCGTTGTGAATGACATTCACAAATACCCGCGCATAATATTCAACAACAGGTTTTAATCAAAGAACCGTTGTTAAAACTCTTCACAATTTTGGAGGTAAAATTACAACAACGGGTATTAAACAAAGAACCGTTGTTACTAAAAATTTCAACAACGGGTATGTAGCATAAACCCGTTGTCAAAAGACTTCACAATTTTGGAGGGAAAGTTACAACAACGGTTATACATATGAAAACCGTTGTTATATCATTCCCTCCAAAATTTTGAAACACTTTCCACAACGGAGGACACCCAACAACAACGACTTTTAACCGTGGTGAATACTTTAGACAACGGTTTCACTAAATAAGCAAACCGTTGTAAATACCTTCTACAACGGCCGCTTTAACAACGTCCGCTTTTTGATTTTACAACGGTTTTTACCCGTTGTTATAGGCTGTATCTGTAGTAGTGTAATAACACGGCTATTGTTTATTTGTTATAAGCATCTTGCGATCCTTTGTGATCTCATATGCAGGTTACAGCTATGAAGAATTGTCAACTTAACAACTATACAATAATTGTATGGATTATTTGTATATCGGTTTTTCTAACGTCTACCCTAAAATAACACATTAAAGACCTAATTATGGTAAAAATGAGTTTATATTTACATATTTCATTAAAATATATTAAGAATCTTACTACATTTATATTATTAATGTGTGTCCTAAAGGCATACGTTAAAAAAACATATTCGCGAAAGATTTTTGGGTTGTATTCAATATGTCATGTAATTCATGTATACACAGTATGGAATATCGGATATACGGAAAACGATATCAACAAATATTACACATCACCTAAATTACTAAACACAAGCTATAATACTACGTTTTTCTAAGTCCTGTTACTCGGTCGAATAAGGCTTTACTCGGCCGAGTAATGCGTCGTGTGTTTCTGGTCAGGCTACTGTCCAGGAATACTCGGCCGAGTATGGTAGTACTCGACCGAATAGGGGATACTCGGCCGAGTATACCCCATACTCGACCGAGTATCAGGTCTGACGGTAATTATTTTACGCGGTATGTGTTGTTGATTGTTGTTTATCATTGTCTTTTAGGGTTTGCCCTAGTTTTGGGTTTTGGGGGGTTCTGGGTCATCGTATGTGTTGTTGATTGTTGTTTATCGTTGTTGTAGGCGATGATGTGTTATTCGTTGTGCATTTGTATGATTGGCTGCGACATAACAGATTGCGAGAAGGTAGGGTTTCCCTACCCGGTTTACTGTTTAATTGTTATAAGATTATGTGGTAATTGTTCGCAAATACGTTCGTATATATTTGATATATTTGTATATAGTCTATTTAGTATATCGTCAAATATGTAATAATATTTCAAATACGTTCGTTAATAGAATCGATATATCGTAAAATTTAGATTTAATATTTCAAATAAAACCGTCAATTTTAATTCGATTTTTTTTAAATGTACACTTTCCAAAATTAATTTACTTAACATATTTGAGTAGTTTTTATTTTATTAAAATGACAAAAATAACTTAATTATAGTAAATAATAATTGTAACAGTAAGTGGAAAAATGATTGTAAAAGTAAGAGAGAGGTTTTGGTAGGGTAGTGAATGTGGTAAACAGGGGCGAATCCAATTGGTAGCAAAGGATAGCAGCCGCTACCCCAAACAAAAAAAAAGTAGTTTCGGATTTTGTGTTCTGCTACCCCAACAAGAGCATTAAGACAAGTAAAAGTAACGCATAAGATATACATCAATACTGTTGTGGTTCAGTGGCAAAGTAGGTGGAAGTCAAAGCAATGGTCACTGGTTCGAGGCTTGCTAAGTACATAGTATTATTTATTTTACCTTTGCTGTAACAATTCATGATTAGCTTCTCGTCAACAACAACAATATCAGAGCCTTAATCCCAAAATGATTTGGGGTCGGCTGACATGAATCATCCTTTCGAACCGTCCATGGGTGAACGCACGCCTCAAAATGCGAATAAAAAAAGGGAAAATGAAAAACAAAAATGAAGAACGAAAATGTAATAGAAAGTCAAGGGAAAATGATTAGCTTCTCGTCATTTGATTAATTTGTTATTTATTTCAATTTTTCAAATTATTGATTCCATTATATTTGTTACCGTTATGTTTATTATAATGGTTAAATTTTTCTAAATCGTAAAGTATTAAAATTGTAAGGAAAAATAAAATGAAGATAGGTTGTCGAATTATAATGTGAAAAATTTAAACCATTACGTAGCAATTGTTAAGCGTTTTTTGTATCACAAAGTTATATTACTCCGTATATAATAAAAATTATAGTTGAAAAATAAAAATAAAGATAAGTTGCGGATTATAAAATGAGAATTTTAAGTTTGTATTGAGGTTCGTTTGATTGTTGATTTATATGTTATGCAACACATTTTCATGACTTTTCGTTTTTATGAATAATTATAGCGTTAATAGTTTTGCTACCCCAAACTTAAATCCTGGTTTCGCCCCTGGTGGTAAATGATTGTAAATGTTGGAAAATAGAAAAATGATTGGGTTAGTGACCTAAGTTGTGACCTTCTGCTTGGGAGGCTGAAAGTGAGTCAAGATTAATAAGGTGTGATTAAGAGAAATTTTTTTGGTGACACAGTTAGTGCGACCTTCTGCTTGAAGATGGTCTAAGTAGGGGTGTTCATTCGCGGTTCGGTTCACCGAACCTCTAATTTAATTCGGTTCACACACGGTTCGGTTCGGCAAAACTCCGAACCTAAACCGAACCTTTTCTAACGGTTATAAACGGTTCGGTTAACCACTTTAAACGGTTATTAGCGGTTCGGTTACCGGTTAACCTATAATCGTTCAATACATACATTTTTTCTCAGTTTTCGTTAATTTTTTCTAATAGTTTGATTAAATTTTCATTATATATTATACCCAACAATAAACTTAATTGCTAAACTTTAGCATTAATCAATTTAAGAAATTTTAAATTTGGATACACTAAGAAAAGTAAACGAAAGAACAGTTTTCTATTTAGTATTTTAATTTTTTGCTTAATTTTTTGTGAAACGGTTTGGTTAACCGGTTTTCTAAAAATGCGAACCTTAACCGAATCTTTTCCATAATAAAGTAAACGGTTCGGTTCAGATAACCGCCTTGTCGAAACGGTTCGGTTAACCGAACCTTAAAAATGCATGGTTTTTCGGTTTTTCGGTTCGGTTATTGCGGTTCGGTTTATTCTGAACACCCCTAGGTCTAAGTCTAAGGAGGTTTTACTCTAATACGGCCTATTGATAATAAATAAAGTAATTCCTTAACTTATAAAGTGATAAATACCCTTCTTTTCTATCCATGCATGTGAAAGACTGACATATGAATTTATGAGTTTTTTCCCCAAAAAAGGTATAACTGAAATCGAGATTATCTCTACAAGTAGACATAATATATTTTTAATTTAAAGATAAGGTTATAAAAAGGAAGTGAAGAATCTTTTTTATTCTAGCTTGGGTAGAAATTTCTCCTATAAATAGTAAGACACAATGAGTCAAAAAAAGCGCACAACAATACAACATAATATATACAACAAGAGTAAAGCAACATATATAAGAGAGAAAGTGTGTTAGTATTTCATACTTAAGAAGAAAATGTCGTCGTATTCAAACATGGCTTTCAAACAAACAGTTGGTAGAATTCCATATAACTATCTGACTGTCCAAGCAAATGGCTATCTTACGTTCTCAGCCGTGGGAGTCGTCCAACCAGGGACCAAGTTTGCTATTGAGCATGCCTCTGGCGACATGGTTCACATACGATGCTGCGCAAATAACAAATATTGGGGCAGGTATATATATTTATTCTCTTATTTATCCTAATTTACACGTAATACATAGGTTCCCGTCTTAATCTCCTGTACGTCGCAAGAGTGCACCTTTAAAGCTCTTTTATGATAAGTTTATTATGAAGATCGTATTTTATTCCCCTGAATAGCTACATAAAGATACTAATTGATATTAACCACCAGTTTTTTTTTTAAATTTTATTTTTGTAAGGTTTAAATAGATGAGCTCAGAAACTTAATAATAAAGCTTGTAATATTTATACTCCCTCGAGCCACTCCTATTCATAGTATTCTTCGGCTATCATTTGGGGACGACTCGTAAAAAAAAAAAAAAGTGAAAAATTATGATGTAGTATCCCATCCTAGCTAATCAGTGGAACAAATACAATTAAATTAAAATCAAGTGTATGTTATGTTTGAAGTAAAATTACCCTTAATAATCTTAAATTGTCCATTTTACTCCAAAGTTTATATCACTATTCAGTTTGTAATGTGTTGGAAAAATAACAAGTTGTTTGCAAACTGACATAAATATATATATATATATATATATATATATATATATATATATAGGGTAAATTATCAATAATTCCCTTTTAAAATACACTTTTTAAAATTTACTCCCTTTTAAAAAAAATTTAAAAATTACACCCAAATAATGCAAAAATTTAAAAATTGCTCTCAAACCCCTATTTTTACATTTTTACGACAAAAATGCCCCTAAGGTTTTATTCTCATATAACGAATATGATGGTGGATTTTGGGTGGAGGATTGTGGTGGTTTACGGTGGAGTCCTTGGGTGGTAGAAAGGTGGGTAGAGTTGTAATAGAGGCCGATAAACATATGAGAAATAAAAAAATGAGGGGCATTTTTGTCATAAAAATGCAAAAATATAGGTTATGGTGCAATTTTTAAATTTTTGCAATATTTTGGGTGTAATTTTTAAACTTTTTTTTAAAAGGGAGTAAATTTTAAAAAGTGTATTTTAAAAGGGAGTTTTTGATAATTTACTCATATATATATATATGATATATCCTCACTTTATACCAAATTGTGGATGATTTTCATGTGTAAATTGGTGACATAAAACTGTACCGTATTGGATTGTTGGTAGATTGAATGACGGGGATGACAAGAATTTGATAGTAGCACAAGCAGTTGAACCAGTGGTGGATCAGACATCTCCGGTGTGCACATTGTTTAGCATACGTATAGATAGCAACAAGAGAGCAACATTTTATCATGTTCAGTCTGGTCGGGTAGTAGGACACCCTCTTGTTGGTGGGATTCCTAGCAGGCTCATGAGCATAGATCCTACTGCCAGAACACAAGCTGTGTGTGATGTTGTTGATTACGATGCGTTGCCACTACTTGCCCTTTAACTTGCATTTTCGTGTGTGTGTTTTGATTCGGTTGTATGATTACAAACAATTGTAAGCTTTCGGGAGGAAGCAAACACTATCATCATTTCCCTTTTCTTGTATTTTCCTTTTCACTTGCGGTTTCGTGTGATGCAGTACTTTTCTAATAATATGGTTGTGATTTCATGTAGTTTCTCACACTTTTATTCCATTATTATTACTCTCGTGTTGGATGGATTCCAGTATTCCACTATTTCGCATCAAAGAAAACGAGATGACAAAACGGAAAGAACGTTGGGAAATAAGATAGGAGAGTATATATTAGTCCAATAAAAGGAGTTCAACTTATAAACACAGTGCAGTAAAGAAAAATCAGAAGTCTTTCACAACTTCCATCCATAAAAGCCACCGTCAACTCCGTCACCTCCATCGTCGTTGTCCACATTCGACCATCCCCACCACTACCAGTAAGGCATTCACCATCTCTGCGACCACCGACACCACCTTTAGTGTCCCTTCTGAGTCTAAATTTGCATGTGCCCAACTTTATCTCCTTACTGGCTTACTCCATTCAATTAATACAAAACAAAGACAAATGTCGAGATCAGAATTTGATCTGAAGCACCAGACAATAACATCAAGTTTATGATTCAAACTTTTCAATACTAATCGTTTCAACTTTATTTTCTATAACTTTGACTTTTTAATTAAAAACTTCATTCAATCTCCATATGTTGTTTATTCAAAAAAAAAAAAAAAAATTAATTCTCCATATGTTGTATTTTTTCGCAGTAGACTTTTATTTTGACAAGCGAAATTTTTAACTTCGTAACTGACATTTTATTTGATAAATTTATAGAATTTTATGAAAGCTAATTATCTTGGATTATTAGTTTAGTGAGAGGGAGATTAATATTTGACAATATGGGGTACAGAGAGTTTTTTTATTTCTTTTTACATTTTTCAAATAAATAAATCAAGAATAGAATTAAGAATTGGGCTTGTTTATTACTCCCTCTGTCCCGGTCATTTGTTGTCCTTTTCCATTTTTAGGTGTCTCGGTCATTTGTTGTCCTTTCTATTTTAAGAATGAATTTGATGAGTAATTTGATCCTTCACACTCAATTCATTCCACTTGTCATTTAGTAATTGACCCTCTCCCCTTTCCTTGGTCTTTGTGCCAAAACCAAAGGACAACAAATGACCGGGACGGAGGGAGTATGATTGAGCTGGTCTTATATGGTAAGACCGTCTTTTCTAACAATTTGTGATATGAATTATAGTATTCGAGGAAGACAATTAGCAACACAATTTTCTTCATCACAGCGAATGCTTGCCCTATGTTGGAGGCGCGGCAAAAAAAAATTAATACCTTTAGGGTGAAGCATGTGTTCATCACTCTGGATATGGCCGCAACCCTCAACGACATTTGGGCCTGAAGGATCCAGAATTGTACAAATCTTGAATACAAAATCATCAAGATGATTAATTAACCTAAACATCTCATAACCTTCAACAAAAAAACAATGATGACAATTATTGGTGGAGAATATAAAAGAGGAGAGCAATTGTAATTGTAATTGTATTATTGATGATATGAATTGGTGAATAACGACAATACAAGAGACCCATTAGTTGTGATATTTTGTGTAATATTTTCTTTGATATTTACTGTATTAGATATATACTTTGCTTAGTTACATTGTATTATATCCTTTTCATATCTGGTATTTCTTGCATATTAATCTAGGTGGTATAATTAAGCTTTTTTTATATCTCTTCTACATGGTATAAGAGCAATAATTGATCCAACCCTATTTCTTCTTCCTCTCAAATTCAACCCCTGTTTTTTTCCTTTCTGTTTCAATGGTTGGCCAGGCTCAAATCTTGCCCAATCCTGCCAACCCAAAAACCCAATCTTTGTTGTCAACTTCGCCATCGTAATTAAATTATCACCCTCGATATACCGTGCTTGGTCTCGCCAAATATAAGATCTATTATTTGGCTATGACTTAATCAAATTCTTGAATGGTTCACATCCTTGTCCATCCAACACCATCAAGGATGACGACAAGACTGCCGACATTCCCAACCCGACGTATTTTACCTAGCTCCGTCAGGATAAGCTACTGAGTGGTGCTCTTCGAGGAACCATTTCCTCTAGCATCACGAATCTGCTTCTCGGTGCCACAACCTCTGCTGAAATCTGGACAACTTTGAAGTCCACTTATGCAAATCCGTCTCGAGGCCATATTCTCCAAATTAAGGATAGTCTCGAGTCGATTTCTAAGTCTAACTTATCTACTTATGATTATATGCAGACTATTCGTTCATGTGTTGATGAACTCGCTGGCTTTGGCAAAGCCATGGACAATGAAGATGTCGTTCACAAAGTACTCAATGAACTCGAATTTGAGACCTACCGTTCCCTTTTTGAGGCCGTTCGAAATCGCAATACTCCGATTTCTTTCGATGCCCTACATGAAAAGCTTCTCCAATTTGCCTCACCCTCAAACACACTACCCAAAACACGTCCTCATTCCACTCCCCCGCCTCTGCCCATGTAGCCTTCCACAACAACAAACCTCGCTACAACAAAAACAATCTCTCCCCATCCTCCAATGCCTCTGGCCTTCTCCCTCTCCCTGCCAACACCACTGCTGCTACTGCCTCGGCCTCTCTTGCCACTTCTTTCAAAGGGAAGTGTCAGTGGTGCCATGTCTCTAGCCATTACCTTGGCATATGCCCCATCTTTTAATCCCCTTTACCCGAACATTGTCGTCCCCCTACGCTCTAATCAGAATCATCGTTACCCACCTCGCGCTAACACGGCTGCCGTCACTCCATCTCCTCCCTCTGATTGGATCATCGACAGTGGCGCCACCCATCACATAACCCATGACTTCTATAACCTCGTCACGGTACGCCTCATTCTCTCCCTTGCACTCATTTGTGGTTTGTCCCTCAAGCAACTCGATATCAACAACGCATTTCTCCAAGATACGTTAACTGAAACCGTTTTCATGTCACAACCTCCTGGATTTGTTAATTTTTCTCTTCCTAATTATGTTTGCAAGCTCTCTAAAGCCATTTACGGTCTTAAACAAGCTCCCCGAGCTTGGTGTAATGAATTGAAAACCTATTTATTATCTTACGGTTTTATTCAGTCCCTCTTGGATCCCTCTTTGTTTCTTTATCACAAAAATTCTCAATCCATTTATCTCCTTGTCTACGTTGATGATATAATCGTTACTGGTCCTCAATCCCCTTCCCTTGATCATTTTTTGACTTCTTTTACCCATCGTTTCTCTCTTAAGGATTTGGAATTCCCGTCATATTTTCTTGGAGTAAAAGTCGCACCTACCACCTCTGGCCTCCGTCTTACTCAAACTAAATATATCTATGACCTACTCACTCGCACTAACATGCTTGACTGTAAGCCCACTACTACACCTATGACCTCGTATCCTCCTCTTACTTTAACGACTGGCCATTCTATACCCAACCCGTCTGACTATCGAGCCGTTATTGGTAGTCTTCAGTACCGTTCCCTTACTCGTCCTGACATTGCCTTTGCTGTTAATAAACTTGCTCAGTTCATGCATGATCCTCAAGAGTCCCATTGGTTGGCTTTGAAACGACTTCTTCGTTATCTTAAAGGCTCTCCCCAAGTTGGTATTCATTTACATCGTTACATTCTTTTTGTGATGAAGATTAGGCCGGTGATAAGGACGATTATGTCTCTATCACTGGATATATTGTTTACTTAGGCCGTAATCCGATCTCTTGGACTTTTAAGAAGCAACGTGCTCTAGCACTTTCCTATATCGAGGCCGCGTTCCGTGCCATTGTTGTTGCCACATCCGAGGTCTTACGGCTTTGGTGATTATTATCTTAACTCGCCTTTGATGTTGTCTCACCTCCGGTCATTTATTGTGACAACTTAGGGGCAACTCACTACGCGGCTAATCCCGTGTTCCATTCTCGTATGAAGCATGTCGCCCTAGCATTTCATTTTGTTCGTGAACAGGTTAATATGGGGCTCTTGCGTGTTGAGCATATCTCGGCTAATGATCAACTTGCTGATGCTCTCACAAAACCGCTTGCTCAACCTAGTCTATATCCTATCTTGCTTAAGATCGGTCTTTTCTTTGGAATGTCCGACTTGCGGGAGCGTGTTAAAGATAAATCGTGATATTATTAGTTGTGATATTTTGTATAATATTTTCCTTGATATTTACTGTATTAGATATATACTTTGCTTAGTTACATGGTATCATATCCTTTTCATATCTTGTATTTCTTGCATATTACTCTAGCTTATAATCTCTAGGTTGTATATATACCTTATGCTTTCATTCAATATAATTAAGCTTTTCTTATATCTCTTCTACATTCATGCGCACAATTAACCTAACACGTGTCTCTTCATTGGGATCAAGGGCGGATTGGTTTGGGGGGGGGTAAGAGCACATGCCCTCACGTGAGGGAAGAAAAAAAAATCAAAAATCTGGAAAAAAGAAAGTACGACTGTCGATATACACACAAACAAAACAAACAGAGAGGAACTTTGTACACAAATTAGAACAAAACCTAAATCTAATCCCAAATTCAACCACCATCGCACCACCTGTTGCCGTCGACTTACCACCTCACCGACGCCTCCTCCTCACCCGCCTCACTTACCACCTCCGGCCGTCCAAACTCCAGGATCCACGGTCTCCTGTCGCCTCACTCGCCTAGCCTAGGTATTTGTTCTTATTAGTTTGTTTAATTCGATTAATTTGTTCTTGATTGTTTGATTAATTCTATTAATTTATTCTTATTGGTTTGATTAATTCGATTAATTGTTCCCCAAATTTGATTAATTTGTTCTTATTAGTTTGATTAATTTGTTCCCCAAAACCTAGATCCCAAATTTGTTCTTATTAGTTTGTTAATTTATTTATCTATTTGTGTAATTGTAGATTTATGTTAGTTTAGATTGATTAATTGGTTAATTATTTTATTTGTCTCAAACCCTAATCACCCACTTAGCAATTAATTTTTATTTTATTTGTTTGTAGATTGAATGATTGATGATGAAAAACAATACCTTAGCATTTGATACGGTCGTTTCTGTACCAAAAATAAATACCTAAATATACTAACAGAAGATAGTGATAAGTAGAGTCGATCTCCACAGGGAGACAAGGTATGTATCTGAAAGTCCGTCTATTTAAGTCACAGAATGAGGGTTTTGAGTTTGGTTATATAAACTACTCAAGATTAAAAGCAAGAGAAATAAAGCAAGAGCAATAAAGCGAGAAAATGATTGAAAAGTGATCAGATAAAAGAGGTATGTCAGGATTTCGGTTCACCATGGCAGTCTATCGACTCAGTTGCAAATAGCCTAGACAATCTACTGTGAGAAGGGCAAGAGAAAGGTCCTTTCGGTCCGCTATACACCCTAGATTTCCACTAACTTAGCTTTCGTCCTCATTAGGGTAGTCCACTGTTCATAGCAGGTCTGTTCTCCCCAATCTTTCGATCCAGGGGCGAATTTAACCAGATTAATGTTGATTAGAAGCGTGCACTCAACTAAATAGGTGTTACAGTTATTGTTCCGGGTGTAATTCCGAAGCAGGATTGTGACCACGTGAGCTTGTAGAATGATGTCGTTGCTCGTCTCTTCCTTTCACTCTTTCCTGTAAAGATTAACAAACTGAGGACTCGGCTTGGGGCCAAGCGTACTCACTCCGACGCTCAAGTCAGTAAACTTAGAGAGATAAGTTGTATGTTAACTTGGCAAAGTATATTGTAGAGAGATAAGAGAGTTTATACCAGATTATTGGATAATATTGTGATTTCGAGATATTGTGAGATCAGTTTCTCAATGAGAGATGATGAGTATTTATAGACTTTTACCTTTTGTCACGTAGTGGCCAAGTGGCCAAGTGGCGTAGCAGGTGGAAAGACTGTCCTACCCTCGGCCGAGGGACCCATGGCAGGCCGGCAGGCCTGGTTGACTCAATGCCGAGGGGACTGGATGTGAGTACACGGATGTGCCTCTCGGCCGGCTAGTTGCCGAGCCGAGACCCAAGTGACAGGCCGGCAGGCTTCGTCGGCTAGGTTGTTTTTCCTTTGACTTGTTGTCTTTTTGCTTTGACCTTGGTCAATGTATTGACTCGGTCAGCGGGTGCAGAATATGCCCCATCAATTTGCCCCCAGCGTAGTCTATGCCGTGGTATGGACTCCGATGCGTGTTGAGCGTATTCTGCGCATGTCGAATTTCTTCCTCGGCTTGGTCCTGTTCAGACCGTACCATATCCCCCCTCCACATTGTTGTGTAATGGACATCGAATGTGGAAAAGGAAATGGCGCTGGCCGAGACCAAGGTTGAGAGTGCCGTGTGCTTTTGATTGCCCCCGGCCGGTGCTACCAAGCTTGGTTGATCAGCTGGCCGTTTGCAAATAGATACCAAGGAGCGTGTCAAAGAAAATTGGTTACTGTTATCTCGATTGACATTCCGTGGCTGCATGCTTGACACGTGGCCTGGTGTTGATTGGTGGACGCTTCATGGGCTTTGCTCTGATTGGTCCACTGAATGGGCTTTGCTCTATAAATAGAGCAGTATGCCCCTCATCTTAACCTGCAAACTTCTTTTTCTCAAAAAATTTCATCTCTCTAGTTTTCGAAGCGTCTTCTCTCTAATTTTTGAAGCGTTACTCGGCGTAACACTTTCTTTCAAGGTAAACAAACAAATTCTTCCCCAACTTTTATTTGTTAATTAATTGTTGCCACCATGTCTTATGCTGATGCTCTGCCTAGTACCTCAACTCCGGGGGGCGAACCGTCGCATCCTGATGAACATGAGCCACTGGTTGTCACCCCGATAGGGTTCAGGGGCCGCAAGTCGCCTTCTCCTGAAATTGATGAGAAATTTTTGGAGGATTTTGATGATGACGATGATGAAAAGACCCAATCTGATTCCGAGAGGCCGCATTACTTGTGGCAAGACGAAGCCTGCTCGATTAAACCCGATCGTGTTTGGACGAACAAGTTCGTTAGTGTCTCCGGGTCTGAACTTTTTGAAGACCATTATTCCTTCGGCAGGGGGTATAGAATTATTGTCCCTGAGGGTGATCAGGCAGTCTGTTGCCCTCCCGAAGGTTGTATCGGCGTGTATATTAGACACCTGGAGTATGGGCTCAGGTTTCCTCTTAATAAACACGTCGCGGCCATAATTAAAGCCATGAATGTTGCCGTGGCACAACTGCATCCGTTGGCCATCAGGACGATTATTGGCTTCGTATGGTTCTGTCTCTTTAAGGGGGAGGCCCCAACGGTGAACTTTTTTCGCCGGCTCCACCATCTTCGGCAGACTACCCTAGGCGGCACGGGGTGGTACAACGTGCAGACCGAGCCGGGTTATGTGACCGTCTCCAAGCTGACATCTTGCAAAGACTTGAAGGGGCGGTGGGTATACGTCGAGGTTCCGGAGGACTATCCACTGCCCCGGTCCTTCCAGCGCCGCGTCAATTTGCGGTGTGAGAGTCAGGGGGATCATGAAAGATATGTCTCCCGTAGTGAGATTAATATGGACGCCAAGAAGGTCTATCTTAAGGATGACGAAGTGCGGGCAATGAGCATGTTCGAGGCGACGATGGATGGCACGCCGAAGGGATGGATGCCTCCGACGCAGATCGTCCTTCAAGACGAGCCGCTTTGTCACGTCGGCCTCATACCGGCCCTCCGCCAGGGTGATTAGGGTCGGTGTGAGGCCCCTCTTTGCTTTTATGCTTTGATGTTTTAGCCCCGGTTTACTTCTTTTGTTTAACTCTTGCTTTGTTTCTTGCAGATCGATTTGGCCGGGATCTGTCTGTTTCCATCCTAAACAAGTTGGGACTTGACCAGGACGGGAGAGTTGTTGAGCTGCACCCTAAAGCCGCGCCGCGTGATCGCAAGCAGGCCCCTCACGAACTCATGGAGCAGGCGTTGAAGGCAATGGATGTGGGGGCGACTCAGGCAGAGATTGGCGGTAACGTGCCGCGCCGAAAACCAAAAGCAATGTCTTCGGCGGCTACGACGTCAACTCCGACCCGATCTCCAATCCCCGTAGTCCAAAAGGATAAGGTGGTCGTCAATGTTGATGAGGACGTCACCGTTCTGGAGGGTCCTCGTCCTTCAAAGAAGAGGAAAGAAACAACGCCTGGTCCTGCTGATACCGAGGCAGGGAAAGAGAAAGGGTCAGCCGACCCTCTATCCAAGAAGGCCAGGACTGGTACGGATCTAACCCATGGCTCGGATTTAGCAGGTTTCTTATGCATTCCTGATGACAGGCTTTCTGATATGTCGATGAATGTTGACATGGACGCCTTGTCTGGGTTTTTTGTAGATCAGCCGTCGCCAGCTGTTGTTCTCACCGAACGGCAATTGGAGAAGTAGCCTGTGCAGACGGGTGACAAAAGTGTCTCCGCCGACGCCTGATCCCAGAAGGCTTCCTCCGTTCAGATCAGGGCGGACGGCATAAGGTTGGCCAAGAGGCTGGTGAAGTGGGCTGAAGCTGCCGGCACTCAAATTATCGAGCAAGAAAAGCTCATGGCTCAAACTGCCCCTACGCTCGAACGGCTTAGGCTTGAGCTTGCCGCTTCTAGGAAGGAGGCCGAGAGGACGAATAAGGACTTCCTCGCCACCATGAAGGACTTCCTCGCTGAGCGAAAGCTTAAGGAGGACGCTGAGAAGGTGGTCCTGGCCGAGAGAGCTAAGGTTGAGTCTGCGTTGGCTGACGCCGCTAAGCTGCGGGAGGAGAAAGACAAATTTGAAGGCGGTTATAAGGCCATGGTTGAGCAGAGGGAAAGATGGAAGACCCTGCATTCGGCCGAGGCGAAGGAACATAAGAGCACCAAGGCTATCCTTGCTCAGAGAGAGAAGGACATTGAGACGCTGAAAACCGTCATCATCCCTGAAATGTGTGCCCGGTACCGGGACCAAGCTGAAGATGCCACAAGGGATGCGATTAAGGAGCTCCTTCCTGAAGGCACTTTTTCGTGGCAGGATTTTGACAGGCTTCTGGATGAGAAGGCGGCTGCTGCGGAGGCCAAGGCCGTGGCCGAGGCGAAGGAGGCGAAGGCTGCTCAGGAAGCTGTGGCCAAGGCGGCCCATGATGCTAAGGTGAAGGAGGCTAGAGAGGAGGCTGAGAGGGCAAAGGCAAGTGAAGCTGCCAAGTCGTCCTCTGTGCCGCCCACCGACGGTAATGTTGCTGCTGCTGCCGGTGGCCAACAAGCATAGGGAGACGGGCAGTCGTCACCAGACTCACCTGGCCCTTCGGACAGCTTCAGCTGCTCGGGGGCTAACTTTTGAGCCTTTCCTCCCTGCCATCCTTTTGGCGCTTCATGTCTTAATGAAATCCTTTTTGTTGTTCCTTCTTTTTTGGTAAACTTTGGTAGGTTGTGCTTAGGCTATCCCTATGGGGACGGCCGTCGACTTTGTCTCACTTGTAAAACATTTTTAATGAAGTTTGTTTATTTGCCTTCGGCTTGGCCGAGGCTTTGACCTCATCCTTCATTCAGTTGTCTTCTTACGTTTTTAAACATATTGAGCGCTTTTATCGTTTTTACCTTCGGCTTGGCCGAGGCAGTTAGATTGCGTATCTCAATTGTACTTAAACGTTTTCAACATGTTGGCATGTCGGTCGCTTCCTCCTCCACTCCCGGTCTTGCCGAGGCGGTCAGATTTGCGCTTCCCAACTGCTGTTGTAAACATGTTAGCATATCGGTCGTTTCCCCGTCGCTCCCGGCTTTGGCCGAGGTAATCGAGGTTACGGCTAGACTGCATTCGTATCTGTAGATGTTGAGCCTGATATTTTACACTACCGTCAGGCTAGAATTCAGCCTTAGCAATACCGTTCAGGCAAGTTCAACATAGCGGTCCAGGCAAGGAGACAGGCTAGAAGACCATATCAGGCGGACAGGGCATCATACTGAAAATACTGATCAGGGTACAACTCAGGTCAGGCGTTATTATAAGTCAGCACAGTACAACAGGCATTGTCAAGGTACAGCAGTACAATAGGCATTGTCAGGGTACAGCAGATATAGTCAGGCATGCGTACAAAGCAGTTTAGCCTCGACGAGGCATTGGTACTGAGCCAAGAAAGGTATGCGGGGATAAAGTGGACGACCAACATACAATATGGAGAAGATATTTACCAAGCATTGGATGCTAAGCAATTGAGCACATGTCAAAAAGACTAGTCTTCAAGTTGTTCCTATTTTGGTGGAAGACTAAGTCCACATCTTTTACTATATGAAGTAAACATCTTAAACCCTAGCAAAACTAAGAAGGAGGCAGCAACAATTAGCAAGGAACGGTCAAGAGAAGAACAAGTCAACTACAATCAAGGAAACAACCCTAGAAAAGTGGAGTTACTTCCTACTTACAAGCAACTACTCCTTCTACCTATTTTACTATAAATACGAAGCAACAAAGACATATCTCATCCCACTCTCATCTACTCTACCTTAAGCAAATACTACAATTATTTAGCAATTACATCATTGTTCTTAGATTACGCAAAATATATAGTGAAATACTCTTACGGCTTGGTGCCCGTATAAATCATTGTGTCATGTCTCTTTTTATTATTCTTTACTTTTAATTTATCTCTTTTTACTTTATAATCAACCCTGCAAAGGTACAACCACAATACCATCATAATAGGATGATACTAGTTAACCTCACCATAATCTACCCTGGCCGGAATATCCTATAATGCCTGGCCGGATTCCAGGCTGCGTAAAATCCGGTCAAAACAATTGGCGCCCACCGTGGGGCATCTAGTTTATCATTCCTACAAATTATTCGCAATATCTTTTCTTCTCCACAACAAGTTTTGAGAGCTTTAAGAAAGATCGATACAAAAATTTCCATCTCTACACTACAAACGTTGAATCCAAGAGAAATATTGTCAAGACAAGCTAGAAGCCCTTCCAATAACAACAAGTATAACATTGCTTAGGAGAATGCGGAGTTCAAGTGAAAATTTCTTTCTAAAGAAATTCAAAGATAAGTCTTTCTCATATCCAATACAAGTTTCGCAAACTCTAAACAATATATCTTAAAATTTTGGTACTTTGATCTTACTTCTACATTTAAATTTTAGATTTTGTTAATTCTAATAATTTTATGTTCTTAGGAAATTTAAAGCCTTGAACATCAAAATACAAGTCCTTTGGACAACTTAGCCCCGACCAAACAGCTTAAAAGTCGATACTGAAGAATCGGTGCGGCAGACAATCCAGTCTTATAAGAATTTCACGCCGGGGAGAAATTTCTACCAGGAATTATTATGCAAGGCTATTAATCTATCATGATATGCCTGTCATTCATTCCCTCTCTTGGCTGATGCCTGGTCGTCATCTGCTAGCCTGGCTAGAATGCCCCTACCAATATTTCCAAATCGCACAAAGCCTGGTGGGATAAGATTTTCATCCTGGCCTAGTAAGGGTGTTCAAGTATTCTGCACGAGATAAGTCCTTATCCTTTCAATAAAATTTAAAAATATATGTCATCGCAGTACAAATACAAAAACAACTATGGATCAAATATTTTTTTAAAAAAAAAATAAATAAATAATAATAATCATCTTACATATAATATTCTTAGTCAGTCCTGATACACTAGTGTTAGTCAAGCCTGACCTGACTGTTTTTGAAATCAGCCTGACCTGACTGCTTTTGGAGAGAAAATCAGCCTGACCTGACTGTTTTTGAAATCACTGACTGACCGATTGTTTTTGGAAGGAAAAATTAGCCTGACCTGATTGTTTTCGGACAGAAAATCACCCTGGCCTGACTGTTTTGAAGAGAAAATCACCCTGGCCTGACTGTTTTGGAAAGATAAATTGGCCTGGCCTGACCAGTCAGTCCCGATATGCTTAGATCTATCATCACACTACCTTAATGAATTCTCACATTATTACTCATTAACTTTTCCTTATTATGTTTCAAACTTGTGTAGCATAAAACTAAAAACTTTGAACCAATAGAATTGTTACCTTCAATGGTTGATAATGCCTGAACAATTAAAGACACAATCTATCCTGACCAGCTAGTCAACATGGTTGTAATTGAATAATTTATGTGAATCATTGAGAAACTACTTGTGACTATTTTGGAAGATATGATATAATTTCAGTCCTATCAAATACAAAACATTGTGTGCCATGTGATAAGTTTATAAGTTACAAGGAAACCAAAAGAGGCATAGAAGCCTGTCTTGAACAGATTAAAACAAACTGGAGCTCCAATCACCAAAGTCAGTCAGGGGCATCAAAAAGCTCTCTTTGGCGGGAAAAGTTCTGACCCTGGACAAATTCTTATCGAGGCCCTCGGAAACATACAAAGCTTTCTATAACCTCCCTGAAAGGAAAACACAATTATTCGTGTGGACTCCTATTCATGAGATGACATCATAAACTATCTTTCTACTCCTCTGTTACTGGCCTGGCCAGGCAAAAGGCAACCACTATCAGTTTACACATTCTTGTGACTGAAACAACCGTCAGTAGAGTCCTGGTCAGGAAAGATAATGATCAGCAACACCCAAGACCTATTCGGTAAGTAAAAGTCTACTAGATGCGGACATGAGGTATGACTTTCTTGACAAATATGTTTTAGATATAATTATTTCATGTACTAAACTTCGTCCCTACTATGAATGTCGCCCTATTATAGTCAGAACTAACCTCCCCATTAAACCTGTCGTGAGGAAGCCTGCACTGTCAGGCAGTAAGATGACCAAGTAGTCTGTCCAGCTAAGCACATATGATATCACCTTTAACCCATGATAATAATCAAATCCCATGCCCTAGCAAACTTTGTGGCTGATTTCAGTCCTAACCTAGAATCAAACTTTAAACCAATTAGACACCTAGACCCTCGGTCGGGATGAACCATGTTTACATATGGGGCAACCAACATGCAGGGGACATGATTAGGTTTAGTACTAAAATCGCCACAAGGGGACATAATAGCACATGTTGTAAGCTTTTTATTCAAAATTGTCAATATGTTGCTCGATACAAAACTCTCATAGCAAGGCTCAGGGCTGAACCATACTTGAGATGTCTTGAACCACACAAAACTAACCAAGATCTCCAGGACAGACATGATGGATGTTGTGTCAACCACAAAGAGGAAGAAGCCTGGCCATCAAAGTGCTCTAGGCTAACTATTATTGGCTAACACTGAGGGCCAATTGCCTGGACTACAACACAAAATGTGAAGCTTGACACAAACATGCTCCAATAATCTAACACGATTACTTGTCTCCTTTTTTCCCTATCAGCAGGATGTCAGGCTATCCAAAAACAAAATGCTAGGCAGAATCTAGCAACAAAGTAATAATCAGTTGCCTAAAGAAGAAGCTAGAAAGAAAGAAAGGAAGATGGGTCAAGAACTTCCCTTGGTCCTTTGGGCTGACCGAACCACGCCTAAAACATCCACAGGCCAAACCCCCTACTCCTTGGTCTATGGATGTGAAGCAGTAATCCCAGCAGAGGTCGACATCTCATCAGCCAGATGCAGCCTGAATACAATAACGAGCAATATACCTCTAATGGAGGACAACCTGGACTTGACGGAAGAGCTAAGAGAGGCCAAAGCATTAGAATGGCAAAGATATCAAAGCAAAGAGTTGCAAAAAGCTACAACAAGACTGTCAAAGCTAGAGTATTCGGGGTAGGAGACCTTGTTCTCAGAAAAGTTTTTCAAAACACAAAAGAGAAGAATCTTTGGCAAATTGGCCCCAACACGGGGAGGTCCTTACCGATTGACTCAATAGTCGGCTAGGGAGCTTATAGACTACAAACCCTGGACGGCGAAATGATCCCAAGAGCTTGGAACATTGCACACTTAAAACTATTTCACATATAAAATATATCTCCTAGTCCAGGTATAATCTTCATCTTACCATTTCTGTCGACTCGATATGAAACTAAATGCATGATATTTGCCATTATATGAATAAATGCCTTATATGATTTCTTCCATTATGTGCCCAAGTACTTGTCAATATTCTCGTATTTCCCTTTACCGAGTAGAATCTTCAATATTTGTTTTTACATACTGTACTTTACTTAAAACAAATTTTAAAGATTGGGGGCCACCCCACTGATATCCAACTGATATCCAACTTTCAGTTGCAAAAAAGCTGGCCCGATCCAGAATAATAAGCGGCAGATCCAAAGACACATAATATTGAGCTCAATTTAATATACAAACCTGGGAAAACTTTTCCTGGATTGTATGTCATAAATGGGTCATAAGCCCTCCAGACAGGCAAGGGATATAAGCCCTCCAGACAGGCAATAACCCCACCCATGACACAAAGAATCGCGGATCCGGTGCAAAAAAGTGGCCCGATCAGGCGAATAATCGCGAGATCCAAGATACACAAAGAATCTGGCTAGATCGGTCAAAAAAAAAGCTGGCCCGATCCAGGCGAATAATCGGCGGATAAGATACAAAGAATGGCAGATCGGTCAAAAAAAGCGCCCGATCCAGGCGAATAATCGGCGGATCCAAAGTACACATCCAAAATGGCAGATCAGCACGAAAAGTTATATTCACGAGCCCTCCGACAGGCATAATCAAAACCCTCCAGTCAGGCTAAGGATAATAAGCCCTCCAGCCAGGCAAAAATCCTTTTATACGGGGACGAAGGTGAAAGATCATGACAACTCGTACAAAACCCTCCAGACAGGCATAATCAAAGCCCTCCAGTCAGGCTGAGGATCATAAGCCCTCCAGACAGGAAAATATCCTTTCAAAAGTACAACTATCGAAAAATAAACAAAACAAGATCAAATACTATCACCAGTCAGAAATTGTTTCTCCCGACCGAGCGCCATAATTCTTCTTTTCTCATGAAGGACATCAACCTCCATCGACTTACGATCCCAGGAATGTTCAGAACTAATGCCTTCACTTAAAAGGTGTCCTGAAAAGTTATAACATAATCTATCTTCATCAGCATTGGGGCATCCTACATAACATATTGTTCAAAGGTTGTCTTATACTTACAAAAAAATATGTCAGCGATTGCTTGATTATTGCCACCAGGTTTAATCTTTCCTATATTTCATATTTCACTCTCCTGTTTTTTATATTTTCCACCTATCAGGAGCTATCATTCACGTGCAGGACACAAAGCGCATGACTAATCTAATTTTGTTTACGACTATCTAAATGCTAGTACAAAAAATATTGCAGGGATATTAATTCATACACACTTGGTAAATACACTTGATCAAGTTACTAACATTGTCGATCTGCACTTTACTCTAATTTTATCTATCATATAAGTGGGGCAAAAACAAGCCCTACCAACTCGTATGCGAGTTAGAAAGAATCCTTAGACACGTAAGAAAGCGGATATTTTTTCATATATGGCCCGACCAAAGACAGACACGGTGAAGAAACATTAAGTCGGAATATGTACAACCGCATGATCAAGCTTTGTCTATGATTGGAATGAAGTTATCTCCTCATTATTGGCTTGAACCACAAATAAATAAGGAGATAAGGGGCAATTGTTGAGCCTGATATTTTACACTACCGTCGGGCTAGAATTCAGCCTTTAGCAATACGTTCGTGCAAGTTCAACATAGCGGTCCAGGCAAGGAGACAGGCTAGAAGACCATATCGGCGGACGGGGCATCATATCGAAAATGCGATCGGGTACAACTCGGGTCGGGCGTTATTATAAGTCAAAGACAAGACAACAACAGGCATTGTCAAGGTACAGCAAGATACAATAGGCATTGTCGTGGTACAGCAGAGATATAGTCGGCATGCGTACAAAGCGGTTTAGCTGACAGGCATTGGTACTGAGGCCAAGAAAGGTATGCGGGGATAAAGTGGACGACCAACATACAATATGGAGAAGATATTTACCAAGCATTGGATGCTAAGCAATTGAGCACATGTCAAAAAGACTAGTCTTCAAGTTGTTCCTATTTTGGTGGAAGACTAAGTCCACATCTTTTACTATATGAAGTAAACATCTTAAACCCTAGCAAAACTAAGAAGGAGGCAGCAACAATTAGCAAGGAACGGTCAAGAGAAGAACAAGTCAACTACAATCAAGGAAACAACCCTAGAAAAGTGGAGTTACTTCCTACTTACAAGCAACTACTCCTTCTACCTATTTTACTATAAATACGAAGCAACAAAGACATATCTCATCCCACTCTCATCTACTCTACCTTAAGCAAATACTACAATTATTTAGCAATTACATCATTGTTCTTAGATTACGCAAAATATATAGTGAAATACTCTTCTGGCTTGGTGCCCGTATAAATCATTGTGTCATGTCTCTTTTTATTATTCTTTACTTTTAATTTATCTCTTTTTACTTTATAATCAACCCTGCAAAGGTACAACCACAATACCATCATAATAGGATGATACTAGTTAACCTCACCATAATCTACCCTGGCCGGAATATCCTATAATGCCTGGCCGGATTCCAGGCTGCGTAAAATCCGGTCAAAACAGTAGACATATTGATCGCTTCCTCTGCCACTCCCAGATTGGCCGAGGCGACTAGAATTGCGTTCTCAACTGTACTTATACGTTCCTAAGCATGTTGGTTGCTTTCGCGAGTATCAACTGCATTGGGCATGTTGGTCGCTTTCGCGAGTATCAACTGCATTTGGCGTGACTGCCCGGCTTCGGCCGTGGCGTCTACTTTGGTAGTGACTGCCCGGCTTTGGCCGTGGCGTCTACTTTGGTACGACTACGGAGGGGACAAGCATTTCGATGGAAAACTTGGATCATTCTTCATAAGATATAATCACGCGTTGGGGTACCCAC
The DNA here is from genome assembly GCF_048544455.1 of Silene latifolia. NCBI lineage: Eukaryota > Viridiplantae > Streptophyta > Magnoliopsida > Caryophyllales > Caryophyllaceae > Silene > Silene latifolia. The sequence goes on from NC_133534.1 coordinate 10,626,274, forward strand.
AACGGTCTCGGACACCTCCGCCGTTATACGAAGTATTTCCTAAGGTTGTCTGTGTTCCAATGGCTCATTAGAGGCACACCCTCCATGTCTGTCAGCCGGTATGTCCCCGGCCTCATTTCATCAACCACCTTGTAGGGTCCTTCCCAGTTGGCCGTCATTTTACCATGGATGTTTCCTTTGTTGGTTGCGGCCGACTTTCTAAGGACTAGATCTCCTACTCTCAAGTCCCTTTTGTGGACCCTACGGTTGTAGGCTCTTCTCATTCGGTTTTGATATACTGCCAAGTTGAGCCGTGCCGTATCTCGACTTTCTTCGACCAGGTCTAGGGAGGCTCTCAGGCCTTCCTCATTTTCGACTGGGTTAAAGGTTTGATTTCTGAATGTCGGCACCCGCTTCAATTAGCGGGACGGCCTCGGACCCATAGACTAGGTGGAATGGACTGCACCACTGTTGCTTCTTTCTCCGTGGTTCGAAGGGACCACGGGACGCCTTGAGTAGTTCATCACCCATCTTCCCTTTAGATCCTCAACCTTCTTCTTCAACCCGTTCGTATTGTTTTATCATTTTGTCTCACCGCCCATTGCTCTGAGGGTGGCAGACGGAGGAGTATGCAAATTTGATACCGAGCTCTTCCAACCAATTCATCACCATGTTGCTCCAAAACTCTCGGCCGTGGTCAAATACAATGACTTGGGGTAGCCCAAAACGAGTTATGATGTTCTCCCAAATCACCTTTCTTACGGCCGCCGTGGTCTTGGCAGGTACCGCGACAGCCTCGACCCATTTGGTGAAGTAGTCAACGACGACAATCAGGTACTTCCTTCCTCCGGAGGCCGTCGGAAATGGTCCTAATAAATCCATCCCCCACTGTGCAAATGGTAGGGGACTAAGCACTGGTTGCAGGTCTCGGGAAGGTGCGTGTATTACCGGAGCATGCATCTGACAATTCTTGCACTTCTTGGTTTTTGCTCTGGAATCTTTCAGCATGGTAGGCCAGAAGTAGCCGGCTCGGAGAGCTTTGTGGGCTAGCGTTCTCGCCCCCATGTGATGTCCGCAGATGCCTTCGTGAATCTCTGTCAGTATAAGCTCCGCGTCGGCTGGGCCGACACATTTCAAGAGTGGTCTTATTACGGACCTTCTGTACAATTCTCCTTCGAACACTGAGTACCTTGCGGCGATCCTTTTTATCTTCTGAGACAGACAGCGGTCCTCCGGCAACTCATTTGTCAGTTTGTATTTCATTATCGGAGTCATCCACGTCGTCTCGGCTTCAATGTCGCCCACCATGCCGACGGTCTCAGTGATGCTTTTAGCATTTCTGATATCCACCAGCACGGTTCGACTGACATTCTTGATGCTTGAACTGGCAAGTTTTGAGAGAGCGTCGGCTCGGTTGTTCTCAGACCTGGGAATGCACTGTATTTGGAAAGATTTCAATTTTGAGGTGTCAGCTTTTACCCTCTCCAGATACCTTACCATCCCATCGTCTCGAGTCTCATAATCTCCTCGGACTTGATTAGCCACTAAGAGCGAGTCTGTTTTCAAAACAATATGCTCCGCCTCGGCAGCTCTAGCTAACTCGACTCCAGTTATCACCGCCTCGTATTCGGATTCGTTATTTGAGGCCGAGAAGGTAAACTTCAAGGCGTACTCAAACTCGTTTCCGTTAGGGCTGATGATAAGGATTCCGGCTCCTGAGGCCGAGAAGGTAAACTTCAAGGCGTACTCAAACTCGTTTCCGTTAGGGCTGATGATAAGGATGTCGGCTCCTGAGCTGTTCGCCGTGGAGGACCCGTCGGTATACACTTCCCACACGCCGGGATGTGATTCTTCTTGATATGTGCACTCGGCCAGGAAGTCTGCAAGCGCTTGCCCCTTTATCGAAGACCTCGGCTTGTACTGAATGCCGAAACCGGAGAGCTCCACTGCCCATTTGATAAGTCTGCCGGAGTTTTCGAATTTTTCTAATGCTTTCTCCAATGGCTGGTCGGTTAAGACCGTCACGGGATGTGCGTCGAAGTAGGGTTTTAGCTTCCTTGCGGCAACAACGACGGCGAGGGCTGTCTTTTCGATTAGTGGGTAATTTCTTTCGGCGTCCAGCTGTGTATGGCTGATAAAGTAAATTGGGTATTGCTGCTTATTTTCTTGCCTGACGATTACGGCACTGACCGTGGCCGAGGTAACTGCTAAGTATAGATATAGCGTCTCCCCCAGCGTCGGCCTGGACAGGGTCGGCAGTGTCAGAAGGTGGGATTTCAGTTGCCTGAAAGCCGTGCTCTGTTGCTCCCCGCCGCTAACAATTTGTCTACTTCAGCTTGGATGGCCTCATCCTTCTCGGCCGAGGAGTTCCTCATCTTCTGCTTGACAGGCCAAGCGGTGGAGAGTACGTTCAGCTTGTGAACGATCACCTCCCGGCTCACGCCTGGCATCTCGGCGGCTGAGTATGCGAAGACATCTTTGTTCTACCTCAGCAGGTCGAGGAGATCGGCCTTCAATTTTGGCTCTAGGTTGACACCGACAGTTACGGTGCGCCCTGGGTCAATTTCCACTTCCTCGGTCTGGGCTCCTTCGACCATGCCGACATTAGTATTCATCGGATCGCCCTCCTGCTGCAAGGATGGGCTCTTCCCTTTCTCCGATTTCTTCGCCACTTTGAGGGATTGCATGTTGCACCCCCTGGCAGACACTTGGATATTGACAATTTCATCTCTCTAGTCCTTTGAGACGAGCTTTTGTGCTTCCCCCCGGTCCGAGACGTACATCAATGTCGGGGCCGGATGGCATCATCGCATCGGCCTCGCTCAAAGTGACCCGGCCTATGAGAACATTGTAGGCGGACGAACCGTCGATAACCACGAACTCAGATAGAACATTCTTAGCCGCATCCGCTTGGCCGAACATCACCGGCGTCCCGATTGACCCTGGGGTACCAGGCCGGCCCCGGAGAAGCTGTATAGCGGGTTAGCGCAGGGGCTCAGGTCTCCAATTTTCAGACCGAGATTAAGAAAGCACTCCCTGAACATGATGTTCGTGCAGGCGCCTGTGTCAATCAGGCACCTTTTGACCAGGTGGTTGGCTATGTCCAGGTGGACGACAAGCGGGTCGCTGTGCGGGGCGACAACTCCCTCGTAGTCCTTCTTTCCAATGGTTATATCGGGGACGGTGGAAGCGGAGATCGCTGTTTTAGGCACAATGTTGATGGCTTGGTATAGCTCATTCAGGTGCCGTTTGTGCCCATTAGCTGACCCACCGTTCTCGTTTCCCCCGATGACAACCTGGATTACTCCCATCCGTTGAAAAACGGATTTTCTATTCGCCCCGTCGGAGCTTGTTCCTGGGCCTCCAGCTACATACTTGCTGAGACTCCCCTTTCGGATTAGCTCCTCGATGGCGTTCCTTAGGTGCCGGGAGTTGTCAGTTTTATGGCCGGTGTGGCCGTGGTACTCGCAGTACTGGCTCGGGTCACCGTCCCCCCCGCCTTGGGGGGCCTTGCCCACTTCTGTCCATCATTCTTGCTTAGGGTGAAGACCTCGGCTATAGAGGCGACCAGGGGGGTGAGACTACTGTACCGCTTCTGGTAGTATGGTCCCGAACTCCTCCGGCGCTCGCCGAGTTCTGTTTCCTATTAAATCTCTCAGACCGTGACCTATTCCCGTCACGGTGACCTTCATCGATGTTGTCCCGGCGGCTCTTCCTCTCTGGGTGCCCAGCTTCACTGTGGCCTACCCAGGTCTTGTGATAGTCATCCACCTTTACGGCTCGGTCGGCCATTTTTCTGGCAGAGTCTAAGTTGAGGTCTTCGCACTTGATCAGCTCGTTTTTGAAATCGCCTTTCGCGAGGCCTTTCATCAGCGCGAAGGTCGCCAGTTCGGTGTTCAGCTCACGGATCTGCTGAACCTTAGCGTCGAATCTTTTGACGTAGCTTCGGAGGGACTCGTCCTCCCCCTGTCGGATAGTTAAGAGATCTGATGTTTCCACGGCCCTTCTCTTGTTGCAAGCATACTGGGCTATGAAATTGTCTCTCAGGTCGGCATAACAGTATACCGAGCCATTAGGTAGCCCCTTGTACCAACTCTGAGACATCCCATGCAGGGTCGTTGGGAAGACTCGACACCACACCTCATCAGGCTGCTCCCATACCGACATGTACGACTCGAAAGCCTCGGCATGGTCGGTCGGGTCGTTATCCCCTTTGTATGATAAGGGCGGCAGCTTCAGCTTGGTCGGCACAGGGACCTCTAGGACATAGGGACTGAGGGGCTGTCTGACCACGTGTCGAATGACACGCGGCGATCGGCTCCTCGCACCCTTAGTCCGGCTTACCTCCCTCTGCCGGGAAGGGCTTCTTGTCAGACTTTGGTGAGTCGGACTTCTTTCATTCCGTCGGGGCGGGCCTCGTTGTTGCCGCGGCGACGCTGTCCTCCCGCGAGTGGGGGAAGGACTCAGGTCTGCCACTGGCACCACGGGCTCCGCTGGCGTTCTAGCTTGCCCAACTCCTTGTATCGCTCCGGACAAGTTCTTCGGAATCACTCTATGGGCCCTGGTCACCTGTGGGTGCGCTGCCGTCACCGTCGTCGTGACACGGGTGACCGGCGTACTACCCATCAGGTCCAGGAATAGCTTTAATTTGGCCGCATCGACCACATGTCCCATGACAGTGATTTGGTCGGTAGGCAGCGGTGTTTCTGGCTCTTTTGGCATCCCATACGCCGGTTCAGTGACTCGGCCGGTGGGGGACTGCCCGATCTCAGAATTAGGGAACGTGTCATCCTGGAAGAATGTAGTTCCTTCACTCACAGTTTCTAGTTGCTTTGACATCTTCTTAGCTCGCTGAATGTTTTTTTTTTGTTTTGGTAATGGAGGTGACTAACTTTTAGTACGTATCCCCACAGACGGCGCCAATTGTTCCGGGTGTAATTCCGAAGCAGGATTGTGACCACGTGAGCTTGTAGAATGATGTCGTTGCTCGTCTCTTCCTTTCACTCTTTCCTGTAAAGATTAACAAACTGAGGACTCGGCTTGGGGCCAAGCGTACTCACTCCGACGCTCAAGTCAGTAAACTTAGAGAGATAAGTTGTATCTTAACTTGGCAAAGTATATTGTAGAGAGATAAGGGAGTTTATACCAGATTATTGGATAGTATTGTGATTTCGTGATATTGTGAGATCAGTTTCTCAATGAGAGATGATGAGTATTTATAGACTTTCACCTTTTGTCACGTAGTGGCCAAGTGGCCAAGTGGCGTAGCAGGTGGAAAGACTGTCCTACCCTCGGCCGAGGGACCCATGGCGGCGGCGGCAGCCTGGTTGACTCAATGCCGAGGGGACTGGATGTGAGTACACGGATGTGCCTCTCGGCCGGCTAGTTGCCGAGCCGAAACCCAAGTGACAGGCCGGCAGGCTTCGTCGGCTAGGTTGTTTTTCCTTTGACTTGTTGTCTTTTTGCTTTGACCTTGGTCAATGTGTTGACTCGGTCAGCGGGTGCAGAATATGCCCCATCAGTTATATTGCTATGGTGACAGATTCTCACATGTAAATTATCTAGTCTATTCACTACATCGTCACAATTCTACAATGGATCCCCTAATCCTAACATAAGAAAATTATTAGCTACTCATTTTTTTTAATGTAAGAGCACATGCCCTCACGTGAGGGAAGAAAAAAAATCAAAAATCTGGAAAAAATAAAGTACGACTGTCGATATACACACAAACAAAACAAACAGAGAGGAACTTTGTACACAAATTAAAACAAAACCTAAATCTAATCCCAAATTCAACCACCACCGCACCACCTGTTGCCGTCGACTTACCACCTCACCGACGCCTCCTCCACACCCGCCTCACTTACCACCTCCGGCCGTCCAAACTCCAGGATCCACGGTCTCCAGTGACCTCACTCGCCTAGCCTAGGTATTTGTTCTTATTAGTTTGTTTAATTCGATTAATTTGTTCTTGATTGTTTGATTATTTCTATTAATTTATTCTTATTGGTTTGATTAATTCGACTAATTGTTCCCCAAATTTGATTAATTTGTTCTTATTAGTTTGATTAATTTGTTCCCCAAAACCTAGATCCCAAATTTGTTCTTATTAGTTTGTTAATTTATTTATCTATTTGTGTAATTGTAGATTTATGTTAGTTTAGATTGATTAATTGGTTAATTATTTTATTTGTCTCAAACCCTAATCACCCACTTAGCAATTAATTTTTATTTTATTTGTTTGTAGATTGAATGATTGATGATGAAAAACAATACCTTAGCATTTGATACGGTCGTTTCTGTACCAAAAATAAATACCTAAATATACTAACAGAAGATAGTGATAAGTAGGGTCGATCTCCACAGGGAGACAAGGTATGTATCTGAAAGTCCGTCTATTTAAGTCACAAAATGAGGGTTTTGAGTTTGGTTTTATAAACTACTCAAGATTAAAAGCAAGAGAAATAAAGCAAGAGCAATAAAGCGAGAAAATGATTGAAAAGTGATCAGATAAAAGAGGTATGTCAGGATTTCGGTTCACCATGGCAGTCTATCGACTAAGTTGCAAATAGCCTAGACAATCTACTGTGAGAAGGGCAAGGGAAATGTCCTTTCGGTCCGCTATCCACCCTAGATTTCCACTAACTTAGCTTTCGTCGTCATTAGGGTAGTCCACTGTTCATAGCAGGTCTGTTCTCCCCAATCTTTCGATCCAGGGGCGAATTTAACCAGATTAATGTTATTTAGAAGCGTGCACTCAACTAAATAGGTGTTATAGTTATATTGCTATGGTGACGGATTCTCACATGTAAATTATCTAGTCTATTCACTACATCGTCACAATTCTACAATGGATCCCCTAATCCTAACATAGGAAAATTAGCTACTCATGTTTTTAGTGTAATCAACAATAATAACAAAAGGCATGCTAATGGAAAACATGATTAAGGAATAACAATCAAGCATAAATTGGGCAAAGGCAAGAGTAATAATAAGAGAACAAGAAATTAAAGTAAATAGAGTATTGAGATTAAGGAGAAAGGAATGATTACAGTCTAATAGAATCCGGCGTAAAGAACAATCCACCAAAGTAAGAGCAAAGTTAAGAGATTAAGCAGAAAAGTCAGAAGTGATTAAGAGTATGCAAAAGATGAAATTTAATATAAGCCTTTGTTTTCTAGAGAGAGTTTGAAAGTTTTCTAGTTTTTGTTTTCTCTTCTTCTTTTTTGATTTTTTTCTGAATCCTCTTAAATGGTGGAATATGACTCGTATTTATAGAGAAAAGCCTCATAAACCCTAAGCTTTAGTAGACTGGACTTGGTAATCATTTCAGCCCATTTGAGTATGTTTGACCTATTTAGGTGAGCTTGACCCGATTAGTGAATTTGACCCATTTGTCGGGTTTTGTCACTTTAGAGAAGCGAATTTGATTAATATAATAAAAAATGGACTAGTTTAATTTAAACTCCGTCCAAATTAATTATATTATTTTGTATTTCTTTTGACTGGTCAACATTTTGACCTTTGACTTTTGACGTGACACTTACATAAATTTTACGTGCCAACAACTCCCTCCACTCTACTCCTTCCTATTAATTCATCTCATAATCATCATATAATTTCAATATTTATCATAAAGATTCAATCTTTTATCAAATTTTTAACCATCTCTTGTGAATAATGGACATTGGTGACATCGGCTGTAAAACAATGGAATGTAAGTACCATCTAAATAAATTGACATCGGTTTTTAAAAACTGATGCAATGTAAATATATTAAAATCAGTTTTTCAATAACCGATGCTAACAACTGATATAAATAATAAAAATAAAATATATAACATTGTTTTTTTTTTTTGGAAAATCGATGTTAGAAAATCTATTATTATTAATTATATCGTTTTTAATAAGAAGTGATGTTATCAAAGCGATGTAAATATCACATTTTCTACTAGTACTGACGACATCATATATAATTTTATAATATTAGTATTTACATATCAAATATGAAATAATTATAAAAAAATTAGATTTTTTTTAGTATTTTAAATGACAAGCATGATTTAAAAATCTGATTTATATGATTATTTATATCATTTAATAAAAAAATAATTTATGGAGTATAAAATAACATAATAATTAAAATTGTTTCAATTTATGTGCGGTTAGTAATGAATATATGATGGGATATTCTAATGGTAATTCTGTGTTTTTCATTTTCTACATGGTAACCTAATTTTTAACAAAAAGTCTTTGATTGGCCATAAATCACAATTAGAAATTCCGAAAGCGACTTTTTTTTTTTCAAATCGAAGATATGATAGAGGCGATTAATTTGAAAAAAAAAAACCGCCACATTTAGAACTCGCCAGAAAGAGAGATGGTCACTTAATGATTAATGTTTGTCTAACCGTATTTCTTGTCATGAGTTCAGAAAGTGATAATTTTTATTTTTCAAATAAAAGATCTCGTATAGCCAGTCAATTGGAAAACAAAATCATCGCTTTCGAACTTCATGATCGCAAGTTATGGAAAATCAGAGGCGTTAAAAATGGGATTATCACGTAGAAAATGAAAAAATAGAGGGTTACCACGTATATGATTAATACATAAATATCAAATATTTGATATAATAATATTTCAATTTTAAAAAATCGTAGAATATCCACGTGGAAAATAAATCGTCGCTTTGAAATAATTTTTCAATTTTAAAAATAAGAAAAACAGGTGTCGGAAGATATTTTTTGCGTGTTGAGTTGTGACTTACCCGTATGCAAGCCGACCCGAATTCTGACCTTACCCAAAAATCAACATCTTTGAGAAGTCTAGTTGAGAGTTTAACTTACGCAAATTCTTATTTGCGACGGAGGTATCCGTCGCAAATAAGAGACGGGTACCATATTATCTCACACAAAACCCATAAAGCAAGAGACAAGAGCACATGGGGTGGGTGCCCACCTTGGTACCCATTTCTACTCACAAAATACCCGTCGCAAGATCCGACCCGTCGCAAGCAAGACTTATTGTTTAACTTATGTATCATTGTTTACTACTTCAAAAGTGTGCGCGTCAAATTTCCTACTACCTCTACTCTAAGTTGTTTTAAATTTTAAATTTCTTCTTTTAGAAATGTAAACAATGTTGGAATGGAGGGAGTATATTGCTTGACAATTTGACGTAAATGAATAACTTTACGTGAAGATTACAGTAATTAGGGCCACCATATTGATATGGAGGGAATATGTTGCTTGACCTAAATGAATAACTTTACATGAAGATTAGTATGTAGGGCCATGATAGGACACATATACTATCCTATAACTAGTTGTATAATAGTATTGTACAACCGCTTCAAAGTTGTTGAGCTTTTACACAAAGTTGTTGAGCTGTTTTACAAGTTATTATGCTATTTTACGAAGTTATTGAGCTAAATAATTATTCTGTTAAGCTCAATAACTTTGTATCATAGCTCGATAATTTTGTTAGTAGAACTCGATAACTTTATAACAAAACTCAACTACATTGAATAAGTTATGTATATACAACCAGTTGTATAATACTCCCTCCACAAACCTATTTTATTCACCCCATTTGCCTTTTGTGAGGTCAAAGTTTCCGAACTTTACCGAAAATAAGTTGGAAAATAAAAATTATTAGATTATAAAACAAAAACATTTACACTTATTTTCGTGACATTTTTCACGAAAAAAATTTTCAAGAAAAAAAAAGTTACATATAGACTTCGAAAAACACTGTTGAAGTGTCGTCTTAAAAATAGGTTTTTAGAGGGAGTACAATAACTGACCATTGGGCTCTTAATATTCTCACAAATAACCCTATTTTAATTACAGTTAGTCTTGCTGAAGACGGGTCGGAGCAAGTGACGGGTAATGTCACTCACAAAACGGATAGGGGGGACAACGTGGGGGCACCCCCATGTGCTTCCCTCTCTCCTCTATTTGGGTCATTTGTGAGAGGAAATGGTATCCGTCACTCCAAAGTGACGGATACGTGCCGTCTTTAATGAGATTTTGTGTTTTAATTTTTGGTGTAAATTGAGGTGTCATCATTAACAACAGTAATGGTGCGTTTTTTTTCTCGTTGTGAGCCCTTTCATTCTATGGAAAATCAAACGATACAAAGGAAATGCATTTCTACGGTTGTGCTAGCCTTGAGTAGATAAAACTTGGCCCAACATAAGGAAATGCATATATTCATTTCCTTTGGATTCTACATTTCCATTTTCCACTCCATGGAAAAAAATTATGCTTAATGTCTATTTGAGATTCGGCTTTTGTTCATGAGCCCTATGGGGGTTAAAAGATTCTCTACTTGTGAAAAAAAATAAAAAAAAACGTCCACCAACAAAGAGAATAACACGTTAATGAATAAATTTTGATTCCCACCTACGAGTATATGAGGTTTTTGTTTTTCAAAAATAAGGTTAATATGAAAGAAATTATCAAAATATAACTGACTTTGATGGCTTGTAGAGAAATATATAAATGCGAAAAAAATTGAACTTCGAAGCAGAAATCACATGAAATGATCCATTTCTTTGCTTGATTCTACAAAAAATTCATTATAAAAAAGAAATGACTACACACAAATGGAGTCCACGATTTTAATTTGTTTCATTGATAATTTTTTTAAGTTTTTTCTATCCCTTTTTTTTCATAAGATGATGAATGAACTTTTAAGGGGAGTCGTTGAGCTATTCGACGACTTAAAAAACCGATCCTACTTGCCCGTTTGTTAATTTATTGTAAAATTCTTTGTACCAAAAAAAAATTATTGTAAAATTGTCATATGACTTTACCTCTAGGATTTTGTAAACTGATTAGGATAATAATAATAATCACTTACTAACGTAAAGTAGTATCTATAATCGACATCAATCATGATATAATTTTAGATAAAAAAATTGTAAAAAAATCCTACAACCAAAATCGAGATTCTCACAACAAGTAGACGTATATATATTTCAATTTAAAGATAAGGTTATAAAAAAGAAGTGAAGAATCTTATTATTCTATATTTGTAGCATGGGTAGAAATTTCCACTATAAATAGCAAGACACACTGAGTAAAAAAAAAAGCACACAGCAATACAAGATACTCTTAATATACATCAATCAAGAGTAATAAAGCAAAAATATATAAGAGAAAATGTCGTCGTATTCAAACATGGCTTTCAAACAAACAGTTGGTAGAACTCCACATAACTATCTGGCTGTCCAATCAAATGGCTATCTTATGTACTCAGCCAATGGTGTTGTCCAACCAGGCACCAAGTTTGCTATTGAGCATGCCTCTGCCAACTTGGTCCACATCCGTTCCTCCTCAAATAACAAATATTGGGTTAGGTATAGTATATTTATTCTCTTGTTTATCCTAGTTTAATTACGTCCCGTCTCAATCAACTATTTAAAAACGTTTTCTACAAGCTTGCATTTATAATAACATGTTTTGGAGAACAATTAACTTAGAGCATCTCCAATGGTTACAAAAAAGAATCTGCTTGCAATTTTGTAAACAATTCAAGCAGGTTGCTCACCATTGGAGGCGGAAAATTATGACCCGCTTGAAAGCTACACCTGCTCTAGCAAGTTACATGCTTGATTTTTGTTGTTTGGTTTTTATTGGTTGATTGTGAAATAGGCCTATTCAAGCTACAAGGTATAGTAGTTTACCAGTGGGAGAACATATAGCTTGAAAGCAATATTGCTAAAAATGACTATATGGCATGTCAAGCTACAATATAATGTAGCTTACCATTAAAGATGCTCTTATTGAGAGAACAATTAACTTATTGAGAGAACACTTAGCTTACTCTTAACCACTAAGCTAAAAGTAGGTCATCTGAGAGACGATCTCTCAATAAATTTATTGAGAGAACAATTACAAACTAATTAAAAATTGGTACAAGAGGTAATAAAATGGGTATGTATAATAAAAAATGGTTACAATATATGATAAGATTGTTATGAAAACATGTATCAAATGAAAGAGACATTTTGAGTCGCAACAAATAATAAAAGAGGTACGGAAAAAAAATACATAAACAAGTACGATAAAAGTGACCTCTCAATAACTGAATGAGATAGCATCTCTACAAAGTTTTTTTTTTTTTTTTTTTTTAACAAGTAATACCACAGTGTAAATATGTAATGTCTCTTGCTTACACTATTTTGGATTGTTGGTACAGATTGAACGCCGGGGATGCGAAGAATTTGATAGTCGCACAAGCAGTTGAACCAGTGGTTGATCAGGCATCTCCGGTCTGCACATTATTTAGCATACGTATAGATAGCAACAAGAGAGCAACATTTTATCATGTTCAGTCGGGTCGAGTTGTAGGTCTCCCTCTTCTCGGTGGGCATCCTACCGGGACCCTCAGCATAGATCCTACTGCCACAACACAAGCTGTGTCCGCTGTTGTTGATTACGATGGGTTGGTGATACTTCCCAAATTCGTAGCGTTTAAGGGCTCCAATGACCTTTATTACAAAAATCTCGTGAGCATGTTTATGGAGAAGGAAATTGGTAGACCTGACATTGTGTGTGAGTGCCACTATTCTACTGATGGCCACCTCCGAGTGAGGGTTGCCAGTGACATACCGGGGGCAGAAAACTTCTTTTGGTCAGCTCAGAAGGATTCTACAGGAATCGCGATGGTTACTTTTGATCATAGTAACCCTACAGATGTTCGACAAATGTTTGATGTAATTAAGGTTGCTAAGAATGTGATTGCTCTTCGAAGCCATGTAAATAACCTAATTTGTATAAGGGAACCTTCAAATTCCTTTGAATATGGTCATTTAGTTGCCAAATCAATGGGGATGGTAAATCACACCCAACTAGAAATTGTAGAACCCGTGTTTAATAGGACAGTGACCGTCTACGAGTTCAATCTCGATAAGGCCCGGATATACGGTGTGGAGCTTCTCTATACGGATAACCACACCTGGGATAACTACACCGATGTGCCCCAGAGTGGTACCGCCGACGGCAGAATTACAACCAGCAAGTCCCATACTTACACCAACAATGTTACGGTCTCTTCTACGGTAACTACGGAATTCAAGACTGGGATACCCTTCATTGTCGACGCTAAGATTGAGGTGTCGGCAACAGCCAGCTACTCTCATGAATGGGCCGAGACTACAACAGACGAACAACAAGTGGGCCACATGTTCAATGTTGTTGTGGCCCCCAAGAAAAGAACGGTAGCAAGAGGGACTGCTACCAAGGCCAAATGTGATGTCCCCTTTGCCTACACTCAGAGGGACTATCCTGCTAGTGGAGGACCTCCTATAGTTACCACACTCCATGACGGGGTTTTTACAGGTGCAAATGCTTATAGTTTCCACTCGGAAGTCCGCTACGACGAGTTGCCTACTTATAATGGACCTGCCCCAACCAAGGTACGTACATACAATATTATTATCTACTCCCTCTGTCTCGGTTATTTGTTGTCATATTCCATTTTGGGGTGTCTCAGTCAATTATTGTTCTTTTTATTTTAAGAATGAATTAACTTATGAGCAATTTGATCATTCACACCCAATTTCTTCCACTTATCATTTTGTTATTGGTTCCCTCCCCTAATAATGATCTTGCTGGTTTTTGGATTTCAGTGCATTAAGCGTATCGTGCCGCACAAGTGATCGATCATCTGATGCTTTATACAAATTGCGAGCGTACGTGGGACGGACAGTACGCATCATCAACACTTGGTTCACCTTCAAGATGGTTCTCTTTTAATTTGTGCATGGAATAAATCTAAGCTTTCAGTATTTGGAAGCAAATAAACCCTATCATTTCATTCCCTTTCTTGTACTTTCCTTTTCAGTTACGGTTTCGTGTATGTGTGTGTGTGTTTGATTCAGTTGTATGATTACTAGTAATTGTCAGCTTTCAGTAGAAAGCAAACACTATCATTTCCCTTTCTTGGCAATAATATTAAGTGAGTACTATAAATATGAGTTATCGTATTCAAGGAAGACAATTAGCAACACGATTTACTTCTTCAGAACGAATACTCGCTAAAAAATTAACACCTTATACGGCTATATATCTTATTAGAGATATATTAGAATAATATATTCATAATATTCACCTAATCAATATATTATTTTAATATATCTCGTGAAGAATGTGTTCATCACCCTAGTTAGTTTAGTTGGTGAATTTATAAAAGGTGGTATTTATGACTTGAGTTCAAACGTTAAAATCACATTTGCCGATAAAAAAAAAAAAAAAAAAATTCTAGCTTCAAAGTAAGCCACTATGTACTATCCTTGTGTCTCACTTGACCAAACAATATATAATACCAGATTAGATAATATTTCATTTCCTAAATACACCGGTAATCAAATTATCAAATTTTATTACTAGATTAGATGATTTTAAATGCGGGGAAGTAGTAAATGACCCCCTCAACTTTACTTGATAGTGAAATCAACCCCCTTAAGTTTGGTTTGTTGTAATTTACCCCCTTAACTTTGCATTTAAGTGAAATTAAACCCCTTATCCAAAATCTCATGAGAAATTCAATATACCACATCACAAAAAGTGAAATCAATTATACTTTTTTCAAAATATACTATTAGAATAAAAAAGTTAACAAATAGAATCAAAATTTAAAATAAATTAAAATTAATTAGATTTTTAAATTATTTTATAAAATCAAACTTTTTATGTTTTATAAAAGAACTGAATATTTTTCCTAAATTTTTTGACAGTTCTTTACAAATTAACATATATATATATATATATATATATAAAAATTAGGAGAGAAACTCTAAAAATATTTGTGCCTAATTTTGACTATCAAATGTTTTTCTTAAGCAATAGTGAATTAGTGATATATTTTAATAAAAATAAGTTTTTTTTCTCAGGAAACATAATTAAAACAAAAAATTTCATTTTTTCAAAATTTAAAAATATTCTCTTTTTTTTTTACATTTTAAAAAAACAATTCTGAACTTTTTTTTTAAATAAAACATAAACTATCTAAGCTTTTGTGGTATGAGAAAATGAATTTCTCATGAGATTTTGGGTGAGGGGCTTACTTTCACTTTTTAGCTAACTTAAGGGGCTTAATCACTCCAATCTAAACTTAAGGGGCCTAATCTCACAATAAGCCAAAGTAAAGGGGTTAGATTACCACTTTCGCGATTTTAAATGTGAAATATATTTTTCAAATATTTCGTGGATGTTTCAAACAATTTTTGAACAAATAATGATGATTTCCTAACATATCAGGGGCGAACCTAGGATTAAAAGTTTGGGGTAGCGAAATATTAAGCGTATAATTTTCAGTAAAATTGGAAGTCACGAAAAATGCGTCGAACATAAAAAAAATTCAAATACAGACGCACAATTAACAATCAAATGAACAGTCGATACCAACTTAAAATTCTCATTTTGTACCTTTATAATATTTTTGACTATAATTTTTATTTTTTTTATTTTGATTATATAGCTTTCTGATTAAAAAAAGTGTAATGTTAAATCCGTAATATCTAAAGTTTGTACGGGCTCAAACACTGAACCATCAATAAGAATGCCATCTGCTTTTACAATTAGGCCACACCAATTTCAATGATAAATATAAGCCATATATTTTACTTATCCTTTAACCCTCAACATGGGGTAACAAATTACCAACGCGAAAACTGAATTTTTTTTCAATGGGATAGCGGTTGCTATACCTTGCTACTTACTGGGTTCGCCCCTGTAACATATGTAACCGAACCAAGCAATATTGATAAGAGTGGGATTTCCTAACGTATGAAATCAACTCACTTAAGTAGTAAAACGAAAAGATTTACACAAAGAAATAATAAAATATCGAAAAAACAACAAAATAGGAATTGCATTATTCATTGTCATCATAAATAAATTTATATGGAATTATAAATATAAATACGCATATCAATTATGATCAACACGATTTTTATTTCCCTATATATAGAATTATTGAGATACCTTGATTTTTTATATTAATTGACGTGAGAATATTATAAATAGGCCATCATTATTCATAAAGAAGTCATCAAACTAAATAACAATATGTTTAACATGAATTTTTACATATTAATTACTCTTTTGCTTGCACTATTCACCTCTTCCTCTCCCACTAATGGTATAGAGTTTGATTATTGTGTTGCTGACCCAACCCTCCCTCGTGGATCGTCCGGTTATGCTTGCAAGGACCCCGCAAAGGTCACAATAGACGACTTTTCTTACTCGGGCCTCCGAAATCCTGGTAACTCCTCCAATGTCTTCAAATTCGGACCCAATCCGGCATTTCTATCCACATTTCCAGCCTTAAATGGTATGGGCATATCCATGGCTCGGGCCGACATCGATGTGGGAGGGGCTGTGCCCATCCACACCCACCGTGTGGCCGAGTTAGCTATTTTAATCAAGGGTAGGATTCTTGCTGGTTTTATTGACTCGAATAATAAAGCCTTTTATAAGACTATGGAGGAGGGTGACATGTTCATTTTCCCACCAGCGCTCGCGCATTTTCAAGTCAATGTTGGGAAAGTTCCGGCCATTGCTTATGCATCCTTTCCTAGCTCTAATCCTGGGTTTCAAGGCGTTTCTAGTTCTCTTTTTAAGAATGATCTCCCTACTGAAATTATTCAAAAGATTACTTTATTAGATCCCGAACAAATTAAGAAGCTTAAGGCTGGTTTCGGTGGCACCAACTAGTTCGCGTATATGAGTTAAAAACTTGTAATAATCGAGGCAAAAATTATTTTGAATTATTTACAGTAATAAAGATACATTTTTCTTTTTTTTTTTAATGTTCTATCTTCTACATTTTCCGGTATCAAGATGCGATTTAGATACATAAATAAGCTTCTAGGTCCGTATCAATTTGCCAGTATTCGATTTAAACCCTAAGGTTGGAGTACATAAAATTAAAACCCTGCGAAAATGAAAATTATGAAGGCACCCGTCTTACAAAAATGACAGGGATTTTCGTAACATTAATCAAATTAAATCATTCACCCTGCTTTTACTTAGTTTATCATTTGAATAGGTATCATTTATCAGAATAAATTTTCAAATTATGTTAATTAGTTAAGACATTAAAATGTACAATGTAATATAATATAAAATCTTCTTCTAGAACTTCTATTTTTGCTGGTTAATATAGACGTACAAAAATACGATAGATTACACGTAATCTTGAGAATCGTAAGGTTTTTTTTTTTTTTTTGATGAGAATGAACGATAACATTAAACACAAGAAGGTTCAATACAAATTAGGGGGGAGGGTCCGGGGATAAAGGAGTACAAACATGAGCAAGATCCGAATTATACAAAGATAAAACAAAAGTAGGTGGTGCTACATCCTAGCTAAAGACGCCCCCATTAGAGCTCGAGTCATGTAAAGCGAACTTGGAAATGGCATCCGCACAATGACGAAGCTCGGGTTTGGCCAAATGGGCCATGGCCCGGGTGCATTTTTCAAGTACAACTAATACATCGTACTAACGAGATTGTAAGTTTATTGTAGCACAATGGTTAACACTTCTTCACCCAACGGTGGATTAGCATGTTGAAGTCCTGAGTTTGAATCAAGGGAAGGCACTTGGTTTTAGATTTTTTTTTTATTTAACAATTTTCTTATTTAACCGGTTTTAGATTTATTATCATTTATATTTAGGATTTGTTACAACGTATAAACAAAAGAACGCTATATATATAAAATATGGAGTAACTTGGTAGAAAAAAAAAATCAATGTCTAATTTTGTAATTACATAAAACAAAGATAATTTTATATATATCGAAAATACTAAAATAATAATATGAAATCTATGATAAATGGGACGAACTGAAAATCGGCCCAGGTTATAATTTTACCCTAGCTTCGTCCCTGCATCCGCAACATGGTTAGTCGATCTTTTCTCATAGATAATGATCGTTGAAGGTGAGGCTTTTGAGAGATCCCTGCATTCCAAAATGATGTTAGTGTAAGGCCCACAAGGAGCCGAGTTTCCCAAAATCGCATTTACCGCAAGTGAACAATCAGAACTGACAATAAAATTTCCAATGTTTGAGGCTGCAAAGGTAAGACCATTCTTAATCGCAAGAAGTTCGGAGATGAAGGGGTTAGGGGCTAACAATCTGATGGACCAACCTTTTATCCAAACACCTAAAGGGGAACGGGATACACACGCGAGACCAGCTAAGGAGGAAGAAGGACAAAAGGCCGCATCGAGGTTGATCTTAGACCAACTAGGCGGGGGAGGGGCCCAACGGTTTGGGTAAAAGGATGTGGCGGGTGCTGGACAGAGGGTTAAGAGGGGGGTGGGCTGGTGGTAACTAATATGGAGTAATAAACTACCAAAATACGATAGATTACACTAGGGTGTTAACGAGCCGAGTTCGAGCTTGGCCTTGCTCGGCTTATGCTCAAGAACCGAAACTGAAGCTCGAGCCGATCTCGAGCTTACCCAAGCTTGAAAAGAAGTGCTCCTTATAAAGCTTGCGAGCTTTAACGCGAGCTCGAGCTAAACTCGAGCCCAAATCGAGCTTATATAAAACTGTTTATTTTTATTTTTTTAATATTTTTTCTTTCGATATTTTCAAGAACAAGGCTCAAAGGTTATATGTAAAAATATTGGCAAATCAGATAGACATTTGATATGTGATACAAAAATATAATCATGATAACATATTTTTATAAAATATGAGCAATATCTTATGTAATCACACAACTTCGAGCCGGCCGCGAGCTTTTCGAGTCGGACCGGCCTTTGCTGATCAGCTTGACTCATTAAGCTCTTGAGTTAAACCCGAGCCCGAGCCCGATCCCGAGCCGAGCTTTGCCCGAGCTTTGAACGAGCCGATCTAGAGTAGCTCGCGAGCTGTCTCGTCTAAATAACACCCCTAGAGTACACATAATCATAATCATAACCATTAATCAAAATCCTTAATCACTTTACCCTCAAAAAAAAAAAAAGAATCCTTAATCACGTTGTATTAATTTGCCTTTCGAAGAAGATCTACGTACATGCATGTATACTTGGAGAGAATAAAAAAAATATAAAGATTTTATACAAAGAAATAAACCAAAAAAATATGTAACGTATAAAATCAAAACACAAGTAGTAAAAGGACAAGATTTTATACAAAGAAATAATAAAATATAAAATATAAAATAATCAACAGAATGGTAATTTTATTATTCGTGATCATCATAAGATATTTATTTCATAAAATATAAAGTACGCATATCAATTAAGATCAACACGATTTTTATTTCCCTATATTTAAATATCTTAATTTCAATAATTATTGACGTGAGAACATTATAAATAGCCCATCATTTTTCATAAAGTAATCATCAAATCAAATTAAATTAAATACTACGTAATATGTTTAACATGAATTTCTCCATATTAATTACTCTTGCACTTGCACTATTCATCTCTTCCTCTCCCACTAATGGTATAGAGTTTGATTATTGTGTTGCTGACCCAACCCTCCCTCGTGGATCGTCGGGTTACGCTTGCAAGGACCCCGCAAAGGTCACAGTCGACGACTTTTCATACTCGGCCCTCCGAAATCCTGGTAACTCCTCCAATGTCTTTAAATTCGGACCCAACCCGGCAGTTGTATCCACATTTCCAGCCTTAAATGGTATGGGCATATCCTTGGCTAGGGCCGACGTTGACGTGGGAGGAGTTGTGCCCATCCACACCCACCGTGTGGCTGAGCTAATTATTTTAGAGGTTTACTAGGTCCAGCATCAGCAGAAGACATGTTCACAACAAATTACTAGCAAGATAAAAGGAAATTTGTTTGTTTACCTCGAAGAAAAACACTTGCCGGATCAAAGACTCTGAAGATTAGAAGAAAACGAAGCTCTTGAAAGTTTAGAAAGATGAAGATTTTGGAGAAAATTTGAGAAAATGAAATTGATGGCCAAAATCACGGAATAAGCGCCTATTTATAGGGAAAAGCCCATGAAGAAGGACCAATCAGGGCACAGCCCATGAAGCGTCAACCAATCAGCGAACAGACACGTGTCAGACATGCAACCACGGAATGTCAATCGTTGCAACAGTTGAATGTCAATCAATGCAATAGTGACCAAGCGTCTTCAACACGCCCATTCACATCTCTTCGCCTATTCACCTTCCTCAACAAATTCCTAGGTACGCTCTCTACGCCGCCACCGATCAACCAAGCTAGGAAGCACACGGGGCAATCAAAAACAACCGGCAGACTCTCACTGGTCTCGGCCGGCGTCACATTCATTTTTTTCCACATCGGATGCCCTTTACGCATCCATGTGGAGGGGGGATATGGTACGGCCTAACAAGAACCACACCGATGCATCAGAAGAGGCCGACACCAGCAATTTTGCAAAAATACTTACGCAGAATATACGCTCAACATACATCGGAGCCCATACCACGGCATAGACTACGCTGGGGGCAAATTGATGGGGCATATTCTGCACCGCTGACCAAGTCAACATATTGGGCAAGGTCAAGGGTATCCACAGTAAAGTCAACGACTTAGACAGCCTAGCCGATGCAATCCATCGGCCTGTCACCTGGGTCTCGGCCAGACAACTAGCCAGCCGGGACACATAATCGCGTACTCATATCCAAGACCCCTCGGCCAGCCTGCCATAGGTCCATCGGCCGAGGGTAGAACGGTCTTTCCACCTGCTAGCCACTTGGCCACTTGGCCACTACGTGACAAAAGGTGAAAGTCTATAAATACTCCTCAACCTTCATTGAGGAAAGGATCCACAAATTGACCTAATAACCACTATTCATCTGGTAATATCTTCCTTATCTCTCTACAATACGCGCTTAGTCAAGTAACACACACTTAGCCCTTTAAGCTTACTGACTTGAGCGTCGGAGTGAGTACGCTCGGCCAAAGCCGAGCCCTCAGTTTGTTCATCGTTTCAGGAGACCGCAAGGAGGATTCAAGCAAGGACATCATTCTACGAGCTACGAGTGGTAACAAATATCTGCTCTGGAATTACACCCGGAACAATTGGCGCCGTCTGTGGGGAAGACACTAGAAGCTAGTCACATTCATTCCCAAACAACAAAAACAAAAACACAAAAAACCCACCCAAAAAGCTAAGAAGATGTCGAAACAACAGGAGGTATTCGTAAATGACGAAACCGAACTCTACCAAGATGATATCATCCATAAATCTGGAGTCGTGCAGCCCTCCACCGGCGGAGTAATCCAACCGGAATACGGGATGCCGATAATACCAGACACGCCGCTGCCCGCCAACCAGGTCACCATCATGGGACAGGTGGTTGACGTAGCGAAACTCAAGATGCTCCTGGACCTGGTGGGAGTACGCCACTCAAATCGTCACGCCGACAAGAGCGGCGGAAATCATCCAGGAGACCAGGGCCCAAAACGTGACTCCGAGAAATTTGAACGGAGCGCTGGGAGAAGCCGACCCTACCAAGACGCCGGAGGAGCCCAAAGTGGTCGTGGTAAACCTAAGTCCTTCTCGCACTCATGAGAGGACAGCGTCGCCGCAGCACCGATGAGGCACACCCCGGAGGAACCAGAGAAGTCCGACTCAGGAGAGTCGGAGAAGAAGCCCGAGTCGGAGAAGAAGCCCGAGTCGGAGAAGGAGTCCTTCCCGCTACGAGGAGAGGAGTCGGACTAGGAATGCGAGGAGCCGATCGCCGCGTGTCTTTCGACACGTGGTCAGACAGCCCCTCAGTGCTTACGTCCTTGAAACCGCCGTGCCAACCAAACTAAAGTTGCCGGCGATCACATACAAAGGAGATAGTGACCCAACCGATCACGCCGAGGCTTTTGAGTCTTATATGTCGGTATGGGAGCAGCCCGATGAGGTTTGGTGCCGAGTCTTCCCAACAACTCTGCATGGGATGGCTCAAAATTGGTACAAGGGGCTTCCCGACGGTTCGGTAGACTGTTTCGCCGACCTAAGAGACGCCTTCGTAGCCCATTACTCTTGCAACAAAAGGACGGCCGTGGAGACGTCGGACCTCCTAACTATCAAGCAGGAAGAGGGCGAGTCTCTACGAAGCTATGTGAAGAGGTTCGACGGCAAGGTTCAGCAGATTCGGGAGATCAACCCCGAACTGGCCGCTTTCGCACTGATGAAAGGCCTCCCAAAGGGAAACTTAAAAGACGAGCTCATCAAGCACGGGGGCCTGGGCCTAGACGCCGCGAGGAAGATGGCCGATCAGGCCATCAAGGTGGAAGATTACCACAAGACCTGGGTAGGCCCCAGCGAGGCCGAGCCCTCAGAAAAGAAAAGCCGTCGGGATGACAACCCGGATGAGAGACGCCGTGACAATAACGGGTCACGGTCCGATGAGAAACGCCGTGACAATAACAGTCACGGTCGATAGATCCGCAAGAAGCGGGACTCGACGGGCGCCGGGGGAGTTCGGGAATGTTTTACCAAAGGCATTACCATGATAAAACCCCTCGTCGTCGCATCGGCCGCCAAGTCTTCGCGCGAGCAGTAAACGAGGGCGAAGTGGGAACGGCCTCCCAAGCCAAAAAAAAGGAGACGGCGACATGAGCCGATCGCGAGTACCACGGTTGCACCGCCACCTCATCGACAATCGCCGCATTCAAGAATGCCATTGAAGAGCTAATCCGGAAGGGAAGCTCGACAAGTATGTGGCCAAAGGCCAAGACCGACGCCCGGCGCTCGGATAAGAAATTCATTTTTCAACGGATAGGAGTGATCCATGTAGTCATCGGAGGTAACGAGAACGGTGGGTCAGCTCACGGACACAAACGGCACTCGAACGAGTCAGATCGGGCCATCAACTTTGTGCCCAACACGGCGACCCCGCCTCCAAAGATTCCCGATATGACTATTGGAGGAAAGGACTACGAGGGAGTCATCGCCCCTCACAGCGACCCACTCGTAGTCAACTTGGACATATCCAACCACCTGGTGAAGAGGTGTCTGATTGACACAGGCGCCTACACAAACATCATGTTCAGGGAGTGCTTCCACAGCCTCGGCCTGAGAATCAAGGACTTGAGCCCCTGCACCAACCCACTGTACAGCTTCTCCGGGGCTGGCCTGGTACCCCTGGGTTCAATCAAACTGCCAGTGATGCTCGGCGAGGGGAATGCGGCTAAGAATGTCCTAGCTGAGTTCGTCGTCATTGACGGCTCGTCCGCCTACAATGTCCTCATAGGCCGAGTCACTCTGAGCGAGGCCGACGCGGTAATGTCCATCCGGGCCCTGACACTGATGTATGTCTCGGACCGGGGGGAAGCGCATAAACTCGTCTCCAAGAACGAGAAGGACGAGGTGGTCAACGTTCAGGTATCTGCCAGAGGGTGCAACATGCAATCCCTCAAAGTGGCAAAGCAATCAGAGAGGGGGAAAGGCTCATCCTTGCAACAGGAGGGCGACCTCATGGACGCGACGGACGGCTGACAGGGAAGGAGCGCCACTGAAAAGGCATTAGGGAACTAGTAGACCTTGTATAGCGGCGGAGGTGTCCAAAATGGTTGTGGGCACCCCGACGCGTTTTTTTTTTATATATCTAATGTAAAAATCGACCAAGTCTCCCAACAAAACGTTCTTTTTCCACATAGTCACTAGTTATGAAGAAACAGACGCCGGCTCACACTGTCATGTCGACAAGAGCGGCGGTCTCTACCAAGAAACAGACGCCGGCTCACACTGTCATGTCGACAAGAGCGGCGGTCTCTACCAAGAAGCCGACGCCGGCTCACACTGTCAATCCGACAAGAGCGGCAGTCGTTATGAAGAAAGAGGTCGACGCCGGCTCACACTGTCAATCCGACAAGAGCGGCGGTCGTTATGAAGAAAGAGGTCGACGCCGGCTCACACTGTCAATCCGACAAGAGCGGCGGTCGTTATGAAGAAAGAGGTCGACGCCGGCTCACACTGTCAATCCGACAAGAGCGGCAGTCGTTATGAAGAAAGAGGTCGACGCCGGCTCACACTGTCAATCCGACAAGAGCGGCAGTCGTTGTGAAGAAATGTAGCGCTGTGGCAGTCACCCCAAATAGTAGACGCTTCGGCAGTCACTTAAAGTGGTAGACGCCGCGTAACACGCTATCCAGAAATAGACGCCGGCTCACACTGTCATAGACAAGAGCGGTGGTCTCCATGAAGAAATGTAGCGCTGTGGCAGTCACCCCAAATAGTAGACGCTTCGGCAGTCACTTAAAGTGGTAGACGCCGCGTAACACGCTATCCAGAAACAGACGCCGGCTCACACTGTCATAGACAAGAGCGGTGGTCTCCATGAAGAAATGTAGCGCTGTGGCAGTCACCCCAAATAGTAGACGCTTCGGCAGTCACTTAAAGTGGTAGACGCCGCGTAACACGCTATCCATAAACAGACGCCGACTCATACTGTCGTACCGACAAGAGCGGCAGTCTCCATCAGAAAGCAGACACCGCGACAGACGCGGCCAGCGCAGTTGATAAACAATCAAAATGCCTTAGAAGCGTTAAACACAGTTGAGATACACACTCTAAAACTGCCTCGGCCAAGCCGAAGCGGAAACAAAAAGAGGCGCTCAATTAATAACGTAAGAGAGCAACTCAGACAAAAACGAGAAAGGACCTCGGCCAAGCCAGAGGCAAAGTGGAAACACTAAATACAGTTGAGACGCTCAACTTTTAAGAGCACAAGTAAAAGAAATAAGGAAAAGGCCTCGGCCATGCCAAAGGCAAAAGAGACGAACTCTTATTAATAATAACAGGTTACAGGTGAAAAGAATGCAGACGACGACCGTCCCCAGTGGGATAAGCCAAAACGCAACCTACCAAAGTTGTACAAAATGCAAGGAAAAGAAAAGCAAAAGTTACAATTATGTCATTTGAAGCACCAAAAGATGGCGGGAAGGAAGGGCTTAATAATTGGCTCCCGAACAGCTGAAGCAGATCTGCTATAAACTTGTTCTCATCAAGCAGCACATGGTAGTATGTGAGGAGCTGAAGCAGATCTGCTGTAAACTTGTTCTCATCAAGCAGCCCATGGTATTGTGTGAGGAGATGAAACTATCTGAGACGCCGGATGAGCCTGGTAACGACCGCCCGCCTCCCTATGCCTGTTGCTGCTCACCATCAGCAGCGGTAGCCGCATCTTCTTCAATAGGCAACCCAGCAGCTTTCCTAGCAGCCTCAACTTTGGCCTCGGCGGCTTCAGCTGCCCTCATTCTCTCGGCTTCCTCCTTGGCCGCCTTAGCCTTCTCAGCAAGAGCTGCTTTCTCCGCGGCCGCCTCCTTCTCCATCTTCGCCCTCACCGCCTCCTTGGCCTTCTCCGCCACGGCTTTCTCCTTAGCCTCGAGCTTGTCATCAAGCAGCTCGTCGAATTTGCCCCACGGAAAGGAACCATCAAGAGGGAAAAGCTCCCCGATCACTTCCCTAGCAGCTCCTTCGGCCAAGTCCCGGAATTCAGCGCACAGGTTGGGGAGCATGACGGTTTGGAGCATCTCAATGTCCTCCTCCTTTTGCTTGATGATGGCCTCTTTGCTCCGAATCACCTCGCTTTGGGCCTTAAACGGGCCCCCGGATTCGTCCCCTCTCGCTGGAGATAGAGGTCGGCACGCCCGAACAAGGTTACACTTCTCCAGCGACTTCGCAGCCTTCTTCGAGCTGCCGCGCAGCCTCGGCCTTGGCTCTCTCAAAGAAGGACCTCCTTCTCGGCGTCCTCCCCGAGCTTTCTCTCGGCCAAGAGCGCCTTCTCAAAGCATCTCCCCTAAGCCTCTCCGCTCATTGAGGAGATCCGGCTTCGCCGACGCAGCCACCGCTTAGTGGCATTACGCTCATAAACGGCTCGAGCCACGGCTTTCTCCTGCTCCATGAGACGAGCACCGGTAACCACGTTCCACCTCGCCTTGCTCCCTAATTAGCTTCGTGCCTTCCTCTATAAGCTGGGAGAAGGAAGCCTTCTGGGATGAAGGGACGGTGGTGACACTTTGACCACCAGCCTGCGGCTGGGAGAGGGAAGCCTTCTGGGATGAAGGGTTGACGGTGGCGCCTTGATCACCCACCTGCGCAGAGGTCCCCTCCGCCTGCTGCCCAACGGGAGCGAAAGCCGACAGCGGTTGGTCTACAAAAATTGAATAAAGACATCAGTATCAACGTGTATCGACATATCAGAAAGCCTGGCTAAATTTGAGCCACAGGTTAGATAGGTACCATGTTTGGCCTTCTTGGCCGGAGGAGGCACTTCCTTGCCAGCGGTAGAGGCTGTCCCTTTCCTCTTACGAACGAGGGGAGATCCCTCCGCATCAGAGTCCCCCTCATCGGGAATATCAACAATCTCCACCCTCTTAGGGTGGGGGATAGGAGGTGGAACCGGGGTCGACGCCGTCGCCGCCGAAGATGTTGTTTTCCGCGTCCGACGCACTACACCGCTAACAACCTTCGCCTGGGCCTCCTCCCTGCTCAAGCCCTTCAGCCGCTGCTCCATAAGATCATTCGGCGACGTCCTGCGGTCATGGGCTAGAGCCTTGGGATGCAAGTTAGCAACGGTTTTGTCCTTGTGCAGCCCCATTCTCCGGAGGATATCCTCAGACAGGTCCGGTCCAAAGTGGTCTGCGAAAGAAACAAAACAAGAGTTAAATAGAGGAAATAAACCGAAGTTCGAGAAACAGGAACATTGAAAGCGGTGATGGGCCTCACACCGACCCCACTCACCCCGTGCCAGGGCCGGTATGAGGCCGACATAACAGAGCGGCTCATCCTGAAGAATGATCTGCGTCGGGGGAATCCATCTTTTCGGCACCCCACTCTTGTCCACCTCAAAGAGCCTCATCGCCTTGACCTCTCATCCTCCTTAAGAAGGACCTTCTTTGGCATCCATTTTAAGATGCTTCCGGTGACCCATCCGTCATGCTCCGCCTTAGTCTCACACCGCAAATTAACTTGGTGCTGGAAGGAGCGGGGCAGCGGATAGTCATCCAAGCACCTTAACGTACACCCACCGATCTTGCCGGTCCTTGCAAGAAGAAAGTTTGTCAACAGAGACATAACCCGGCTCCATTTGCACATCGTACCATCCGACGCGCCGGAGATTGATGGTTTGAGATGATGAAGCCGGCGGAATAAATTCACCGTTGGAGCCTCTCCCTTGAAGAGACAAAGCCAGACAAAACCAATTATGGTTCTCATAGCCAACGGGTGCAGTTGGGCAATGGCAACGTTCATGGCTCTAATTATGGCCATAACGTACCCATTCAGCGGAAACCGGAGCCCGAACTCCAAATGCCGCATATACACGCCGGTGCAGCCCGGTGGAGGACAACAGACGGCCTGACCCTCCTCAGGGATAACAATTTTGTATCCCCTACCAAAGAAAAAATGGCCCTCGAAAAGTTTCTCGCCGGAACAACTGGCAAGCTTATGGGACCAAGCACGGTCAAGGCGGACCTTACAGGCGTCGCCGTGATCCATGACGTACTGTCTCCCCTCATTAGGACGAGACCTTTCCACATCATCACCGAAATCATCGCCAAAATCACCAAAAGAATCATCATCCTCCCATTCCTCCAGAATTTGAGGATCAACTTCAGGAGAGGGAGACCTAGGGCCCCCCGACGCAGGTTTACTAGGTCCAGCATCAGCAGAAGACATGTTCACAACAAATTACTAGCAAGATAAAAGGAAATTTGTTTGTTTACCTCGAAGAAAAACACTTGCCGGATCAAAGACTCTGAAGATTAGAAGAAAACGAAGCTCTTGAAAGTTTAGAAAGATGAAGATTTTGGAGAAAATTTGAGAAAATGAAATTGATGGCCAAAATCACGGAATAACTGCCCTATTTATAGGGAAAAGCCCATGAAGAAGGACCAATCAGGGCACAGCCCATGAAGCGTCAACCAATCAGCGAACAGACACGTGTCAGACATGCAACCACGGAATGTCAATCGTTGCAACAGTTGAATGTCAATCAATGCAATAGTGACCAAGCGTCTTCAACACGCCCATTCACATCTCTTCGCCTATTCACCTTCCTCAACAAATTCCTAGGTACCTGCTCTACGCCGGCCACCAGATCAACCAAGCTAGGAAGCACCGGCCGGGGGCAATCAAAAACAACCGGCACTCTCAGCCCTGGTCTCGGCCAGCGTCACATTCTTTTCCACATCGGATGCCCTTTACGCATCCATGTGGAGGGGGGATATGGTACGGCCTAACAAGAACCACACCGATGCATCAGAAGAGGCCGACACCAGCAATTTTGCAAAAATACTTACGCAGAATATACGCTCAACATACATCGGAGCCCATACCACGGCATAGACTACGCTGGGGGCAAATTGATGGGGCATATTCTGCACCGCTGACCAAGTCAACATATTGGGCAAGGTCAAGGGTATCCACAGTAAAGTCAACGACTTAGACAGCCTAGCCGATGCAATCCATCGGCCTGTCACCTGGGTCTCGGCCAGACAACTAGCCAGCCGGGACACATAATCGCGTACTCATATCCAAGACCCCTCGGCCAGCCTGCCATAGGTCCATCGGCCGAGGGTAGAACGGTCTTTCCACCTGCTAGCCACTTGGCCACTTGGCCACTACGTGACAAAAGGTGAAAGTCTATAAATACTCCTCAACCTTCATTGAGGAAAGGATCCACAAATTGACCTAATAACCACTATTCATCTGGTAATATCTTCCTTATCTCTCTACAATACGCGCTTAGTCAAGTAACACACACTTAGCCCTTTAAGCTTACTGACTTGAGCGTCGGAGTGAGTACGCTCGGCCAAAGCCGAGCCCTCAGTTTGTTCATCGTTTCAGGAGACCGCAAGGAGGATTCAAGCAAGGACATCATTCTACGAGCTACGAGTGGTAACAAATATCTGCTCTGGAATTACACCCGGAACAAATATAATTATTAGAGAATATTAGGATTATTGTATTAGAGATATTAGATAAGTTAGGAATGAATAAAGTTAGGTATCATAATATTTCCGGAATATTCTCTAATAATAATGCATTCATTTTTGGAGCATACTTTCATCAAACAACAATGGTGGTGTAAAATCGTAGTTAATAAACTTAAATATTTCTAAATTAACTAGTTATGATAGCTTTTATATTTATTGATTTTACATGTAAAATGACTCTACATGAAACTTTCTCATCATCAAAATTGTTTACAATGCCTCTTTTAACAGAAATAATTGATGGGGCATATTCTGCACCGCTGACCAAGTCAACATATTGAGCAAGGTCAAGGGTATCCACAGCAAAGTCAACAACTTAGACAGCCTAGCCGATGAAGCCCATCGGCCTGTCACTTGGGTCCCGGCTAGGACAACTAGCCAGCCGGGACACACATCCGCGTACTCATATCCAAGACCCTCGGCGAGCCTGCCACAGGTCCATCGGCCGAGGGTACAACGGTCTTTTCACTTGATAGCCACTTGGCCACCTGGCCACTACGTGACAAAAGGTGAATGCCTATAAATACTCCTCAACCTTCATTGAGGAAAGGATCCACAAATTGACCTAATAACCACTATTCATCTGGTAATATCTTCCTTATCTCTCTACAATACACGCTTAGCCAAGTTACAGACAACTTCTCTCTAAGTTTACTGACTTGAGCGTCGGAGTGAGTACGCTCGGCCAAAGCCGAGCCCTCAGTTTGTTAATCGTTTCAGGAGACCCCGAGGAGGATTCAAGCAAGGACATCTTTCCACTAGCTACGAGTGGTATCAAATATCTGCTCTGGAATTACACCCGGAACAATAATATTTCATGATCGATGTAATAAATATGTTAATTTCAAAAAAAAGATACATAGTAATAAAATAACTATTCAACCTTACTATTGGCTTTCACCCTGCTTTAACTTGAGCAACGATATTTTTTCTACTAATTTTAGCGTTTAGTACTTCTTGGAATCTATCATCAAACAACTTACAAAAACGCCCATTAAAGTTATTATATTTATCAATAACTGGTTTCAAATGGCTTATAACATCTTCGGCTCCTACATCTTTTGATAAAGCCTTTAGCAGTTAAGAGATTTTTCATCTCTTGTAACACGCTTACTAACTCCCTTGACTGATTTTCCTCAAAGTTGTTAGCGACTGAACTCACGATATTCGTAAAAGTTCTTAACATTTTCTTGGGTTAAGAGCCTATAATGCTCATGAAAATCATATATCAAAGCATCTCTAACCTTGATTAACACATTATTCAAAGATTCTACATATTCGTAAAAACTTATGTAGCTTGCAGAAATAACGCTTGTTTACATCATCAGTTCATAGACTATACAAGTATACATCTGAGGTAGTACCTCTTATTGTTTATTTTCTGAGTTTTATTTTAAAGTTTTTGAGTTCTGCTTTAGTATAAAGTTTTTGAGCACATTTACTAAAACATTACACTAAAAAAATATAGAGATATTCTACATGGTACCCCTCAATTTTTTGACTTTCTACATGGTACCCCTACATTTTTTAAAACACACATGGTGCCCCTAATTGTTGTTATTATCACTAAGTGTATCCCTAAACTTTATTTTCCATCAATTAATCTCGGTTTTAGGCGTTAATTAGGTAATGACTTGGACGCGTAACCAAACTTGTCATTTATTATCCCATGACATAAGGACTCTATTAGGCTCAATATACATCTCGATCCTAATATTTATTGATATATATGGGCTAAAAAGTTTTTGACGGAAAATTTATTGATTCATTGCTAAATTATCACGTCCAAAGATGGATATTGAGCCTAATAGAGTCCTTATGTCATAGGATGATAAATGACAAGCTTGGTTACGCATCCAAGCAATCATTTAACGCCTAAAACTGAGTTTAATTGATGGAAAATAAAGTTTAGAGGTACACTTACTGATAATGACAACAATTAGGGGTACCATGTATGTTTTAAAAGTATAGGAGTACCATATAGAAAGTCGAAAAATTGAGGGATACCATGTAGAATATCCCAAAAATATATAATTGCTCAAAAACTATATTTATAAATAGTAATATGCTCAGAAAAAATGTGTATATGTTCAAAAACTAAAAGGTCTGAGTTACTACCTCAGATGCGTAATCTTTTTTCTCTTACATCATCTATATCATTTGTCAGTCTGTCACATTTCACACGTGCTCAGATTCTCCATATATATGTGTCAACATATTCATTACTCCGTATTAGAAGTAAACCTAAAACGAGGGTTGTTCAAGTTTCTTTCGTGGCCTGTGTAGTCTCCAATAAATCACTCCTTGATATCTCTTGTAAAGGTGCATAGTTTCATACCACCAAGATTATCATGCCTATTACGTTGGACCAGTAATGATAAAATTCACAAGGTTAAATAAATGAGACTAGCTCAAACCCAAAAATTCAACACATGACACCATCATTTACATTGTTAATTAGCAAATTACTTGCAAATTTGCAAATTGTTACTTGCATGACTAATTTGAGGTGTCGTACGTCCTCATCTTTTCAGTCATTTGAATCCCGATTCCAAGCTAATATGAATCATAAGTCAAACTCTTTAGCCGTATAATATGCCGTATAATTTATAGACGTCAAAGTTTAATTTCGTATTCAACCATCTTATCTTACACATTAGCAACTATAGCAAGTAACTGATAATATATTTTGTCAAACTAATGATTGGTTTTTTTTTGTGTAGTATTCTCTAGACTTGCTAGAGGAATCGATTTGTACATACTTCTTCTGTTTTATTGAATAGTTTGTCATGGTTGTAAAATATAACTCAAGCTATCAAGCATTATAAAATGTTTAAAAAAAATACACATAAAATCAGTTAGATTTGTCATGGTTATTTATACAATATTCTAGTACAATCGATTTAGACCTGTCAAACGTGTCGGGCGGAAAGGGTCAGAATACATGTTGGGTCGAATACGGGTCTGGCCGTCTGGTCAAATACGGTTTAGGTCATATGAGTCTTGGATCGAGTTAGGGTCAGAATACGGATCAGAAAATAGTTTCTAAGCTAATGCCTTTTTTTTACGATTATTTAAATCGTTTAAAAATATATTTTTTAGAAATTAAAACTTATTTAAAATTAATATTTTAATCATATTCAATATTGTTAATTATATTAAAATAATTATAAAAATAATTTCTTTTAATAATTTTTTTGTTATTAAGTGTTACTCAAAGTTATACACTTATACTTATAAAATTGATTTTATTCGTTAGGTAAAGAATTGTAATATTCGTTAGAGTAAAGAATTTTTGTATGAATATTTGTTGTGATTAACATGATTATTCACAAAAACATACTTAGTCCGTCTCAGTCATTTGTTTACTTATTTTATTTTTGGCTATTTCATTTATTTGTTTATTTTGCTAGATTAGAAATGGTTCTAACGAGTGATTTAATAAAACGAATATATTATTATTTACTTGTCATCCAATAAGGCTAAATACAAAAAATCCCTTTAACTTTTCTTAATTTTTGTATTAAAAATAAAGGTAAAGAAATGACTAAGGCGGAGCAACAACTAACAAATCATTCATCCATCCCTACAATTTGTCATGAGATAATGAACCAAATTAAATAAATAGCATGAGTACAATCAACACCATTTTTCACTATTGCTACATGATAGTGTCAAATTGTGACGAGTCAATAGGTTAATGTTATCACAATAAACATGCTTGATACCGTGTTTTAGTTGGACTTGTTGTAATATACCGGTTTGCACTTTTGGTTGTAATTTTAGAGCCTTAGCTTATAACTTACCAAGGTGAAGGAGGAGACGCAAAGGTAAGCCAATGGAATAAGTGAAAAGTCAAGAAAAGTAAGCTAATGGAAGATTTGATGCCTTGGCATAGACAAACAAGAGCCAAAATGAAGAATTGAAAACTCGGTTTCACAAGGGTCAACTTCAAATGGATATATCTCGAGTTCTAGAGCTCGTATCGACGCAAGGCCAATTGGAGGTGAAAGCTTGTGATCTTAGCTTTCCAACGGTAGGTCACACGCCTCGTTTGTCCAAGAAACGAGAGAGATATGGCCTTCGCAAGATGCTGCTGTCAGTCTGAGTGCGCAGCCTGCGCATAATTGTGCGCAGCCTGCGCTTCTACGCGCTGCTCTGGATTTCGCAATTCTAGTTCCGTGTTTTGGGCTTTCTTAAGGGACTTAACCTAGATTCTCGTGCCTCCCTATATATATCTAGAATTTTGAGATCTAAAAGGGGACTCCTACTCTCATCTAATCATCTAATTATTGAATAACCTCTAGAAATTTGTAGTAGCAAGAACAATTTATTTTGGGTGAAAGTTGTAATCTTTTAGCTTTGGATGTTAATCTTTCCTCATTTCTTGGGTTTTTCTAAGAAGATGGAAGGCTAATCTTTCCATTGCTTGATGTAATTTGATCAAAGTATCCAACTTTGGTGATTGTAAAACTCTTAAACCTCTCATAATTTATCTAATGCTCTTTTCTTGTGCTTAATTTCTTTTGTTGAGTAATTGAATGTTTGGGTTGGCCATCCTTGCATGTTATTCACTTGACTAGTGCAAATCCTAAGGAAATTGTCTAATTTAGTTGGGATTGTTGAAGCAAGTTTGTTGTTTGTTGAATTGGTTTAAAGGATTCTTACAACAAATAGAAAAGTCCATGTCTTTTGCTCATTTGTATGGTTTAATCTTATGAGGAATTGATCCTAGCTTCATCTTTTGGTAAATTCTTAATGCTCATGCTTAGTCTCCTTTCATGGTTTAATGATTTGTTGCTTAAGCTTGAAGGGTATGTCTAGATGGTTTAATTTACATGTATCAACATCTTGAGGTGATAGTATTGGGTAGATAATTGTGAGAGAGTAAAAAAGAGTCAAACTTTACCATTGTTGGGTTACTAAGAGAGAATTACATCAAGTATTCCCCTTAATATTGAATCTTGCATACTAGTTGTTTGTGGAATTGTCTCAATAGGAAGAACTAAAATCTTTACTCACATTTCCATGTTTGTTTCCCAAAACCAATCATTTTCCATCTATGTTTCCTACTAGTTGATCTTTGTTAATAGCCATTGTTTGTGATTATTGCCTTTTGTTAAGTTTAAGTTGTTATTATGATCTTGATTAGTAGTAGAGACCTACTTAGTAGACAATAGTTTACAATTCAAGTTTTTAGTCTTAAATCCCTTCTCTTGGGTTCGACCCTTACTTCCCTTTACTACTATTCTTAATTGCATAGTGTAGAGTTGAGTTTGGTTTTATAAATTGTTAATTTGATAGGTTACTTCTAGTATATTACGACACCTAGTTTATTCCCTATCACTACACACTTTCTTTTTTAATTGGCTTGAGAACATTATAAATAGGCCAACATATTTTCATTACATAGTCACCAAATTAACTTCTATTACTCTTTAATATGTTAAACATGAGTTTTTCAATTGTAATTGCACTTGCATTACTCATCTCTTCCTCTTCCACTAATGGTATAGAGTTTGATTATTGTGTTGCTGACCCAACCCTTCCTCATGGGCCATTTGGTTACCCTTGTAAGGATCCCTCAAAGGTCACAACTGACGACTTCTCTTACTCAGGCCTACGAAAACCAGGTAACACGTCCAATGCCTTTAAATTCGGACCTAATCCCGCATTTGTAACCCAATTTCCGGGTTTAAATGGTATGGACATATCCATGGTTCGGGCCGACATTGATGTGGGAGGGGCTGTGCCCATTCACACCCACCGGGTGGCCGAGCTGGCTATTCTAATCAAGGGTACGATTCTTGCTGGGTTTATTGACACGAATAATACTGCCTTTTATAATACTATGGAGGAGGGTGATATGTTCATTTTCCCACCAACGCTCGCGCATTTTCAAGTCAATGTTGGGAAAGTTCCGGCAGTTGCTTATGCAGCCTTTCCTAGCACTAATCCTGGGTTTCAAGGCATTTCTAGTTCTCTTTTTAAGAATGATCTGTCAGCTGAAATTATTCAAAAGATTACTTTATTAGATCCTGTACAAATTAAGAAGCTTAAAGCTGGTTTCGGTGGCACCAACTAGCTAGATTACATGAGCTAAAAACTTGTAATACGTGAGGCAAACATTATTTTGAATTCTTTGCAATGGTGGAGTATTAATAATTTTAAAAATTCTAAAGCTGTTGTTGAGATACGTAAATAAGCTTCTAGGCTATTACATTTTATATTAATCTGCCAATGTTTAATAAAGGGGTGGATTCACAAATGAATGGGTTAGCATAGAAATTCGTGTTAGCATCAGACCATGTCCATAACTCTTGGTTATTATCCTTACTTGCGGCATTTTATCTTGGTCTTCTGATATACAAATTTCAGCAAATGTTATCTGAATGAAACCTCAATTTGCAAGAATAGACTATAAAATAGTAGTGGGATATTGGGGTGGAGAAGTCTTTGATGGTGGTGGGTAGGGGTGGGCATAATATTAGGGCCGAATTAGGCCACATAATATACGTATCATATTGCCTTGCTTTATGTGATATGATACGGATATTATCTCGATATTGTTTTGATATTGTTTCGATATTTTAGGGGTTTGTTTCCCTTTTATTAGGATTCAATATTGTCTTGTAATCCTATATAAGGAGTTCCATATTATTGAATACACAATACATTGAACGTCAACAATACTCGTTCCCTTTAACATGGTATCAGGTTCTTGGTTTCGTTCCAAAACCTAATTCCGCTTCCGCTCCTTTTTTCATCGATCTCCTCTTTTCTTCTCAAACCCTTTTGTTTTCTTTCTTTTTCCAATGTCGAAACCTGAAGGAACTCCCTCCACAACTACCATCGATGCTTTGTCTCCCTTTTATCTCGGGAGTCACGACATCCCCAGTCTCACTCTTACCGATATTAAACTCGGTCCAAATAACTATGAGGAATGGAGTCGCTCAATGAAGATGTCGCTCAAATCTCGACGGAAATTTGGTTTTTGCGACGGCTCCGTTTCCAAACCTACTGATTCCGTTCTTCTCGAGCAATGGGAAGTAATTCATTGTACTATTGTACAATGGATAATGCGCACCATCGATCCGTCTATTAAGCACAGCATTTCGTATTTTGAGGACGCACGATTGTTGTGGGACGACTTGGCTGAGAGCTTTGCAACGGTTGATGGATCCAAAATTCATGCCCTTAAAGAGGATCTCCACCACTGCAAACAAGAAAAAGGTATGACTGTGACCTCTTATTTTGGCGCTTTAAAAGTACTTTGGGACGCTCTTGCCAATCATGAGCCCATTTTTGCTTGCACTTGCGGTCACTGTACCTGCGGCATTACTAAGAATGCCCTTGCTCGACAAGACTCGGAGCGTTTGCATAAATTTCTTATGGGCCTTGATCGTTCCATTTATGGTAATCTACGGTCTCAGCTTCTTTCTCTTGATACGCTTCCGACTCTCAATCGCGCTTTCCAATTAACAATTCAAGAAGAGCGATTGAAAGTGGGTAGCCCTACTGTTCCTGTTGAACCTATGGATGTTGCTGCCTTTGCTGTCCGACCAGCAGCTTCTGGTCCCTCTAATAATACGACCGATTGGCGTGCTCTTCGAGCAATTGAGAAACAGGAACGTCGGAAATTAAAATGCTCTCACTGCAACGGGTCTGGACATGAGGCCTCCTCTTGTTTTATTCGGACACAAAAGTTCCCCGATTGGTGGGGGGATCGTCCTCGCACCATTGAAGAAGTGGCTGCTCGGGCTCGCTCTAACACTGGTGCGGCTGCCTCGACATCTGCTCGGGTGAATGCTGCTGCCGGGCCTTTTTCCTCCTCTGCTGACCGTTTATCTGGTATGTGTTCTGACTGGATTATCGATACAGGGGCCTCACGTCATGTTACGGGTAATATTTCATGGCTCACTAATTCCCGTCCTATTCCCGCATGCCCAATCACTTTACCAAATGGACATATTGTCTCGGCCAATGTGGCTGGGACGGTCTGGTTTTCGGCTGCTCTATTTCTCACTGATGTCTTATTCGTCCCAAACCTTACTTGCAATCTATTATCTGTTTCGCAGCTAGTCGCCGCTACAAATTGTGTCTTCAGCTTTACTAATCATTCCTGTCATATTCAGGACCCTTCGCTGAGGACGAGGATTGGAGCCGGTGAGCTACGAGACGGTCTTTATTTTCTTCGTGTGATGGGACAGCCGACTGCTATTCATGCGGTGAGCGCAGCAGCTTCTTTTGATTTATGGCATAAGCGGTTAGGACATCCTTCGAATAAAGTGGTTCATTTGCTTCCACAAGTTAGCAAGTTTAGTACTGTTATTGATTCTCCTTGTGATATTTGCCATCAGGCCAAACAACATCGTCACAGTTTTCAATTAAGTCATAATAAGTCCGCGGATATTTTCTCTTTAATTCATTGTGATTTGTGGGGTCCTTATCGAACTCCTTCTTCTTGCGGAGCTAGATATTTTTTGACTATTGTTGACGATTATTCACGGGCTGTGTGGGTTTATCTTCTTTTCGATAAAACTGAGGTCACGACTACTTTTATGAATTTTTTGGCAATGGTCGACACTCAGTTTTCTAAACAGGTTAAAATGGTTCGGTCCGATAATGGCAATGAATTTAATGCCATGGCCGAATATTTTGTGAAGCATGGAATAATTTTCCAAACCTCTTGTGTGGGTACACCACAGCAAAACGGACGTGTTGAGCGTAAACATCGTCATCTAGTAAATGTGGCTCGTGCTTTGCTATTTCAAGCTCATCTGCCTGTTTCCTTTTGGGGCGAAAGTGTACTCACTGCTGCATATTTAATTAACCGCACACCCTCACTCCTTCTTCAAAATAAGACACCTTATGAGATTTTATTTAACACAATACCGTCTTATCAAAATATTCGGGTGTTTGGGTGTCTATGTTTTGTGCATAATCAAAATACCAACGGAGATAAATTTGCCAAACGCAGTCGTAAATGTATTTTCGTTGGCTATCCATATAACAAGAAAGGGTGGAAAGTTTTCGATCCTGAGACTGGTAAAAATTTTGTCTCTCGAGATGTATTTTTTTATGAGAATTCTTTAAATGAACCCCTTTCTAGCTCGGAATCCCCATCCACTCCCACCGATACTCCATTTGCAGACGAACCCACGGATATTTCCTCTGCTGAATTGTCCACGGGTGCTGATGATGACACGGGTACAGCTGCCCACACGGTCGAAAATTCAGGGACTGATGCAACTACTCCAGACAATTTAGGGACTGGTAATACAATGGGCACTGCGGATACCTCGGGTACTGATGATACCTCGGGTGGGGGTCCTGCTACGGATGCTCTTCCTGACACGGGTAATGCCGACGAGGTAGGGGCGGTCCATAATGAAGTACTTGGCCGCGGATATCGTGTTAAAATTCCTAGCAGCCGTCTCCGTGATTTCCTTGTTGGTACCGCTGCTGATCCCATCACACCACCGTCATCGCCCGATAGCTCATCGACATCCCCTTCCTCTTCCTCAGGTACGACATACTCCCTGGTTAACTATATTAATTGCAATAAATTTTCTTCTTCCCATCGTCAATTTCTTGCAGCGATTACGGCTGGAGTTGAGCCGCCTTCCTTTCGTCTTGCGATTACGAACCCAAAATGGTGTGCCGCTATGCGAGACGAGATAAATGCCCTTGAAAATAATCACACATGGGACCTCACAGATTTGCCAAGTGACAAAAAAGCACTCGGGTGCCGATGGGTGTATAAAATTAAATACAAATCCAACGGTGACATCGAGCGTTATAAAGCACGCCTTGTTATTTTTGGAAATCATCAGGTCGAAGGAATTGATTACGGTGAAACTTTCGCTCCAGTTGTGAAGATGGTCACAATTCGAGCCTTTCTTGCCGTGGCTACCATTCGCAAATGGGAACTTCACCAGATGGACGTCCATAATGCGTTTCTTCATGGCGATCTAACCGAAGAAGTTTATATGCGTCTGCCTCCGGGGTTTAGTAAAGGTCATGAAGGGAAGGTATGTAAATTGCGCAAGTCTCTATATGGGCTTCGTCAAGCACCACGTTGTTGGTTCGCTAAGCTAGGCTCAGCTTTGCGTAAATACGGGTTTGTGCAATCCTATTCCGATTATTCCTTATTCAGTTATGTTAAAACTGACATATGCATTCACGTCTTGGTGTATGTGGACGATCTCGTTATAGCCGGTAATAATTCCAAGGCCATTAATTCCTTTAAAGAATACCTTAATAAATGTTTCCACATGAAAGATTTGGGTCCGTTGAAGTATTTTTTGGGCATTGAAGTAGCTCGTAATACAGAGGGAATTTTCCTCAATCAGCGCAAGTACGCACTTGACATTATTTCGGAAGCTGGGCTACTCGGGGCTAAGCCGATTGCTACTCCCTTAGAGCAACACCATCAGCTCGGCCTTGCCAAAGGAGAGCTCATTTCGGATGCTGAGTCATACCGTCGACTTGTGGGTCGTCTTGTCTACCTCGCTGTCACACGCCCCGACCTTACTTATGCAGTTCACTGTTTGTCTCAATTTTTACATCAACCACGAAAGGAGCACATGGATGCCGCTCTTCGTGTAGTTCGCTACTTAAAAGGCAAACCGGGCCAAGGAATTCTGCTCAAAGCCGAGAATTTCCTCACTGTAACTGGGTGGTGTGATTCGGATTATTCCGGGTGTCCCTTGACGCGTAGGTCCGTTTCTGGTTGGCTGGTTTTCCTTGGAGACTCCCCCATTTCTTGGAAAACCAAGAAACAGCACACAGTCTCTTTATCCTCGTCAGAAGCGGAGTACCGTTCCATGGCCAATGTCCTTTGTGAATTAAAATGGCTCGTAGGTCTTCTCTCAAGCTTGGGTATTTCGGTTCCGTGTCCTATGAAGATTTTCTGTGACAATCAGTCGGCCTTGCAGCTCGCTCATAATCCTGTTTTTCACGAGCGCACTAAACATATTGAGGTGGACTGTCACTTCATTCGGGATGCTATCACTGATGGCCTAGTCACTGCTACTCACGTTGATACACGATCTCAACTTGCTGATATTTTCACAAAATCACTTGGCTCTGCTCAATTTTCTTCTCTTCTTGGCAAACTTGGCGTCCTTGATCCGCACGCTCCAGTTTGAGGGAGGGTATTAGGGCCGAATTAGGCCACATAATATACGTATCATATTGCC
Organism: Silene latifolia; assembly: GCF_048544455.1. NCBI lineage: Eukaryota > Viridiplantae > Streptophyta > Magnoliopsida > Caryophyllales > Caryophyllaceae > Silene > Silene latifolia. The sequence continues at coordinate 10,666,422 of NC_133534.1, forward strand.
TTGCTTTATGTGATATGATACGGATATTATCTCGATATTGTTTTGATATTGTTTCGATATTTTAGGGGTTTGTTTCCCTTTTATTAGGATTCAATATTCTCTTGTAATCCTATATAAGGAGTTCCATATTATTGAATACACAATACATTGAACGTCAACAATACTCGTTCCCTTTAACACATAATCCGGTCCGGACCGGAAAATGGGATCGGTCCGGACCGGAATCGAGTGGACCGGAACCGAAATTAAAAATTTCGGTCCTGTCTCCGGTCCACCATTTTCCAAGATTCCGGTTTTCGGTCCGGACCGGTTTGGACCGGAATGCCTAGAATTATTGTTATTTTCATTTTTTTTTGTTAAAATTGTATTTTTATTCCGGTCTAATCCGGTCCAGCCGGTCCAATGGACCGGAATTTTTTGACCGGAATTTGAAAAAGTGGGTAATTCCGGTCCAACCGGTCCGGTCCCGGACCGGAATATTTGTAATCCGGTCCGGTCCCGGTCCATGAATTTTGCCTATTCTGGTTCCGGTCCAAACCAGTCCCGGTCTAATCCGGTCCGGTTTTGGACCGGTGCCCAGCCCTAGTGGTGGGAGGGCGATAGTAGAAGTAAAATTAACGGAATGTTAGAAAGGGGTTGATTTGCATATAGTCCCAAATGTTTGGGAGTAAATTGCACATTTAAAAACATTTGGGACTAAATTGCACATAACCCCAAACGTTTGGGGGCAATTTGCTACTTTTCCCAATAAATTTATAATATATGCATTAAAAAAAAGGTACATGAATGTTTGAGCAAAATTCAATGATTTCTTTTTCATAATCTAACTAGTCTAGATCCCGCGCAAATGCTCGGTATATATAGACATTTTAATTTTTACTGTATTACTTATAGATTTTATGTTTATATCTCATGAATTTTTATTAAAAAAAAATTAATATTAAAATTAATCAAGAGAATTAAGTAATTCCACGATATGTGTTTTTTTTATGAAAATATTTTAAATACCTCAAATTATTTTATACCATTTATTTTTGATGGGGCATATTCTGCACCGCTGATCAAGTCAACATATTGAGCAAGGTCAAGGGTATCCACAGCAAAGTCAACGACTCAGACAGTCTAGCCGATGCATCCCATCGGCCTGTCACCTGGGTCCCGGCCTGGCAACTAGCCAGCCGGGGCATATATCCGCGTACTCATATCCAAGACCTCTCGGTCGGCCTGCCATAGGTCCATCGGCCGAGGGTAGAACGGTCTTTCCACCTGCTAGCCACTTGGCCACTACGTGACAAAAGGTGAAAGTCTATAAATACTCCTCAACCTTCATTGAGGAAAGGATCCACAATTTAACCTAATAACCACTATTCATCTGGTAATATCTTCCTTATCTCTCTACAATATACTCTTAGCCAAGTTACAACAACTTACCTCTCTAAGTTTACTGACTTGAGCATCGGAGTGAGTACGCTCGGCCAAAGCCGAGCCCTCAGTTTGTTCATCGTTTCAGGAGACCGAAAGGAGGATTCAAGCAAAGACGTCATTCTACAAGCCACGGGTGGTAACAATACTTGCTCTGGAATTACACCCGGAACAATTTTTAAAAAAAAAAAAATTATTCTTTTAGGTTTAATAATGGTGAAAAGTTTTTTTTTTTTCTTAAATGAAAAATTAGTTTAATAAATGAAAATCTAATTTGTTTCCGTATATAAGCTTGGGCACTTTGGAGGTAAAACTTTAGAAAAGTTTTAAGAAGATTAGTTCCACCAAAAACTTTCTTAAGCTTCTTAATTTGTTCGGCGTCCAATAATGTAATCTTTTGAATAATATCGGTAGGCAAATCATGATTTTCGAAAAGAGAATTAGTACTAGCTTGAAACCTAGGATTTGGGCTAGCAAAAGCAGCATAAGCAACAATAGGAGTTTGACGGGCATTGATTTAATTTGAAAATGTTCGAGTGTTGTGCATGGGAGAATAAAGAGGTCACCTTTTTCTAAGTCTTATAAAAAGGCGTGTTATTCGTGTCAATAAAACCAACAATAATTATACCCTCAACAACTAAAGCTAGTTCAGAGACACGGTGGGTGTGGATGGTTCCAGCCCCGCCTACATCAAAGCCCGCTCGGGACCATAGATAACCCCATGCCACCTAAAGCCGGAAATTGTGTGATAAAAAGCGGTCGAGGCCCCCAATTTAAAGATGTTGGAGGTGTTGCTAGGCATGCGGAGGCCCGAGTAAGAGAAGTCATCAACCGTGATTTTTCCAGGGTCTTTGCAAGAGTAGCCTGATAGTCCATGCGGTAGGGTTGGGTCCGCCACACAATAGTCAAGTTCTAAAGTGTTAGCGGAACCGGACGAGACGAAAAGAAAGAAGGCAATGAAAACGGGGAAGATCATTTTTGGTGGATGTAGTGTAATTGAGTGGTACTTTGTCATGAATAATTGTTAGGTGTATTTATAGAGTCTCGATGTTAAGTAATAATCATGAAATTAATTTATCTATTTACATGAAAAAATCACAAAAAACATTTATACCTCCAGGCTCCAGTAGTATAATATAAGCTTACAACCAACCTATATCTAACCGAACTTATAAGAAATTTTTCTGAGTTTTCTTAAAGTTTATATTTTTTTTTTTTGTTTTAAGTGGGCGACTTCAGAAACTTTATGGTATTGCTTAAATTCTTTAGAACAAAACTCAAAATTTTTGCTATAAAATTCAAATTCTACACCACCTGTTATACTATAACTGGTTGTATAATCTATCAACTGAAAAAAATAACGCTAATAATATACCATAGCGACTTTGGTGGATTAGGTCTTAGAAAATCGTTTTTATTCTTTCTCTTACAACTTTAAAAGTGTACATGTATGTACGACATTTGTACGTACATCTTTTTTGCTTTTTGTGGGTGAAAATTGAACCCTTATTTCAGGGTTGGAGTAAAAAAGCTCTTATCACTTGAGCTAACTTACTCTACGTACATCTTCTTTGAAAGGAAAATATAATGAATAACATAACTAAGGATTATATCGTTTTTTGGTAGTTTATTATTCCGTCTTGATTAAGAATACGACTATCATCTTTATTTCTAATTCTCAAGATCATTGCAATATTCTTATTAAATTTGCCTAATAATGAGTATTTAAAAATCACGTATATTCGTTTTCAAAAAAAAAAAAAAAATCACGTATATTCTCAAAATACTGGGTCATCATTTGCTTGATTGCATTCCTTTTTTTTAAGCATTTGAATATGAAGAATCAAACCCTACCTTTTTATACCAAAAAAATATCACACTTTAATCAAACAAGCTAACAGAGGAATATACTCCTTGATAATTGAATATACCCATGAATTCACACACACATATATATAGAGTAAATCAAGTAAGTTTGTACAATTCACGTGAATTTGGATAAAGAAAATTATCATATACGTGAATTAAACTTTTGTACAATTTTTCGACGCCTATATTAACCAAAAACATTCGTTCTAATTGAAGATTTGATATTATTTTAAATTATAATGTCAACTAACATTCGAAATTGTACTCTCATAAATGATACTTCGTTGTAACTAACTAAAGAACTTGGCCAAGAAATTAGTACTAGTCTGCCTTACCGGAACTACGATGAGTCGATGATGAGATGGTTTAACCATTGTAATAGAGGGCAATTCTCGCAAAAAAAAAGGCAACAAATAAAGAGAGTCAAAGATGTGCTCACTTTGCAACAATCCATCAAAAAATCGACTCAATCAAAAGTTTAAGCTGATAGTTGCAGTCATATAATTTGTTTGATACATACTCTTAACCCCATGTATGAGAGTCGGAAAGAACACAATATGAAAATGGCTCAAACAGTTAATTACAAATCATGTTGAGACGATTATAAGAAAAAAGAAGGATTTTCTAACATGTGCCCTAAGGGCACATGATAAGAAGTTAAGTAGGGAAAGATATTCAACATTATATCACTAATATACGGTTTCAAAATGAGTATAGCCGTATAGGCACTCGTTTTAAGTTTTTTTTTTTGTTAAGTTGCCTGAACCCTAAACAAGCTAATTTAGATCGTTTAAAGGAACTTATTTTGCGAATTGATCAGCGCTTTTAGAGTGATTTTGTTTGACAGATATAAAATCTTTGCTAACATAAAAGAAATTGGGAAAAATAGAAGTCTCAATTATTAATTTAAATAACTAGAATCATACATGAATTTTTATCACGAGAATAAGTTTTAATTCACTAGCTACCTAATTAGTTCCACCAAAAGCGTTCTTAAGCTTCTTAATCTGAGTGACATCCAAAAGAGTAACCTTCTGAATAATTTCAGTAGGCAAATCATTTTTAAAAAGAGCAAGGTCAACGGCTTGAACTCCGGGATTGGGACTAGCAAAAGCAGCATAAACAACTGCGGGAGTTTTTCCAACATTCACCTGAAAATGCGCGAGTGCTGGTGGGACCACAAATAAGTCACCCTTCTCCATTGTCTTATAAAAGGGTTTGTTATTCGTGTCGATAAAGCCAGCAATAATCGTACCCTCCGTCACTATAGCAAGTTCTGCGACTCTGTGGGCGTGAATAGGTCCAGCCCCTCCTACATCAATGTCGGCTCGGACCATGGATAGACCCATACCATTTAAGGCCGGGAATTGATCCACCAAGGCATACGAGACACCGAATTTGAAAATGTTGGAGGTGTTTGCGGGTGTTCGGAGACCCGAGTATGAGAAGTCGTCGGTTGTGACCTTTGTCGGGTCTTTGCATGAGTAACCCGACGGTCCGTGAGGAAGGGTTGGGTCGGCCACACAGTAATCAAATTCTATTTGATTACCATAAGAAGAAGATGTGAAAAGAACAAGCGCGATTATGATCGGGAAAAACATTTTGGTTATAATTGTTTTATTAGATTGAATATAATTCTTAGTTGTCAGTTTGGTTGAAACTTTGTAAATTTTGAGGGTCTATTTATATTGTTTTCTTGTAAACTAAAGTGCATTTTAAAATAACGTTTTAATGGTGCAAATCACGTTTAAAATATGACTAATCTTTCTGATTCTCAAGATCATTGCCATTTTTTATTAAATTTGACTAATATATAAGAAAAATCACGTTAATCTTCTTTGAAAGGCAAATACAACGTGATTAAGGATCATGATTATGTAAATCTCTCGTTTTTTAAGTTAAGAATATGACTATTATCCTTTGGATTCACAAGATCATTGCCTTTTTTTCTTTAATTTTGCCTAATAAATATGAAAAGTCAAAATAGTTGGCAATAATTTGCTTGATTCCATTCCATTTTTGATTTTACGGAAAATTCAAATGGTACTCTTGAGGTTCGCCACTTTGCACGAAATACACATTTGTTCGAACATAAAATTTTTAAGTAACCATAGTGGAACCCGACCTTTTAATCAGTAAGTGGATTATACATTTGATATAATACATCAGATGGTATAACTTTTGAGCATTAAGTTAGAGTTTTTGAATTTTAATTCAAAAATTTTGAGTTTTATTATAAAGTTTTTGAGTTCGTTTACTTAAACATTAATCTCAAAAATCTCCCCTACTACTAAGAGAATAAAATTCTCAAGTAGTTTTCCCGCCTAACTTGCACTGCTCTTTGATGGGCCAATCTAAGTTGGGCCGTCGACTTTTAATAAATCAAATTTGCTTTTGCGTCAAGTCTAACGTATGATTTGAATCAATTGAAAACCTATACATGGAAACAAATGTATGCTTTGACTTTTCGAATAAATGCAATCCTATACATGGAAACAACTTCTCAAATTATGCAATCTTTACAATATTATCCCGAAAATATGCAATCACAATCAATTACTCCCTAATATATTATGCAATTTTACAACATATCAATTGCACTCTCGAATTATGAAATCTTTATTTTAGTAATATGGAGTATATGGAGTATGGAGTATTTTTTAAATAATGTATAACAATTTTTATGTATTTTCTTATAGGAAATAGAAAGTGAAAATGTTAGTTTTAATAATTTGTAAATTGTCTTTTTAAACGCGTAGTATATTATTTTTACCAGTTCTCTTAATAAGGCTAATAGGTTTTTTAACTAGATTTTTCATCTAACTTAATTTCATAAATTAGTTCCCCTTATCGATTTAACATTATAGTGTTATTATTAATAGTAAACTTTCTTTTCTATCTACTTACTATTATTATATTTAATATATTATAACATTAAATTAAAATTAGCTTTAATTTATGCAAATAATTTTATTAAAAGTTCCTCTTTATAAATTTCATCTTAAAAATATTGTGCTATAGCACGGGAACTACACTAGTTTACATTATAACTCAGAAAAATTACATATAAGCTCAGAAAAATTTGATTTTTGACGTTATAAAACTAAAATGTAATTTACAAATATAAAGAACTCGAAAAAATACACAAAAACTAAAAAACAGATGTAACAATCCTTTTTCTCCCTTTTAATACCAAAAAATTACCAAACACTTAAATATCAGAGTACGGATTACGTGTCCCAATTTCGTGTTCCATCTTGTATATCCAACTATCTTTCCAATCAACACATAAGCATTATACATTAAAATTAAATATTACTTCTAATTTACCATTTTCTT